>NC_034188.2:43606554-44315929 GCF_002021735.2 Oncorhynchus kisutch | reverse complement strand
GAGTGTTAATAATCATCGGTGAGTTTTTACTTGGTTCCTTTAGAACCTAACAGTTGGCGCTGCGAGCAGGGTTCACCACGATTTACAGTCGAACTAGGTATTCTGAATCAGTGAAACAGGAGCTGGGACCAAAAACAAGGTAGGCGCAGTTTCTACACCTGTTATCACTCATTCTGACATCTTGGGAAGATGAGAATCATTGGCTGAACAATTCAGTTGGCCCATTGTATAACGACTGGTTGTAAATATAAGGTGTAGGGTAGGTTCCCTGAAGGATAGGTCCCAAGTGGAAGTTTTCCTCTGCGAGATCCATGAGTGGCATTACAGAATAAGGTAGGTCCCTAGTGGGGGTATTACCCTGCGAGATCTGTAAGAGGGACAAAAGTGTAGCAGAGTGTATGTGGATAGTGATAAAAGGTTGCCTATAAATTCTGGATGAGGCTCTCCTAATCCAGAAAAAGCTATTCAAAAATAGTTTGAACATGATTTGAGTGTATCAGCAGTAGCAATAAGGAGAGGTTGGTTTATGCCTTAATGGTGTGGGGAACCCTGGAAATTGCCAGACAACTGTGAAAAAAATGTGGTAATGTGTGTTGTCAACAACAGTGATATTTGAGGCGTAACACTGGAATAAGACATTAGGTCACCCGTATTCTCCAATAATACATTTGTAGATGGTTTAGTATTGGTATTGGTAAGTGGGTATCGCCACCTTGGAAAAAAGTTAATAGAAGGCGTGTATTAGACCCGGGAGTGAGAAGATCTAAACACCTTGGACACCGTCGGGAGAGGCTTCGAAAAATAATAACTATTGAAATGGCGATCGGGACTAGAGGAAAGCGGGACTAGAGGAATAAAAGTTTTGAAAAGCTATTGAGGCGCTGAAGGAGGCGCACGAGCATTCTACCAAATCGTCTCGAGAATTCAGCGATGCAATTGTGACTTGGCTTAATTAATACACCAGCGTTTTGATGTCAGCAATTCTATCAATAAAAAATACAAACCAATAAACCCAAAATTAGTAGATGTACTCAGCTGCAAAAAGACTGGGTACGTGAGTACATTGATATAATTTGTACTTCTGCTTTGATGGCAGGTTTGAAACCTATTATCAAAACAGCAATTGAGGAGGTAGTGGATGAAATAGAACAGGATGCTTTGAGAGTGGAATCTAACTCCGCTCACTTCGCAGTCGTGCGAGGGGTTAAAACAGGCTCAGTGAAAGTCACTAACAGGGGTTTTAATGGTCAAGGTAGGACAAAGGAACAGAGAAGAAAAAGTAGCGAAAAAACATTAACGTGTAGGGCGACAGATCCCTGTTTTAGATGTGGGGCCGTTGGTCATTGTAAGAATGAGTGGATAATGATAATGGATACTACTGCACCCGCTGCATTCAGAGGGGATGCAAGCATTTGCATCTTTGTCAAAACAACAGCACCAAACAAACAACAGCAACAAATAGCGGTGTATGGGCTCAGTTTGATCGAGTGGTTCATAGAGATGACAGTTTCTATGTGAAGGGAGACGTAGGAGGCCAAGTCTCACACAACTTTTTAATAGATGCATGGGATCAAATATCGCTTATTCCTTACAATGAGTATTGTAAATTTACAACAGGGAAAAGTGCTACATTCAGCAAGGTTACAGGGGCAGCATCGAAACCAGTAACAATACCCGGATAACTTACATGGATTGAAGTGGAGCCGATTTTGGGGTTGGATAATCCTTGCAAGAATCAAAGACAATGGAGTGTAAAAGGTAACAAGTTAGAACCAGAACGGCCAAATACTCCTTGTGGGGGTTTTCATCTCGTGAGAAATGTTATTTAATAGATTAGCATTTTATGTCATCTTATTCGGAAAAATACTTTTAGAATGGACGAAAGGGAGGACGAGTCACTTGGAGTTAATATTGTGAGTAATTGTTAGTAGAGTATAAAGAAGCAATTATGTCAAGCGACAGCAAACCAACCTAAATGACCTTTGAACATTTTGTGTTTATGAACATGAAAGGCATTGTGATGCGGTAGATACGGAAAATCATGGGGAAAAGAGAGACCAGTCATATACAGATGTAAATCTTTAGACTCATTAGCGAGCTAAATGTTGCCGTGTCTAAATAAGAGTACATAGACGTTGGGGTGGATTAAGAAAACAAATGATTAATGATTGGAGGATAGTGGACCTATTGTTATCGTGTTTGGTATGTGATTAAAACTTTTGCATTAATAAACTTGGTTTGAGCTTTAATAATCGTCCGTGAGTTTTTACTCGGTTCATTTAGAACCTAACACTAGTTATAATGCTGTTAGTATATATGCACTACTGTAAGATGATACACATTTTGATGTTTTATCGTCATAGCCTGTATTTTTGTCATTTTTGAAGCTTCTGCATTGGCCTTGTCTACAGTATACTACAACTTCCAGTGTGCATTTAATCTCCCATGATGCAATGCTCCACCTAGTTAGACTGCAGTTAGCTTAGCTAACTAGCAACCTAGCAAAGACAAAGCTTATCTCATAAATTATGAGGGCATTTCACATTACTTTTGGGTTGTAATCATATTGTAATGGAATATATGTTCATGACACATCAAGAAGAAGCTAGGCTAGCTCACATCCTCAAAGTGATCAAATGAGGCAATGACTCCCTCACAACACAATTTAACTTGAAATGTTCTGAGATCATCTGCTCCATCTCAGCACAGCTGGCTAAAATCAAAAACTCCATCTCAGGTTTGACAATGACTATCAACACGCTAAGATCACGAATTGAATAAGCTGAATAGCGCATCAGCACTGCTGAGGACAAGCTAGAGGGAATTGGGATGGAATTACAGAAACTGCACAAAAGTAACGAATACCTGATGAATAAGGTCGAACATTTGGAAAACTACAGTAGGCAAAGCAACATTCGAATGATCGGCCTCCCCGAGGGCTGTGAGGGGACGGACCCCATTGCTGCCATTATTCCCTCCCTACTGGGCAAAGTACATTTTGCTAAACCCCTGGTAATAAAATGGGCACACAGGTCACTCGCCCCTTGCCCATCCTCTGATCAGAACCACCAACCTTTCCTCGTCCAGTTTCTGTGGAACCAGGACAGAGAGAAAGTTCTTAGAACCGCAGCCAAACATTTCAAGGAGAAGGGAGTGATCCTACACAACAGGGAGGCAATGAATTTCTACCTTGTCAGCTCGGGGATTTGATCTAGCAACCTTTCGGTTAATGGCCCAACGCTCTAACAAATAGGCTACCTGCCGCTCCTATTTGCATGTGGTGGCAGAGGTAACAGTCAATGACTAGGGGGGCTGGAGTTGTTGACCATTTTTAGGGTCTTTCTCTGACACTGCCTGATATAGAGGTCCTGGATGGCAGGATGCTTGGTCCCAGTGATGTATTGGGCCATTCACACTACCCTCTGTAGTGCCTTGTGGTCGGAGGCCGAACAATTTCCATACCAGGCAGTGATGCAACCGATGGTTCAGCTGTAGAACATTTTGAGGATCTGAGGACCCATGCCAACTCTTTTCAGTCTCCTGAGGGGGAATAGGTTTGCCGTGCCCTCTTCACAACTGTCTTGGTATGTTTGGACCATGATAGATTGTTGGTGATGTAGACACCAAGGAACTTGAAGCTCTCAACCTGCTCCACTACAGCCCCGGCAATGAGAATGTGGCCGTGCTCGGTCCTCATCTTCCTGTAGTCCACAATCATCTCCTTTGTCTTGATCACGTTGAGGGAGAGGTTGTTGTCCTGGCACCACACGGCCAGGTCTCTGAACTCCTCCCCGTAGGCTGCCTCATCGTTGTCTCTGATCACTATTGTGTCATCGAGAAACTTAATGATGGTTTTGGAGTTGTGCCTGGCCATGCAGTCATGTGTAAACAGGGAGTACAGGAGGGTACTGAGCACGCACCCCTGAGGGGCCATGTGTTTTACATCAGCGTGACGGATGTGTTGTCACCTACCCTTACCACCTGGGAGGGGGGGGGAGTCCGTCACGGAAGTCCAGGATCCGGTTGCAGAGGGAGGTGTTTAGTCCCAGGGTCCTCAGTTTAGTGAGCTTTATTGACCTGTTTAAAGGTCTTACTATCATCGGCTATGGAGAGCGTGATCACACAGTCGTCCGGAATAGCTGATGCTCTCATGCATGTTTCAGTGTTACTTGCCTTGAAGCGAGCATAGAAGTAATTTAGCTTGTCTGGTAGGTTGGTATCACTGGGCAGCTCGCAGATGTGCTTCCCGTAGTAGTCTGTAATAAACTCAGCAAAAAAAAAAGAAATGTCCTCTCACTGTCAACTGTGTTTATTTTCAGCAAACTTAACATGTGTAAATATTTATGTGAACATAACAAGATTCAACAACTAAGACATAAACTGAACAAGTTCCATAGACGTGACTAACAGAAATGGAATAACGTGTCCATGAACAAAGGGGGAGTCAAAATCAAAACTAACAGTCAGTATCTGGTGTGGCCACCAACTGCATCAAAACTTCTTAGGGCTAGGCCCCTTTTTCTCCACTACCTGTCTGAATGACGTGCCCAAAGTTAACTGCCTGTAGCTCAGGCCCTGAAGCCAGGATCTGCATATAATTTGTACCATTGGAAAGAAAGCACTTTGAAGTTTGTAGAAATGTAAAAATTATGTAGGAGAATAACACAATAGATATGGTAGGAGAAAATCCAAAGAAAAACCAACCAGATTTCTTTTTGAGAGAGAGAGACCATTCTCTTAGAAAGGTAAGAGAAAGGTCATACAGCCCTGGATGCAACTCCTATGGCGTCCACAGGGTGTCAGCAGTCTATGTTTAAGGTTTCATGCTTGTAACTTCAAAAACGAATAAGAAAAAAAAGAAAAAAGAATAAGAAATATCAGTTTTAGCAGAAGGACACAGTCTTGGAAAATCGTGTTTGTGAGCATGAAGACATTACGCAACAGCTAAAATCGGTGTACTATTGAACATACTTCTTTCCGTAAGAAATATTATAGTTTGTTTACATTTTAGGGTATCTGAGGAGTAAATAGAAAACATATTTTGACTTGTTGAAACAAAGTTTAGGGGTAGATTTTCAGATTCCTTTCTCTGCATGTTGAAAGCGTGGATTGCTCAAATCGATGGCGCACACTAAACAGACTTATTTGGGATTTTTTCTAACAAAACAACACTACATGTTATAGCTGGGACCCTTTGGATGACAAATCAGAGGAAGATTCAATTGTTATTTGTGAATGTATAAAACCTGTGCGAGTGGAAAAGTATTTTGATGTGGTGCGCCGTCCTCAAACAATCACATGGCATGTTTTTGCTATAATAGCTACTGTAAATCGGACAGTGCAGTTAGATTAACTGTTTATGGTTCATTGAGCAAGCTTCGGAAACAATATATACAATAAAGATCTGTGAGGTTATTTAGATTTTTTACCCCCCAAGTCCTGAAAAAGGGCTGTTTCTTTTTTTCTGAGTTTAGTTTGAATTCCCTGCCACATCCGACAAGCATTGGAGCTGGTGTAGTACTATTCAATCTTAGTCCTGTATTGATGCCTTGCCTGTTTGATGGTTCGTTGGAGGGCATTGCGGGATTTCTTATAAGCTTCTGGGTTAGAGACCCGCTCCTTGAAAGCAGCAGCTCTACCCTTTAGCCCAGTTGGATGGTTCCTGTAATCCATTGTTTCTGGTTGGGGTATGTATGTACAGTCACTGTGGGGACAATGTCGATGCACTTATTGATGAAGCCAGTGACTGATGTGGTGTACTCCTCAATGCCATCAGAAGAGTCCCGGAACATATTCCAGACTGTGCTAGCAAAACAGTCCTGTTGCTTAGCATCTGCGTCATCTGACCACTTTTTTTATTGACCGAGTCACGGTCAGTTTTTGCTTGTATGCAGGAATCACGAGGATACAATTGGTCAGAATTGCCAAATGGAGGGCGAGGGAGAGCTTTGTACGCATCTCTGTTTGTGGAGTAAAGGTGGTCTAGAGTTTTTTTTCCCCCTCTTGTTGCACATTTAACATGAATAGACTTGAATAGATGGATAGCTCTGCCTCTTACATTATTTGGGAGAATTAACTGTATTAAGATGAACGTTCTGCCTAAGATGACATATCAATGCTCCTGAGTTGCGCAGCGGCCTCTTGCATCTCAGTGCAAGAGGTGTCACTACAGTCCCTGGTTTGAATACAGGCTGTATCACATCCGGCTGTAATTGGGAGTCACATAGGGCGGGACACAATTGGCCCAGCGTCGTCTGGGTTTGGCCAAGGTAGGCTGTCATTGTAAATTAAAATGTGTTCCTAACTGATTGCCAAGTTAAATAAAGATTTAATTAAAACATTTTTTTAAATATGACCATTTCAATGGAACCGTAAAACTCCAAGGGTGAGCCTGGACAAATTAACATGGGATAATATTGCAAGACATCTCCGCACACCAAATTTCAAGGTGTATTACTGGGCAGCACAAATTAGATTCATTTAATTCTTATTTGAAACTGAACCAGCTCCTTCTTGGACTCAGATGGAAGTGTTTGCTCTTAATGAAGAGATTTGGAGCATATTATTTACAAGTGGAACCCAAAGACTACATCAACATAAACAAGCAATTCCTGTACCATCAATTTAGTAAGATCTTGGCATGAAATTCGTAAGTTATTTGGTCTGAAACAAGACTTGTCACCCAAAATACTCATGACAAAACAGACACCTGCCAATGGTCTTGTCTTGGATAGCAAAATGTTTCAACATTGGCATGAGAAGGGAATAACGCATTTAGAACATTATTATATAGATAGGGTGCTTATGTCATTTGAGCAACTAAAAGAGGAATACTAGTTATCCAATCATTTATTTTGTTAATTACAGTTAAAAATTCTAAAGGCAATCGCACATCTGGGCTATCTTTTTTGCAGGTGCATGGTATGAGGGGCTATGATCGGACATCAGCGAGCATCATATCTAGATACAGACTTATACATTACAACTTCCTCCACCAACTCTATCTGACACCTTAGAGACTACATAGATATAACCTTGAAATATCAGAAATGTGTTTTAGATGTGGAACAACAGAAGGCACTTTTTTACATTCTACTTGGCAGTGTACTAAATTACAAGCCTTCTGGCATGGTGGAGTTATTATGGAGTTCCCTTTCCCACTTGACCCTGAAATATGCCTTCTGGGTAACTTTACTAACATGAATTTGATCAAAGATCAAAGACTGGCTATGGTAGGCTACAAATCTTTTTATTCAGTGGAAGCAAGCCCACAAATTCTCTTCAGGAAATGTGCCTTTTCATATTTATCTTAGGTACCTTAGAAGTGTTTACTTTTCAGGTTGACTAGCATCTATTGAGTTGCAATGTCACAAAAGGCTACAGATAAACTTTTTTCTAAAAGGACTGTTCATGATACACAAATTATTTTGATTCACATACTATTCACTACAAAACGATTCCAAATAATACAATGTCGAAGTGAATTGTTAGTTTCGTCAAAATGTATAGTTTAAATGTATCATGAATTGTTCAAAAAAGTCAATCAACTTGGTATGGCCTTCTTCGCGAGCGTAGAAGCATGAATGCATGCTATCAATTGCTAAACAGTTAACTACAGGGTACAATATATGTTTTGAATTGGCTACGTAGTCAGTCTGTCTGTTCATATTTTACAGGCTAGAACTACTTGCTGCTGCAATGTCCAACTATCTTTCTCGCTCTACTTGAGCAACGGCTCACTCATCTAGCACACATGCAGGTTATGCTCGCAAACACAGAAGCTTAAGTCCGATTCTGGCTGATATGTTGATTTTTATTGGATTGATAAAAAAACTGTGCCTAACTAAATTACATTAACAGAAATTAATAAATTAAAGAAACACCATTTTAAAATTCCACTTGACTTTTCATGTCATTACGAACCTTGTACTGTGTCATGCTGGTTAGCTAGCAAGCAACCATCCAACAACCTATTGGAACTAATAAGAAGTATGATGTTTATAAGGAATTTACTTCAGAAATATAAGCAATTTGGAAAGGGCTCAATGGCTGCCGGAGCTGCAACTTCGACAGTGATAGTGGGAGAGGTTTTGCATTAAACGTCAGATATTGGTGTAAGCTGACTTTAATTATATTCCTATAGGTTTTGAGCATCTATTAAAAATATTTACTGACGAAGACAACCAGAGCAACATATAGCAGGGAGTTCCCTGGCAATGCACAAACAATAATTTAAATAATATAACTATAGAGAAGCACAAAATACCAACTTGAGAAATATTGTACTTTATTAATGTTTCAATGGAACCCACCAAAATAATTTATTGATTTAATTAAAAATCTATTTCCTCCAAATCAAGGTTTCACAATTTCACAACAACCCTTAAAGATTATTGTATATAACATGTACCAAAATTAAACCAGGAATTAAATTCCACTTTAAGTTTATCTAAGTCCTAAATAACTATATTGAGCCTTTACATAATTTCCTGTTTCACCAGGGTATAAAAATTAGGTAACACACATGCAATATCCCTTTGTCATCCAACACCATGAAGAAAACAAAAGAACTGGCAGTTCAAAAGAGACAGATGGTCGTAGACCTTCATAAATCTGGTACTTCTACAAGAAGATCCACAAACGATTGAATATACCACTGAGCACTGTCAGGGCAATAAAAAAAAAAAGATATGGAACAGTTGAAAACCTCACAGGTAGAGTGCGCAAATGCATTTTCCCCCCAGGATAGGGAGGAGGATGGTGAGAGAAGCAACAAAATCCCCAAGAATCACTGTGCAAGAATTGCAGGCCTTGGTGGCGTCTTGGGGTCACCAGGTTTAATAAAACACCATCAGATGCCACCTCCATAACCACAGGCTCTTTGGAAGGGTTGCCAGAAAACCCTTTCTGACCCCAAGACACAGACGCAAGCGCTTGGAGTTTGCCAAACGTAATTTAAATTGTGACTGGAAGAAGGTGCTCCTGTCAGATGAAACCAAAATTGAACGTTTTGGTCAGAAACAGCATCGGCATGTTTGGCGACAAAACAGAGATGCATACAAGGAGAGGCACCTCATACGCACGGTGAAATATGGTGGTGGGTCAGTGATGTTTTGGGGCTGTTAATTCCAGAGACAATGGTTAAGCTGAAAGAATTCCAAGTATCAGGCAATTTTGGCTGACAATCTGGTTGCCTCTGCCAGGAAGCTGGGACTTGGCCATAGGTGGACTTTCCAACAAGACAATGACCCAAAACATACCTCAAGATCCACACAGAAATGGTTCTGTGACAACAAAATCAATGTTCTTCCATGGCCATCTCAGTCGACAGACCTCAATACAATCAAAAACCTGTGGGCTGAGTTGAAGAGGGCAGTTGGTAAGCGCAAACCCAAGAATGTGAAGGATCTGCATAGAGGAATAGTCCAAAATCCCTCCAAATGTGTTCCTTAACCTTGTCAAATGTTACAGGAATAGACTCTATGCTGTTAAGTATTGTTTGTGCATTGCAAGTCAGGGATGCCAGTACTTTTGGAGCCCACTGTAGCTGAAAATGACTGTCCAATATTTATTTTACTTGAAAACATCACAGAAAAGCATGTTCTTGTTTTGCTCATTACCAAACAGTCAGGAAATCATAAAATTGCACTGACACTGTATAGTAAATCACTCAACACTTCATAAGTAATAAAAGTGGCTGAGTTGCACTTTAAGTCATAAATTTTCTCAGTGAAATGAAAATCTGGCCAACCTAGGAGTAAGAACCTCAGTCCAAACTCTAAGACTGAACATTAATATGCAGGCTGTGTGACATTGGCACCACATTACAAAGAAATTCAAAGCTGAAGTACATTGATAGGGGCTTTCTTTGGGCCTTTTTTTATTGTCTACATACAGTCATTAGTAGATTCACACAAACCTGCAAACTAGTTTGATTTTACTTGAGCCTATCTCCCTCCACCTTTGGCACCTCCTCACCTCTCCTCTAACCCTGGTGTGCTTATAATCAGGTCTCTGGAGTAGGACATTTAGCAGAGTGCCTGCAGAATGGAGCATAGAGAGAATACAGCAGGCCTAAATCCAACTTCTATGGGGTGGACTCCATGGGCATGGAGAGTGTGGGGACACACATCCCCTTTGTGCCCTGCCTCACCACCAGGCAGAAGGCAGGACGCTGAGTTGTAAGATCAGACATCCTGCCCCAGTGATTCTGACAGCCTATTTATAACCAGGAAAATAAATTACTGCTGGCCAGACCACCACGCCCTGAGGGAGGGAGAGCTGTGAAGTTCCCCTGCTGGAGAAAATATGGAGCTAATGGATACTCCGATGACCTTATGCCGCCTTTTACCTGCCAGATTATCACAGTGTCATTCAACTCTCCCTGCTGGCTCAGTGAAGCCAAACTATAACCATTTTTAGATTAACTTCATGACCTGCGACACTGGGTGACGCGAAAGCAGTCTAGGTCTTTAGCTGCTACATTCAAACTGTTACGATTCCAAACCTGTTACGAAGAGAAAATATCCCTCTGGGGTGAGCTCTTTTTTTAAATGGTGTATTTATAAAATGGAAAGAATCAAAGTTAGGTATATAAGATTTTGATCAGATTTGTTTAACTTTTGGGAGTCTCATGGTAGGCGTTTGACATGCGTAACAGGCATATTCTCCCTCTATGTTTCATGGTATCCAGGCTTATAGAGATCATGTTCAGCCTCAAACTCTTTGATTTGGCATGTCTTGAAATACTGTCAGAGTACCATACATCTAAAAGTGGAAGAGCAGAGAGAGAAACCAAACTGACACTTCCCAAAACACCTTTACTACTTTCTTTGAAATGTACATGGATTTCACTCCATCCAGAAGCCTATTATAAACGTGGCTATGAATGTAAACTAGCTTTGTGCTTTATTGGCCTCTGTCTGAAGAGAGCATTTCAAAGCTTAAGTGGTTGAGAAATCAAACACCTGGTTAAAGAACAACTAGGCCTACTCCGAGTTCTTTGGGAGGATTACATTCCCTGGCTAAGGAAATGGAGAGTTAACTGTCAACTTCAGAGTGAGAGTTTGTTTCTGGAGCTGCCATTAGTCAGCCTTTTTAATTAATTTCCATCCTATCCTTTTGCTTCCCTTTGAAAGCTAAACACATTGTAATTAGTTATCGAGTGGAGGTGGACTGGACACTGTTAGCCCGTGTAAAATTCCCTTTGGGGCATCATACACTATTTCGTTTGCGATACCTCTCTGGATAGCTGTGGCACTTTTTAGATAGGGTCAGGCCATCCGGCTGTGTTCACTTATTAACATCAAGCTTCAGAGAATGTAATGCAATGTGAAGAAAGGAGAGATTTGAAAAGACCGATGCTGGAGATGAGAAGCCGGTAAGGAAATGGACAAAAATGAATGGCAACTTATTGGCATTGGGTGAACCATATACACAATAGCAAATACCACTCAAATCGACTGCAGTTCATCAAAACCATATTGCAACCAGGAACATTGCAAATGCCAAGTGTAATAAACCAAAATCCCCATAGGGGGTGAGCACGCTCCAACATAGATTTCCATATGGGAAATGGTCACAAAGTCAGGTCCCAAGGGTGAAATATTCTAAATCTAAAAAAAAAATAATCACAATTTTAAAATCTCATAAAAAGTTAATTTTGGACCGGTTTTTGATTTTTTTTTAAATGTCAATTATACATATGTAGTAACCGTATGGACTTACATTAGTCTTATTTTATTGAGTTTGTCCATAAGGCCTATGTTTTGTCCATTTGCCATATTTGATCATAGGAAGTCGGTTTCCAAACCCAAAGATCAGTGAACCATGCCCATATGGCAAATATAAGTATTGAAAGTACCAAATCAGGATGTTATGTCCATTTGCCATATATGATCATAGGAAGTCGGCTTCTGAACTCAAGTCAGTGAACCATGTCCAAATGGCATAAGAAATGTCCAAATGGCATATATAAGTCAAAAAGAAAGGAGAACCAAGGCACTCTTCATATAATCAATTTATTAGTATGGCATGTTAAATAGAAAGAACATTTTTAAAAATCTGACGCGTTTCAGCTGCATGGCCTTCGCCAGGGAGTACAAAGAAATAATACAATGTCCTCTTTTGGACAGCTTTTCCAATTAGCTGTTCCAAAGAGGATGTTGATTTCAGCCTGTCCATTTGGTGATGGAAAATCCCTCATTAAATACTTTGGAAATGGACAAATGTAAACTGTCCATTTACAATGTCTTACAATGGGCAGTTACCATCACAAAATGGACATGCTCTAATATACTGCACTGGGTTCCCAGGTGATGGTGGTTGAAAACGTCCAAAATGACCAGTGTACATTTCCAATGTATTTAAATGTGGATTTACCATCACCAAATGGACAGGTTGAAATCAGCACCAACAAGCAGTGGAGAGGAACCATTATCACTGCTCGGCCATCCCGAGCTCAATGGGCCAGGTGGGGGGTGTTCCCTACCCGGCCATGGACCCCTAACACCCCCTTGAAGCCATTTAGAGCCATATTAAAAGTCGCCCCTGATAACCCGTTCACCTGGCATTTACAGCCATCCCCAAATACGCACCTGGTAACCCGTTCAATCACCAGCTGCACGGCTCTGTCATTGACTTACATTGGGTTCCCAGGTGCTGGTGGTTGAAAACTTCCAAAATGACCAGGGGCACCCGCTGTTGGTTGGACCCGGGTGGGGGGTGTTCCCTAGCCGGCCATGAACCCCTAGCACCCCCTTGAAGCCATTTAGAGCCATATTAAAAGTCGCCCCTGATAACCCGTTCAATTACCAGGTGCACGGCTGGACTTGTCCATTTGAAATATGTTACAATGGGCAGAAATGCAGAAATGCACAATTGACTGGGCCGTTGAATGTTGATTTCAGCCTGTCCATTTGGTGATGGTAAATCCCACATTGGTGTGTCTAGTATCACAAAACATAGTTTCAGGATTTTATTTTGAAAAATGAGCCTGAGCGACAACATTGCGTCAGTGTCCACCTGATGGCTCTTTCGCGCAAAAGACAGAGGTAGCCATTTTTCCACCCGGTCTTACTGAAAAAAGCTCTGTCCCGGTTGATATTTTATCGAATAGATATTTGAAAAACACCTTGAGGATTGATTATAAACAACGTTTCCCATGTTTCTGTCGATATTATGGAGCTAATTTGGAATATTTTTCAGTGTTGTCGTGACTGCAATTTCCGGTCGTTTTCTCAGCCAAATGTGAAGAACTAACGGAGCTATTTTTGGCTACAAAAAAACATTTGCTATCTAACTGGGAGTCTCGTGAGTGAAAACATCCGAATTTCATCAAAGGTAAATTATTTAATTTGATTGCTTTTCTGATTTTCGTGACCAGATTGCCTGCTGCTAGCTAGGCATAATGCTATCCTAGGCTATCGATAAACTTACACAAATGCTAGTCTTGCTTTGGCTGTAAAGCATATTTTCAAAATCTGAGATGACAGGGAGATTAACATAAGGCTAGGGTGTGTTTGAATATATTTCACTTGTGCTTTCATGAATATGAATATTTTCTAGTAAGATTTTTTGTCTGTTGCGTTATGCTACTTTAGTGTCAGTTGATGACAATTCTCCCGGATCCGGGATGGGTAATTACAAGAAGTTAAATACATTGGAAATGTACACTGTCCATTTGCAGTATAAAATGTTGCACCGTAGGTTTATGTACTTTGACGTGAAGCGGTTTGCACATTTGGATCAAATTTACTGTTAATTAACATCATCACCCCTTTTGAATTTCTTTGCCCATGGGAGATATATATTTTGCCCCCCCTGTCTTTTTTCCACAACTTAATCTAAAATTGTTGAACGAGTTTCCTGTAAATAATAGATGTTATATTCCTTCTCTTTTAGCCAGGTAAATACTGATCATTTTTTCTTATTGTCTGCTAAGCCATACAATTATAACTGGCTATAGTTATTTCACCACTTACCATAGAGACACAAGTTTCAATTCTATTTATCATAATGTATGTTTGTAAACGTACCATTAAAAAGTAACATGATGATTGAGTGTCTATATAGCTGTAACCCAATATTTGCATTGCTACTAAGTAAACCTCTAATTGGTCCCCAGTATTCCACCCGTTAAAACCCCTCCTCATCCTGAGTTGGGTTGTCATCCCAATGCCCGGCAGACCATCCTGATCCCACGGATCCCATGGCCCCGGAGAGACCGTGACCATCCTTCGAAAAGAGCACACATTGCTACCCACAGAAGCAGATCAACAGCCAAGTGTATTTCCATCACCCTCACCTCGATTTGTATTACATATAGCCATATGTATATATATATATTTTAAATCCTGTTTATCTTATTTTCCATAATTAGCTATTAATATTTGTAGTAATGTAGGCAGTTTATGCAAAGGATTTTTACTTCTCACCAGTCTCGCCATTACCAAAATTATTACCAAAATTACATTATGGCAAGCAATTATTATTTTAGCAAACAATTATTGTGATTCATCCTATATTGCCCCTAACATATTTTACTACGTCACAACAGTGGTGGGACACACACACACACACACACACACACACACACACACACACACACACACACACACACACACACACACACACACACACACACACACACACACACACACACACACACACACACACACAACCCCTTTCCCCCATCACAACCATAGACTCAGATTCTCAACAGTTGCACCATCCCAGAGCCCAACTCAAGGAAGGTCTTGATTTATGAATGCATATACAGTTGCAGCCGTATGGAAGGCCTGCAAAAAATGGGCAGAAGGGAAGATTTGACTAACCATTTCCAATGTATTTAAGATACAGTATACCCCCTTCCCCTGAAACACCCACACATGGTCCCCCATAGTGACCATATCCGTGCAGTCAGACATTTGATTTTGTGCCACAATGGCCAAAATAATATGCCCCCTCTCTGAATGTCCGAGGGTGACCCCCTCCCCATGGGTTATTGCTGCCCCTCCCCATTGGTTAGCACTGCCACTGCCTGGGTGGGTGGGGGAACCCCACCGGGATCCCCACCGGCTAGGTACAAGGTCGTCAAGGTTCTCATTAGCAGCTTTGAGAATTTCCATGTATATTATGCTCTCCATCAGGAGGTTCTGGCTTTGCAGGACCAACCGTGCCAGGCAGGCTTAGTATCTTGAGGGGGCAGTGCGGCTCTAGAAGGTCTCTGACCGCATTTTGGCTGCGTACAGGACGCTTTCAGCAGGCCCATAAAACAAATGGTCCACTTCTCCTTATCCTTAGTATCTGGGTCGTTCAGGTGGGTGTCTAGGGTATAGGGTTGTGGACCATTTCATCAATATAGGACCATAAATAAATACATTTGATGTATAATTTATTTTAAAAATGTAGTTCCACATGATAGGACAATAAATAAATTAGATGTATAATTCATTATAAAATGTATATCCCTCATCTGCACAACATTGAAAGCTCTCTCACAACCCCTGCTCACAGACATACATTGGTTCTGGGATATGCAACCATTTCCTTCTCACTCAACGCCACACTTTCCCAAACACCAAAAAACACACACCACACCATTCATCTCAAAACATCTACACAGACTGTACCTTCTGTCTGCTGTGTTTTTATCTCCACCATGTTGAATTTTTGCTTTTATGTTCCAATTAGTTATATTTGAAGATAGATAGAAAAGCTATATATTTTTTGTTGTATTATTACAATCCATGACAGGGCTACAATTGTGTGTTTCATTATTTGCCTCCTCAATGAGAACTTTCTACTTTTTAGAATAGCCATGGAGTAGTATTTGTGTCTCTGAACAACTTGTTATAAATAAACAGTTTATCGACCACAAGAGCTACGCATTTCCCTTTCAATCTATTTTCCTTGAAAATTAGATACAGATCTTTGTGCCATTCTGCAATTTCCTTTGGGAACTGGTCATTTATGCCTATTTTTGTGCCAGCAAGTCTTTTACCCAGGCTTTTAACCATTATGTTATCTTTAAAGAAAGCAAATTTGGCAACGATTTGGCATTCATACCGCTGCCCTCTCTGTCTGAAGCGGTGTACACTTTAGAGTTCGAGTGAGATCTGAAGCGCTGTAAGGAAGAACTCTCTAACTACACATTCAGGAACTTCTCCTTATTTCTCTTGGATACCTGTAAGTACCAGATTCTCTCTCATGGATCTAGTCTGTATGTCAAGTAAGGCTTCTCTCAGAACGATGTTCTCCTTTTTAAGTTAATTACCTTCGGTTTCAATCAAATCAAATCAAATCAAATTTATTTATATAGCCCTTCGTACATCAGCTGATATCTCAAAGTGCTGTACAGAAACCCAGCCTAAAACCCCAAACAGCAAGCAATGCAGGTGTAGAAGCACGGTGGCTAGGAAAAACTCCCTAGAAAGGCCAATACCTAGGAAGAAACCTAGAGAGGAACCAGGCTATGTGGGGTGGCCAGTCCTCTTCTGGCTGTGCCGGGTGGAGATTATAACAGAACATGGCCAAGATGTTCAAATGTTCATAAATGACCAGCATGGTCGAATAATAATAAGGCAGAACAGTTGAAACTGGAGCAGCAGCACAGTCAGGTGGAAGTTGAAACTGGAGCAGCAGCATGGCCAGGTGGACTGGGGACAGCAAGGAGTCATCATGTCAGGTAGTCCTGGGGCATGGTCCTAGGGCTCAGGTCAGTTGAAACTGGAACAGCAGCATGGCCAGGTGGACTGGGGACAGCAAGGAGTCATCATGTCAGGTAGTCCTGGGGCATGGTCCTAGGGCTCAGGTCCTCCGAGAGAGAGAAAGAAAGAGAGAAGGAGAGAATTAGAGAACGCACACTTAGATTCACACAGGACACCGAATAGGACAGGAGAAGTACTCCAGATATAACAAACTGACCCCAGCCCCCGACACATAAACTACTGCAGCATAAATACTGGAGGCTGAGACAGGAGGGGTCAGGAGACACTGTGGCCCCATCCGAGGACACCCCCGGACAGGGCCAAACAGGAAGGATATAACCCCACCCACTTTGCCAAGGCGCAGCCCCCACACCACTAGAGGGATATCTTCAACCACCAACTTACCATCCTGAGACCAGGCTGAGTATAGCCCACAAAGATCTCCGCCATGGCACAACCCAAGGGGGGGGCGCCAACCCAGACAGGATGACCACAACAGTGAATCAACCCACTCAGGTGACGCACCCCCTCCAGGGATGGCATGAGAGAGCCCCAGCAAGCCAGTGACTCAGCCCCTGTAATAGGGTTAGAGGCAGAGAATCCCGGTGGAAAGAGGGGAACAGGCCAGGCAGAGACAGCAAGGGCGGTTCGTTGCTCCAGAGCCTTTCCGTTCACCTTCCCACTCCTGGGCCAGACTACACTCAATCATATGATCCACTGAAGAGATGAGTCTTCAGTAAAGACTTAAAGGTTGAGACAGAGTTTGCGTCTCTGACATGGGTAGGCAGACCGTTCCATAAAAATGGAGCTCTATAGGAGAAAGCCCTGCCTCCAGCTGTTTTCTTAGAAATTCTAGGGACAATTAGGAGGCCTGCGTCTTGTGACCGTAGCGTACGTGTAGGTATGTACGGCAGGACCAAATCAGAGAGATAGGTAGGAGCAAGCCCATGTAATGCTTTGTAGGTTAGCAGTAAAACCTTGAAATCAGCCCTTGCTTTGACAGTGTAGAGAGGCTAGCACTGGAGTAATATGATCAAATTTTTTGGTTCTAGTCAGGATTCTAGCAGCCGTATTTAGCACTAACTGAAGTTTATTTAGTGCTTTATCCGGGTAGCCGGAAAATAGAGCATTGCAGTAGTCTAACCTAGAAGTAACAAAAGCATGGATTACTTTTTCTGCATCATTTTTGGACAGAAAGTTTCTGATTTTTGCAATGTTACGTAGATCGAAAAAAGCTGTCCTCGAAATGGTCTTGATATGTTCTTCAAAAGAGAGATCAGGGTCCAGAGTAACGCCGAGGTCCTTCACAGTTTTATTTGAGACGTCTGTACAACCATTAAGATTAATTGTCAGATTCAACAGAAGATCTCTTTGTTTCTTGGGACCTAGAACAAGCATCTCTGTTTTGTCCGAGTTTAATAGTAGAAAGTTTGCAGCCATCCACTTCCTTATGTCTGAAACACATGCTTCTAGCGAGGGCAATTTTGGGGCTTCACCATGTTTCATTGAAATGTACAGCTGTGTGTCATCCGCATAGCAGTGAAAGTTTACATTATGTTTTCGAATAACATCCCCAAGAGGTAAAATATATAGTGAAAACGATAGTGGTCCTAAAATGGAACCTTGAGGAACACCGAAATTTACAGTTGATTTGTCAGAGGACAAACCATTCACAGAGACAAACTGATATCTTTCCGACAGATAAGATCTAAACCAGGCCAGAACATGTCCGTGTAGACCAATTTGGGTTTCCAATCTCTCCAAAAGAATGTGGTGATCGATGGTATCAAAAGCAGCACTAAGGTCTAGGAGCACGAGGACAGATGCAGAGCCTCGGTCCGATGCCATTAAAATGTCATTTACCACCTTCACAAGTGCAGTCTCAGTGCTATGATGGGGTCTAAAACGAGACTGAAGCATTTCGTATACATTGTTTGTCTTCAGGAAGGCAGTGAGTTGCTGCGCAACAGCCTTCTCAAAATTTTTTGAGAGGAATGGAAGATTCGATATAGGCCGATAGTTTTTTATATTTTCTGGGTCAAGGTTTGGCTTTTTCAAGAGAGGCTTTATTACTGCCACTTTTAGTGAGTTTGGTACACATCCAGTGGATAGAGAGCCGTTTATTATGTTCAACATAGGAGGGCCAAGCACAGGAAGCAGCTCTTTCAGTAGTTTAGTTGGAATAGGGTCCAGTATGCAGCTTGAAGGTTTAGAGGCCATGATTATTTTCATCATTGTGTCAAGAGATATAGTACTAAAACACTTGAGCGTCTCTCTTGATCCTAGGTCCTGGCAGAGTTGTGCAGACTCAGGACAACTGAGGTTTGGAGGAATACGCAGGTTTAAAGAGGAGTCCGTAATTTGCTTTCTAATAATCATAATCTTTTCCTCAAAGAAGTTCATGAATTTATCACTGCTAAAGTGAAAGTCATCCTCTCTTGGGGAATGCTGCTTTTTAGTTAGCTTTGCGACAGTATTAAAAAGGAATTTCGGATTGTTCTTATTTTCCTCAATTAAGTTAGAAAAATAGGATGATCGAGCAGCAGTAAGGGCTCTACGGTACTGCACGGTACCGTCCTTCCAAGCTAGTCGGAAGACTTCCAGTTTGGTGTGGCGCCATTTCCGTTCCAATTTTCTGGAAGCTTGCTTCAGAGAGCTAGTTTCTTCTGAGAATTTTTTTTAGTTTTTAGGGGTGCAACTGCATCTAGGGTATTGCGCAAGGTTAAATTGAGATCCTCAGTTAGGTGGTTAACTGATTTTTGTCCTCTGGCGTCCTTGGGTAGGCAGAGGGAGTCTGGAAGGGCATCAAGGAATCTTTGTGTTGTCTGTGAATTTATAGCACGACTTTTGATGTTCCTTGGTTGGGGTCTAAGCAGATTATTTGTTGCAATTGCAAACGTAATAAAATGGTGGTCCGATAGTCCAGGATTATGAGGAAAAACATTAAGATCCACCACATTTATTCCATGGGACAAAACTAGGTCCAGCGTATGACTGTGACAGTGAGTGGGTCCAGAGACATGTTGGACAAAACCCACTGAGTCGATGATGGCTCCGAAAGCCTTTTTGAGTGGGTCTGTGGACTTTTCCATGTGAATATTAAAGTCACCAAAGATTAGAATATTATCTGCTATGACTACAAGGTCCGATAGGAATTCAGGGAACTCAGTGAGAAACGCTGTATATGGCCCAGGAGGCCTGTAAACAGTAGCTATAAAAAGTGATTGAGTAGGCTGCATAGATTTCATGACTAGAAGCTCAAAAGACGAAAATTTCATTTTTTTTTTTTGTAAATTGAAATTTGCTATCGTAAATGTTAGCAACACCTCCGCCTTTGCGGGATGCACGGGGGATATGGTCACTAGTGTAGCCAGGAGGTGAGGCCTCATTTAAAACAGTAAATTCATCAGGCTTAAGCCATGTTTCAGTCAGGCCAATCACATCAAGATTATGATCAGTGATTAGTTCATTGACTATAATTGCCTTTGAAGTAAGGGATCTAACATTAAGTAGCCCTATTTTGAGATGTGAGGTATCATGATCTCTTTCAGTAATGACAGGAATGGAGGTGGTCTTTATCCTAGTGAGATTGCTAAGGCGAACACCGCCATGTTTAGTTTTGCCCAACCTAGGTCGAGGCACAGACACGGTCTCAATGGTGATAGCTGAGCTGACTACACTGACTGTGCTAATGGCAGACTCCACTATGCTGGCAGGCTGGCTAACAGCCTGCTGCCTGGCCTGCACCCTATTTCATTGTGGAGCTAGAGGAGTTAGAGCCCTGTCTATGTTGGTAGATAAGATGAGAGCACCCCTCCAGCTAGGATGGAGTCCGTCACTCCTCAGCAGGTCAGGCTTGGTCCTGTTTGTGGGTGAGTCCCAGAAAGAGGGCCAATTATCTACAAATTCTAACTTTTGGGAGGGGCAGAAAACAGTTTTCAACCAGCGATTGAGTTGTGAGACTCTGCTGTAGAGCTCATCACTCCCCCTAACTGGGAGGGGGCCAGAGACAATTACTCGATGCCGACACATCTTTCTAGCTGATATGCACGCAGAAGCTATGTTGCGCTTGGTGATTTCTGACTGTTTCATCCTAACATCGTTGGTGCCGACGTGGATAACAATATCTCTATACTCTCTACACTCGCCAGTTTTAGCTTTAGCCAGCACCATCTTCAGATTAGCCTTAACGTCGGTAGCCCTGCCCCCGGGTAAACAGTGTATGATCGCTGGATGATTCGCTTTAAGTCTACTACTGCGGGTAATGGAGTCGCCAATGACTAGAGTTTTCAATTTGTCAGAGCTAATGGTGGGAAGCTTCGGCGTCTCAGACCCCGTAACGGGAGGAGTAGAGACCAGAGAAGAATCGGCCTCTGACTCCGACCCGCTGCTTAATGGGGAAAACCGTTTCAATCTTATTGACTCCCTTTTAGATTGTTTGTCTTTCTTCAATGTTGCAGCTTTTTCGTCACTCATCTCGAGGCTTGCCTTTAACTCTTTATATGCTTACTGACTAGTTCAAGTATGCCCAGTTGGTCATTTATTGATTTTAACAAATCGGTTCCGACCTTTAACATTCCCGGTGGTGAAAATATGAAAAAATCTGTCTGTAGAAGAGGCACGTTTCATTTTGAAATAGGTTCCCCTGTCTTACTCTCCGTCATGTTTGGGTGTTGCTTGTTTTCATATTTGTCGAGTCTTATGATTTGTTTTGTGTTGTTATCCAGATTGAAGGTTATTACCCAACAGATTGAGAAGTGCTAATATTTAGTCTAATTTACCAATATTGAATATTATGTTTTTTCTTGAGGTGGTCCACATAGCAATCTTGAGGTGTTACCCTATTACTCTGTCATTGTCATAGAGATTTTAACTAGTGTTAGCACAATGACTGGAAGACTATATGGGTAAGGCTAGTTAGTAGGGTTGTGACAGTAACTCAATAACCGTGTAACTGACGGTTATGGATAAAGACCGTCATGAAAATAAAACCGTCCAAACAGGCTTATATTCACTTTAGGATTTTTTTAAATAATAGATTTTCATGTTTACTTAATAGCGGGAGTGATTACTAATGATTATAAGCAATTATTTTGCTATCTTTATCTATT
Source organism: Oncorhynchus kisutch (assembly GCF_002021735.2). Lineage (NCBI taxonomy): Eukaryota > Metazoa > Chordata > Actinopteri > Salmoniformes > Salmonidae > Oncorhynchus > Oncorhynchus kisutch. The sequence continues at coordinate 44,294,109 of NC_034188.2, read as the reverse complement.
AAACTTTCTACATCTCTTCTTTCCAACTGATGATGTTCAGAGGTGTAGAGCGCTATAGGCTATGGCAATTAAAAAATATATTTTATACAATGCATGTTTTCATTGCTAGCTAGTAAATAGATAAATATGTTTTAGGTTGGATGTGTCTGATTATTGATTAATTATTCAACAGCAGTCGACAAGGTTGTTCTGGCTCTGAGATCTATAATGCGCAAATGTTGTGTCAAATGGACAATGGGCCAATCCTCTCCAACCTGGCGTGATATAATTTGATATGGAATCTTTTCTTCATTTATAGAATTATCACACTAGTCATGCCTGGTCCTGGCTCATATGCCGCCCTAGGTGAGCCCCATAAAATGACCACCCTCCTATCCCAGCAAAGTAGAATAGTAGCCTAGGCTACACAGTGTCGGCCCGCAAAGCACTTTTATGAATGCCGATGTGGTAACATTCCGTTTGTAAAACAGCCTATTTACCTTTTAATCCTTGTCATTTAGTTACATACATTTCTGTTAAAACATGTATTAATTACAGTAATTTACCGTTCTGATTCTCGGAGTAGAAATGTTATTTGCAGACTTCAGAACCTGCTACACTTGTGAGAAAGTTTTGGCTTACTTCACACAATCATTTACGTGTTCCATGTGAGCATGTTTCTGGTTGCTCTGTACTGTTAATGTTGACGGAGCTTAGCTTCTGTAATTGTTTCTTCACCTCACACAGTAAGTCAATGAAGTCCATTTTATATATTTGTTTATATCCATTAAAATTATAATAGTTCCTCACAGTAATTGAAAAATCTTTCCAACACTCTCCCCCTCAAAAATCAGCGTTGTTGATAAATAGGCTACGGATATGTTGCGTGTATTTGTTTTAATTTGAATGATTGTTTACTTCATATTCATATTATAGCATAACTGTCCCCTTCATACCTTGATTGTCAATAAATTATCTCATAGCTTACTTTCGGAAAGCCTAAGGTAGGCCTAAGTTTTAGGAGAAAGGATAAATATTTGCTGGTGGCTTTGATTGAAGGGTGCTGTCTTTAGGCCTATATGTCCTTCCAGAAAGTTTCCTAAAGTAGCCTATCTGGACTCAATCTCTTTAATAAGAATCTTGTCATGTTTTAATCTTGTAAAATAGCTATTTTCTTTAGCTTAGGCTACATTATTTCACTCATTATGGCATCCTCTCTTTGACAAACAGTAGAATGACTGCAGCAGCAGGTTTGTGATGTTATGGAAATATTTTGGGAAAAGTGGGAGAAAACTTTGAATGGTTTTTGTGCATCGAAATAGGATTAGTATACATTTTTATATATATGCTGAAAACAACAGACGAGGTGGCGTATCTTTATTTGGACCATGTTAACATTGTGTCAATACCAAAATGCGACAGATCAAATCAAATTGTATTTGTCACATGCACCGAATACAGTAGGTGTAGACTTTACTGTGAAATGCTTACTTACAAGCCCTTAACGAACAATGCAGTTCAACAAAGAGTTAAGAAAATATTTACTAAATAAACTAAGGTAAAAAAATAACAATAAAATAACAAAGCTATATACAGGATGTACCGGTACAAGAAGGCGAGGACCAATGCGCAGCGTCGTACGTGTTCATCTTTTTTCATGTAAACTGAACACTGAATAACAAAACAACAAAGTAAACAACCGAAACAGTTCTGTCTGGTGCAGACACACAAAGACAGAAAACCGAAAACACCCACGAAACACAATAGAAAACAGGCTACCTAAATATGGTTCTCAATCAGGGACAACGATTAACAGCTGCCTCTGATATAGAACCATACCAGGCCGAACACAGAAATAGAAAATCATAGAAAAACGAACATGGACAACCCACCCAACTCACACCATGACCATACTAAAACAAAGACATAACAAAAGAACTAAGGTCAGAACGTGACAGCGGGGGTACAGGTTAGTCGATGTAATGTGTACACTACCGTTCGTTCAAAGGTTTGGGGTCACTTAGAATTGTCTTTGTTTTCCATGAAAACATACATGAAATGAGTTGCAAAATTAATAGGAAATATAGTCAAGACTGTCGTAAGAATGGGACCAAGGCTCAGCAGATGTTGAATTCCACATAAAAAAAACTTAAACAAAATATAGCAATAAACGAACAACTAAACGTGACTACGTGGTGCACATGCACAAACACAAAACAATATCCCACAAACACAGGTGGGAAAAAAGCTACTTAAATAGAGACAACGATTACCAGCTGCCTCTAATTGGGAATCATACAAAACACCAACATAGAAAATATAAACTAGAATACCCCTTAGTCACTCCCTGACCTACTACACCATAGAGAAACAAGGGCTCTCTATGGTCAGGGTGTGACAGTATCCCCCCTAGGTGCGGACTCCAGCCACAAAACCTGAAACCAAATGGGGGGGTTAGGGGGATTGATGCTTGGTGGAGGCTCCGGTGTGGGTCGTAGCCCCCGCCCCAGACCCCAGATCTGACCATGGCACCAGGCTGAACGCCGTGCCTGGACTGGGCATCGGCGCAGAAGAAGGCTCTGGCCATGGAGCTGGGCTGGCCAACGTGCCTGGACTGGGCACCGGCGCAGAGGAAGCCTCCGGCCATGGAGCTGGGCTGTTAGCCATGCCCGGACTGGATACTGGTGCTGAGGAAAGCTCCTGCCATGGAGCTGGACTGGACACCGGCACAGAGGAAGGCTCCTGCCATGGAGCTGGACTGGACACCGTGCCTGGACTGGCCAGGCACGGTGTTCAGTGGTCTGTGGTCTGTGGTCCCCACCTGCAGAACCACTCCTTTATTGGGGGTGTCTTGCTAATTGCCTATAATTTCCACCTGTTGTCTATTTAATTTGCACAACAGCATGTGAAATTTATTGTCAATCAGTGTTGCTTCCTAAGTGGACAGTTTGATTTCACAGAAGTGTGATTGACTTGGAATTACATTGTGTTGTTTAAGTGTTCCCTTTATTTTTTTGAGCAATATATATGCATAGTATTATTAGTATTGGATAGAAAACACTCTGACGTTTCTAAAACAGTTTGAATGATGTCTGTGAGTATAACAGAACTCATATGGCAGGCAAAAACCTGAGAAAAATCCAACCAGGAAGTGGGACATCTGAGGTTTGTAGTCTTTCAAAGCTTGGCCTACCGAATACACATTGAGATATGATAAAGTTGCACTTCCTACGGATTCCACTAGATGTCAACCGTCTTTAGAAACTTCAATGAGGATTCTACTATAAAGGAGGGGGTCATGAGACCTCTTTGAGTCAGTGGTCTGGCAGAGTGCTTTGGTCTCATGACGCGCGCTCCCGACAGAGTTACCTCTCGTTCCAGTGCGTTTCTGAAGACAAAGGAATTCTCCGGTTGGAACATTATTGATGTTTTATGTTAACATCCTAAAGATTGATTTCATACATCGTTTGACATATTCCTCAAGGACTGTAATGGAACCTTTCGAGTTTTTGTCTGGATGAAGTGCCTGCGCCCCATGAAGATGGATTATTGGGCTGAACACACTAACAAGAAGTGACTATTTGGACATAAATTATGGACTTTATGGGAATTTATGGAACAAATCAGTAATTTATTGTCGAACTGGGATTCCTGGGAGTGCCTTCTGATGAAGATCACCGTAAAGTTTTTTTGAAATCTGACACAGCGGTTGCATTAAGGAGAACTCTATCTTTAATTCTGTGAATAACAGTTGTATCTTTTATCAATGTTAATTATGAGTATTTCTGCAAAATCCCCGGATGTTTTGGAATCAAAACATTACTGGACGTAAGGCGCCAATGGAAACGGAGATTTTTTTATAAAAATATCGAACAAAACATACATGTATTGTGTAACATAATGTCCTATGAGTGTCATCTGATGAAGATCATCAAAGGTTAGTGATTCATTTTATCTTTATTTCTGCTTTTTGTGACTGCCACCTTTGTCTGGAAAAATGGCTGTGTTTTTTGGACTTGGCTATGACCAGACATAATCATATGTTGTGTTTTCGCTGTAAAGCATTTTTTTAATCGGACACGATCGGTAGATTAACAAGATGTTTATCTTTCATTTGCTGTATTGGAATTGTTAATGTGTGAAAGTTAAATATTTCTAAAAAATATTTTAGAATTTCGTGCGCTGCCTTTTCAGCGCACGAAATTCGGAACCCCTAAGCTAGAACGGCTAAGACGGTGAATTTTTACTAGGATTAAATGTCAGGAATTGTGAAAAACTGAGTTTAAATGTATTTGGCTAAAGTGTATGTAAACTTCCGACTTCAACTGTACATTGACCTGGATTCACTGGCGACTTTAATAGTGTTTAATTAATGTTTACATACTGCTTTATTCATCTCATATGTATATACTGTTTTCTATTCTACTGTATTCTAGTCAATGCCACTGACATTGCTCAATCTAATATTTATATATTTCTTAATTCCATAGATTTTCTTGGAGATTTGTTATATACTACTTCACTATTGGAGCTAGGAACACAAGAATTTAACTACATCCACAATAACATCTGCTAAATATATGTATGTGACCAATACAATTTGATTCGATTGGATTCATTTTCAAAAAAACTATTTTAAATAGTCCTAATACATTGACTTGTATTTATCATAACCTCTGTTAATGCTCTGGTGCTGGACGTGGCCCCCACTTCACCATAGTCTTAGTCCACCACCTTGTCCGCTTCCGTGGCCTCCTACTAAATGACCCCACTGGACTGAGGGGCAGCTCGGGGCTGAGGGGGGGGCAGCTCGGGGCTGAGGGGGGGCAGCTCGGGGCTGAGGGGCGGAAGCTCGGGGCTGAGGGGCGGAAGCTCGGGGCTGAGGGGCGGAAGCTCGGGGCTGAGGGGCGGAAGCTCGGGGCTGAGGGGCGGCAGCTCGGGGCTGAGGGGCGGCAGCTCGGGGCTGAGGGGCTCTGGCGCCTCAGACTCCGGCAGCGCCGGACAGGCGGGAGACTCCGGCAGCGCCGGACAGGTGGGAGCAGCTGTAGGGGTGAGACGGAGAGACAGCCTGGTGCAGGGGGCTGCCACCGGAGGGCTGGTGCATGGAGGTGGTACCGGATAGACCGGACCATGCAGGCGCACTGGAGCTCTTGAGCACCGAGCCTGCCCAACCTTACCTGGTTGAATGCTCCCGGTCGCCCTACCAGTGCGGCGAGGTGGAATAGCCCGCACTGGGCTATGCAGGCAAACCGGGGACACCATGCACAAGGCTGGTGCCATGTAAGCTGGCCCAAGGAGACGCACTGGAGACCAGCTGCGTAGAGCCGGCTTCATGGCACTTGGCTCGATGCCCACTCTAGCCCGGCCGATACGCCGAGCTGGTATGTACCGCACCGGGCTAAGGACCTGCACTGGGGACACCGTGCGCTTCACAGCATAACACGGTGCCTGCCCGGTCTCTCTAGCCCCCCGGTAAGCACAGGAAGTTGGCGCAGGTCTCCTACCTGGCTTCGCCACACTTCCTGTGTGCCCCCCCAAGACCTTTTTGGGGCTGACTCTCGGGCTTCCTACAGCGCCGCCGTGCTTGTCTCTCCAACTCCATTCTCCTATACCCCTCTTCACACTGCTCCAGCGAATCCCAGGCGGGCTCCGGCACTCTCCCTGGGTCGACCGCCCACCTGTCTATCTCTTCCCAAGTCGTATAGTCCAGACATTGCTGCCTCTCCTGCTTGTTGCTGCTTTTCACCACGCCGCTTGGTCCTGTTGTGGTGGGTGATTCTGTAACGGTTTTCTTGACTTGAAGGAGAGGCGGACCAAAATGCAGCGTGGTTTCTATTCATGGTTCTTTAATAAAGACTCTACACATGAACAAACTAACAAAACAAGAAACGTGAAAACCCAAAACAGCCCTATCTGGTGCAAACACAGAGACAGGAACAATCACCCACAAAACACAACACCAAACGGGCTACCTAAATATGGTTCCCAATCAGAGACAATGACTAACATCTGCCTCTGATTGAGAACCATATCAGGCCAAACATAGAAATAGACAAACTAGACATGTAACAGAATGCCCACTCAGATCACAACCTGACCAAACAAAACATAGAAACATACAAAGCAAACTATGGTCAGGGTGTGACAGTTAAAAGTTAACAAACATGCACTTTCAATAAAAAATAATATAAAATAAGCATGTTTTCAACCTTTTTAAATAGATAAATGAACCATTAAACCAGTACAGACACTAAGCTAATAACTACGCATTTAACAGTGCATTAGAAAAGTATTCAGACGCCTTGACTTTTTCCACATTTTGCAGAATGGGAGAAACTCCCCAAAATACAGTTGTGCCAAGCTTGTAGCGTCATACCCCACAAGACTTCAGGCTGTAATCGTTGCCAAAGGTGCTTCAACAAAGTACTGAGTAAAGGTCTGGATACTTGGAAATAACGTATTTCTGAATTTTATTCGTAATAATGTATGAAAATTTGGAAAACCTCTTTTCGCTTTGTCATTATTGTGTGTAGATTGATGCGGAATTTTCTTAATTTAATCAATTTTAGAATAAGGCTGTAACGTTTCAAAATGTGGAAAAAGTCAATGAATCGGAATACTTTCCGAATGCACTGTGTGTTATGGATAACTGCACAAATATTTGGGCTTTGGATTATGAAATGTATTTTTAATATAGGGCTCATAACATGTATTTAATATATGGCTCATCAAGCGCCTCATGCTTACATTTTTTTAATCAATGCATTATATGCTTTTGAATGACACGGTTTTGGCGGAATATACAGGGTTACCTGCGAGAAAGGTGATTTATTCTCTGATTGGAACATTTGTATTCAACCCTGCAGGAGACCAGAGCCCAATCTGAAATTATATGAAGATAAAACATTGTGGCGGAAAATATTAAAGAACCACTTGCAGCACGTTTAGCAGATTTTTCATTTATTGCAACCATCAGCCGTCATGGTGTGGAGTGCTCAAGTGTACTATTATTGTACTTTAAAATATTTAAGGATGCATGTGAAACTTTATTCACAGGATAATGGATGTGATTATTTTGCACACCAATATTACTACTACCCTTACTGGGCATATACAGTATATTGTAGAAGCCTATTCATCTCAATGGAAGGTGAATGGCAGCTGTCTGCATTGACTTTCCAGAGAATGTTATTTGCTCACCTCTTATTACACAAGAAACAGTCTCCAGTGCAAGAGGGTAGTTAACAGCTGTTATGAATAAAGGGTAGCATATTATTATTCAAGAAAGAGCATTTACTATGTTTAGCACATTGGGATGTGTGAAGCTTACTGCATGACCTGAATTGTCCCCATTCCACCAGTGAGTAGATAGCTTTTTGCATAGAACCGGCTGGTAAGATGTTTCACAAGGGTGATCATGTGTGCTAGCAAGGCAGAGATCCTGAGTTCACACCAGGTATGGGATTAAGTGGTACTCTCTCAGCAAGCAGCGTGATGTCCATTACATATGCAGGTCTTTCTGTTTTGACTTTAGTTAACTTTTTTACTTTGCACTCACAGTTTAGCCCCTGTTTTATCTGACTTGCCAAGTTGCCAGTGACCTTGTAACCATTTCATGTGTAATTTGTTGCTATCCCTTTTTAAAGGCATGTCAAAGCTCCAGGAATGCAGCAGAGCACAAAAGGGTAGGGTGGAGAACACTGCCTTTTTGCAGTGGTATTGTTCTCGGTTTGTGTCCATCTCTCCCCTTCCTCAGGGCTCCATTACTTTCCACTGAGAATCTTCATTCACAGATGTGAGTAGTTGTGGCACGGAGAGTTGAGCCCGATCAAGTCACGACTTCACATGAGAGCTGTTTGAACGTAACAAATATTGAACACTGCTTTTTTTTATGATCACGTAGTAAAACTGCATAAACCTAATGTCAAGTCAAAGTGTACTGTTTGCTAGCTAATGTTATCTGGCTGGCTCACTAGCTAACGTTATGTGTATGCTCTCCACTTTCTGAAGGACCGAGTTTTGAAACAGTGGAATTCGAGTATGATAGCTAAGGAGATGGAGAAAACACCAGTCTGGATTACATTGTCAAACTAAGGCAACCATGCATGGCATCAGACAGGAGACGCGTCTAACCACGATGTATACTGGTAAGATTTTCAGATATGACACTTTTCTAATTTTGACAGAAAGTGGTTTCATTTAAAGTGTACTGTTAGCTAGCTAACATTAGCTGGCTGAGTTGCTAGCTAACATTATGTGTATGATCTTATTCTTCGTATCTCAGACACATTTGCTTGACTAGTTATAGCCAGATAACCTGGTTGGTTAGCTACCTGCAGATTCATGCAGGGTAGTAATATCATAGGGTGACCAGACGTCCCCGTTATCCGGGGACAGTCCCCGTATTTGGTGGCCTATCCCCGGATGGAGCTGTCCCCGGAAATGTCCCCGTTTTTAACTGTGCGTAAAAAAAAACGCTAAGTGAAATATTATACTTGGCAAGAAAGACAGGGCAGCAGAGCCTACCGGTTGACATCGCAATCGCATTGTGCTTGTTTAGGCCAACAGAGGGGGCTGCTCGCTATATCAGCTTCATTCATTCTTCTTCTTCTACTAACTACTTGCTCGCGATGGTTTTAGAGAAAACTGCTGTGGAAAACTAGGCCTGAAGCTAGCAAGTGTCAAGTGAATCCACAACATCACCACAAATGTATTTTCAAGCCAGGTAAGTTACAATCGTTTGAGATACTAGCTAGTGATGTTATGTCACAATTTGTTATATAGATAGATGATCTGCTCTATAAGATTTTAAACAGGTTATGCTAGCTAACGTTAGCTATGTAGACCAAGTTAGCTAGCTAGGTTAGCTAGCTACTGTTATGGTAGCTAGGTTAAAAAACGTTCACATGTAAAAATGCAGTGGAGGGGCTATTTTGAAAATATGATTATATTAAAATGAATGCACAATTAATTACGAGAATATTTTTGTAGATGACAATTTTTATGGTTTGGCATTATAATAAGCAATGTGAAAATATATTTAGAAATGTTCATGGATAACATAAGCAGTGGAGAGGAAGGAGAGGAGGAAGACTGGATAGGAAGAAGAGTGAAGGAGATAGGAGGAAAGGTAAGGATATGGTTACAGAGCCTGCCAATGTATTATTCCAAACAATGTTTTTAAGATTAAATACAAAAATGAGGCAAGCAGTGGGAATCTCTTAACCAAAATATTTGATCTAATAGTATGCTATTTATTAATAAAGATTGGAGAGGAAGGAGAAGGAAAAATTAAGGGAGTAAAAAGAGTGACAGAAGAAGATATGGAAATGCAAACGGAAATGGAAATGCACTTATGAAAAACATGATGAGATAATTTCTATTTATACGCTCAGGTCAAGACAATAGAATGGTTCACTGCACCCTTTGTAATTCCTCTTTCAATTGGCAGCCGGAGAAGAACGGCAATGGTAGAACATCAGCAGACGAAAAAGCATAAAGCCTCTCTGATTGCCCGTGTTGGTATGCCCCCTGTCACCACATTCTTCAAGAAGGTAGAGCCTTCCCAAGAAGAATATGGTTTAGCTGTGCAGGAGGGTGTCTTTGCATACCACACTATGCGACACAATCAGAGTTACAGATCTATGGACTGCACAGCACAACTGACACAGAATTTTTATGAGCCAAAGTTTACATGTGCTAGGACAAAATGTGACGCCATAGTGAGTAACGTGTTAGCACCATGGGCAACTACTTTGGTAACATAGGACCTAGACCAGGTTGAATTCGGTTCCCTGTCCATTGATGCGTCCAATTATGGACATGTAAAGCTGCTGCCAATAGAAGTCAGATATTGTAAGATATATGATGGCAGCACATCTGTGGAAACAAAACTGCGTGATTTTGTTGAATGGAGAAACAGCGGAGGAAATTGTAGCTGAGCTCCTAGTGGTCATTCAAAAATGTAACCTGGAAAACATTCTCTGCCGACAACAAATACCAACGTTCATAACATGGCCAGAACAGCTTTGGATATGATGTTGAGTACCTGCTCACAAAGAAATTTGTATATGTTCATATTTTCACCGTCAGAGTACAAAGACTGAAAGGCTTTTGTGAGTTTGTTTGCCAGGAGTACCATAACATTTTAGGGCACAGTAATGTTCGCTGGCTGTCCATGCTCCCTGCTCTAGAAAGAGTGCTGAAAATGTATGTGCCATTGAAATCCTTTTTTCTTTCTGAAGACAAATGCCCTGTTGTCCTGCGAACAATGTTCGAAGAACCACTGACTGAACTATGGCTGGCCTTAGTTAGAGAGTCCAACTGGAGCAACAAATGTTCACAGCATCACTGGGGATGGGTGCTAACATTCAAACACAGAGCAAAGAACTGAGGAAAACTAAGGGTTTAAATACAATCAAGGGAAACGAGGCACAGGTGCAAATAATAACTGGGAACAAGAGAAAACAAAAGGGTCAAAAAGCACAATGTGGGCATTTAGTGACCAAAACCGGAACAACCCTGGCCAAATCCAACCCAAGGACTTCTGAGCGAGCTAGAGGAAAATGGACCAATGTCTAAAGAGAGCTTTCTCAAAACATCCCAATCATTCTTCACTATGGCTGTGAACTACTTGCAAGTATGGGGAAAGCGCACAGATAATCGAAAATATTTACATTGTCTCCTTTTAAAAAGGCAACCTCAGCGTGAAGAGATCCAGAAGGCAGCGGCCACACTGCAGGAAAAATGCCCCAATGTGACCATCAATGAGGAGGCATTGTGTGACAAGGTCACTGGCCTGCAAGTGTTCCTGATGGCTTGAAGAATGGAAAACATCTGAGACACCGCTTAGTCAGAGATGGAGCACGGTGGTTACCCACTTCAAAGGGAATGACATCTCACACCCTAATCTGGTTAGATTAGCATCTGTTGTCATGTGCTTACCTGGATGTAATGCACCAGTCGAGAGAGTGTTCTCCCAAATGAATGATATATTATGGACAGCAGCAGGAAATAGGTTCACTGTTCCTTCCATCAAGGTCATGCTTATTGTGAAGACAAACTTCAACCTCCCCTGCCAGGAGTTCATGGAGAAACTGGCCAAAGACAGCGCAATCCTGAAGAAAATACATTCTTCTGAGAAATATACATATTAGGTTGGTATAAGTATATTATGTAGTTACCAATCTCATCAGCATCTTATTTCTTTATTACGTTGTTAAGTATTTCACAGACTATTGTCTGTTTTTTCACGTTCTCTTCTGCTCTTAGTCTACCCAGACTACCAGGACCACTGAATGGCTGTCCAGATCAGACAGTTCTGTCTTGTCTGTAGTGTTTCTGTAATATAGTTATTTTCTGTCTCACAGTGTGCCTGTTAGACTAAATACATGAAACTGGAATTGTCCCCCTTTTTTATTTCATAGAAAAAAACATTGGATATTTCAATTATATATTGACCGCTGAACTGGAAATGTCGCAGGTTTTCATTTCAGAAATCTGTTCACCTTATAATAACATGAGTTGTGATTATGGTCCATTGTTTAGCTAGATAGCTACATGTCTTAACAAAACACTCCACTCTAATTTTGACAAAGTATTTTCATTTCAAGTTAACCTTTCTAGGGCAGGCGTTCTGCTAGCGGAACCACTCGACAACATTCCGCTGAAAAGGCAGCGCGCGAAAATCTAAAATATTTTGTAGAAATATGGAACTTTCACACATTAACAAGTCCAATACAGCAAATGAAAGATCTTGTTAATCTACCCACCATGTCCGATAAAAAAAAAATGCTTTTCAGCGAAAGCACAACATATGATTATGTTTGGTCATAGCCAAGTCCAAAAAACACACCGCCATTTAAATGACTGATTTGTTCCATAAAGACCATCATTTATGTCCAAATAGTCACTTGTTGTTAGCGTGTTCAGCCCAGTAAATCCATCTTCATGAGGCGCAGGCACTTCGTCCAGACAAAAACTCGAAAAGTTCCGTTACAGGTCGTAGAAACAAGTCAAACGATGTATGGAATCAATCTTTAGGATATTTTTTTTTACATAAAACATCAATAATGTTCCAACCGGAGAATTCCTATGTCTGAAGAAAAGCCTGAGACACTCTGCCAGACCACTGACTCAAACAGGTCTCATGAGCCCCTCCTTTATAGTAGAATCCTCATTCAAGTTTCTAAAGAGTTGACATCTAGTGGAAGCCGTAGGAAGTGCAACTTTATCCATATCCCACTGTGTATTCAGTAGGCTAAGCTTTGAAAAACTACAAACCTCAGATTTCCCACTTCCTGGTTGGATTTTTCTCCAGTTTTTGCCTGCCATATGAGTTCTGTTATAATCAGACATCATTCAAACACTTTTAGAAATTTCAGAGTGTTTTCTATCCAATACTAATATGCATACATTAGCATCTGGGACAGAGTAGAAGGCAGTTAACTCTGGGCATGCTATTCATCCAAAAGTGAAAATGCTGCCCCCTTTCCCAAGAGAGTTTTAAAGTGTACTGTTAGCTAGCTAGATAACATTAGCTGGCTGGCTCGCTAACTAATGTTACGTCATGCGTTGGGATTCATTGTTTACCTAACTAGCTATCTAGCTACATTTGTTAGCAAAAGACTCATCTTAGTGTGCCAGAGCGCAGAATAACTTATGCATTTTTGAATGCTCAATACCCGTTGAATATGTCCGGTGTCAGTAAACGTCGACCACAAAGCGTCATTCAATTGTTGACAGCAGCACAGTTATAGTCACCAACTCTCTGGATAACATGGAAAAAGCCTAACCAGTTCTGCTAGGGCGAGTAAAATGGTCAGATTGGGGTGTTCTTTCATTATGTGTCTGGAAGTAGCTAGCCAATGTTAGCCAGCTAGCTTGGGTGCTTGACGGTAGATGTGGGGTCAGAGCTTTCTGAACAACCCTACTTATTGGCCAGAGTGTCCAGTGTTCGCTCTAAACACAAAACCACAGATAGAGCGATAGGGCGAGCTGTTCTCGCTCTCTCTCTTAGATGTCTGGAAGTAGCTGGCAAGTTAGTACAGAACGGTTGAATCAACCTTAAGAGATGGGTGGGGCTAAGACTTAAGAGGGTGTGAACAATGCTGAATTGGTGTAGACAAAAAAGGGCTCTCCAATAGTTGTGCCAAAATATTGAAAGACGGTTTTCTCAGTTGATACATTTTCAAAGCAGAATTACTTTCCCATTGTTTCGTCAAATGCAGTGTATGATATACCATTTTGTAGCTCTGGGTTAACAGAATGCACAGATTGTCCTGTTGAAAAATGAATTATAGTCCCACTGAGTGCAAAAAGGATGGGATGGGGTATTGCTGCAGAATTCTGTGGTAGCCATGCTGGTTAAGTGTCCCTTGAATTTATAAAAAAAATCACTGACAGTGTCAACAGCAAAGCACCCCCAAACCCTCAGACCTCCTCCTCCATGCTTCACGGTGGGAATCACACGTGGTGATAATCCGTTCGCCTACTCTGTGTCTCACAAAGACACGGCGGTTGGAACCAAAAATCGACTCATCAGACCAAAAGACAGATTTCCATGGGTTGCTCGTGTTTCTTGGCCCAAGCAAGTCTCTTCTTCTTATTGATGTCCTTTAGTAGTGTTTTCTTTGCAGCAATTTGACCATGAAGGCCTGATTCACACAGTCTCCTCTGAACAGTTGATGTTGATGTGTCTGTTATTTAAAAAACAGATTTTTTAAAAACCTTGAGGAACACCGAGGACTGTGAAGCAACACAAACATTGGCACACACACACACACACACACACACACACACACACACACACACACACACACACACACACACACACACACACACACACACACACACACACACTATACATACACATGGATTTAATACTGTTGATATGTGGTAATGGTGGAGTAGGGGCCTGAGGGCACACAGTGTGTTGTGAAATCTGTGAATGTATTGTAATGTTTTTAAAATTGTATAAACCGCCTTAATAATTTTGCTGTACCCCAGGAATAGTAGCTGCTGATTTGGCAGCAGCTAATGGGGATCCATATTAAATTCTCTGAATCATTTATTCGGGCTGCATTTTCTGAGGCTGGTAACTGTAATGAACTTTTCTTCTGCAGCAGAGGAAACTCTGGTGACTTCCTTTCCTGTGGCGGTCCTCATGAGAGCCAGTTTCATCATAGCGCTTGATGGTTTCTGCGACTGCAACTTGATGAAACTTTCAAAGTTCTTTAAATTTTCCGAAATGACTGACCTTCATGATGGACAGTCTTTCTCTTTGCTTATTTGAGCTGTTCTTGCCATGATATTAGACTTGGTCTTTTACCAAATAGGGCTAACTTGTCACAACACAACTGGTTGGCTCAAAAGCATTAAGAAGGAAATAATTTCCACAAATTAACTTTTATATGAATACATATATGTTTTTTCATAGTTTTGATGTCTTCTATTATTCTACAATGTAGAAAAAAAGAAAAAGAAAGAAAAACCCTGGAATGAGTAGGTGTGTCCAAACTTTTGACTGGTACTGTAATTGCTTAAAATGTTGTCATTCAAATTGTCTCCTTCAATCCACTTTATTATTATGCATGTTATTGTTATGAGAACTATTGTTATGTCTGGGCATCGGCCTTGCAACATGGTGCCGTTGCATGATCCTCAACATTCTGTAACTGCCGCTGATTGCTTTTCTTTCCCTGCATGTGTAGATGCCTGACAGAGACTGTCAAGTCTTAAACGTGCTGTCCTTTGTATGGGAATACTATTTTACTCCCCTATATCCAAAGGAATAAGACAATAAAACTGATCTATTGCTATTGTTGTTCTTATACCACCCTTCTTTTTTGAGGTGCACATTTGGAAGTATGCATTTAATTCAGTCTAAATCTGTAAGTAACTGCACAGTCATTTCCTCCAAGCCAGCATTCAAAACCTTTTATGGAAATTGGATACTATACCAATTGTCCTCTTGCCCTTTGGTTAGAAAGATTCCAGAGTGGCTTAATCTGAAATGGTTAACTGACTATAGAAAGTGGAAGATGCCACGGCAAAAGTAATATTATTGTGGCAGTCAGATCTCATCAACACCTCGGTGGCCTAGTAGGCTGAATGGACTAGCTACAGTGCTAAAAAAAAACAAATGGGTGAGAAGTAGTCATTTTCAGCATGCTTTGGTTCGGGTGGAACCTAGCTGAATTCAGCTAGGTGAACCAAACGAGTGTGCCCGCATACTCCCTTAGAAGACATTCATTTGAAAAACAAGAAAAAGCGCCAATAGTACCTTTTGTAAATCTTGAGATGGCGTAGCCAGTATACACTTCCTCAAAATAGTCTGAATGAATCTAAGAAAAAAAAAAAAAATGTTATTAATTTTGATGTTTTGCATAGGAGATCTTAGTCGCGCAATGCTACATCTAACTAAGATGTTTGATGCAGTATTTCTCAAGTGAAGAAATATGCATGAAAACAAGTCATCTCTCATTGAATGACAACAAACACTTAATTGAAGAATCCCTACTGTTGACCAATCACTGAAGAAGGGGCTACTGACTTCAGGCTTGCTTCGAGAAAATGTTCTGTGTAAACGAACAGCCCGTTGTTGCTGGAGACCAAAATCAACAAAAACGTCACAAAGTATCTTCACAATATATGCACAAACTGTTCCGAACTGTTTCAGATGTAGACGCCTTTAGCCTACATCTTTGTTTACCTGATGATGTGGTCCCCATGATACATTTCCATAGTAATTTGTTATAAGTGGGCCCCAATTGCCCATGCCATGCAGTGACCAATTCAGGCAATCCTCTTGTCAGGCATCCCATCTTCTCTCCCTAATCATTAACACCAACATTGAGGAGAAAGACCTGAAATAAATGGTGGGCTCTGATGGTATGACTTAATTAGTGTTCAATGTAAGCTGCCATTCCCTTACCTATGGAAGGCTACCCATGTTACCAAGGCTATCCATGTTAATGAGCAATATCAGATCCAGGAGCCTATAGAAGTGTTTGTGGTGAGAAAACCAAAGCGTTGGGAATGGTCGTCAACCAACAAGCCTAGAGTGCATTGATCTGAGCAGCATAGGATGATAACATGCACAGTTGAATCTCTAAGTAGAACATGGAAGTATTTTTTGGGGAGGAATAATTAAGGTAATTTTGACATTTTCGAGAGGCCTTTCGCCCTTTGCTCAGTCTCTTTCATCTCGTTCTGCTCTTTTTAATCAAAGAAAACCACAGTGGTTATTGTATTGCCTAGTTTTCATATCTACCTCATTAGAGACCATACAATCACAGTTATGTTGACTGTCTGGAAGTTTGTTATGTGCACCACTTTAGCCTACATTACGTTTTCAGAGCCATTGTTTCATGGCCGTTTGAGTGTGTATTACCATTGAGACTGTTCCAATGTCTCTTATCAACTCAATGACCTTCTCTTTTCATGTAATGATGCTTCTCACTTTAATTCGTATTTGTTAGATTAGTCTCACTTTACTGGTCGGTTGCTTGCTCGTCCCTCTAACCGCTATGCAACCTGTCCGTACTGTAGCAAACAACTAGAAATGGCAGCGTTGTCTCGAGTGCAGTGACTGTGTCCCCCCAGAGCGATATGCACGATACAATACCAAACATTTGGAATACCTTCCTATTATTGAGTTGCACTCTCTCCCGCCTCCCCCCCTCTTTTGCCCTCAGAACAGCCTCAATTCGTTGGGGCATTCCACATGGATGCTGGACCATGTTGACTCCAATGCTTCCCACAGTTGTCAAGTTGGCTGGGTGACCATTGGTTGAATGTTGAGCGTGAAAACCCCAGCAGCTCTTGACACAAACCGGTGCGCCTGGCATCTACTACCATACCCCGTTCAAAGGCACTTAAATTTTTTGTCTTGTCAATTCACCCTCTGAATGGCACACATACACAATCCATGTCTCAAGGCTTAGAAATCCTTCTTTAACCTGTCTCCTCCCCTTCATCGACACTGATTTCAAATGGATTTAACAAGTGACATCAATAAGGGATCATAGCTTTCACATGGATTCACCTGGTCAGTCTAATTCTAGACATTCAGTTACATAGCATTGCTTAAATATTCCCTATTTAATGTTAACGGAGCGCTAACATGGCTGTCATAGAATTTTGAAGTGTCATGTAAATGCATCATAAAGCAGAAATCTGGCCCAACTCTAAATACATGGCTCTGGTTCTCCCCATAACATAGGGATAATAATGGCAACAATTAATGCAATATCTAGCAGTGTAATAAGGATCATGCTTCCTCCCACAGGACGCTTCCCAAGTCCTAAACACACAATGCTTTTTGTGCATTAGCAGTGTATGTGCTTTTCTATAGTGTGAAACTGATACCAATCCCCAGTCACGCTTTAGGCCTAGAGTATTCTATTGTTATGAATAATGTTAGGAGTTCTGAATCGCAACAAATAGCCCATTTCGGTTTTTACATTGGACACACAATGCGAGGCATGCAGCATGCTTTTGTATAAATCCCCTGCTAAACAATATTCAAATGTGGCATCTGCCCTTATCTCGCTGCAGCGGAACGGTTGCCATGACAGAGACACATTGAGGATAATAACCTTTGTAAAAAAAGCAATTTCCACTTCGGCGACTAGATACCTGGAAGTTCTGCTCGGTTAACCCCTACAGTGAACAACAGAAGGGAAAAGGTCATATAAGGGCTGGGCGATATGGCCAAAATATCACATCCAGGTATTTAACTTTTTTTGGGATGGTATGACTGTATTTTATGGTATTTTATGTTTTTGAATATTAACATTTCTTTATTTACTTTTAATTGTGTGTGCCCCTAGGGTGGCAATACACATACCTTTGAAGTTATTTCAATGGGTCTTTCTTCATTCTGATTGTTTTATACTGCTCAATTCAAAATAATTGTCAGCATTTTTTACCAATTTTTGCATTTCCTGCAGTCATTTGAGATCATTTCCACACTGCCATGTATGGCTGCACAATATGGGCAAACAATCTAGGACTTATTTTTAACCAAATGTTGGGATTCAGAGCAAAACACTTGGGTGAACTGTTGGAATCAGGAAATAGAATGATTATTCTTATATAAGAGTGGGCACTTTGAATACAGTGTTTGACATGACAACGAATGAAAATGCCAGAGAGAGGTTATTATGACAGGGTAGGAACCAATGTGTGCATGAGTGTTTCCTATGGAACCCTATAATCTTTGGCTACATTTGTTTTCTCTTAGCTACTTCATGTAGAGAATTTGCGTATTCCTCTTTGATTTAGAAGATACTGTTGCACAAACAACATGCTGATTTAGGTGTATACCATCACTGGTATTATCAGGTTGTATAGCTAATTATGTTTGCTCTGACTCAGTACATGTCTTAGCTAGCTAGCCAGCTAACTAGTGATTAGCATTAGCTGCTAACAAGATTTAGTCCCAACTTGCTAAGAGAATACAAACTAACTGTTTGCAGATGTAAGAAACACAAACTAATAGTGTAATTATAGAACACTAGTGTATTTACAGTGCATTCGGAAAGTATTCAGACCCCTTGACTCTTTCCACATTTTGTTATGTTACAGCCTTATTCTAAAATGTATGAAATAAATAAAAATTATAAATCCTTATTTACAAGTTTGTGAGGGTTTTCGGTGCCAAGCCAAATTTCTTCAGCCTCCTGAGGTTGAATAGGCCCTGTTGCGCCTTCGTCACCCCACTGTCTGTGTGGGTGGACCATTTCAGTTTGTCGGTAATGTGTACGCCGAGGAACTTGAAGCTTTCCACCTTCTCCACTGCGATCCTGTCGATGTGGATAGGGGGGAGCTCCCTCTGCTGTTTCCTGAAGTCCACGATCATCTCCTTTGTTTTGTTGACGCTGAGTGAGAGGTTATTTTCCTGGCACGACACTCCCAGAGCCCTCACCTCCTCCCTGTAGGCTATATCGTCATTGTTGGTAATCAAGCCTGCTACTGTTGTGTCTGCAAACTTGATGATTGAGTTGGAGGCATGCTTGGCTACACAGTCATGGGTGAACAGGGAGTACAGTACTGTATTTGTGCAGTCTGGTTCAGCCTACACTAAAAGTTTAATATTTTCTCAGTATTTTATGCGATTCTGGGGCAGCACATGAGGCCTACAAAGTTACAAGTATAGGCTAGCAAATTGGATTTTAATTTTTAAATATAATAGGGCCTGTTTGTATAATTACTAGGCTGATGCATATATAGGCCTACCTTTCATAATATTTACCTCAGTGTTATTAGATTACCTTCTCTTTCTCTCTACTGTTGCTTCATTCCTTCCTCTCAGTTAAATGAAATATGTGTCGTTGTCCTTATCTTAATCATTCCAATGACATCCTTGAGTAATATAGGACTAGAATTAGATGCAGAATAGGGTTGAATATTTTCCCAATATTTTACAAATGTTCTATCCCAAGAATAAATCACTTTTCTCCCGGGTAACCCGATATTTCAACGCCCAAACTGGAAGTATCAATCAAAAGCATTATAAAGTGTCACACCCGGATCTATTTTACCTGTCCTTGTGTGTGTCTCCACCCCCTCCAGGTGTCACCCATCTTCCCCATTATCCCCTGGGTACCTGTCTGTCTGTGCCAGTTCGTCTTGTTTGCCAAGTCAATCAGCATTTTTCTCTCAGCTCCTGTTTTTTCCCAGTCTCTCTTTTTCTCGTCCTCCTGGTTGAGACCCTTGCCTGTCCTGACTCTGAGCCCACCTGCCTGACCACTCTGCCTGCTCCTGACCTTGAGCCTGCCTGTTGCCCTGTACCGTTTAGGACTCTGTCCTGGCTATGAACTCTTGCCTGTCCCCGACCTGCCTTTTGTCTATCCCTTGGATTATAATAGATACCAGAGCTCAAACCATCTGCCTCCTGTGTCAGCATCTGGGTCTCGCCTTGTGTCGTTATAATAAAGCATACAAATATGTCTGGAGTTGATTAAAGCTTTAATCAGCATGAAAATTCAAACCTGATGCTACTTGAGCCTGATGAGCCATATATTAAAATACATTTTATGAGCCCTACATTAATGACATTCAATGAGCCAAGCCCCCAAAAAACAAATGATTTTGCCTTTATCCAATACATACAGTTGAAGTCAGAAGTTTAACCTAGCCAAATACATTTAAACTCAGTTTTTCACAATTCCTGACATTTAATCCTAGTAAAAATGTTGTGTCTTAGGCCAGTTAGGATCACCACTTTTTAAGAATGTGAAATGTCAGAATAAAAGTAGAGAGCTTTTATTTCTTTCATCACATTCCCAGTGGGTCAGAAGTTTACACACACACAATTAGTATTTGGTAGCATTGCCTTTAAATTGTTTAACTTGGGTCAAACATTTCGGGTAGCCTTCCACAAGCTTCCCATTATAAGTTTTGGCCCATTCCTCCTGACAGGGCTGGTGTAACTCAATCAGGTTTGTAGGCCTTCTTGCTCGCACACACTTTTTCAGTTCTGCCCACAAATCTTCAATGGGATTGAGGTCCGGGCTTTGTGATGGCCACTCCAATACCTTGACTTTGTTGTCCTTAAACCATTTTGCCATTTTGAAGTATGCTTGGGGTCAATGTCCATTTGGAAGACCCATTTGCGACCAAGCTTTAACTTCCTGACTGATGTCTTGAGATGTTGCTTCAACATGATGCCATCTATTTTGTGAAGTGCACCAGTCCCTCCTGCAGCAAAGCACCACCACAACATGATGCTGCCACCCCCGTGCTTCACGGTTGGGATGGTTTTCTTCGGCTTGCAAGCCTCCCCCTTTTTCCTCCAAACATAATGATGGTCATTATGGCCATAGAGTTCTATTTTTGTTTCACCAGACCAGAGGACATTTCTGCAGAAAATACGATCTATGTCCCCATGTGCAGTTGCAAACCGTAGTCTGTTTTTTATGGAGGTTTTGGAGCAGTGGCTTCTTCCTTGCTTAGCGGCATTTCAGGTTATGTCGATATACGGCTCGTTTTACTGTGGATATATATACCTTTGTATCTGTTCCCTCCAGCATCTTCATACGGTCCTTTGCTGTTGTTCTGGGATTGATTTGCATTTTTCGCACCAAAGTGCGTTCATCTCTAGGAGACAGAACTCGTCTCCTTCCTGAGCGGTATGACGGCTGCATGGTCCCATGCTGTTTATACTTGCGTACTATTGTTTGTACAGATGAATGTGGTACCTTCAGGCGTTTGGGAAATTGCTCCCAAGGATGAACCAGACTTGTGGAGGTCCATAATTTTTGTTTCTGAGGTCTTGGCTGATTTCTTTAGGTTTTCCCATGATGTCAAGCAAAGAGCCACTGAGTTTGAAGGTAGGCCTTGAAATACATCCACAGGAACACCTCCAATTGCCTAAAATTATTGTCAATCAGAAGCTTCTAAAGCCATGACATCCTTTTCTGGAATTTTCCAAGCTGTTCTAAGGCACAGTCAACTTAGTGTATGTAAACCTCTGACCCACTGGAATTGCGATACAGTGAATGATAAGTGAAATAATATGTATGTAAACAATTGTTGGAAAAAATACTTGTGTCATGCACAATGTAGATGTCCTAACCGACTTGCCAAGACTATAGTTTGTTAACAAGAAATTTGTGGTTGAAAAACTAGTTTTAATGACTCCAACCTAAGTGTATGTAAACCTCCGACTTCAACTGCATATGATACTGGCTACTTCACATTACGCACGACAGAACAACATAAAAGCCAATAGATGTAGCTAGCTGCTGTCTTGGGTAAATAAATGAAACTAGCTCCAGTAGGATAATCTTTTTGAGTGTGAACTGTACACTGTACACTGTACACCTATTATACTGTATTATATGGATTGGAATTACACACATTGTTCAAACTATGATAAAGCAGAAGAGAACATGTGATTCTGGTGCAACACATGCGGCCTACAACGTTACAAGTATAGGCTAGCGAATTTGATTTGAATTATTTGGAAATATAATAGGGCCTATTTGCTTTAGTAGGCTGACGCATATATAGGTGTACCTTTCATAATATTTCCCCTAATGTTATTAGCTTGCCTCCTCTTTCTCTCTCTCTCTTGTTGCTTCATTCCTTGCTCGCTTTCAACAGTTAAATGAAATAAGTTTTGTCCTTATCTTCATTATTCTGTTGACATCCTTAAGTAGGTGCAGATGGCTTTCACTTTTCTTCACAAAGATTGAATGGTTATGGGTCAGAATAAATAACTGCTATAGCCTCCCGCCATCGCTTGTACGCTCTTTCAAACTACCCATGGTTTCTATTGGCTGCGTCCCTGTTCAATTTTGTTGGTATAAGAAATGCTAAAATGCTATTCTAGTCTAGCTTTTCATGAATGGGACTCCAAACGTTTCTAAGGAGAGAGGATGCAGAGCACAGATGCGTGCATATTGCGTAAGAGACATAGGCTATAAGTTAGCTTTTTATATGCATAACCCATCATTAATTAGCTAAATATAAGGCTAATAAAAAAAAACATAATGGTGGGTTTATTTGAACAGTGAGTATTTCTACAGAATAACAACAACAAAATCCAGAAAAACGCATGTCAAAAATGTTATAAATTTATTTGCATTTTAATGAGGGAAATAAGTATTTGACCCCTCTGCAAAACATGACTTAGTACTTGGTGGCAAAACCCTTGTTGGCAATCACAGAGGTCAGATGTTTCTTGTAGTTGGCCACCAGGTTTGCACACATCTCTGGAAGGATTATGTCCCACTCCTCTTTGCAGATCTTCTCCAAGTCATTAAGATTTCGAGGCTGACGTTTGGCAACTCGAACCTTCAGCTCCCTCCACAGCTTTTCAATTGGATTAAGGTCTGGAGACTGGCTAGGTCACTCCAGGACCTTAACTTTTTATGGCTGCAGGGGCAGTATTGAGGAGCTTGGATGAAAAGGTGCCCATATCAAACGGCCTGCTCCTCAGTCATAGTTGCTAATATTTGCATATTATTATTAGTATTGGATAGAAAACACTCTGAAGTTTCTAATTTTTTTTGAGTTGAAATCATAACAGGAAGTCAGAAATCTGAGCTTGAATGTATTCACCAGAGTCCCCAATGAAATCCCCTTGAGATATGAACGATGTTGCACTCCCTAGGGGTTCCACTAGATGTCAACCATCAATATAAATTATAATGAGGCTTCTATGTTGTTGTGGGAGTGAATGAGAGCAGAATACATCAGCTGTCCATCAAGCAGCCATTTTCTGATCCCACTTTTTCCTCATGGTAGTCACTACATTGCTCATGAAGACCAGAAAGAATGGGTTGGAACTTTATTGAAGCTATATGTTAAACATCCAAATGATTGATTCTGTACTTAGTTTGAAATGTTTCTTCGACCGGTAATATCACTTTGAAGTTTTTGTCCGATATAACGCTGACCAGAATTAGCGTTTGGATATGTATACCAAACGCTCTAACAAAAGAAGGTATTTTGGACATAAATAACGGACATTTTCGAACAAAACAAACATTTATTGTGGACCTGGGATTCCTGGAGTGCTTTCTGATGTTGATCATCAAAGGGAATATTTATCATGTAATTTCTTGTTTATGTTGACGCCATCTTTGTGGCTGTGGTGTTTTTAATTTGAGCGCTGTCTCAGATTATTGCATGCATTTCTTTTTGCGTAAAGTTTTTTTGAAATCTGACACAGCGGTTGCATTAAGGAGAGGTATAACTATAATTCCATGTGTATAACTATATTATCATCTACATTTATGATGAGTATTTATATTGAATGATGTGGCTATGCAAAATCACGTGATGTTTTGGGAACTGGTGAATCTAACATGCCAATGTAAACTCAGATTTTTTTTATATGAAATTTATCAAACAAAAGATGCATGTATTGTGTAACATGAAGACCTATGAGTGTCATCTGATGAAGATAATTCAAGGTTAGTGATTAATTTAATCTTTATTTCTGGTTTTTGTGAAGGCTATACTTTGCTGGAAAATGGCTGTGCTTATTGTGGTTTGGTGGAGACCTAACAATCGTTTGTAGTGCTTTCGCTGAAAAGCCTATTTGAAATCGGACACTTTGGTGGGATTAACAACGAAAATAGATTTAAAATGATATAAGACATGTATATTTTAGAAATTGTAATTATGAGATTTCTGTGGTTTGAATTTTGGCGACCTCTATTTTGACTGGTAGTTGTCATATCGATTCCGGTATCGGGATTGCAACCATAACAGGTAATGTGCTTCTTCTTGAGCCACTCCTTTGTTGACTTGGCCGTGTGTTTTGGGTCATTGTCATGCTGGAATACCCATACACGACCCATTTTCAATGCCCTGGCTGAGGGAAGGAGGTTCTCACCCAAAATTTGACGGTACATGGCCCTGTCCATCGTCCCTTTGATGCGGTGAAGTTGTCCTGTCCCCTTAGCAGAAAAACACCACCAAAGCATAATGTTTCCACCTCCATGTTTGATGGTGGGGATGGTGTTCTTGGGGTCATAGGCAGCATTCCTCCTCCTCCAAACACGGCGAGTTGAGTTGATGCCAAAGAGCTCCATTTTGGTCTGACCACAACACTTTCAACCAGTTGTTCCCTGAATCATTCAGATGTTCATTGGCAAACTTCAGACGGGCATGTATATGTGCTTTCTTGAGTAGGGGGACCTTGCGGGCGCTGCAGGATTTCAGTCCTTCACAGCGTAATGTGTTACCAATTGTTTTCTTGGTCACTATGGTCCCAGCTGCCTTGAGATCATTGACAAGATCCTCCTGTGTAGTTCTGGGCTGATTCCTCACCGTTCTCATGATCATTGCAACTCCGAGGTGAGATCTGGCATGGAGCCCCAGGCCGAGGGAGATTGACAGTTCTTTTATGTTTCTTCCATTTGCGAATAATCGCACCAACTGTTGTCCCCTTCTCACCAAGCTGCTTGGTGATGGTCTTGTAGCCCATTCCAGCTTTGTGTAGGTCTACAATCTTGTCCCTGACATCCTTGGAGAGCTCTTTGGTCTTGGCCATGGTGGAGAGTTTGGAATCTAAGTAATTGATTGCTTCTGTGGACAGGTGTCTTTTATACAGGTAACAAACTGAGATAAGGAGCACTAATCTCAGCTCGTTACCTGTATAAAAGACACCTGGGAGCCAGAAATCTTTTTGATTGAGAGGGGGTCAAATACTTATTTCCCTCATTAAAATGCAAATCAATTTATTAAATTTTTGACGTGTTTTTCTGGATTTTGTTGTTGTTATTCTGTCTCTCACTGTTCAAATAAACCTACCATTTAAAATAATAGACTGATAATTTATTTGTCAGTGGGCAAACGTACAAAATCAGCAGGGGATCAAATACTTTTTTCCCTCACTGTATATAGCTGAAAGAGGCTAGGACATCTATATAGGGCTATATATCAATCCAGAACAGGATTATCTTTTTTGGATGCAATTTGAATGGAGTTGATGGAGAGAGAGAAAGAGAGAGAAAGACTGCAAAAGATTGCTCACTGATTTAAAGCAACGATATTTAAGTGATAGACTGTTTTAAAACACTGCAGCTACAATTTAAAAAATTAAAATCTTTACAATAAAAAATTTTGACACGCATTCAGTCTTTATATTACTGTAGCTTAGGCTATGCTGCCGCAAATGTAGGCCTACCTGTCACAAGAAAAAAGTTACCATGATGAAATGATAGGTCTACTACATGCATTGTGAACTGCGCTCCATACTGAGATGGGCTGCCTGTCCCCACCCTGAGCATTGATTCATCATGCAGAGGGGGTAGAGAAGCCAGATTTAGACATCTATTATAATTTACCGGTTTCTCTCAGTTATTCATCCCGGGAAAAGGGAGAGGTTTTGGGCGGTAAATCTCGGTAACCTGGTTCCCGCCATTCAAGCCTAGTTTACACCGATGCCTCTTGTTTAATTTTGTCCTCGAGCCCAAAATGTATGTTCACATGGTGGAGTAGTGTTATGAACTGAAACCACTCATATATTATTAGTCTATATGAATCTGTGTCTAAGTAGCATAGGTCTAGGGAGTATACCAAATTAAAACACAAATTAGAGCTGCAAGTGGAGCTACCATGACGATGATATGTTTAAGGCCTTGAACCTGGATATGTTTCTATATTTCAAGGCCAAGGGCATTGGAGTACAGTTAAGCACTGTTTTACAATGTGCAGGTAAGATAATCAAGATGGTCCTGTTTTATGCCACGTCCACTCAACAAGCACACATCGTCATCATGTTTAGCACTGCCTTCCTCTCAGCTGAATTGGTGTAGTACCTTTTCACTGTTCTCAAACAAAGTTGAAAATGTTTCCTCTTGTAGTCCTTGAATTGTAGATGAGGTAACCTGGCAGACTGAGGAAGAGCTACAGTATAGGTAAGGCGAGAAAGTGGTGTTTGTGAAGTATAGCTCATTTTGGTTTAAGTTTGGATGATCAATCCATGCATGGTAGGCAACTCACTGATACTCAGTCTCTGGTGGTCTGCATTGCCTCTGCTGCTGGTCCCCTCAGGTGCAACCAGGGAAGATGAATGGAGTCAGATGAGCTGATGTGTTCTCTCTCCTCCATCACAATGTGGGCCTGTTGACTCTCTTATAAGCATCTGTTCACTGAGGGGATCCTCTGATCTCTGCCCGCCACAGCTTTTTGGCGTCTGTGTTTCAATTATGAAGTCATCTATGATTAATAATGTGCTTAACTTTGCGTGAAAATAAGAGTAAACAACAAACAGCACTGCCCGAGAATGACCATGAGAATGAATTGAGTACAGTACCGTAGCTCTGCTTTTGACAGGTAGGCCTAATTCAAAGCTTATGGGAAGTACTGTATCTTACATTCTCAACAGTTCTATACCACATCATTATTTATGCTCGTGAATGTAGCGTTTTAAAATATTGGATTATGACCCAGCTAAGCTAATATTCAGAAACATTGCGATGTTCTTGCATCTCAATGACCCAATTTCCCTTAGAAAAACTCTCATGATGATTCTACTTAGGTAGGCAAGGCTACATTTCGTAGGACCACCATGTAAAATATAACAAGAATAATTTCTTAATGTTACAGAACAACTAAACTATGGATAATTCACACCAACCATCTATTTTCAGGCACTTTGTTATGGTTTTGTTTTATTTTTTCTCTTCTTCCTACCTTCAGTTCTGTAATATTGAATGTCCTAAGCTTCGTAGGGATATTTTATAGTGGCAGAAAGATTATTTAAAAATGTGCTAAAATGCTCTTTTCCCAGACCTCGGCTCGTGTCATTAATAATAATTTGCTGCCTTGGAGTTTGCAATGTCAGTTTTTTGGAGGGGGGTGGCAAGACATGCTTAGCCTAGGCCTGTGGTAGGATATGAAAAATGTCACTGGTAATTAATGTGTAAAGAAAGTGGGTGTTTGTTAACAACACAGTTGTTGTGTTTTGGGGTGATTTCATGACGTGTAGTGCACCTCCTCCTCAAGCTGTTTTGCCTCAGTCTTAGGCCAGTTAGGATCACCACTTTTTAAGAATGTGAAATGTCAGAATAAAAGTAGAGAGCTTTTATTTCTTTCATCACATTCCCAGTGGGTCAGAAGTTTACACACACACAATTAGTATTTGGTAGCATTGCCTTTAAATTGTTTAACTTGGGTCAAACATTTCGGGTAGCCTTCCACAAGCTTCCCATTATAAGTTTTGGCCCATTCCTCCTGACAGGGCTGGTGTAACTGAATCAGGTTTGTAGGCCTTCTTGCTCGCACACACTTTTTCAGTTCTGCCCACAAATCTTCAATGGGATTGAGGTCAGGGCTTTGTGATGGCCACTCCAATACCTTGACTTTGTTGTCCTTAAACCATTTTGCCATTTTGAAGTATGCTTGGGGTCAATGTCCATTTGGAAGACCCATTTGCGACCAAGCTTTAACTTCCTGACTGATGTCTTGAGATGTTGCTTCAACATGATGCCATCTATTTTGTGAAGTGCACCAGTCCCTCCTGCAGCAAAGCACCACCACAACATGATGCTGCCACCCCCGTGCTTCACGGTTGGGATGGTTTTCTTCGGCTTGCAAGCCTCCCCCTTTTTCCTCCAAACATAATGATGGTCATTATGGCCATAGAGTTCTATTTTTGTTTCACCAGACCAGAGGACATTTCTGCAGAAAATACGATCTATGTCCCCATGTGCAGTTGCAAACCGTAGTCTGTTTTTTATGGAGGTTTTGGAGCAGTGGCTTCTTCCTTGCTTAGCGGCATTTCAGGTTATGTCGATATACGGCTCGTTTTACTGTGGATATATATACCTTTGTATCTGTTCCCTCCAGCATCTTCATACGGTCCTTTGCTGTTGTTCTGGGATTGATTTGCATTTTTCGCACCAAAGTGCGTTCATCTCTAGGAGACAGAACTCGTCTCCTTCCTGAGCGGTATGACGGCTGCATTGTCCCATGCTGTTTATACTTGCGTACTATTGTTTGTACAGATGAATGTGGTACCTTCAGGCGTTTGGGAAATTGCTCCCAAGGATGAACCAGACTTGTGGAGGTCCATAATTTTTGTTTCTGAGGTCTTGGCTGATTTCTTTAGGTTTTCCCATGATGTCAAGCAAAGAGCCACTGAGTTTGAAGGTAGGCCTTGAAATACATCCACAGGAACACCTCCAATTGCCTAAAATTATTGTCAATCAGAAGCTTCTAAAGCCATGACATCCTTTTCTGGAATTTTCCAAGCTGTTCTAAGGCACAGTCAACTTAGTGTATGTAAACCTCTGACCCACTGGAATTGCGATACAGTGAATGATAAGTGAAATAATATGTATGTAAACAATTGTTGGAAAAAATACTTGTGTCATGCACAATGTAGATGTCCTAACCGACTTGCCAAGACTATAGTTTGTTAACAAGAAATTTGTGGTTGAAAAACTAGTTTTAATGACTCCAACCTAAGTGTATGTAAACCTCCGACTTCAACTGCATATGATACTGGCTACTTCACATTACGCACGACAGAACAACATAAAAGCCAATAGATGTAGCTAGCTGCTGTCTTGGGTAAATAAATGAAACTAGCTCCAGTAGGATAATCTTTTTGAGTGTGAACTGTACTGTAGCCTATTATACTGTATTATATGGATTGGAATTACACACATTGTTCAAACTATGATAAAGCAGAAGAGAACATGTGATTCTGGTGCAACACATGCGGCCTACAACGTTACAAGTATAGGCTAGCGAATTTGATTTGAATTATTTGGAAATATAATAGGGCCTATTTGCTTTAGTAGGCTGACGCATATATAGGTGTACCTTTCATAATATTTCCCCTAATGTTATTAGCTTGCCTCCTCTTTCTCTCTCTCTCTTGTTGCTTCATTCCTTGCTTGCTTTCAACAGTTAAATGAAATAAGTTTTGTCCTTATCTTCATTATTCTGTTGACATCCTTAAGTAGGTGCAGATGGCTTTCACTTTTCTTCACAAAGATTGAATGGTTATGGGTCAGAATAAATAACTGCTATAGCCTCCCGCCATCGCTTGTACGCTCTTTCAAACTACCCATGGTTTCTATTGGCTGCGTCCCTGTTCAATTTTGTTGGTATAAGAAATGCTAAAATGCTATTCTAGTCTAGCTTTTCATGAATGGGACTCCAAACGTTTCTAAGGAGAGAGGATGCAGAGCACAGATGCGTGCATATTGCGTAAGAGACATAGGCTATAAGTTAGCTTTTTATGCATAACCCATCATTAATTAGCTAAATATAAGGCTAATAAAAAAAAACATAATGGTGGGTTTATTTGAACAGTGAGTATTTCTACAGAATAACAACAACAAAATCCAGAAAAACGCATGTCAAAAATGTTATAAATTTATTTGCATTTTAATGAGGGAAATAAGTATTTGACCCCTCTGCAAAACATGACTTAGTACTTGGTGGCAAAACCCTTGTTGGCAATCACAGAGGTCAGATGTTTCTTGTAGTTGGCCACCAGGTTTGCACACATCTCTGGAAGGATTATGTCCCACTCCTCTCTGCAGATCTTCTCCAAGTCATTAAGATTTCGAGGCTGACGTTTGGCAACTCGAACCTTCAGCTCCCTCCACAGCTTTTCAATGGGATTAAGGTCTGGAGACTGGCTAGGCCACTCCAGGACCTTAACTTTTTATGGCTGCAGGGGCAGTATTGAGGAGCTTGGATGAAAAGGTGCCCATATCAAACGGCCTGCTCCTCAGTCATAGTTGCTAATATTTGCATATTATTATTAGTATTGGATAGAAAACACTCTGAAGTTTCAATTTTTTTTTGAGTTGAAATCATAACAGGAAGTCAGAAATCTGAGCTTGAATGTATTCACCAGAGTCCCCAATGAAATCCCCTTGAGATATGAATGATGTTGCACTCCCTAGGGGTTCCACTAGATGTCAACCATCAATATAAATTATAATGAGGCTTCTATGTTGTTGTGGGAGTGAATGAGAGCAGAATACATCAGCTGTCCATCAAGCAGCCATTTTCTGATCCCACTTTTTCCTCATGGTAGTCACTACATTGCTCATGAAGACCAGAAAGAATGGGTTGGAACTTTATTGAAGCTATATGTTAAAAACATCCAAATGATTGATTCTGTACTTAGTTTGAAATGTTTCTTCGACCGGTAATATCACTTTGAAGTTTTTGTCCGATATAACGCTGACCAGAATTAGCGTTTGGATATGTATACCAAACGCTCTAACAAAAGAAGGTATTTGGACATAAATAACGGACATTTTCGAACAAAACAAACATTTATTGTGGACCTGGGATTCCTGGAGTGCTTTCTGATGTTGATCATCAAAGGGAATATTTATCATGTAATTTCTTGTTTATGTTGACGCCATCTTTGTGGCTGTGGTGTTTTTAATTTGAGCGCCGTCTCAGATTATTGCATGCATTTCTTTTTGCGTAAAGTTTTTTTGAAATCTGACACAGCGGTTGCATTAAGGAGAGGTATAACTATAATTCCATGTGTATAACTATATTATCATCTACATTTATGATGAGTATTTATATTGAATGATGTGGCTATGCAAAATGTGATGTTTTGGGAACTGGTGAATCTAACATGCCAATGTAAACTCAGATTTTTTTTATATGAAATTTATCAAACAAAAGATGCATGTATTGTGTAACATGAAGACCTATGAGTGTCATCTGATGAAGATAATTCAAGGTTAGTGATTAATTTAATCTTTATTTCTGGTTTTTGTGAAGGCTATACTTTGCTGGAAAATGGCTGTGCTTATTGTGGTTTGGTGGAGACCTAACAATCGTTTGTAGTGCTTTCGCTGAAAAGCCTATTTGAAATCGGACACTTTGGTGGGATTAACAACGAAAATAGATTTAAAATGATATAAGACATGTATATTTTAGGAATTGTAATTATGAGATTTCTGTGGTTTGAATTTTGGCGACCTCTATTTTGACTGGTAGTTGTCATATCGATTCCGGTATCGGGATTGCAACCATAACAGGTTAATGTGCTTCTTCTTGAGCCACTCCTTTGTTGACTTGGCCGTGTGTTTTGGGTCATTGTCATGCTGGAATACCCATACACGACCCATTTTCAATGCCATGGCTGAGGGAAGGAGGTTCTCACCCAAAATTTGATGGTACATGGCCCTGTCCATCGTCCCTTTGATGCGGTGAAGTTGTCCTGTCCCCTTAGCAGAAAAACACCACCAAAGCATAATGTTTCCACCTCCATGTTTGATGGTGGGGATGGTGTTCTTGGGGTCATAGGCAGCATTCCTCCTCCTCCAAACACGGCGAGTTGAGTTGATGCCAAAGAGCTCCATTTTGGTCTGACCACAACACTTTCACCCAGTTGTTCTCTGAATCATTCAGATGTTCATTGGCAAACTTCAGACGGGCATGTATATGTGCTTTCTTGAGTAGGGGGACCTTGCGGGCGCTGCAGGATTTCAGTCCTTCACAGCGTAATGTGTTACCAATTGTTTTCTTGGTCACTATGGTCCCAGCTGCCTTGAGATCATTGACAAGATCCTCCTGTGTAGTTCTGGGCTGATTCCTCACCGTTCTCATGATCATTGCAACTCCGAGGTGAGATCTGGCATGGAGCCCCAGGCCGAGGGAGATTGACAGTTCTTTTATGTTTCTTCCATTTGCGAATAATCGCACCAACTGTTGTCCCCTTCTCACCAAGCTGCTTGGTGATGGTCTTGTAGCCCATTCCAGCTTTGTGTAGGTCTACAATCTTGTCCCTGACATCCTTGGAGAGCTCTTTGGTCTTGGCCATGGTGGAGAGTTTGGAATCTAAGTAATTGATTGCTTCTGTGGACAGGTGTCTTTTATACAGGTAACAAACTGAGATAAGGAGCACTAATCTCAGCTCGTTACCTGTATAAAAGACACCTGGGAGCCAGAAATCTTTTTGATTGAGAGGGGGTCAAATACTTATTTCCCTCATTAAAATGCAAATCAATTTATTAAATTTTTGACGTGTTTTTCTGGATTTTGTTGTTGTTATTCTGTCTCTCACTGTTCAAATAAACCTACCATTTAAAATAATAGACTGATAATTTATTTGTCAGTGGGCAAACGTACAAAATCAGCAGGGGATCAAATACTTTTTTCCCTCACTGTATATAGCTGAAAGAGGCTAGGACATCTATATATAGGGCTATATATCAATCCAGAACAGGATTATCTTTTTTGGATGCAATTTGAATGGAGTTGATGGAGAGAGAGAAAGAGAGAGAAAGACTGCAAAAGATTGCTCACTGATTTAAAGCAACGATATTTAAGTGATAGACTGTTTTAAAACACTGCAGCTACAATTTAAAAAATTAAAATCTTTACAATAAAAATTTTTGACACGCATTCAGTCTTTATATTACTGTAGCTTAGGCTATGCTGCCGCAAATGTAGGCCTACCTGTCACAAGAAAAAAGTTACCATGATGAAATGATAGGTCTACTACATGCATTGTGAACTGCGCTCCATACTGAGATGGGCTGCCTGTCCCCACCCTGAGCATTGATTCATCATGCAGAGGGGGTAGAGAAGCCAGATTTAGACATCTATTATAATTTACCGGTTTCTCTCAGTTATTCATCCCGGGAAAAGGGAGAGGTTTTGGGCGGTAAATCTCGGTAACCTGGTTCCCGCCATTCAAGCTTAGTTTACACCGATGCCTCTTGTTTAATTTTGTCCTCGAGCCCAAAATGTATGTTCACATGGTGGAGTAGTGTTATGAACTGAAACCACTCATATATTATTAGTCTATATGAATCTGTGTCTAAGTAGCATAGGTCTAGGGAGTATACCAAATTAAAACACAAATTAGAGCTGCAAGTGGAGCTACCATGACGATGATATGTTTAAGGCCTTGAACCTGGATATGTTTCTATATTTCAAGGCCAAGGGCATTGGAGTACAGTTAAGCACTGTTTTACAATGTGCAGGTAAGATAATCAAGATGGTCCTGTTTTATGCCACGTCCACTCAACAAGCACACATCGTCATCATGTTTAGCACTGCCTTCCTCTCAGCTGAATTGGTGTAGTACCTTTTCACTGTTCTCAAACAAAGTTGAAAATGTTTCCTCTTGTAGTCCTTGAATTGTAGATGAGGTAACCTGGCAGACTGAGGAAGAGCTACAGTATAGGTAAGGCGAGAAAGTGGTGTTTGTGAAGTATAGCTCATTTTGGTTTAAGTTTGGATGATCAATCCATGCATGGTAGGCAACTCACTGATACTCAGTCTCTGGTGGTCTGCATTGCCTCTGCTGCTGGTCCCCTCAGGTGCAACCAGGGAAGATGAATGGAGTCAGATGAGCTGATGTGTTCTCTCTCCTCCATCACAATGTGGGCCTGTTGACTCTCTTATAAGCATCTGTTCACTGAGGGGATCCTCTGATCTCTGCCCGCCACAGCTTTTTGGCGTCTGTGTTTCAATTATGAAGTCATCTATGATTAATAATGTGCTTAACTTTGCGTGAAAATAAGAGTAAACAACAAACAGCACTGCCCGAGAATGACCATGAGAATGAATTGAGTACAGTACTGTAGCTCTGCTTTTGACAGGTAGGCCTAATTCAAAGCTTATGGGAAGTACTGTATCTTACATTCTCAACAGTTCTATACCACATCATTATTTATGCTCGTGAATGTAGCGTTTTAAAATATTGGATTATGACCCAGCTAAGCTAATATTCAGAAACATTGCGATGTTCTTGCATCTCAATGACCCAATTTCCCTTAGAAAAACTCTCATGATGATTCTACTTAGGTAGGCAAGGCTACATTTCGTAGGACCACCATGTAAAATATAACAAGAATAATTTCTTAATGTTACAGAACAACTAAACTATGGATAATTCACACCAACCATCTATTTTCAGGCACTTTGTTATGGTTTTGTTTTATTTTTTCTCTTCTTCCTACCTTCAGTTCTGTAATATTGAATGTCCTAAGCTTCGTAGGGATATTTTATAGTGGCAGAAAGATTATTTAAAAATGTGCTAAAATGCTCTTTTCCCAGACCTCGGCTCGTGTCATTAATAATAATTTGCTGCCTTGGAGTTTGCAATGTCAGTTTTTTGGAGGGGGGTGGCAAGACATGCTTAGCCTAGGCCTGTGGTAGGATATGAAAAATGTCACTGGTAATTAATGTGTAAGGAAAGTGGGTGTTTGTTAACAACACAGTTGTTGTGTTTTGGGGTGATTTCATAACGTGTAGTGCACCTCCTCCTCAAGCTGTTTTGCCTCAGTTTCTTTGGCATCTCTTTCTAGTCATGCCAGGCACAACTCCAACACCATCATTACGTTTGCTGATGACACAGGAGGCCTGATCATCGATGACAATGAGACCACCTATAGGGAGGAGGTCAGAGACCTGGCGGTGTGGTGCCAGGACAGCAAGCTCTCCCTCAAAGTCAGCAAGACAAAGGAGCTGATCGTGGATTACAGCAAATGGAGGCCTGAGCATGCCCCCATTCACGGGGCTGTAGTGGAGCAGGTTGAGAGCTTCAAGTTCCTCAGTGTCCACATCACTAAGGATCTATCATTGTCCACACACACCAACACAGCTGTGAAGAAGGCACGACAATGCCTCTTCCCCGTCAGGAGGCTTAAAATTTAGATATGGGCCCTCAGATCCTCAAAAAGTTGTAGCTAGCTGCCTATCAAGCTAGCAGGGTTTTCTTGAGGCTTAAATGCAGCAAGCGACGCAGTTAGCCATAGTGTCTAGGACCACGGATTGTCAAGATCACTGGTCTGTTGATGTTTTCAATCTTCCCTGCGACCTGCCCTGTCTGGAACTTTGTGAAGTAACTGCGTAACCTCCATTGCTACCATGACAGACCAAAGCCGGCGGGAGTACCCTTGAGGACAGTGGTGTCGCTCTATCACGGATGAAGATTCTTATTTTTATTTCTTTTATCATTTTACCCCCTTTTTCTCTCCAATTTCGTGATATCCAATTGCGATCTTGTCTCATCGCTGCAACTCCCTAACAGGCTCGGGAGAGGCAAGGGTCGTGTCATGCGTCTGCCAAAACATGACCTACCAAGCTGTTTCTTAACACCCACTCGCTTAACATGGAAGCCAGCTGCACCCAATGTGTCGGTGAAAACACTGGTCAACTGATGACCGAAGTCAGCTTGCAGGCACCAGGCCAGCGACAAAGAGTCAAAATAGTATCTACTAAAAAAAAACGATTGGATACCACGAAATTGGGGAGAAAAATATGTAAAATACAAAATTTAAATAAAAAGCCCCCCAGGCCAAAGTTACACTCTCAAATGGAACATTTGGATAACGATGAAATGAATGATCTTATCCTATTGATAATTAGTTTTCTCAATCTTGGAACATGACGTGGATGTGGGGATGCTGCTCCTATTCATCAGAATCCGTACCGGGTTAACGCTATGAGAGGTAATGAAAAGTGAGGTAGCATATTTATTACAGAATGACATGTCAAAACCCAGTAACAGCTCCTGGAGTTCCCCATGTATTCTCGTTCCTAAGCCTGACTGTATGTCCCGGTGACTTACGTACGGACTATCGTCGCAAAAATTCCGTAAAAAATTTAGATTCTTTTCTTTTACCTCGCTTAGATGACTGCAATGATAGAATTGGCTCTGCTGCATAAGTTAGTAAGTTAGATGTGCTAAAAGGTTGTTGGTAGGTTGTTGGTCATTGCAAACTGGGAGTTTGCAGGTTTTGGGGTGGGTGTGTTACGCTCCCCAAATTCTGTGTTGTGGGTTTGTATGTGTGTGTATTTCAGGAAATGGCTTCCTGGATTCCTGAAGCAGTTGATTGAATTGCCCCATTGAGATTGAAGCTTTGACTTCTCCCTCTCGTCAGGGGATAGAGCTGTTCTTCATTTTCGCCAGCTTGATAAAAGCCAGTGTTCCTTTTCCAGAAGAGATCTTCTTTTTATGTCCTGTGTTGGTTATTGGTCAGTGAAAGTTTTGCAGCCACTCCTTCCGGGGTATGTGTATGCCAAAAGAACTTAGTGTTTTTGATTATTGAAATTGTTCACTAAAAGTATTAGTAATTATTTCATTTGTTCCCAGGGGTGGAAGGGGAATGCACCTTAGGAGTGTTTAGGCAAGAGGCCTGCGGGCATACATAACCATTTAATCTGTCTATCGTCTTACCGTGTTATGGAATAATAAATTCCCTGTAAACGGTATTTTTCTCTGCCTCTGTTGTCCTTCCCTGCACCTACGATCACATACTTTTTCACTCCACGGGGAGTTGAGATGTAGCAGGGTGTTGCGTTCCCTCCTCCAAGAGGTGTACATAACACAAACAAAAAGAGTTCTACAAGCAGTTAATAAAACAAGAAAATAGCTTCATGTCGTTTGTCTAAATACTGGTGGAGCCAACTAGTAAAAGAATGGACGACCTGATCGTGACCTCAAGAAAAATTAGCAGTTGCTGCAATTTGCAGCTCAATGGGTTTAATCAGGAGAATGGCAAGATGACAGCAATCTGTAAGTAATTGAGGACATCAGTTCTGTATGTGAATTCATAATAACAATGACGGAGAAATCAGATTATCTCGAGGGACAATCAAGGCGGAACAATATGGTTGTGGACGGAATTGAGACCTGGACGGAGTCTAAGGACAAAGTGAGGGAAATGATCTCAGAGAAACTGAGATGGACCACACGAAGATTGAGGTGGAGCGCGCCCACAGAACTGGGAACCCCACCACCAGCCCAGGTGACAGCCAAGAACTTGAGAGGAATGTATATATTCCTCAACGAGGACTATCGGAAGCTCTGCGCCGGAAGAGGAAAGATCTGATCCCAGCCAGGAAAGTTGCCAGAGTGTGTGGGGACAATGCTTACCCCCACTATGTCAAGCTCATTGTCCTCCCTTCCTTCCAAAAGCCTGGAAGAGATGAGAGAGCCAAACCTATGGGTTCGTTGCTTCAATCCTTCAGCACACACATACACACTTACAAACACCAACTGATGAATGGCCTGCTGAATGTATATAAAAAAGTGATCTTGCATTGTTTGCTCTTTTCCATATTATGTCTTTCTCTGATAAGCTATCCAGGAAAGCAAGATCCCATATTAATGTAGCCTTAGAAATAAGGCTAATGAAATCAATAATTTTCTAACATCAGAAAACATGAATATATTAGCAATTTCTGAGACTCACTTAGATAATCCATTTGATGATATAGCAGTAGCAAAACAAGGATATAACATCTATAGAAGAGATAGGAATGCTTATGGGGGAGGTGTTGCTGTATATATTCAGAGGCTTATCAATTGCTTAATGCTTAAAGAATATCTTATGTCAAGTGTTATTGAAAGTGGTTGCAGGTTCACTTGGCACATCTAAAGCCTTTTCTTTTGGGGTGTTGCTATAGGCCACAATGTGCTAACAGTCAGTATCTAAATCATATGTGTGAAATGCTTGATAGTGTACGTGGTGTAAACAGAAAGGTCTACTTTCTTGGGGATCAGAATATTGACTGGTTTTCATCACATTGTCTGCTCAAGAGGAAGCTTCCCATAGTAACCAATGCCTGTAATCTGGTTCAGGTTTTTGATCAACCTACCAGGGTGTAAACTAACAAGATCATCGACATGTACTGATCACATTTTTCCTGATACTGTAGAACTTTGTTTTGAAGATGCAGTGATCACAATATGTTGGCTATATCCAGGAAAGCCAAAGTTCTGAAAGCTGGGCCTTAAAAAGTTTATAAGAGATCATGCAAGATTTTGCTGTGACTCTTATGTGGATGATGTTAAAAGTATTTGTACGTCTGATGTGATTAATAAGGAGCATCCAGGCGCTGCACTTGATGCATTTATGAAATTGCTGCTTTCAATTATTGATAAACATGCACCTGTTTAGAAACTTACTGTTAGAACCGTTAAGGCTTCATGGATTGATGAGGAATAGAAAAACAGTATGGTTGAAAGAGAAGGGGAAAGGAGTGGCTAATAAGTCTGACTGCACATCTGACTGGCTTACTTACTGCAAATTGAGAAATTATGTGACTAAACTCAATAAAAAGAAAAAGCTGTATTGTGAATCCAAGATCAGTGATATAAAGAATGATTGAAAAAACTTTGGAGTACTTTAAATGTAAATTATGGGCAGAAAGAATAATTTAAATACATCTTTCTTCAAATCAGATGAATAAGCCATTCATCACAAAACCATTTGATGTTTGTCACGCCCTGAACTTGGAGATCCTTTATATGTCTCTATTTTGGTTTGGTCAAGGCATGAGTTGGGGTGGGCATTCTATGTTTTCTATTTCTGTGTGTTTGTCCGGGTGTGGTTCTCAATCAGAGGCAGCTCTCTATCGTTGTCTCTGATTGAGAACCATACTTAGGTAGCCTTTTCCCACCTGTGTTTTGTGGGTAGTTATTTTCTGTTTTGTGTGTCTTGCACCAGACAGAACTGTTTTGTTTGTGCTGCTTTGTTATTTTTTTGTTCTAGTGTTCAGTTTTATAAAAAATCATGAACACGTTGCGCTTTGGTCCTCTTCTTCAAACAGCCCTTACAATGTTGCATATTATTTTAATGATTACTTCATTGACAAAGTGTGCAAATAGTCCAGGTAGCCATTTGATTAATTGTCCAGCAGTTTTATGGTAGAAGCTGCTATGGAGCCTTTTGGACCTAGACTTGGAGCTCCGGTACCACTTGCCATGCGGTAGCAAAGAGAACAGTATTTGACTTGGCTAACTAGAGTTTTTGACATTTATTCGGACCTTCCTCTGACACCTGGATGGTAGGAAGCTTGGCCCCAGTGATGTACTGGGCTGTACTACCCTCTGTAGCGCCTTACGCTCAGAAGCCGAGCAGTTGCCATACCAGGCGGGGATGCAACCAGCCAGGATGCTCTCGATGGTGCAGCTGTATAACTTTTTGAGGATCTGGGGACCCATTCTAAATCTTTTCAGTCGCCTGAGGGGGAAAGGGTGTTGTCGTGCCCTCTTTGGACCATGGTAGCTTGTTGGTGATGTGGATACCAAGGAACTGGAAACTCTAGACCCGCTCCACTACAGCCCCATCAATGTTAATGGGGACATGCTTGGCCCTCCTTTCCCTGTAGTCCACAATCATCTCCTTTGTCTTGGTCACATTGAGGGAGAGGTTGTCATCCTGGCACCACACAGCCAGGTCTCTGACCTCCTCCTTATCTGACCTCCTCATCGTTGTCGGTGATCAGGCCTACCACCGTTGTGTCATCAGCTAACTTAATGATGGTGTTGCAGTTGTGCTTGGCCACAGTCGAGGAAGAACAGGTAGTACAGGAAGGGACTAAGCACGCACCCCTGAGGGGCCCTCATGTTGAGGATCAGCATGGCAGATGTGTTGCTGACTTCCCTTACTATCTGGGGGCGGCCCATCAGGAAGTCTACTAATTATATGCATATTCTAGCTGCTGGGCCTGAGTAACAGGCAGTTTACTTTGGGAATGCTTTTCATTCGGATGTGAAAGTACTGCCCCCTAGCATGAGGTTTTAAAGGTCTTTTCGTATTGGCTACGGAGAGAGTGATCACACAGCCGTCCCAAACTGCTGGTGCTCTCATGCATGCTTCAGTGTTGCTTGCCAAGAAGCAAGCATGAAAGGCATTTAGCCCATCTGTTAGGCTCATATCACTGAGCAGCTCGCAGCTATCCTTCCCTTTGCAGTCCATAATAGTTTGCATGCCCTGCCAAGCCAATCTGACAAGCATCAGAGCCGGTGTAGTGGGATTCAATCATAGTCCTGTATTGACGCTTTTACCTGTGATGGTTTGCCTGAGGGCATAGCGGGATTTCTTATAAGCGTCCGAATTGGAGTCCCGCTACTTGAAAGCAGCAGCTCTAGCCTTTAGCTCGGTGTGGCCAGTAATCAATGGCTTCTGGTTGGGATATGTACTTACGGTCACTGTTGGGACGACGTCGTCAATGCACTTATTGATGAAGCCAGGGAAAACAGTATACTCCTCATTGTAATTGGATGAATCCCAGAACATATTCCAGTTTGTGCTAGCAAAACAGTCATGTAGTGTAGCTACCGCATCATCGGACCACTTACATATTGAGTGTGTAACTGGTACTTCCTGCTTTAGTTTTTGCTTGTAAGCATGAATCAGGAGGATAGAATTATGGTCAGATTTGACAAACGGAGGGAGAGCTTTGTTTGCGTCTCTGTGTGACTCGGTCAGGGATAAGTTAACAATGTCAGTGAAGACATTCATGCGCATGCTCTGAGTACACGTCCTGATTATCTGTCTGGCTGTTGCAAAAAATAGTTTGACCAAATACAATGCTATTTCTCTGTAAAGAAATTAACAACAGACTTTCAGCATGCTTCGAGAGGAGGGCACTCAACATGTACTGCACTGACACAAATATCTGATAATTGGTTGAAAGAAATTGATAATAAGAAGATTGTGGGAGCTGTACTGTTAGATTTCTATGCAGCCTTTGACATTGTAGACTGTAATCTGTTGAGAAAACGTAAGTGGTATGGCTTTTCAACCACTGCTATATCATGGATTTGGAGCTATCTATCTAATAGAACTGAGGGTTTTCTTTAATGGAAGAATATCTAATGTCAAACATGTAAAGTGTGGTGTACCTCTTGGCAGCTCTCTAGGCACTCTAGGCCCCCTTAATGCCACTGGCATTAAACTAAGAATGTGTGTCCATATATGCCGATGATTCAAGCATATAAGCATCAGCAACCACAGCTAATGAAGTCACTGAAACCCTTAGTTGCAGTCTGTTTTGGAATGGGTGGCGAGTAATAAACTGGTCCTGAACATTTCTTAATTGTATTTGGTACAAATCATTCCTGAAGTTCTAGACCTCAGCTGAATCTGGTAAGGAATGACGTGGCTGTCAAACAAGTTGAGGAGACTGAATTACTTGGTGATACCTTAGATTGTAAACTGTCATGGTCAAAACCATATAGATTGTAAAGATGGGGAGAGGTTTGTCCGTAATAAAGAGATGCTCTGCTTTTATGGCACCCACTCCAAAAAGCAAGTTCTGCAGGCTTTAGTTTAGTCTTATCTTGATTATTGTCCAGTCATGTGGTCGAATTCTGCAAGGAATAAAATACCAAGCGTGCTGGAGACAGTTTGGTGCAGTGTGAAGGGAAGACCGTAATTCATCCATGACATTGACATTTATGAGAGGGCATAAAAAGAGAACAACATTCAGGTAGTTGGATGGTGCCAGAAGGAACAGATAATGTCTTGTGGTTTGTAATTGAGTCAGAGGGTCCTCGGAGGGTTACCAGTGTGTGAAATTAAATACTTGTTAAGGCTCTCAGCAGCACTGTCATATGGTCAGCCCTAGGCTGGGAATTGCCAGGGACCCCACAAAACAATTATCACAATACTTCGGTGCCGATACAATATGTATTGCGATTCTCACGATTCTATATATCTATTGTGATTTGATGTTCCAAACATATTGCTCACTATATGTCTGCTGCAGAGACGAGAGAGGTTTGGTTATAAAAAATATTTAAAAATCACCACGGTTTAGATGGTACAATATTGCTTGTTTTGAAACAGACTGAAATTAGGCAAACTATTCGATTTTTAGCAACTAGGAAATGGAGGAGAGATTTCTGCATATTGTACCTTTAAAAAGAAGAGGCTGAACAATATATATTGTACCTTTATTTAACTAGGCA
Source organism: Oncorhynchus kisutch (assembly GCF_002021735.2). Classification (NCBI taxonomy): domain Eukaryota; kingdom Metazoa; phylum Chordata; class Actinopteri; order Salmoniformes; family Salmonidae; genus Oncorhynchus; species Oncorhynchus kisutch. The sequence goes on along the minus strand of NC_034188.2, from coordinate 44,251,949 downwards.
AGTCAGTTAAGAATAAATTATTATTTTCAATGACAGCCTAGGAACAGTGGGTTAACTGCCTGTTCAGGGGCAGAAAGACAGATTTATACCTTGTCAGGTCGGGGATTTGAACTTGCAACATTCCGGTTGCTAGTCCAACGCTCTAACCACTATAGGCTACCCTGCCACCCCATTTTATATATATATATTTATATATATTTATATATATTTATTGAGCTTTGAAACTATCAATTTATTCAAATCAAATTTTATTGGTCACATAAAATTTTTTAGCAGATGGTATTGCGGGTATAGCAGATGTTCTTTCCCGTGTAGCGAAATGATCCTAGCCCTGAACTGACTTTACCTCTTTGCCTCCTTGCAGTGGCTTTTATGAGTACTAATAATAGGCTATTTGCTTGTCTGTACAAAGTGTATGAAGCACACCTCTATCATACCTCTACTACCTCTATCATTGGCGCAGTCAGTAGAGCATGGCTCTTGCAACGTCCAAGGTTTTGGGTTCGATTCCCGCAAGGGCCACCCATATGTGAAATGGTTGCATGCATGACTGTAAGTTGCTTTGGATAAAAATGACGGTTAAATGGCATATGAGCACACGATGTTGCCTTTTACTGTATCTTTTGTTAAGTTTGGGTAACTCACATGGAGAAAAAAATGTGATAAACGAGAACACCTGTTTCTGTCCTGTTGGCTATTATTCACCATGACACATGAGGTTGTGTTAATGAACAGCTCTGGTCCAGTGTTGGAACTGGACGTGGAACTCTCCCATCTAAAGACAAATAGAGGATGGTTACAAATCAAAGATCCCCATGTCACCAGCTGTCACTGGGTATCAAAGGTAGTGGATGAGCAGATCTCTGAAGCTACGGGGTGGGAAGAGTGATGAAAGGAAGGAGTGGGAAGGGGGATGGAGGGAGCAGGTGAGAAGAATGGAGGGAGGGATGAAGTGGGAGAGGGGAGTGGAATAGGCAGGTAAGAGGGATGAGGGAGGGGATAGAAAGAGCTGGTCAGAGAGATAAAGGGTGGGAGGAGTGATGCAGGAGGGAGTGGGAAGAGGAGTGGAGGGAGCACGAGGTGGAAGGAGGGATGGAAATAGAGGAGGGGTAGAGGGAGCAGGTCAGAAGTGAATTGACAGATTGGGTTTCACGCACCTCTGTGTGTTGTATCATCCTGAAGGAAACAAAATGCCTGGTGTTTCAAGTAAGCAGGAAAAGAAAAACCAATCTTCCGCAGTCTGGTAACTAGCTGTCAAGGTCACATCTGGGTCAAAAGTCCATCACAATACATGGTCATAATACTCGTTAAGACGTCTTAGGTCCAATTTCCATGACTGCACTTGCACTACATTAGATTCAAGCCAAGGGTATGCACAAGCATTCAATATAAAGTCAGACATACACAGAAAAATGAGGGGAACAGGCAGGAGAAATTCACCCAAAGCCTTTGTTTTTATGTCTTCATGGAGAGTTCAGGAGCAATCGAGAGGCGGAGGGAGCTTTGTGGCTCTCTTTGACCTTTTACAGTGGCCTGAGTATGTTGGCATTTTGGCCTGACTGATGCAGATTATCATAGCAGGAGAAAGCCAATTACTCTGGTCATCGCAGCACCCTCAGGGCCTCTTTCAATTTAATATAGTACATCACAGTACTCTGTGCTTCGGTATCTGTGTTTTGTCATTTCCTCCATCTTATTCCCCAAGTCTGAGTGTAAATGATACAGTCAATGGGACCCTCCTGATCCACAAAGCTCTTTTGGGCTGAGATGAGCATCTTCTCCACAAAGCAGGAGGGCCATGCCTCACAGAGAAGCATAATTACATCATCCTTTAGTTTCCTTTCTCTACTCAAGACAAAGTACTTTTATTGTGGCCTTCATTACCCAGTTCATTTGGTGTCCTTTTGTATTTAACCTTTATTTAATTAGGCAAGAGTTAAGAAATTCTTATTTACAATGACGCCCTAACCCGGCCAAACTCTGACGACGCTGGGCCAATTGTGTGCCGCCCTATGGGACCCCCAATCACGGACGGATGTGATGCAGCCTGGATACGAATCAGGTACTGCAGTGACACCTCTTGCACTGAGATTAAACCAGCCATAGAAGTGGTGAGTTGATATCCCAGTATTGCATAGCGGTGCTCTCTTGAACAGCATAGTTCTAAAGAGAATGAACAGAGAATCATGGGGCCATTGTTGTTGATGCTGTTGCTTCTTCACAGGAGACTCGATGAGAGACCAGTAGGGCTGAGATCAGAGGCAGCGCCACCAATACTCCATAATTTACAAGGTAAGAGCTGTTTGTTTGTTTTGTCTGTGTCTGTTTTTTCATGTGGAAAGAGGGTCGGGAGGGATGCATACCACAGCCCCGGAGATGTTTTCAGGTGGAATGCCCAGATTTCACGGCACAAAGGGGGATTTAATGTCAGGATTTCTGCTTCACACCTGATAAGGCTGTCTTTATACCCTAGAGGAGGTGTTTCCTTATAGAGCCTCCTCTTTTCTGACCAAACCCTCCTGGAGCAAACCCTTCTATTACACTGGCATGACACCATCTCAGGGGCTTCCATCTTATCTCTTTTATATTTTTTATGTTTTCCATGTTTCATTTTGTTTGATTGTGTGCAGAGGCGATGGAACCTGTGGTGCTCTTTTTATTTGTTTTGTCAGTCACGGTTTACGATTCGAGCAGCGTTCAGCTCATCCAAGCTTACAGGGATAGATGACTCAGACAGCACTAAGACATGGATAGCAGAGACATGCAGACACCTACTCCATGACACAAACCTCACTGCAAAGTGAAGGCTCATTTCCTCTGGAAAAGACTATATGCAAATATGTGAAACAGAGCTCTATTGTTTTAGAAAATGCAATCAAGAGACATATTTTAAGCACAAATGTGGGATGTGAAGTGTATATTAACAAAATTACTTCACCTACAGGTTTGCAAAAGTTAGTAGTGACACACAATCATGAAGCTGCGGTAGTTGACAAGCAATCATGGGCTTTTGTTTCAGAGACTCAGAAGCGTGGGCTCGGGAGAGGGAGACGGAGAGTGAGAAAGTGAGGGATTTACAACCAGGATGGAAAATGGGGTGGTGTATGAGATGAAGGCAGTGTATGGGGGAAAGGGAATGAAAGCATCTCGTCTCTCGCTGGGCTTTGGCAGATGAGTGTCCACTTCTATTACGGTCACTTATTGTGGTTCTCAGGTTGGTGAGGTGATAATGAATGTATAGTCTGGTGTCTGGCCTCTCTCGCTCTCTCTCTCTGGCCCATCTTCTCTATGGCTTTCTCTGGCCTCGAAAGGCTCTGTATCTTTGGCCTCTGGTGGTTTTCACTTTTGCCTCTTTCTTTCCCTCTCCGTTCTCTACACTGTCTTTGGCGTCTCAGCCTGTAGTAGTCTAGTCTGGTGTCTACTCTCTATTTCCCACTCCCATCCTCTATCCCTCTTCTTTCTGTCCTCTCTACACCATTCTATAAGCCTGTAGCAGCATGAGGCGTCTTGCCTCCTCTGTCTGTGTGTATACCTTCCCTCGGCACTGCTACTCTGAGATCTACTTCATCTCTAAATGGCCTTTGTCTGTGTGTCTCAAAGTCACGTCTCTCTCTGTGCTGCCTAATTAGAGCTTGAGAACCTTGTCCTCTCTGTGGCCTTTGACAGTACGACCACAGACATTAAAGGAAGGAAATAGCATTTATGAAGTTCAGGGCTACCACACCCTCTTAATTGTTGACTCTATGAGATGCAGGGCAGGGCTGAGGGTGGTGTGCTGGATCAGAAATTACTGAGTAGTTTCCTCTCAAGTTGTGACTGGAATCGGAATGCTCTGACATGATGATAAGTGATGATAATGAATCTCGTGTGATGCATAACGACTATTAAATTGACAGGCTCAGCTGCAGGCAGAGAAGGTATTGTGGGTTTCAATGTCTCTTATTAAGATGGGGGGCGGCAGTGTAGCCTAGTGGTTAGAGCATTGGACTAGTAACCGAAAGGTTGCAAGTTCAAATCCCCGAGCTGACAAGGTACAAAATCTGTCGTTCTGCCCCTGAACAGGCAGTTAACCCACTGTTCCTAGGCAGTCATTGAAAATAAGAATTTGTTCTTAACTGACTTGCCTAGTAAAATAAAGGTAAAAAAAAATATGAACTAAAAATATATACAAAAAAAAAAAGTGGCTGTGATGTTTCCATTGTGTTAAAGCCTCCGGAACTGTAACCTGAGGGTTTCTGAGGGTGTTTCCTTAACCTGTCAAGGCCACATTGAACAGCTTCTGTCATTTCTGCTGAGAGTTTAAGACCTGCTTGAGTCTGATTCACCAAGCTTGTGATGCAGGCCTCTGTTAATGTTGAATAGGGGCCAGAGTTTCCGATGCTCACCTGGGAAGATGCCACATTTGGTCCCGATCACAGCTAGCTGCAAAAATGCATTAGAATACCCACTTGCAATGATGGACTACTTGTGAATAGATTACTTGTGTAATAGAGGACAGTCTGCATACTGTGTTGAGCAAATACAAACATTTAATTTCCCTTCCCTTCCCCTCCCCTCACTTCTCTTTTTGGGGTAATGGTATGTTTGGATGGTGAATTTGAGCACAGTGACCTGTGAGTTCTGACTGATGGTGGGGAGCCCCTGCTGTTAAAACAGGGTTTCAGCTGAAGACTGAGGTTGAGGTATTCTGTACTCCTTATGAGAACCAGTTCATCAATATTCATGCTGGGAGAAAAATCCCTGGAGATCAGCTCGCATTCATAACTTATCCAATTTACCGAATGATGCCAAGGCTTCCAGCTCACCCCGAAAAAAAAGTAATTCAGCAGAAGGTTCTCGAACACCAAAACACCACAGCCCCAGTTGCTTTTCCATGGTCCCTCTCTACCCCCAGAGCACATATACCAAGTATCCCAGCAGGATTAACACAATCTACCGACTGGGGCAATGGGGAGTTCAGTTAACTTCTTGCGTCGAGCAATCCCGTTTCCGGGAGCGTAATCATAGCCTCAAGCTCATTACCATAACGCAACGTTAACTATTCATGAAAATCGCAAATGAAATAAATATATTGGCTCACAAGCTTAGCCTTTTGTTAACAACACTGTCATCTCAGATTTTCAAAATATGCTTTTCAGCCATAGCTACACAAGCATTTGTGTAAGATTATTGATAGCTAGCATAGCATTAAGCCTAGCATTCAGCAGGCAACATTTTCACAAAAACAAGAAAAGCATTCAAATAAAATAATTTACCTTTGAAGAACTTCGGATGTTTTCAATGAGGAGACTCTCAGTTAGATAGCAAATGTTCAGTTTTTCCAAAAAGATTATTTGTGTAGGAGAAATCGCTCCGTTTTGTTCATCACGTTTGGCTAAGAAAACCCCCAGAAAATTCAGTCATTACAACGCCAAACTTTTTTCCAAATTAACTCCATAATATCGACAGAAACATGGCAAACGTTGTTTAGAATCAATCCTCAAGGTGTTTTTCACATATCTATTCGATGATAAATCATTCATGGCAGTTTGGTTTCTCCTCTGAACCAAATTGAAAAATACACGCAGGTGGAGATTACGCAATAATTTCGACGGAGGACACCAAGCGAGCACCTGGTAAATGTAGTCTCTTATGGTCAATCTTCCAATGATATGCCTACAAATACGTCACAATGCTGCAGACACCTTGGGGAAATGACAGAAAATGTAAGCTCATTCCTGGCGCATTCACAGCCATATAAGGAGACTTTGGAACATAGCGCTTTCAAAATCTGGGGCATTTCCTGTTTGAAATTTCATCTTGGTTTCGCCTGTAGCATCAGTTCTGTGGCACTCACAGATAATATCTTTGCAGTTTCCAAAGCTGTCAATTATATGCATAGTCGAGCATCTTTTAGTGACAAAATAACTTGTTTAAAAAGGGGAACGTTTTTTTATCCAAAAATTAAAAGAGCGCCCCCTATATCGAAGAAGTTAATGAGGTATGGCCCTGATAGACTGGGGACCCTGTCCAGATGATAATGTACTAACCATCACTCAACGAAAGGGAAAAGGTGAGGTTGGGAAAGAGATGGGGAGGAAAAAGTGAAAGTGTGAGATACAGGGTTCGAAGATTTGTACATTTAAAAAATATTTTTTACCTTTATTCAACTAGGCAGCCAGTTAAGAACAAATTCTTATTTACAATGACGGCCTACCTGGCCAAACCCGGACGATGCTGGGCCAATTGTGTGCCGCCCTATGGGACTCCCAATCACGGCCGGATGTGATTCAGCCTGGATAAGAGGGATAGTGAAAAAGAAATGCTGGGAGAGAGTAAGCGGTGAAAGGAGAGCTCTCTCCTGAGCTCTGAATCAGATCTACGGGCTGTCTCTTTATCCACAGAGGTCAGTGGAGCTAATGAAACACTATGAACCGTTAGATCTGACATTTTCCCTTCCCGGTCTGAGGTACGTTTCATTGATCCCAAAATGGATGACACCAAATACCAGCACCCTCCTTTAAATTCTGACAGGCTTTCCGTTGAGCAGAACCTTTAAATATACGATCTCAAATGCTGAAAGCTTGGCAGAGCAGTGATCTGACACCTCTGTTTGATTGGAAAGGGCATATTTGTATCGCATACTACACTATATTTACTCTTCTAATCCCAATGTGTGTCAGGGAAATCATACATTCTATACTCTGTAACTGCAGCACAGATAATCAAACACAATGCATCAATCTACTGAGAAGGGGGTATAAAGGCCTGTGGAAAGACGGACCCATCTGTAATTTACAGCTTATCTTTCATAGTGTGATTGTTCAACATTTCCAGAGAGACCATGTTATATATTGGAGACATATTTGAATCCATTGTCCAGGAACCCTTTTCTCTCAGTAAGTAGTTTTTTTAGAATAAGATGTGTGTCAAAAGAGGGAAACAGTGAAGATGTTGGATCAGAATACTTGCTCACAACACAAGAACACTGTTAAAAATTCATCACAACCTTTTCAGATGTCAGTGAGGTCTAGTTCCTCTTTATTATGCTATGAATAACTTAAATCATTAACGAGACAAAATATCTCTCCCATAAAATGTTCAGCAGGTGTCTCTTAGACTGGAGGTGATAAACTCTGCCTGATATTTCAGCTCAAAGATGAAGTACAGGAATGGACTGGCTGAAATCCATTTGCACACTCCGATTCCTAATTAGATTCATGACCCAGTAATTGAAGAGTTGGCTCCCACAATATTTTCTGTGATGGCAGTGAGTATGTTTACATGCACACTAATAATTCAATATTAAACCAATTTATGGCTGTAGGCCGAGTATGGAAATAGTAATATAAATACCTTATTCTGCTTATCTTAATCGGTGTAAGGTCAAAATCGAAGCATAAACTGACTAAAACACCTGTTTTTCTGAGCAATCTTTCAAATTATTAGGACATAAACAAATTAAATTGGCATTCCAGCACTATATCTGAAATGTGGAAATGTTCCAACAAAATTACTTATTAATAAGCCTGGCACACCCTGATCTGTTTCACCTATCTTTGTGATTGTCTCCACCTCGCTCCAGGTGTCGACCATCTTCCCAATTATCCCCTGTGTATTTATACCTGTGTTCTCTGTCTGTTGCCAGTTCATTTTGTTTCGTCGAATCTACCAGTGGTTTCCCTCTGTTCCTGTCTCTCGATTGTTCCTGTCCTCTAGTTTTCCCGGTGTTGACATTTTCTGCCCACCCCGTCGCTGAACCTGCCGTGCTGTACCTTTGCCCCACCTATCTGGATTACTGACCCCTGCTTGCCCTTGACCTGTATTTTGCATGGCCCTGTTGGATTAATAAACTGTTGTTAGTTGTCCGGCGCCGACAGAGATGGCCGCCTCGCTTCGCGTTCCTAGGAAACTATGCAGTTTTTTGTTTTTTTTACGTGTTATTTCTTACATTGGTACCCCAGGTCATCTTAGGTTTCATTACATACAGTCGTGAAGAACTACTGAACATAAGAGCAGCGTCAACTCACCATCAGTACGACCAAGAATATGACTTTCGCGAAGCGGATCCTGTGTTCTGCCTTTCACCCAGGACAACGGAATGGATCCCAGCCGGCGACCCAAAAAAACGACTTCGTAAAAGGGGGAAACGAAGCGGTCTTCTGGTCAGACTCCGGAGACGGGCACATCGTGCACCACTCCCTAGCATTCTCCTCGCCAATGTCCAGTCTCTTGACAACAAGGTTGATGAAATCCGAGCAAGGGTAGCATTCCAGAGAGACATCAGAGACTGTAACGTTCTTTGCTTCACGGAAACATGGCTCACTGGAGAGACGCTATCGGAGTCTGTGCAGCCAGCTGGTTTCTCCACGCATCGCGCCGACAGAAACAAACATCTTTCTGGTAAGAAGAGGGGCGGGGGCGTATGCTTCATGGTTAACGTGACGTGGTGTGACCACAACAACATACAGGAACTCAAGTCCTTCTGTTCACCTGATTTAGAATTCCTCACAATCAAATGTCGACCGCATTATCTACCAAGGGAATTCTCTTTGATTATAATCACAGCCGTATATATTCCCACCCAATCAGACACATCGATGGCTCTGAACAAACTTTATTTGACTCATATATCCGGAGGCTGCATTCATTGTAGCTGGGGATTTTAACAAGGCTAATCTGAAAACAAGTCTCCCTAAATTTTATCAGCATATCGATTGTGCAACCAGGGCTGGAAAAACCTTGGATCATTCCTATTCCAACTTCCGACTCCATTTTGTTTTATCCCTGCCTACAGACAGAAACTAAAACAAGAAGCTCCAGCGCTGAGGTCTGTTCAACGCTGGTCCGACCAATCTGATTCCACACTCCAAGACTGCTTCCATCACGTGGACTGGGATGTGTTTCGTATTGCGTCAGACAACAACATTGACGAATACGCTGATTCGGTGAGCGAGTTCATTAGAACGTGCGTTGAAGATGTCGTTCCCATAGCAACAATTAAAACATTCCCAAACCAGAAACCGTGGATTGATGGCAGCATTCGCGTGAAACTGAAAGCGCGAACCACTGCTTTTAATCAGGGCAAGGTGACCGGAAACATGACCGAATACAAACAGTGTAACTATTCCCTCCGCAAGTCAATCAAACAAGCTAAGCGTCAGTATAGAGACAAAGTAGAATCTCAATTCAACGGCTCAGACACAAGAGGTATGTGGCAGGGTCTACAGTCAATCACGGATTACAGAAAGAAAACCAGCCCCGTCACGGACCAGGATGTCTTGCCCGCTTTGAGGACAATACAGTGCCACTGACACGGCCCGCAACTAAAACATGCGGACTCTCCTTCACTGCAGCCAACGTGAGGAAAACATTTAAATGTGCAGGCCCAGACGGCATCCCCAGCCGCGCCCTCAGATCATGCGCAGACCAGCTGGCTGGTGTGTTTACGGACATATTCAATCAATCCCTATCCCAGTCTGTTGTTCCCACATGCTTCAAGAGGGCCACCATTGTTCCTGTTCCCAAGAAAGCTAAGGTAACTGAGCTAAACGACTACCGCCCCGTAGCACTCACTTCCGTCATCATGAAGTGCTTTGAGAGACTAGTCAAGGACCACCCTACCTGACACCCTAGCCCCACTCCAATTTGCTTACCGCCCAAATAGGTCCACAGACGATGCAATCTCAACCACAATGCACACGGCCCTAACCTATCTGGACAAGAGGAATACCTACGTGAGAATGCTGTTCATCGACTACAGCTCGGCATTTAACACCATAGTGCCCTCCAAGCTCGTCATCAAGCTCGAGACCCTGGGTCTCGACCCCGCCCTGAGCAACTGGGTACTGGACTTCCTGACGGGCCGCCCCCAGGTGGTGAGGGTAGGCAACAACATCTCCACCCCGCTGATCCTCAACACTGGGGCCCCACAAGGGTGCATTCTGAGCCCTCTCCTGTACTCGCCTCCAACTCAATCATCAAGATTGCGGACGACACAACAGTGGTAGGCTTGATTACCAACAACGACGAGACGGCCTACAGGGAGGAGGTGAGGGCCCTCGGAGTGTGGTGTCAGGAAAATAACCTCACACTCAACGTCAACAAAACTAAGGAGATGATTGTGGACTTCAGGAAACAGCAGAGGGAACACCCCCCTATCCACATTGATGGAACAGTAGTGGAGAGGGTAGTAAGTTTTATGTTCCTCGGCGTACACATCACAGACAAACTGAATTAGTCCACCCACACAGACAGCATCGTGAAGAAGGCGCAGCAGCGCCTCTTCAACCTCAGGAGGCTAAAGAAATTCGGCTTGTCAACAAAAGCAAACTTCTACAGATGCACAATCGAGAGCATCCTGTCGGGCTGTATCACCGCCTGGTACGACAACTGCTCCGCCCACAACCGTAAGGCTGTCCAGAGGGTAGTGAGGTCTGCACAACGCATCACCGGGGGCAAACTACCTGCCCTCCAGGACACCTACACCACCCGATGTCACAGGAAGGCTATAAAGATCATCAAGGACAACAACCACCCGAGCCACTGCCTGTTCACCCCGCTATCATCCAGAAGGCGAGGTCAGTACAGGTGCATCAAAGCTGGGACCGAGAGACTGAAAAACAGCTTCTATCTCAAAGCCATCAGACTGTTAAACAGCCACTTTAATAATGGGAATTGATGGGAAATGTAAAATATATCACAATGCCTACCTAATATAATGTTTACCCTACATTATTCATCTCATATGTATACGTATATACTGTACTCTATATCATCTACTGCATCTTTATGTAATACATGTATCACTAGCCACTTTAACTATGCCACTTTGTTTACATACTCATCTCATATGTATATACTGCACTCAATACCATCTACTGTATCTTGCCTATGCCGCTCTGTACCGTCACTCATTCATATATTTTTATGTACATATTCTTTATCCCCTTACACTTGTGTCTATAAGGTAGTAGTTTTGGAATTGTTAGCTAGATTACTTGTTGGTTATTACTGCATTGTCGGAACTAGAAGCACAAGCATTTTGCTACACTCGCATTAACATCTTGCACCATGTGTGTGTGACAAATAAAATTTGATTTGCATCTGGGTCTTACCTGAAACATGACAAGCCACCCAGTTCATTTGGCAGAAGAGAACTGCTAATGTATAATGTTAACCAGAAAAAACAATTAAGGTTTATTTAATCTGTTGTATTACAAAGGCAAATTACTACTTGATTTAAATGCACTCGTCAAGCAAAAAATCTATAGAAAGAACATCATTGTTTGGGAAAAGGATAAATGCAAACACTGTCCCCTGGGGACACACAAATTGAATAAGAGCACAGACATTTATGCATTTTCTATTCAGTGACGGAAATAATTGAATTTAGTCTGGGAAGCATTGTGTTTATTTATAACCATTCTCTTCTGGCAACAAACAAGGTACTATCTGAAGAAGTGTTTCAGCAGCTCCATCATATGGAACTATTGGATGCCTTTTTTAGTTATCATACTTTGTCCTGCCATAAAACAGTTTCAATGTAACGAATCTCCTCTTCGTCTGAGGAAGGGTAAGAAGGATTGGACCAATATGCAGCTTGGTAAGTGTCCGTCATAATTTATTGCCTGAACACACAAAATAACAAAGTGAAATGGATGAAACGAAACAGTTCTGTAAGGTGACATACACTAAACAGAAAACAACCACCCACAAACAAGAATGGGAAAACAGGCTACCCAAGTATGGTTCTCAATCAGAGACGGCAATTGACAGCTGCCTCTGATTGGGAACCATACCAGGCCAAACATAGAAATACCAGACATAGAACAAAACATCGAATGCCCACCCCAACTCACGCCCTGACCAACCTAAAATAGAAACATACAAAAGGAACTAAGGTCAGGACTTGACATTCAATACCACACCTGATTATTGAGTCCAAATAGAGGGCTTCTCTTTGAAGATCCAATGAGGTCCTGGACCATCAGACAAAGCTAGTTAATGTCAGCTGTAAAAAAGTGTCTGCTCAACAGATTTGTCTATCCTGAACTCGAAACCAAACATCTTCCTTTGTATTCAACATGATCCTTAAGTCTGAGTCCGTAATAAGATTTATTATAGTCATATTAATTTACACCCTCTAATATGGATGAGTCAATTGCCATGCACCAATTTGACTCTCCCCAAATGTAACGCTTTTTCTATTTTATACATAAAGTTTGGGTTCTAATTGGTACTTTTTTGTTGTTGCTATGACGTACAACCATACTGAAAGCTCTACAGACCTTAACCATGCAATTTGAATCATATATTTGCATTGTTGGAAACAACCCTTAAGTAAGCATTTCACTGTTATACACCTGTTGTTAGGGTTAGAAGTGCAGACAGTCTGACCCATCAAGCATTTCTCAGTCACTTGTTTTTCGTGTCCTAAACTTCTAGACCAGGATTGTCAAACTCATTTTGCACAGGGTCCACATTTGTTGTTCATCAAGGGCTGCACTGAAAATTGGATATACAGTATTGCTTCGCTGTCAAAATCTGCAAACAATTGTCCTCTATCCATTTTGGGGATTTTTTTTTAAACAGCCTGTCTAGCTTTCGTTAGTCATTGTTAGCGAGCCAGTGAAGAGATTATATAAATGTAGGTCCGTTATCGTTTCGAAGTGGATTTAGGCCATGGTTGACACCCCAGTTCTCGTATATTGCCTCCACACTCCAATTTTATTTGACGTGTTGTGATGTTTACTACATTTTGGAAAATGTTGGTAAAAATTAACCAGTTTCACTTTCAGAGGTCATAAACTGGGCTCTCAGATGTTGGCCAATCAATATGTTCAATTATACTCTCTCTCTGATCCTCTTTATGATCATCACATTCTTTCTGCTGATTTCAGTGGACTTTTATGGAGTGACAGTCACAGAGGGGGCCAGGCTGAGGAGTGTTAACGAGGTCAGAGATAAAAAAAGCCCAGCTGCCTCGTGCCATGACACATTCCACAGGCTCCTCATACTCCCTCAACATACGTTTACTACAACGTCAAAGGAAAGGACGGAAAAGGCTACGTGTGGAACCTTGATACCTTCACTCTTCACTTTGTCCATCCTACAGTACATCACTAATGAGTTTGTTTGGTTTTACTCATGTACAGGAATGGAATATGGGTGTATGATTCCACTCTAGGTTCTGATGAGAATAGCTTTCAGACATACTAAAGAGGTCTGGCTTATTTTTGAACTGGATAACCAGATTGAAATGGACTTAAAGGGTTGCATTTACTAATTTCCTTCAGTGTACTTAATTTTCCTTTCTGAGTGTAAGGATTTTCAGGCCAGATTAAATCATCACGCTTGCTATAGTAAGAGTGTGCATTTTAATCAGGCCTTGAGTTCTGCACTGGGAAAGTTCACTGTTATAGGCGCTGCATGGTCAATCAGACGTCTACATTGGCAACACACTCTCACACTCAATTCATGCAAATATGTAAAAAAAAAACATATTTCAGCAGATTGTGTGTTTTTGTGTGGCTTAATTAGGAAAACACACTCATTTTTGTGCAACTTCCTTGTGAAAATACACACTTGTGCGACTTCATTTATAGGAAAATACAACTTCGGAACAATCTTTTGAAAGTTATTGGGAGCAATGCATTTTGGGCAATGGTGTTATACACTGTCTTTTTGTGTTCCACAATTATCTCTATAAAAAATGCATAATAATCAACCAGGATGTCACCGAAATACTTATAATACAATAGTAGTCTTACGTTTTTATATTTTTTAATAATGCCAATACTGTTTTCTATGCTTGTTTTTGCGATACTGGTACTATGTCAAATTTTATGAGGGTTGCCAGATTGGAGTAAAAAGCTGCATTTGTCTATTTTTTTTATGTGGTATCAATGAAGGTATTTGAATGGGGAATGGGAAATTGATTCATCAATAAATGGGGGAAAGACCTGCAAAAAAACATGTTTTGTTTAAATTCCCCTAGTGCAGCTGCATGGCATTTGCAACTATACCGAGTCTGGATTATCATCTATTAAGCCAAATCAATGCAGTTAAACAGGTTAAAATAATTAATTACGTTGGCTTACAATTACGGCACTTCCAAGGCTGTTTAATGATGATTATTAAGGTTGTGTCAATCATGTTATATATTTAGGCTATTATAACAAAGCACATACCAGCATTGTAGGCCTACTGCCTCTGCCCAGACGCCTACTAGGCTTCATGGCAATCCTATTAGAGCTTACTTTGCCACGTATGAGCCCTGGTTACATTGTGTTGTCTGTAATTACATTGATATATCCAGTGAACAATGGATAAGCACCAATGGGCGTGACGGATAGAAGTAGTCACTACATGTGTGATCAAGCTTTACATCAAAGTTGCCTGAAGCTGAATGGAAAGTACTATGCCCTGAACAGTTATTCTGAAAAAAATCATCTGTGACTGTCTAATTTACATAACACATTCTACACCTTTAAAGTATCTTAAAAGTGTTATTACAACCGTGGCATTATTTTTTTACTGAAGCTTATATATCAAATAACCCATATCTACCCATATCATATGGGTAGACAAAAATGTGTGTTATGCAGGCAAACACAACGGTCCTTTTTAAGGATGCAAACCGGTAATATGAATCACTGTTGATCTATTCTGTTCTGATCTAACGAGATGGATGTAGGACTTTCTACGGCCTAGAATCGAGGCCTTTCCTAGTCATGAAGGACCAAGCTCTCTTGGTTCTCATTGGTGAAAACTGAACTCAAGTTTGAGGTTATATGTCAGACTCACCTATAAAACTATGCCCAACATCTTATACCCTATAGGTTGTAAATAAACCCTTTTTAAGCTGATCAGTCGTGTGTTCAGGTGCCACAAAAAAAGACAAAAAAAGAAATTGTAACGGTTCAGAACAGGGCAGCACAGCTGGCCCTTGGATGTACACAGAGAGCTAATATTAATAATATGTATGTTATAATCTCTCCTGGCTCAAAGTGGAGGAGAGATCGACTTCATCACTGCTTGTATTTATGAGAGGCATTGACATGTTGAATGTCTGTCTAAACTGCTGGCACACAGCTCGGACACCCATGCATACCCCACAAGACATGCCACAAGAGTTCTCTTCACAGTCCCCAAGTTCAGAACAGACTATGGAAGGTGCACAGTACTAAATAGAGCCAAGACTACATGGAACTCTATTCCATATCATGTCACTCATGCCAGCAGAATAATTACATTTAAAAAAACAGATTAAAAAAACACCTTATGGAACAGTGGGGACTGTGAAGCAACACACACACACACACACACAGTACAAGTCAGTTTGCGCTGTTCTGTGAAGGGAGTAGTACAGCGTTGTATGAGATCTTCAGTTTCTTGACAGTTTCTCGCATGGAATAGCCTTCATTTCTCAGAACAAGAATACAATTTTATGTTATTTTAATGGACAAAAAATGTGCCTTTCTTTCAAAAACAAGGACATTTCTAAGTGACCCCAAACTTTTGAATGGTAGTGTACATTTGCAAAAATGTCAAAAAAAACAGTTTCCGCTTTGTCATGTTTTTTGTTGTGTAAATTAAACGAGGATTTTGATTTAATCCATTTTATGTTAAGGCTTTAACATACAGTACGAGTCAAAAGTTTGGACACCTACTCATTCAAGGGTTTTTCTTTATTTGTACTATTTTCAACATTGTAAAATAATAGTGAGGACATCAAATTATGAAACAACACAAGGAATCATGTAGTAACCAAAAAAGTGTAAAACAAATCCAAAAATATATATATTTTTGAGATTCTTCAAAGTAGCCACCCTTTGCCTTGATGACAGCTTTGCACACTTTTGGCATTCTCTCAACCAGCTTCACCTGGAATGCTTCTCCAACAACCTAAAAGGAGTTCCCACATATGCACTTGTTGGCTGTTTTTCCTTCACGCTGCGGTCCAACTCATCCCAAACCATCTCAATTGGGTTGAGGTTGTGTCATCTGATGCAGCACACCATCGCTCTCCTTCTTGGTCAAATAGCCCTTATACAGCTTGGTGTGTTGGGTCATTGTCCTGTTGAAAAACAAATTACAGTATCGATAAACGCAAACCAGATGGGATGTGTGAGGGAATGTTATAATACTTTTATTGCATCAAATGTTTGTTTTATGCAACAGAATAGAGGGTTCTTGTAACTCTATTGTGTCAGTGTGAACTGAAAGTGGGCCGATGGGGGATTTACATTTTTTAAATTTATTTCACCTTTATTTAACCAGGTAGGCTAGTTGAGAACAAGTTCTCATTTGCAACTGCGACCATGCCAAGATAAAGCATAGCAGTGTGAACAGACAACACAGAGTTACACATGGAGTAAACAATTAACAAGTCAATAACACAGTAGAAAAAAAAGGGGAGTCTATATACATTGTGTGCAAAAGGCATGAGGAGGTAGGCGAATAATTACAATTTTGCAGATTAACACTGGAGTGATAAATGATCAGATGGTCATGTACAGGTAGTGATATTGGTGTGCAAAAGAGCAGAAAAGTAAATAAATAAAAACAGTATGGGGATGAGGTAGGTAAAAATGGGTGGGCTATTTACCGATAGACTATGTACAGCTGCAGCGATCAGTTAGCTGCTCAGATAGCAGATGTTTGAAGTTGGTGAGGGAGATAAAAGTCTCCAACTTCAGCGATTTTTGCAATTTGTTCCAGTCACAGGCAGCAGAGAACTGGAACGAAAGGCGGCCAAATGAGGTGTTGGTTTTAGGGATGATCAGAGAGATACACCTGCTGGAGCGCGTGCTATGGATGGGTGTTGCCATCGTGACCAGTGAACTGAGATAAGGTGGAGCTTTACCTAGCATGGACTTTTAGATGACCTGGAGCCAGTGGGTCTGGCGACGAATAGGATATTTACAATGTCTTTTGGGCGAAAAAAACTAAAGTGACTGCATTTCATAGCATGAGTCAATGTTTATGTTCTATAAGGTACCAGGGAGAGATGACTCCAGCGCCAGACCTTGGTCTCTACATAATGAGAACTGTTTTTACAGCAGATACTGTCTGCTGTGAATTATAAAGTATCTTTCATACAAATCATAACCTTGTAACCCATTCCATACATCTGTTGTTTGTCATGTAGACTGAAGGGGTTGTATCTTGGCTATAGATGTACCTTTGTCTCGGAGTTCTCAACTAATCATCTGAGGGTGATTTGTCGACCAGCCATCATTATTGTAGAGCACTCAATCGATTCACTTTATGTGTGTGTGTGTTGTATTGACCTGCTCCCTTGTTAATTAATTATTTATTTATTCACTAATAAAGATTTAGTTTAAGTATAACTCTGACTTGTGTGATAAGTTTATCTCTCCTCATTTGATAGTAAAGAAATTAACCACCCCAGATGGCGTATAGCAGCAGAATGCTGTGGTAGACATGCTGGTTGAGTGTGCCTTGAATTCTAAATAAATCACTGACAGTGTCACTCGCAAAGCACCATCACACCTCATCATCCATGCTTCACGGTGGGAACCACACATGTGGAGGTAATCCGTTAACCTACTCTGCGTCTCACAAAGACACTGTTTGGAACCAAAAATCTCGAATTAGGACTCATCAGACCAAAGGAAAGATTTCCACCGGTCTAATGTCCATTGCTCGTGTTTCTTGGCCCAAGCAAGTCTCTTTGTCTCTTCTTATTGGTGTCCTTTAGTTGTGGTTTCTTTGCTGCAATTCAACAATGAAGGCCTGATTCACACAGTCTCCTCTGAACAGTTGATGTTGAGATGTGTCTGTTACTTGAACACTGTGAAGGCTGCAATTTCTAAGGCTGGTAACTCTCTTTAGCAGAGGTAACTCTGGGTCTTCCTTTCCTGTTGACTAACAAGTCAATAACACAGTAGAAAAAAAAGGGGAGTCTATATACATTGTGTGCAAAAGGCATGAGGAGGTAGGCGAATAATTACAATTTTGCAGATTAACACTGGAGTGATAAATGATCAGATGGTCATGTACAGGTAGTGATATTGGTGTGCAAAAGAGCAGAAAAGTAAATAAATAAAAACAGTATGGGGATGAGGTAGGTAAAAATGGGTGGGCTATTTACCGATAGACTATGTACAGCTGCAGCGATCAGTTAGCTGCTCAGATAGCAGATGTTTGAAGTTGGTGAGGGAGATAAAAGTCTCCAACTTCAGCGATTTTTGCAATTTGTTCCAGTCACAGGCAGCAGAGAACTGGAACGAAAGGCGGCCAAATGAGGTGTTGGTTTTAGGGATGATCAGAGAGATACACCTGCTGGAGCGCGTGCTATGGATGGGTGTTGCCATCGTGACCAGTGAACTGAGATAAGGTGGAGCTTTACCTAGCATGGACTTTTAGATGACCTGGAGCCAGTGGGTCTGGCGACGAATAGGATATTTACAATGTCTTTTGGGCGAAAAAAACTAAAGTGACTGCATTTCATAGCATGAGTCAATGTTTATGTTCTATAAGGTACCAGGGAGAGATGACTCCAGCGCCAGACCTTGGTCTCTACATAATGAGAACTGTTTTTACAGCAGATACTGTCTGCTGTGAATTATAAAGTATCTTTCATACAAATCATAACCTTGTAACCCATTCCATACATCTGTTGTTTGTCATGTAGACTGAAGGGGTTGTATCTTGGCTATAGATGTACCTTTGTCTCGGAGTTCTCAACTAATCATCTGAGGGTGATTTGTCGACCAGCCATCATTATTGTAGAGCACTCAATCGATTCACTTTATGTGTGTGTGTGTTGTATTGACCTGCTCCCTTGTTAATTAATTATTTATTTATTCACTAATAAAGATTTAGTTTAAGTATAACTCTGACTTGTGTGATAAGTTTATCTCTCCTCATTTGATAGTAAAGAAATTAACCACCCCAGATGGCGTATAGCAGCAGAATGCTGTGGTAGACATGCTGGTTGAGTGTGCCTTGAATTCTAAATAAATCACTGACAGTGTCACTCGCAAAGCACCATCACACCTCATCATCCATGCTTCACGGTGGGAACCACACATGTGGAGGTAATCCGTTAACCTACTCTGCGTCTCACAAAGACACTGTTTGGAACCAAAAATCTCGAATTAGGACTCATCAGACCAAAGGAAAGATTTCCACCGGTCTAATGTCCATTGCTCGTGTTTCTTGGCCCAAGCAAGTCTCTTTGTCTCTTCTTATTGGTGTCCTTTAGTTGTGGTTTCTTTGCTGCAATTCAACAATGAAGGCCTGATTCACACAGTCTCCTCTGAACAGTTGATGTTGAGATGTGTCTGTTACTTGAACACTGTGAAGGCTGCAATTTCTAAGGCTGGTAACTCTCTTTAGCAGAGGTAACTCTGGGTCTTCCTTTCCTGTGGCAGTCCTCATGAGAGACAGTTTCATCATAGCGCTTGGTTTTTGCGACTGCTCTTGAAGACATTGTTTAAGTTCTTGAAATGTTCCAGATTGACTGACTCATGTCTTAAAGTAATGGACTGTCATTTCTCTTCGCTTATTTGAGCTGTTCTTTGAAGAATCTCAAATATAAATTATATTTTCATTTGTTTAATACATTTTTGGTTACTACATGATTTAATGTGTTATTTCATGGTTTTGATGTCTTCACTATTCTACAAAGTATAAAATAGTACACAAAAAAAGGAAGAACCCTGGAATGAGTAGGTGTCCAAACTTTGGATTGGTACTGTACATCAAATTTTTAAAAATTGGTCAGATACACATATTCAACAGATATTATTACAGGTGTAGCGAAATGCTTGTGTTCCTAGCTCCAACAGTGCAGTAGTATCTAACAATTCACAACAACACAAATCTAAAAGTAAAATAATGGAATTAAGAAATACATAAATAAAATATATTTAAAATGTGATTAGGAGTGACAGTGGAATCAACCACATTTTGCCCAAATACAGCTGAATTGCAGATGCCCATTATCTAGCCTATTATGGCATAGCCAATGACTGACTTAGATTTATCACCACAGCTAAGAAAAAACAGAAGAGATTAAATCAGAACATAATTGAAAATAAATATCATTATTGTTATAATCATTATTTTATAAATCCTTAGCCCTTCTCTGAAGGCGTAGAAGGCCCATTGTTGCCCACCGTGTTTGGGCTCATAATCATTTGTAGAGTGTCTTTATTTTACCTCAGCATGCATTGTTTCACTATTTGGAAATACTGGATATTTTGAACTCTTTTTATGGTGGTGATTTGACCAAATTGTAATCATAGTCTTGAATTGTACTTGCATTTTTTCAGGTGGTGGTCTTGACTCAGCCTTAATTTGCTCAGGTCTTGGATCAGTCTCTTTTTAGGTGGTCTCAAACACAACACTGTTGGCAAGTAAGATGTCTATTTCACTAGCCACGTTGGCAGGTAGTCAGGGCTCCACAGAGCGAGCATTTCAATCACATTTGATTGAATAAAAAGTCAAGTATGATCACATTTATAGTAAAATGAATGCTAGGTGAGTGCCCTGACTTAATGCCCCGAATGTGCCCTGAAATAATCACACAAAGTCAAAGAACTATGAATCGTAAAATAGCCTATTCCACATTGTGAGGCAACAGTGCCTGGCTGGAGGCTGTGTGCACCTGAAGAGCTGAGTGAAAGATACATTTTTAGAAGCACTAGTCACAGGCATAAAAGTAGGTCTAATTTACATGAAAGTCTTTCTTTTTTTTATTTCACCTTTATTTAACCAAGTAGGCCAATTGAGAACAACTTGTCACTTACAACTGCAACCTGGCCAAGATAACCTCTTGGAACTACCCATCCCGGATCCAGGAGAATTGTCATCAACTACGCTAATTAGCATAGTGCAACGGTAAAAAAATTATACTAGAAAATATTAATATTCATGGAATCACAAGTGAAATATAGTGAAACACAGCTTAGCCTTTTGTTAATCACCCTGTCATCTCAGATTTTGAAATTATGCTTTACAGCCAAAGCAAGACGAGCGTTTGTGTAAGTTTATCGATAGCCTAGCATAGCATTATGTCCAGCTAGCAGCAGGAAGCTTGGTCACGAAAATCAGAAAAGCAATCAAATCAAATAGTTTACCTTTGATCTTCGGATGTTTTCAATGACGAGACTCCCAGTTAGACAGCAAATGTTCCTTTAGTTCCATAAAGATTATTTTTACAAAAAAATCCTCAGTTTGCTTGTCACGTTATGTTCAGAAATCCACCGGAAATAGCGGTCACGACAACGCCGAAAAAAACATTCAAATGATATCCATAATATCGGCAGAAACATGGCAAACGTTTTTTATAATCAATCCTCAAGGTGTTTTTCAAATATCTATTTGATAATATATCAACTGGGACAATTGGCTTTTCAGTAGGAGTGAGAGGAAAAATGACTACCTCTGGCTTTTACGCAAGAATCACTCTGAGAGCCATCAGCTGGCCACTGACGCAATTTAAAATTTTATTTCACCTTTATTTAACCAGGTAGGCTAGTTGAGAACAAGTTCTCATTTACAACTGCGACCTGGCCAAGATAAAGCATAGCAGTGTGAACAGACAGCAACACAGAGTTACACATGGAGTAAACAATAAACAAGTCAATAACACAGTAGAATTTATTATTCTTTAAAAAATATATATTTAAAAAAGAGTCTATATACATTGTGTGCAAAAGGCATGAGGGGGTAGGCGAATAATTACAATTTAGCAGATTAACACTGGAGTGATAAATGATCAGATGGTCATGTGCAGGTAGAGATACTGGTGTGCAAAAGAGCAGAAAAGTAAATAAATAAAAACAGTATGGGGATGAGGTAGGTGAATTGGGTGGGCTATTTACCGATGGACTATGTACAGCTGCAGCGATCGGTTAGCTGCTCAGAGAGCAGATGTTTAAAGTTGGTGAGGGAGATAAGTCTCCAACTTCAACAATTTTTGCCATTCGCTCCAGTCACAGGCAGCAGAGAACTGGAAGGAAAGGCTGCCAAATGAGGTGTTGGCTTTAGGGATGATCAGTGAGATATACCTTCTGGAGCGCGTGCTATGGGTGGGTCCCAGTGAACTGAGATAAGGCGGAGCTTTACCTAGCATGGACTTGTAGATGACCTGGAGCCAGTGGATCTGGCGACGAATATGTAGTGAGGGCCAGCCGACTAGAGCATACAGTTCGCAGTGGTGGGTGGTATAAGGTGCTTTAGTAACAAAGCGGATGGCATTGTGATAAACTGCATCCAGTTTGCTATGTAGAGTATTGGAAGCCATTTTAGGATAGTCAGTTTTACTAGGGTAAGTTTGGCGGCGTGAGTGAAGGAGGCTTTGTTAGAAAGCCGATTCTATATTTGATTTTGGATTGGAGATGTTTGATATGAGTCTGGAAGGAGAGTTTACAGTCTAGCCAGACACCTAGGTACTTATAGATGTCCACATATTCTAGGTCGGTACCATCCAGGGTGGTGATGCTCGTCGGGCATGAGGGTGCAGGCAGCGAACGGTTGAAAAGCATGCATTTGGTTTTACTAGCGTTTAAGAGCAGTTGGAGGCCTTGGAAGGAGTGTTGTATGGCATTGAAGCTCGTTTGGAGGTTAGATAGCACAAAGTCCAAGGAAGTGCCAGAAGTATACAGAATGGTGTCGTCTGCGTAGAGGTGGATAAGGGAATTGCCCGCAGCAAGAGCAACATCATTGATATATACAGAGAAAAGAGTCGGCCCGAGAATTGGCCCCATAGAGACTGCTAGAGGATCGGACAACATGCCCTCCGATTTGACACACTGAACTCTGTCTGTAAAGTAGTTGGAGAACCAGGCAAGGCAGTCATTAGAAAAACCGAGGCTACTGAGTCAGCCGATAAGAATATGGTGATTGACAGAGTCGAAAGCCTTGGCCAGGTCGATGAAGACGGCTGCACAGTAATTGTCTTTTATCGATGGCGGTTGTGATGTCGTTTAGGACCTTGAGCGTGGTTGAGGTACACCCATGACCAGCTTGGAAACCAGATTGCATAGTGGAGAAGTTACGGTGGGATTCGAAATGGTCGGTGATCTGTTTGTTAACTTGGCTTTCGAAGATTTTAGAAAAGCAGGGCAGGATGTATTTAGGTGCTACAGGATGCAAATTTCTGTTTGAAAAAGCTAGCCTTCGTTTCCTAACTGACTGTGTATATTGGTTCCTGACGTCCTTAAAAAGTTGCATATCGTGGGGGCTATTCGATGCTAATGCAGAATGCAACAGGATGTTTTTGTGCTGGTCAAGGGCAGTCAAGTTTGGGGTGAACCAAGGGATATATCCGTGATCAATAAGATCCTGGTTTAAGACAACAGAGGTGTATTTAGAGGGCAAGTTGGTCAGGATGATATCTAACAGGGTGCCCATGGTTACGGATTTAGGGTTGTACCTGGTAGGTTCATTGGTCAGGGAGGTGACCAAGAACCCGATGGTCACTCTGACAGAGCTCCAGAGTTCCTGTGTGGAAATGGTAGAACCTTGCAGAAGGACAACCATCTTTGCAGCACTCCAACAATCAGGCCTTTATGGTAGTGTGGCCAGACAGAAGCCACTCCTCAGTAAAAGGCATCTGACAGCCTGCTTGGAGTTTGCCAAAAGGCACCTAAAGGACTCTCAGACCATCAGAAACAAGATTCTCTGGTTGAACTCTTTGGCGTGAATACCAAGTGTCTGGTGGAAAGCTGGAAGCGTATTGGTGGCAGTTTCATTCTGCAGAGATGTTTTTCAGCGGCAGGGACTGAGAGAGTAGATTAGGATTGAGGCAAAGATGAATGGAGCGAAGTACAGAGAGGTCCTTGAAGAAAACCTGATCCAGAGTGCTCAGGACCTCAGACTGAGTTGATGGTTCATCTTCCAACAGGACAGTGACCCTGAGCGCACAGCCAAGGCAATGCAGGAGTGGCTTCGGGACAAGTTTCTGAATGTCCTTGAATGGCCCAGCCAGAGCCCGGACCTGAACCCGATTGAACATCTCTGGAGAGACCTAAAAATAGCTGTGCAGTGGCACTTCACATCCAACCTGACAGACCTTAAGAGGATCTGCACAGAAGAATGGGATAAACTCCACAAATATTGGTGTGCTAAGCTTGTAGCGTCACACCCAAGAAGACTCAATGCTGTAATTGCTGCCAAAGGTGCATCAACAAAGTACTGAGTAAAGGTTCTGAAGTGAAGTTTTTAAATATACATTTGCTAAAAAAAACATTTTTTGTTTTGTTATGGGGTGTTGTGTGTAGATTAATAATAATAATTTAACCCATTTTGGAATAAGGCTGTAACGTAACAAAATGTGGGAAAAGTCAAGGTGCCAGAAAAATGTACAGTGCATTCAGACAGTTAACAACCTAGCTTGTGATCAAAACAATGTTTGTGTTTCAACTGCTTGGGAAGAGAAGACACGGCTTCTACTAGTCAGACTCAATCTCACAGGCACAAATGTGACTCGAGTGTCGTTACCACGGTAGTGTTTTAAATACGTTTTGTTTAGCTTCATAACATACAACGTGTGTGAGGAATCGGCACAATAGTCCTTATACACAGAGGATCATGAAATTATGTTCAGGCAAAAGATTCTTATTAGGAAACAAATACTTGAATAGCCTATGATGCTCAGAAATGATTTGTTTTAGATAACCATACCCTGTGTTAATTCTGGAGAAATCAGAACATTCACAAACTGTAGTAGAAACAGTAGCAGTTGCCGGTATTTATCATCATTCTGAACCAAATCACCAAATATCAATGGCATATTGCAGAGAAGACACCAAGATTTCGGTCCAAAGCATTGCTTGCATCATCCAATTTGACTGCAGGTGGACGATTTCTTCTTTCTGTGTAACCATAGTAAATCTCTGTATTCTATCAAAAATGTATTTGGCATTCACAAAGTTAACTTACTGTAGCATGTACAAGCTGTGCAACTCATGCATAATATCAACAGGTAAGTGGTCAACTGTGCTAAAGTACTGCAGAGAGTTTAATAAACAAGAATGTTTCACACCGAAAACATGATTTGACTGTATAGTTCACAGAACACGGTTTGAAAATCCCCCTTCTCAGTGAGGCAAAATTAACATCAATACCAGGCACTAAATGATTCTACAAAACCAAAAAGAGGCAATGTATAACAAGATTATCACCAGTAACTTGGACAATACTGCCATGAACACGACCATTAAACATAGAAACTCACATTCACTC
Source organism: Oncorhynchus kisutch (assembly GCF_002021735.2). NCBI lineage: Eukaryota > Metazoa > Chordata > Actinopteri > Salmoniformes > Salmonidae > Oncorhynchus > Oncorhynchus kisutch. The sequence continues at coordinate 44,226,743 of NC_034188.2, read as the reverse complement.
AGTTTCAAGCACTTTCAGTATGGCATCAAATCTAGCAATGCACAATATAAATCTGTGAACATATCGGAATCGGCCAATATTAGCTAAAAATGCCAACATCGGTATCGGCCGATGTCTAGTTTAACGCCGATGTGCAAAACCATTGTGAAAGCTGACGTGCATACATATATAACGTAGGTACATGACGTAACGACGGCAGGTAAAATTTTGCACAACACGTGCAACACAGCATTCCTAACCTTGCCCACAATATCTGCTGTGGGGATCGAGCAGTCAACAAGTCGAGCAGTGATTTGAAAGTAAGAACATTTCAGCGAGACAACTCAAAGGCGAAATCCATTAACGCCAAGATAATGGAATTCATTGCCCTTGACAGTCAACCGTTCTCTGTCGTGGGTGATGTTGGCTTTCACAACTGGTCGAGCGCTGGTACACACTAACGTTACCAAGTGCGCTATTTTTCAGATGTTGCTCTACCAGAATTACAAAGTAATAGCATCACTGCTATTAGCTTCATGACATACTATGGAATGCCGTTTGGGTCTTTGCGTGTCAAAAACGATACATACAATAACCACTATTTGACGTGTTAAAAACAGTAAGCTTTTAATTTGACACATCAAATAACACAGTTCTATTATAGAACGCTGTGTTTTCTGAATTTGCACATGCAAGCCAAGCGCCACCACTACTACCAGTAGCACTGTCAAAGCTGTACAAAAAAAGTCTGCAAACACCGGCCACGAACAATGTGTTTACAATACCGCGTTGGTAATAAAGAACTATTTGTTCGACCGCAACTTCTGGGGCAGCTAGCTAATTTTAGCTTGCCATCTAGCTAGCACCAATGCAACCAGCCTGAAAACAATGACCAGTAGAAACTGCAGTCATTTTCATTTTTCTTAGCAATGATTTAGGAATCCTTGTGAGTAAGTATAAGCTAGGTAGCCACTTGTTGTTTGCCTAATGAAATTGAACTTCAGTTCATGAAAATAAATAGCTAGCCAGCTCTTTAACACTGTTACCCTAAGCTAATGTTGTAAGTAGCCAGCTGGCTTAATCTGGCTAGTGAGGTTCGACCGGACCGGACGATGTGTTGTGAAGCTAGCCACAATAAGGATTAGGCACAATAGTGGAAGTTGCGGTTTGTCTTCAAAATAAAAGTACCTCTTTAAAAGTGATGCAATAGGTTACAATTGGTGGAATCATGCCATATTTAGACTAGATAATGTTAAACAAGGTGGGAATGGGATACAATGAAATGGGGTATCAGTCTACTCAGTGACACCCACAGAACACAACTGTGAAGAGTTTACGCAAATATTAGATTTGTAGCTCTTATCGCGGGACTGTGACTGTGTGAAATCACCTCCCCAGTCAGTCTGTTGTGTATATTGACATTCATATTGCACTGTACAGCTTTATTTAAGGATTGGGGATCAATGAAATGGGTTATCAGTCTACTCAATAGCCAAGATATTTTTTACCAACGTCCTCCTCATGTTTGTCCTCAGACTCAAACATCCACGCAGTATTGTTTTTCATCGCGAATTGTGTTCAATACACATAGGTTGACAATAAATGTGGTTCAATTCAGTTGTTTCAGAGTCCTGCAATAAGAGCTACGACGCTAATGTTCTCTGGGTGTCACTGAGTAGACTGATAGCCCATGTCATTGATCCACAATCCATAAAGTATGCCCCCAATGCAATTCTAAAGTATAATACATTCAGTGTGATTTTAGAATGGCCTTTTATTGCCCCCAGCACAAGGTGCAACTGTGTAATGATCGTGCTGTTTAATCGGGCTTCTTGATATGCCACACCTGTCAGATGGATGGATTAACTTGGCAAAGGAGAAATTATCACTAACAGGAATGTAAACTAATTTGTGCACAACATTTGTGAGAAATAAGCTTTTTGTGTGTATTAACTGTGTCACTTCCGAGTTGACACACACACACCTATTTCATGTCATACCTCTAACAGAGAGGAATAGGCTACAAAATAAAATAAATAATGCATATGAAGTGAAAAATATTGCCACCCTAAATTCAAATGGGTGAAGTTCCCATTTAACATTAACGTTAGGATGGCTGTGAAACTCACAATCAAATGAAACTGACAAAATCCACTAACTGAGAAATGAATATTTTATAACGACAGTGGTAAAAGACAATTCAATTTGAATGTCCAACTTCAAAGCTTACCTTCAGTTTGACATTTTTGTGCACCCTTCAACTTCACTTTGATCAGCATTGTTGGATCTGAGAAGCGATAAAGAAAGATACATTGATTCAATTATTCAAACAAGTCAAGTTCTGGTGATGAGTTTTGGAAGACAGGCTAACATGAACATGTAATCCATAACCATAACTGTGTGAGATGAACTCTACAGCACAACACTACTCAACCTGATATGTGATTCACAAATTGGCCTCCCGCCAACTTCACTCAAACAGTCAAATTAGTTCAGTACTGTGAACCGAATTAAATTTACAGGAATAACTAAAATAGTCGAAACAACTAATTTCAAATAAAGCAGCAATGAGGGTCCATATATGTGGCCTTGTTTCAAAACTCCATCCCCTGGCAGAATCCATCAAACCCCCTTCTAGGAGTTAGTCTAGGTCTACCATTAATTTAAATGCTTTGATTCTCGTTGGTGAATTGACTAATGTTTATGTCAGGCTATTACCACCCTACTGCATGACTATAGAAAGTGGACGGATTAAGAACTGATTAAGTAACATAGCTAGGCAACACATCTTTAAGTCTAACAACTTTATATGAAGGAGCGGAGCAGCTCTGCCAAAGTCTGTTTCCATCCATGCAGCAACACGCACTGATCTATCGCAACAAAGCAATATTGTCAACAAAAGCAGTGGAGAGCTGCCAACTCGGAGCAATACAGTAATTCAACTACGAGGGTGAGGCGGAGCATCGTTTTTTTCCCCCTCTGCACACGGCTCAAATTATCACATTAGAAAGAAGACATATTTTTGGGCATGGCTCCATTTCCCTCCAATTGATTTCCTAATGTTTCCTTGTTGCTAGCTAATGGTACAGGTAACGAACGCTAACCCCATTCCGTACAAATGTGCGCAACCGTGACATTCAAACGAGGCTGCAAAGAAAACTAATGGGACTGTAGCGACTGTGTTGACATCAATCTGGGGTGTGAACTACGTTTCTATTCAAGCGTTGATTGACATGGTAATGGCTCTATAGTATTGGAGAATGTTGAAAAACCTGACCCCTCCGACACTGTACGTTACATCGTGACGTGTCATGGCATAACGTACAGCACGCATAAAGCAACTAATTCTGTCTTACTGCCTCTCTCCACCAGGTGCAGCACTTCTCTCACCGTTTAAAAACAAGAGAGGGACAGGGACAGGGTAAGGGGGATACCTAATAATTTTTTGCGTCATTACTGCAAGCTATTATGACTCTCAAAAGCCGTTGTTTTCTTCTGGAGATCACTTTAGCACCGCCCTAAAAACCTGATTCAAATTTGACACAAATCTTCAAATAGGTTTGTAATGACACATTATACAAACTCTTTAATGTTTTATTTACATTTTAGAGGCGATAAGGTGATATGTTGGACAGATCGAGTGAAAAAAGCAGTTTCCCCACACGACATCTCTCCTTCTCACTATCACGCAATAGGTTTCTCCTCCCCACCCGCCATTTTTAAAAAGATCCGACGGGGCTCATTGCCTTCTTGAATCATGCAGAGATGGGCATTATGAAGGTCTCGTCATTGATTTTGTTGCAAAGGGGAGAAATTGTGCTTTACAATGGTAGTGATATTAAAGTTGATCTCGAAGTATTACGTTTTTTTGTGCGCTCAAATAAGGTAAATTGTACGGACCAGCGCGATGTACAAAAGTGAATTAGTTCACGTTACTGTTATGGCTTTCTCTTCAAACGGGACAGCCACCAACGGCTGTTCCAACAGCCCCGTGCAATCAATACCCACGAGTTCACCATCAAAGTCCTAACTTTACTGGCTATTGACTAATGACTCAAACAATGAAATGCAAGCAATGTACACTTCCTCACAGCCCCCCACTGAATGATTAGTTAACATTGTAAATGAACCAACAGAATTTAGCAGATAAATTACCTCAAAGACAGCCAGATAAACTGAAATGACAAAGAAAATGGCCACATCATGCCTGGGAAAACTCACCCTGATGTTGCGTTAGCTAGCAAGCCAGTCACTGACTTGAAATTATTGCAGAAATAATTAAATTAACTAGCTAGCCAATGCTATTATGCAAGTTGTATATAATTACTCACCTTTATCAGATTAGTCCGCCACATAAAAGGAGCTGGAATGTAAATAACAAACAATGGCATTAGCACAAGGTATTCTTGGCTAGTTAGCTTACTTGGCCAACAAAGCATAGAAACTGGTGGGTAGTCATTTGCAACGAGCTGTTCTATTGTTCTATTGTTCTATTGGAAGAATTCATCATTGTCTAATTGACGGTAGGCTTCTATCACATATATGTCTTTACTCCACACTGCTGCAGCGCCACCTTTGTCTGCTTTTTTAACCACAATCCTTTCATTTTGGGTAATGATTCGACTGCATCCCTCTCTGTGAAATGAACGGACTGTGGTTAAAAAAGCTGACAAAGATGGCGCTACAGTAGGTGTTGCAAGGTGTTTTACATTGGACGGACAAAGAGACGCCTTCAAGACCGCTTAGCGGAACACAAGTATGCCATATGGGTAGGCAATGAAGACTACCCCATGGCAAGGCACTACAAGTCCTTACACAATGGTAACCCTGCCACCCTACAAGCTATGGGAATTGATCATATTCCGGCCTCTATTAGAAAAGGGGGCCATGACAGTTAAACCAAAGGGAAAGTTTTTGGATTTACAAACTACAGGCCACTACATACCATGGTTTAAATGAAGGTATGGATTTCTCACCCTTCCTGTAGGTTCGTGATAGGTCCATTTGCTGTCATCTAGTGGACAATTTGCTCAATTGTTGTTCATGTTTTGCTGTGTTCTAGTGTACTATGGAATATATTGCTTTCTTTTTCTTGACACTTCTCCCAGTCATATTTAAGGTTAGAACTACCTTTCTAAGTGTTCTAATACTTCTAGCTTGGAGTTGTATTTTTATGATAACATAGCTACAGTATTTCACTTTTTAATATGTATAGTATTGCTTACTAGGTGTGTCCAATCAATTTTGTAACCACTCCCTCTTCTAATTAGGGCTAACTGGAAAAGCTGTTCAAAAGAGGACATTGTATTATTTCTTTGTACTCCCTGACGAAAGCCATGCAGCCGAAACGCGTCGGATTTTAAAAACTTTGTTTCTATTGAACATGCCATACAAATAAAGGCATTTTCATTAATTATATGAAGAGTGCCTTGGTCATCCATTCTGTTTATTTATTTCTTTAATTTAACTAGGCAAGTCAGTTAAGAACAAATTCTTATTTTCAATGACAGCCTAGGAACAGTGGGTTAACTGCCTGTTCAGGGGCAGAACGACAGATTTGTACCTTGTCAGCTCGGGGGTTTGAACTTGCAACCTTCCAGTTACTAGTACAATGCTCTAACCACTAGGCTATCCTGCCGCCCGTTTGTTTGAAAATGCAGTAAGATTTGCTAAAATAAAAAATAAGATCATTTTACACCTTTATAGGACTCTGAAGGAGCACAGACACATGCGTACACGCTTCTTCTTCTATGAGGTTGTAATTTGTTGCATTACCGCCACCTACTAGACCGGAGTACTACTCCCTTATACTTTACTTGAAAAAGAAAAATGTACTAAATAAATACCCTTCCATCTAATACTATACTCACTCATTTCAAAATGATATCAAATAAAATTAACACCACCCTACTCCACTAATTAAATATATTTATTCATACCACATGCCATCACCCTGAAAGGATGGAACATCACCAATTAACACATCCTGTAACTCTTCTGCTGTCAAGTCCCGAACACCCAAATACCTCTCTGCAACTGCCACCAGAACGTCAATCTTCTGACACTTCCATTCCTGCAGTACAATTAATAACCATTTCTATAAATGCTAAAAATCCAATCTTAGTGAAACTTATTTAACTTTTTGGCCTATCCCTCAGTACTGGTATGTCTCTACTACTCTCACCACTCCTCCCCCTTAACCCATCTTCCTCTACTTTCTTCACTGCCTCAGCATATGACAACTTCTGCTCAACACTAACCCAGGAAACCCCAATCTGCCTCTCTCGCAATGGACATTTCTGATCCTCAGCTCCATGGGCACCACTACAATTAGTATTATTATTATACAATTATTATTATTTCATACACTAGGTTGACTGTACCTTTTTTGTGCCTTTTTTGGAAAATTCCAGAAAATGATGTCAGGGCTTTAGAAGCTTCTGATAGGATAATTTAAGTAATTTGAGTCAATTGGAGGTGTACTGTGGATGTATTTCAAGGCCTAACTTCAAACTCAGTGGCTCTTTGTTTTGACATCATGGGAAATCTACAGTAATCAGTGAAGAACTGAGAAAATAAATTGTAGACCTCCACAAGTCTGGTTCATCCTTGGGAGCAATTTCCAAACACCTGAAGGTACCACGTTCATCTGTACAAACAATAGTACGCAAGTATAAACACCATGGGACCACGCAGCCGTCATACCGCTCAGGAAGGAGACACGTTTTTTCTCCTAGAAATGAACGTACTTTGGTGCGAAAAGTGCAAATCAATCCCAGAACAACAGCAAAGGTGTCACGGTCTGACCATCGTTCGTATGTGTTTTCCTTGTTTTAGTTAGTGTTGGTCAGGACGTGAGCTGGGTGGGCATTCTATGTTGTGTGTCTGGTTTGTCTATTTCTATGTTTGGCCTGATATGGTTCTCAATCAGAGGCAGGTGTTAGTCATTGTCTCTGATTGGGAACCATATTTAGGTAGCCTGTTTTGTGTTGGGTTTTGTGGGTGATTGTCCTTAGTGTCTTTGGTCCTGTCTCTGTGTTAGTTTACGCAAGTATAGGCTGTTTCGGTTTTCGTTACGTTATTTGTTTTGTAGTGTTTATAATTGATTCGTGTTTTACATTTGTTTATTAAACATGGATCGCAATCTACACGCTGCATTTTGGTCCGACTCTCCTTCACCACAAGAAAGCCGTTACAAAAGGAGGAGGAAACAGGTACAAAAGTATCTATTTCAACAGTAAAACGAGTCCTATATTGACATAACCTGAAAGACCGCTCAGCAAGAAAAGGCCGCTCAGTTCTACTTATGCTCCAAAACCGCCATAAAAAAGCTGGACTATGGTTTGCAACTGCACATGGGGGCAAAGATTGTACTTTTTGGAGAAATGTCCTCTGGTCTGATGAAGCACAAATAGAACTGTTTGACCATCATTATGTTTGGAGGAAAAAGGGGGAGGCTTGCAAGCCGAAGAACACCATCCCGACTGTGAATCACGGTGGTGGCAGCATCATGTTGCCACCACTTTGGTGCTTTGTTGCAGGAGGGACTGGTGCACTTCACAAAATAGATGGCTTCATGAGGGAGGAAAATTATGTGGATATATTGAAGCAACATCCGTCTCAATACATCAGTCAGGAAGTTAGAGCTTGGTTGCAAATGGGTCTTCCAAATGGACAATGACCCCAAGCAAACTTCCAAAGTTTTGGCAAAATGGCTTAAGGACAACAAAGTCAAGCTATTGGAGTGGCCATCAATCACAAAGCCCTGACCTCAATCCTATTGAAAATTTGTGGGCAGAACTGAAAAAGCGTGTGCGGGCATGGAGGCCTTACAAACCTGACTCAGTTACACCAGCGCTGTCAGGAGGAATGGGCAAAAATTCACCCAACTTATTGTGGGAAGCTTGTGGAAGGCAACCTGAAACGTTTGAACCAAGTTAAACAAGGCAATGGGAATGCTACCAAATTCTAATTGTGTCTATGTAAACTTCTGACCCACTGGGAATGTGATGAAAGAAATAAAAGCTGAAATAAATCACTCTCTCTATTATTCTGACATTCTTAAAATAAAGTGGTGATCCTAACTGACCTAAGGGAATTTTTACTAGGATTAAATGTCAGAAATTGTGAAAAACTGAGTTTAAATGTATTTGGCTAAGGTGTATGTAAACTTCTGACTTCAACTATATATATCCTAACTTCATGCATACACACACGATAACATACGCACTATGTACTCATGTATTTTCTATTGTGGATGTGTGGTAGTGGTGGAGTAGTGGCATGAGGGCACACAGTGTGTTGTGAAATCTGTGAATGTAGTAATGTTTTAGATATTGTGTAACAGCCTTAATTTTGCTGGACCCCAGGAAGAGTAGATGCTGCCTTGGCAGCAGCTGAGGGAAATCCATAATAAATACAAATAGCATCGATGAGAAAGGAAATCTTGAAGGCATCAAATAAAATGTATGGGTGAAGTTATGTTTCTTACACTAATTCAAGTAAAAAAATACACCTTGGTACTTGACTACAGTAATCAACTGCTACACTAGGGGTCGTTTGGCACTTGCATGTTGTTCCATCAAATCTAAGGCCTTTTGACACTGCACATTTAACACTGGTGATTTTACAGTGAATGCTCATCCGTTGTTTTGTAGGTGTAATTTAAAAACATTTTTACCCCTTTTTCTCCCCAATTTCATGGTATCCAATTTTTTAGTAGCTACTATTTTGTCTCATCGCTACAACTTCCGTACGGGCTCGGGAGAGACGAAGGTTGAAAGTAATGCGTCCTCCGATACACAACCCAACCAAGCCGCATTGCTTCTTAACACAGCGCCATCCAACCTGGAAGCCAGCCGCACCAATGTGTCGGAGGAAACACCAGGCACCTGGCAACCTTGGTTAGCGCGCACTGTGCCCGGCCCGCCACAGGAGTCGCTGGTGCGCAATGAGACAAGGGTTTCCCTTCCGGCCTAACCCAAACGACACTAGGCCAATTGTGTAGCCCCACGGACCTCCCGGTCAAGACAGAGCCCGAACCCAGAGTCTCTGGTGGCCCAGCAGTACAGCGCTGTTGGTGTAATTTTAGCAAAGAAAAAAAATCTGGGTGGATGGTGGACCAAAAAGTTAATTTTATGTCCTGATCACAACACTCGCACGCACACCTACACCATAATGAAAATGGATCCATTTGCAAATATACATTTTTACAATGTAAAAGGATTAGGATTAGGATCCAACAACAAAACCTATCCATATCAGAACCTATGATGATTATTCAGTGGCCCTGCATAGTCCCTTTCACTGGTTTGCAGACACGACAAAGTGTACAGTAGTTTGTCAGCTGTGGGTAATCGGGACTGACACATTCTTGAGCAAATCACTGAATTCCGTTGCAACTCTGAGTACTACTTACTCCCTTGCACGTCGCGACGACTGGCAGGCTATGCTTTCTTCACTTGTAAACATCGGCTACATGTATTCGGGCATGTAGTTCATGTGAGCGCGAGGCTCCTCCAGCTGCAAGACCCTCCTTCATTCTCGCACCGCAACCCAGTCTGCCCAACCGAGCAGACTGAAGAACAAATTACCTTTCTCTCAATCCAACGGATTTGTATTCTTTACATTCGCGTACTGTAGGCGACGAGCGCTCACCATCCTCTGCTGTACGGGACTGTGGACAATGTTTCTCTTGCAGTATAGAGGTAAGGTCTAACTTGTATTGATTTTGTTACAGTATTACATTAAGCTACCTCTTGTCTGCTCTGCTCTCACCGTTAAGTACTAGGCTATGTCTGGAGCGTTTTACGACTTTCTGTATTTATGGCTATATTCTCAATAAGAATGAATGAATGCACGTTGTTTTATACTCATTTCGAGGACGACTTGATTACAGCAGGTACAGTATATTACTGACAGAAACAACATGTGAAAATCTCAACGACAGTGACCGACAGTGACCAAGCAGATGTGTCCGCGTCACTTGTATTTTATTCACAAATGTATGTAGATTGAATGGTGTAACCATTATTGTACAATGACTATTGATATCATGTAGCACATGTTTTACAATGCATTTGAGTACAGTTGACAAGCGTCCTCCCAAACGCCTTATTATCTTTGGAACTAATGAAATATAATACCTTTATCTGCTCGGTTCCGTTATTGTTTTGCCTAATACTGTTTTCTTGTTTCATTAGTTAATGACCATGGGTGCTTTTTAAATCTTGTAAATAATGTCACCAGTAGCTAACTAAAAATGTGATATTTGGAGAATATTGATGCCATTGCGCACAATGTAGTCGAATCAACTACATTGTGCATGCTATTATGACATTTTCGTCATGAAATCCAATTTGGTAGCTATTTCATCTGATCTGTCAGAAAAAAATAGAATGTTCCCCTGTTCTCAGATATGGGGTGTAGGGCTTTCATGAAGGACATTGGCTCACATCGTGTGTGAGTATCTTTGCAGTCTGGCCTTTCAGATCTTCTTCTCATTTATTCACAAATGTATCTGTGATACATAATGGCTCTGAGTAAATTGACATTTTCTCAGAGTCACATTACCGGCAGGATATTGAGACTTCAAATGAACCTGGTTAATCTGCTTTACTCCTGCACTCTGACTCTGCTGCTCATCTTTTTTTGTGATTTTTTTAAAAACCACTTTTTCTCCCCAGTTTTGTGGTTTCCAATCGGTAGTTACAGTCTTGTCCCATCATTGCATCTACCATATGGACTCCGGAGAGGCAAAGGTCGAGAACCGTGCGCCCTCTGAAAAAGAACCATGAGCCCTCTGAAACACAATCAGCCGAGTCGCACTGCCTGCTTAACCCGAAAGCCAGCTGCACCAATGTGTTGGAGGAAACGGCATACACACACCCCAGGAAATGCTAGAGCGCGATGGGACAAGAACATCCCCGCCGAATAAACCCTCCCCGAACCTGGACAACGCTGGGCCAATTGTGCACCGCCCAATGGGTCTTCTGCTCAGGTGCCGGATGCAACAGAGCCTAGACTCGAACCAGGATCTCTAGTGGCACAGCTAACACTGCGATGCAGTGCCTTAGACCGCTGCGCCACTTGGGAGGCCTTGCTCTCATCTTTTTAGTGTCTGTTATTTTTGACCATGGAGAATTTGCCCCCAAATCAGAGATGAGTGTTAAGCCTACAGTATGAATTATGAAAAGGCAACACAGCTATGTATTTTCTGTAGGGGAATGTATACTGTGCATTAGGTATGAGGTTTACCCCCCCCCCAAGTCATTGGCTTAACATGAAATAAGCAATATTTTGTTGCTCTGTGCCATACTATTTTTCAGCTATTGCAGGGGACAATTCCTTGCCCTGGAATCCCTGCCTAGGCAACTGGCGACCCCCATTATTTTAAAATTAATAGATTTGGTAAATAGTTTTTCATTATTTTGACCTCCTCACATGATATACTGAACAGAAATATAAGCTCCTACATGCAACAATTTCAAGATTTTACTGAGTTACAGTTCACACAAGAAAATCAGTCAATTGAAATAAATTCATTATGCCCTAATCTATAGATTTCACATGACTGGGCAGGGGCACACCCACTGGGGAGCCAGGCCCAGCCAATCAGAATGAGTTTTTCCCAACTAAAGGGCTTTATTACAGACCGAAATACTCCTCAGTTTCTCCTCAGAAATGAACATACAATTCTCTATCAACAGCTCTGGTGGACATTCCTGCCATCAGCATGCCAGTTGCATGCTCCCTCAAAACTTGAGACATCTGTGGCATTGTGTTGTGCCTTTTTAGAGTGCCTTTTATTGTCCCCAGCACAAGGTGCACCTGTGCAATGATCATGCTGTTTAATCGGTCTTCTTGATATGCCACACCTGTCAGATGGATGAAGGAGAAATCTGGCAAAGGAGAAATTCTCACTAACAGGAATGTAAACTAATTTGGGCACAAAATTTGAGAGAAATAATATTTTTTTGCGTATTAACTGTCACTTCCGAGTCGACACACACACACCTATTTCATGCCTCACCTCTAACAGAGAGGAATATGCTACAAAAAAATATTTGGCTCAAATGTATTTTGTCAGGATTACTCTTATCCTTCCCGTAGCATTCAAGCTCTAGCTAGTGGTCCTTTTTAGCAGTCTTTTATTTTCTATTTTTTGTGCTATCGTATAGTGCTTCATCGGTACTTTATCTCGATAGGAGAAAGGTTGACATCGCCCAACCCTAATTGGAAGAAATGTAAACTCTAACAGAGCCTATTCACTAGAAAGGTAACTCAGAACCAGGGCTGTGATGTTGAAAGAATTTTGGGTAAAGATTGTCATTTAAATGGCCACATTTGCTTAATGCTTTGAGTCATCTTGGGGATATCAGTATCAGCTTTGTACATCTGGATTTGGGGATTTTCTCCCATTCTTCCTTTCAGTCTTTACACAGATTTTCAATGGGATTCAAGTCTGGATCACTAGAGGTGGCCCAACCACTAGAGGACTTTCACATTCTTGTTCTGAAGATTTTCCAGCCTTGCTTTGGCTGAATCTTTGCCCCAGTCTAAGGTCTTTTGCACTCTGAAGCAGATTCCCCATTCAAGGATTTGGTTGAAATTGAGTGGAAAACATGGTCATTGTGGATATTGTTTCAAAGCCAAAAAAAACTCAATTAAAATAATCATTTCGCCGTAAACTATCTGTTACACTCCAAATATATTATACATTAATCTGGGAGTGAACGTATAGGCCTAGGTGATGCTGTTGGTTCATTGATTGTTCAGGGCGGCTTACAGTTTTTATTGATATATTTTCATAATTATTAAATAGGCCTATGGGGCGTCACTTTTAGCTACAAAATATCTCACCAATGTGCATTTCCATCTCGTCTCTCTCCTTCATTCCTTTCTCAAGTGCGAAGAGATAGGGACTGACAACAGTTTAACTAAATATGTTTTTTTTGTGTAAACATGTTACTATCAATGTTTCCTAACAGATTACACTTAGTTTCTCAAATGAAGCACTGCAGGGTTGGAGAGCCCATGGCATACAGAGTTTGGGTGGAAGGTCACCTGTTGAGGAGTGAGAGGCTGAAATGCTCCTCAAACAGTGGTTGATGCGTGAAGTGAAACAAGTGCTCTTATAAGCCCAGACATTTTTATATGCAATCCGGTGTGAAAGCTTAGGTTTTGATTGTTGCAACTAAAAAGAAGAGGATCCCAGCTGCTACTATATTCATTTGTCATCTGCTCTGCTATAAAGCCGGAGTAGCCAACCATGCATGATTTAAGAACAAACTGCGGGAAAGCGGCCTCCGTTCGCTATTCGAGTGCATAAACGGATGATACAGTTGAAGTCAGAAGTATCACTTGTGTCATGCACAAACTAGATGTCCTAACCGACTTGTCAAAACTATAGTTTGTTAACAAGACATTTGTGGAGTGGTTGAAAAAACTGTTTTAATGACTCCAACTTAAGTGTATGTAAACTTCCGACTTAAACTGTATGTATTTTTTCCCCAGTCCTGTTCCTGCCCATTTCATAATGGGACATTATACATCGAAACATATTTTACATTTTATTGAAGACGAAATTAATTTGAGAATAGTCTGATGTGTTTAAATATGATAACGTGATAAGAGTACAGCGTGTGTAGCTTGAGGCAAGGAACAGAGTGCAAGCTTTTTTTGACTTTCAAATAACCTATAGTCACATCATGCAGAATGGTTTGATTTCTAAGATATTCTAAGGTTTGTATCATTCACAACTAAATTTGCCAAATAATTCCAATGATCACTTTGACGCTCAACATAGTCACTTCATTTGCGGACTCGCTCCAGAGTAGGAAAAAGATGCTTTCTATTTTATTCAGCTAGGTACAATTATATTCTTACTCTAAAATCATATACAATAAAATTAATTTATTAGCATATCTTGTCTGCTAAATGAACTAACCTACAGCCTAAGGCATGGCGCATAGCCAGATAATATACAGTAGGCCGTCTCATATTCAGTTCTTATGAAATACATTTTCTTAATGTTTCTTTTGACCTGCCTAAAATAATGGATTTAATGGGATGTAATGGATTTATTAGACTTTTTAAAATGTAGATATTCCAAAGGCGCACACCAGAGGCTTTTAGCCTATGCATGGAGGCCTGTAGAAGCTAACATGTTTATGTTAATATAGGGTCAATTACCGTGAGAATGACAATAACCGGCTGACAAAATGTAATGTCCGCCACATTCCCTCAGAATGGATTGCGCTTTTACATACATATGACTTGTGTCTGATACAGGTGAGAAAGGTCATTTAAGTTCATACCAATGATCCTGCTAATTTGTTTCACAATGTTACTCAGTCTGTTCTTACTCTTTAAGTTTAGATTTCCAAAACACTGAATGTTAAAATGGATTCAATGTCCACCCTTAAACCGCAGAGTTTCCTCAGCAAGAACAAGCGCTGATTTCCCTTTGTACAGATAACACACACATTGTCCAAAAAACTCAGTGCCAAGATATTTATATCGATCAGTCGTCGCCACTGGCTCACCATCTATCAGAGTCTGCATTGTTGGCAGTGAGCCAATCTCAACCTCAAAAACCTTTCCTGCCTGGCGGAATGTTACATTTTTTACTGGACCATGACCACGGTGTGCATAAAGGAGAAACATTTGCTGGTGTCAAATCTCATATGAAAACATTATACACATTTTAAAAGCTGAGAAACAGCTGGGCTCCAGAGTGGCGCTGTGGTCTAAGGCACTTTGTCTCAGTGCTACAGACAGCCTAGTTCGCATCCAGGCTTTATCACAACTGGGTGTGATTGGGAGTCCCAAAAGGTGGCCCAGTGTCATCCGGTGTTGGCCCTCATTCTAAATAATAATTGGTTCATTACTGACTTGCCTCATTAGGTAATTAAATTCCTGGAACAAAAGGTAACTGTTGACAACTGCAATGTCAACACAGTGGAAAGAAAGTGTTTTCCACCACTTCTAGGTCTTCTGCAAAAAATTGTGGGAGTTGATCAACTGACATGTCAACCCCACCCATATGTCTTTTGTAATCGTGGATTACACCAGGCTGGTTGACAGCCTAGGAACATTGGGTTAACTGCCTTGTTCAGGGGCAGAATGACAGATTTGTATCTCGTCAGTCTCAGGGATTTGAACTTGCAACCTTTCAGTTGCTAGTCCACCGCTCTAACCACTAGGCTACCCTGCCGCCCCAGACATGAGGACAGATTGATACACGAGTGTGTAGGTGTGGGTTATAGGGTGTCTAATTGTTGTACATGTTTTCAACATGGGTGACTCTTAAAAGAGCCTGTTTTGTTTTTGTACAGACATCACACCTAAACAGCACCCTCACCTGAGAAGTAGAAATCAAAGAGAGATGAAATGGGAATTGAATAACTGCAGTTGATATAGCTAAGTAAATGGAAGAATACTCTTATTGCAATGTGAATGGCTCTTAAAATAGCCTTTGGTTGTGTATAGTGTAGTCTATGGTGTTGCCAGGGAACAGCACCCTATTCAAAGAAGTAGGAGGTGAAGATCTCCCGCATACGGATTGCCTCTCTTACTGCATTGTTGGACCCCATCCTTGAATCATCATGCAGAGCAGCAGACTTCTTCTATGGCACACAGTGGCGAGTTGGAGATCCCCTCCTGTCCTCGTGTCCATCCTCATGAAGTTATGCAGGACACAGGTAGCCGTCACACACCTGAATTAGACTTTTACATCACCAGGTCATTGTGGATTACTAAAGTATAATATCCCTGATAACAAATCATGATAACATTGGATTGATAGATGGATGGGCACACATCAAGGATAGCGTCACAAGGGTATCAAGGATAGCGTCACAAATGAATACATAAATACCACTCGAAGCTTGATGATGAGTTGATCATTTGAATCAGCTGTGTAGTGCTAAGGCAAAAACAAAAATGTGCACCCCTTTGAGTCCCCAGGACCAGGACTGAGAACCACTGCTCTTCATTGGGACCTCTTAATCTGCAGACAGGCTCTCTCTGTATGTGAGGTCAGAAAACCTCACAAGAAGCAGACTTCATTATAGTCAAATTACACCGCACTGAATATAATAAGTTACTATTATCTCCGTCCTCACTTCTAGGGACAGGAACTACACAAGTACCTGCCCTATCCAGGATAGCCTACTCCCTCACTTTGACAGTTGGCTGCTATCCTTTCACCCTCCTCCATGGCTATTAGCTAGCTACCTACAAATGCATTTGATTTTTTTTTTTACTGTGATAAATACATCAAGATAGCTAGCTAATATGAAGTTAGCTAAGTGAATTAAATATCACCAGCTACAGTGCCTTGCGAAAGTATTCGGCCCCCTTGAACTTTGCGACCTTTTGCCACATTTCAGGCTTCAAACATAAAGATATAAAACTGTATTTTTTTGGTGAAGAATCAACAACAAGTGGGACACAATCATGAAGTGGAACGACATTTATTGGATATTTCAAACGTTTTTAACAAATCAAAAACTGAAAAATTGGGCGTGCAAAATTATTCAGCCCCTTTACTTTCAGTGCAGCAAACTCTCTCCAGAAGTTCAGTGAGGATCTCTGAATGATCCAATGTTGACCTAAATGACTAATGATGATAAATACAATCCACCTGTGTGTAATCAAGTCTCCGTATAAATGCACCTGCACTGTGATAGTCTCAGAGGTCCGTTAAAAGCGCAGAGAGCATCATGAAGAACAAGGAACACACCAGGCAGGTGCGAGATACTGTTGTGAAGAAGTTTAAAGCCGGATTTGGATACAAACAGATTTCCCAAGCTTTAAACATCCCAAGAAGCACTGTGCAAGCGATAATATTGAAATGGAAGGAGTATCAGACCACTGCAAATCTACCAAGACCTGGCCGTCCCTCTAAACTTTCAGCTCATACAAGGAGAAGACTGATCAGAGATGCAGCCAAGAGGCCCATGATCACTCTGGATGAACTGCAGAGATCTACAGCTGAGGTGGGATACTCTGTCCATAGGACAACAATCAGTCATATATTGCACAAATCTGGCCTTTATGGAAGAGTGGCAAGAAGAAAGCCATTTCTTAAAGATATGCATAAAAAGTGTCATTTAAAGTTTGCCACAAGCCACCTGGGAGACACACCAAACATGTGGAAGAAGGTGCTTGAACTTTTTGGCAACAATGCAAAACGTTATGTTTGGCGTAAAAGCAACACAGCTCATCACCCTGAACACACCATCCCCACTGTCAAACATGGTGGTGGCAGCATCATGGTTTGGGCCTGCTTTTCTTCAGCAGGGACAGGGAAGATGGTTAAAATTGATGGGAAGATGGATGGAGCCAAATACAGGACCATTCTGGAAGAAAACCTGATGGAGTCTGCAAAAGACCTGAGACTGGGACGGAGATTTGTCTTCCAACAAGACAATGATCCAAAACATAAAGCAAAATCTACAATGGAATGGTTCAAAAATAAACATATCCAGGTGTTAGAATGGCCAAGTCAAAGTCCAGACCTGAATCCAATCGAGAATCTGTGGAAAGAACTGAAAACTGCTGTTCACAAATGCTCTCCATCCAACCTCACTGAGCTCGAGCTGTTTTGCAAGGAGGAATGGGAAAAAATTTCAGTCTCTCGATGTGCAAAACTGATAGAGACATACCCCAAGTGACTTACAGCTGTAATCGCAGCAAAAGGTGGCGCTACAAAGTATTAACTTAAGGGGGCTGAATAATTTTGCAAGCCCAATTTTTCAGTTTTTGATTTGTTAAAAAAGTTTGAAATATCCAATAAATGTCGTTCCACTTCATGATTGTGTCCCACTTGTTGTTTTATATCTTTATGTTTGAAGCCTGAAATGTGGCAAAAGGTCGCAAAGTTTAAGGGGGCCGAATACTTTCGCAAGGCACTGTATATAAAAACATAATTCACATCATATATAATATATGTCAAATCAAACTTTACAGGTATATATATATAGGTGAAGTCGGAAGTTTACATACACCTTAGCCCAATACATTTAAGCTCAGTTTTTCACAATTCCTGACATTTAATCAGAGTAAAAATTCCCTGTTTTAGGTCAGTTAGGATCACCACTTTATGTTAAGAATGTGAAATATCAGAATAATAGTAGAGAGAATGATTTATATAAGCTTTTATTTCTTTCATCACATTCCCAGTGGGTCAGAAGTTTACATACACTCAATTAGGATTTGGTAGCATTGCCTTTAAATAGTTTAACTTGGGTCAAACGTTTTGGGTAGCCTTCCACTAGCTTCCCACAATAAATTGGGTAAATTTTTGTCCATTCTTCCTGACAGAGCTGGTGTAACTGAGTCAGGTTTGTAGGCCTCCTTGCTCGCGAACAGTTTTTTAGTTCTGCCCACAAATGTTCTATAAGCTTGAGGTCAGGGCTTTGTGATGGCCACTCCAATACCTTGACTTTGTTGTCCTTGGAAAATTTGGAAGACCCATTTGCGACCAAGATTTAACTTCCCGACTGATGTCTTGAGATGTTGCTTCATGATATCCATATAATTATCATTCCTCATGATGCCATCTATTTTGTGAAGTGCACCAGTCCCTCCTGCACCAAAGCACCTCCACACATGATGCTTCCACCCCCGTGCTTCACGGTTGGGATGGTGTCCTTTGGCATGCAAGCCTCTCCCTTTTTCCTCCAAACATAACGATGGTCATTATAGCCAAACAGTTCTATTTTTCTCCAAAAAGTACGATCTTTGTCCACATGTGCAGTTGCACACCGTATTCTGACTTTTTTATAGTGGTTTTGGAGCAGTGGCGTCTTCCTTGCTGAGCGGCCTTTCAGGTTATGTCGATATAGGACTCGTTTTAACTGTGGATACAGATACTTTTGTACCTGTTTCCTCCAGCATCTTCACAAGGTCCTTTGCTGTTGTTCTGGGATTGATTTGCACTTCTCGCACCAAAGTAAATTCATCTCTAGGAGACAGAGCGCGTCTCCTTCCTGAGCGGTATGACGGCTGCGTGGTCCCATGATATTTATACTTGCGTTCTAATGTTTGTACAGATGAACATGGTACCTTCAGGCGTTTGGAAATTGCTCCCAAGGATGAACCAGACTTGTGGAGGTCTACATGTTTTTTCTGAAGTCTTGGCTGATTTCTTTTGATTTTCCAATGATGTCAAGCAAAGAGGCACTGAGTTTGAAGGTAGGCCTTCAAACTCACACATCCACAGCTACACCTCCAGTTGACTCAAAGGATGTCAATTAGCCTATCAGAAGATTCTGAAGCCATGACATTTTCTGGAACTTAGTGTATGTAAACTTCTGACCCACTGGAATTGTGATTCAGTGAATGATAAGTGGAATAATTACTTGTGTCATGCACAAAGTAGATGTCCTAACCGACTTGCCAAAACTAGTTTGTTAACAAGACATTTGTGAAGTGGTTGAAAAACGAGTTTTGCTGACTCCAACCTAAGTGTATGTAAACTTCCAACTTCAACTGTATATATATATATATATATATATATATATATATACATGTATATCCAATCAAATGTTATGTATATTCATACTGTGGATTACACCAAAAGGTGATCGGAGGCATGCTGAGGCCAAATTGAGCTCTGTTACTGCATTGCCATGCATCTCCCAAATTTTGTAACAATGCGGAGGGTCTGTATAGCTCCACATTGACATGATTGGTTGACGGTAGGTGAGGGTGGTACAATCTGTATAAACACAAACTCGCTTCCTTGACATCAACTCTGCATTGCTCCTTGAAGCGCAAGAAGTATGAATGCCCTGACTTCTGGTGAGGCCATATAACCTTAAATGCTGCATGGCCAATGCAGAGGTCGGGATTTACCATGCACCCAGATGCACAATGCACTTCTCTTTCCAGAATGCGCTCTTTCCCAGCGCATTCTTGTGTTTACTATTTGCCTTTGATTGTTAGTGTATATCAATTCCCCATTCCATATATCACCAGTAATACATTTACCATTAATTCTTACAATTTCTTATCTACATGTTTGTTACTTTGGTTACAGTCATTTCTTGCGTTCAATATTATTATTCCAGTCTTCCTGTTTTCATTGTCGGAGTGGTCACATTGTTTGCAGAGTGCACAGCCTATGCTACACTTCTGAGAAACAAGTTTTGGTTCATTTCATTCCATTTACAAGTTCTGTTTAGTCATTATCTTTTGTTTTGAGCGCTCCTGTCAATGTTGAGTAAGGACACGCACGCATAGAAGTTGGCCTATAAGCTACCTGGATTGTACACAAATGTATGCATATACATGTGTTAATTTGGGTGTCTGATAGTATTTATGATTGATTTAATACACCACCACTAATGCCCTGTGGAGATTCTCAAAATAATGTTTTCTTGACCTCAAACAGCAAGCAAGTCTTCAAGTCTGTTTTTACATCCATTGAGAATTACAATAGTTCCTCAATGTATTTTTTAAAATCTTTCCAGCTCTCTCCCTTTCGATAACCACTCAGAGTGAAAGGGAAAAATGTCATGCTCTCTTCCAGTGGAAACGTCATAAAATAGGCTTCTTATCAGTGCTAGACTTTGACTGAAATAGGTTCCGGTACTCATTTTGGGTGCAGGTACTGTTTATATTTATTTACAATACTTTTGAGCTGATATTCTATAAGAGGAACAGGAGCTCAAGCAGTAGTAAATTTGAGGTGCCGGTACTCAGCTCCGGTGAGCTCCTGCCCAAGTCAAGCTCTGTGTCTTATCCCTTGTGCAAATAGCCTACAGCTGTGTTTGTCTCACTGGCACGGGAAACTCTGAGGGTCCAGAATATTTTATACAATGTTGCAAGTTCGCTAGGGCAAGCTTCAGGCCAGACCCAAGTTAATTAATAGTTGATATAATGTTCGAAGTCTGTTGCAGACAGGCAATGTGTTATTTTTATCAGGATATTTTCTACCTGCAGGCTGCAATGTTTCTATTTGTTGGCTTTATATGTAGGCTATTTTTACATAGTTGGCAATGGCAATTGAAGTTACTTTTTAATTTTGTACCATTTTCATTTAGATTTGGATAGAATTTTGATTAACCACATGACAATGATTTTGAGATATGAAGACGTTATTATAAATTAAATGAAACTGTTTCACGAAAACTTGTATATGAAAACCATAACTGGCACGCAGATTGATTAGAAATGGTAAGATACATTGGCATTCCACGTGAGAAAGGTTGCCAAGTCCTCGTGTAGCCTATTGCCGGAAACTTCACGAGATTAATGGCAGAATCTGTGAAAGCGGGAGGAGAATAGTTGGGTCAGGTTAAGTTTTTTTTCTTCTGGTTATCTAGATTTCTGGCACCCCTCTTGAGGCATGAAGCCGTGAGCTTAAAGCATCAGACAAGTTCAATGCATATAGTTGATTCTATTGAAACACATAGGGTGTGTTTATACATGGACAAATACATATTTAAAAATTATGACCAATCGATTTAGTCAGGGATTTTTTTTTGTCAGGGACAGCCCTACACTCGTCTATGGCTATGTTGTGGTTTGGCTTATACAGCTTTTTACAAGTCTATTTCAGGTGGTCCAGTAAGTACAGCAGTTTTCTAAACCTGTCTGCAGGATCCACAATGTATCAAGCAGCCAACAGAGCTTTGAAGCGATTACATGATATGAATGCACAAGAACCCTGAAGAGACTTTGTACTCCAGTATCGATGGAGGTCAGGCAGTTCGGTAAATCCCATGTAAATGAGCAGTCCAAGATACCAGTAGGATACTGTAGGTGTAACTGGAATCACCATACGACGGGCACTCCAAAACAAGACCCTGACCCTGACTGTTTGTGAAATGACAAACCTCTACCACCAATGCCTGCATGAAAAACAAAAAGAAGAAGTTTGTCTCCCTTAGTCTTTCCTGTGCGGGCGACCGAACGGCCTGACATGCACTGCCAAGTTCTTGGGCAAAACAGAACGTTTACGCTTACGGGGACGTGGAGCACAAACAGAAAGACTTGGAGACAAGATGAGAAAAAAATTATAATTGTTAGTATATGATTTTAAAAAAAATAGTTTTTACATTACAGCCATTCTAAAATGGATTCAATTGTTTTTTCCCCTCAATCTACACACAATACCTCACAATTACAAATAAAAATGTTTTTGACCTTTTTTAAAAATGTATTAAAAATAAAAAACTGATATCACATTTACATAATTATTCAGACCCTTTCCTCAGTACTTTGTTGAAGCACCTTTGGCAGTGATTACAGCCTCGAGTCTTCTTGGGTAGGATACTACAAGCTTGGTACACCAGTATTTTGGGAGTTTCTCCCATTCTTCTCTGCAGATCCTCTCAATCTCTGTCAGGTTGGATGTGGAGCGTTGCTGCATAGTTATTTTCAGGTTTCTCCAGAGATGTTTGATCGGCTTGAAGTCCGGGCTCTGGCTGGGCCATTCAAGGACATTCAGAGCCACTCTTGCATTGCCTTGGCTGTGTGCTTCGGGTTGTTGTCCTGTTGGAAGGCAAACCTTCGCCCCAGTCTGAGATCCTGAGCACTCTGGAGCAGGCTTTCATCAAGGATCTCTCTGTACTTTGCTCCATTCATGTTTCCCTCAATCCCGAGTAGTCTCCCAGTCCCTGCTGCTGAAAAATATCCAATCTTGGTTTAATCAGACCAGAGAATCTTGTTTCTCATGTGCTGAGTATTCTTTAGGTGCCCTTTGGCAAACTCCAAGCGGGCTGTCATGTGCCATTTACTGAGGAGTGGCTTCCGTCTGGCCACTCTACCATAAAGGCCTCGTTGGTGGAGTGCTGCAGAGATGGTCCGTCTCCCCAGATTGCTCAGTTTGGTCAGGCGGTTAGCTCTAGGAAGTGTCTTGTTGGTTCCAAACTTCTTCCATTTAAGAATGATGAAGGCCACTGTGTTCTTGGGGACCTTCAATGCTGCAGACATTTTTTGGTACCCTTCCCCAGATCAAACACAATCCTATCTCGAAGCTCTACGAACAATTCCTTCGACGTCATGACTTGGTTTTTGCTCTGACATGCCATGTCAACTGTGAGAATTTATATCTATAGATATGTATGTGCCTTTCCAAAGCATGTCCATCCAATTGAATTTACGACAGGTGTACTCCAATCCAGTTGAAGAAACATCTCAAGGACGATCAGTGGAAACAGGATGCACCTGAGTTTAATTTTCAAGTCTCATAGCAAAGGGTCTTTCTGTTTTTATTTATAATGAATTATAAAAAATTGCAAAAAAATTGTTCTTGTTTAGTCATTAAGGGGTATTGTATGTAGATTGATGAAAAATATATATTTGATCTATTTTAGAATAAGGTTCGAAATGCGAAAAAAGGGAAGGGGTCTGAATACTTTGCTAATGCACTGTATATAAAAAAGTCCTGATAATACATAACAATAACACATCATTTCCAGTTCAAGAAATTGGCTGAGAGGCCTCAGGTGGTGGCTCCTCAACTTCCTCTGGCTCCTTGATCTCATTCTCTTCATTCTCGTCTTCTCCGAGTAGCTCAGCATCAAGGGCATCTTCCTCGAAGAAAGCAATGCCTTCATGGTCCTCCTCATCCTGCATGCCTTCTGCAGCAATGTCCCTCAGCTCTTCTGCCGTCCTCCTCCTCATAGACAGGGACTGCATTATGCGCCAGTATTGGTCTTCTATCCATTTCTAAACATATAGACAAACAATGAAAATTAACATTTAAAATGTAGATACAACCCCTCCAAAGAACACGCTAAGTATGAGAAAAAGTTACGTTCAGAATACACTTCAGTAGATGAATTGCATTTCGATAGCCTAGGTACTGATGCATGCATCTATCTATAGTATTATATCTGCAACATAAATTAATTTCAAGAATATGTTCACTGGCTACTGTAGGAAAGTTACAAAGTAATTCAACAATTATTACATAAATTTGCCTTTTAGCCCATATGTGGCATCGTATGAAGTGGACATTATGTTGTACAAAAAAAAAAAAAAAAAAAAAAAAATAGAACTCACTAGTCTTTCACTCACATTTTATTAGATATATTTTACCATAATGGTCGGATCACATCATGTTACGAGTGATGTAGCCTACAGTCAGAGAAGGAAGATGGACCATGCTGATTGGCAGGTTAAAGTATGTCCAATGCGGTTGCAAAGTAAAAGGGGGAGGCGGGATTAGGTCAGCTCCTTTTCTCCTTGCTTGTCAGATCTCAGAAGGTCAAATTGTGAACCTGACACAAATTTAACACAGAAAATGTATATGCCATATCTCACAATCCATTGGACTTCCACAATTGAGTATTTTCACTGTGACATGACGTTTGTTTTTCGTAGATTTACGTTATTACACAATGTTCTATATAGCGCTGCAGTGAATGGGGGGAGGCTGTATAACCCTGTGACGTAGCTCTAGCTCTACCTCACGCTCCCTGAGTGAGGTGCGCAGTTTGACAGACAGCCCAACGAGTCAGAGGGGTTTAGGAACAAACACACATTTTTGAATTGTTCCGTTATTCCCCTTTAAGTTTATGATTGCAGTAAAGTTCAATAACTTATCGACCACATACTGTGTGTGACAAATGAAGAACAGAGGCTGAAACTGCTGCCGGATGCTACAGGTGCCGTGCCCAATATGTCAGATACTCGAGTGAGTGTTATTAGCTCCAATAAGTGTATTTTGCTCAATAGTAGAGAGTGAGGTTCAGGTTTGCTAACTATTCATCTGTAAGTGGGCTTGTTGTTGCCATGCCTTTGAAAAGAAGCAGCATAATGAAATTAAATCTAAGTCAGAGATAAAGAAAGCTCTTTCTCTGTGGATACCTCTAGCAGTGTGTGGGAATGGGGAATTCATGGGTGTACACTACTGAAGGGGCGTAAAGCACACTTCTACTAACCTGGTTATGGTTCATTCATAATGAGTTGCTTTGGATGAACATCTCATTCCTTGTCATATTTCAGTCCAGGTTTGTGGCTACCGGCTATTTGCCAGTTTTGCCACCATGTTGCAGAGGTAGTAGTATAATTAATGGTCTTGCCCCACTGTAAGTAGTTCACTAAACTTTTATGGTGTTCCATTAACTCTATTTTGTGGGTTTCCACTCTAGAAAGAACCCCAGCTTTGCTTAGTAATCATAGTGTTCCATCAAATCAGTGATCGTTATTTAAAAATTGATTGTTGGTAGCAATTCCTCCTTTCTCCATCAAAATCTTCATTCTGTTTCCCCTAACTTCCATCTCAGATAATGGACAATGGATAATGGGCAAGATAGCGCCGACAGAGATGGTCGCCTCGCTTCGCATTTTTAGGAAACTGCAATATTTTATAAAAAAAATTAAAATTCTTACATTGTTACTCCAGGAAATCTTAAGTCTTATTACATACAGCCGGGAATAACTATTAGATATAAGAGCAACGTCAACTTACCAACATTACGACCAGTAATACAACTTTCCCAAAGCGGATCCCCTGTTCGGACCACCACCCAGGACAATGGATCTGATCCCAGTAGGCGACCCAAAACAAAGTCGCCACAGAAGTATCAGAGGGAACGGTCTTCTGATCAGGCACCGTAGACGGGCACATCACTCACTGCTCCCGAGGTATACTACTCGCCAATGTCCAGTCTGTTAACAACAAGGTAGACAAAATTCGAGCAAGGGTTGCCTTCCAGAGTGATATCAGAGATTGTAACATTCTCTGTTTCACGGAAACATAGCTCACTCGGGATATATACCCCCCCCCCCCCCCCCCATGCAGATACCTCGACAGCCCTCAAAGAACTTCACTGGACTCTATGTAAACTAGAAACCATATATCCTGAGGCTGCATTTATTGCAGCTTGGGATTTTAACAAAGCTAATCTGGAAACAAGGCTCCCTAAATTTGATCAACATATTGAATGCGCGACTCGATGTGGCAGCATTCTGGATCAGTGCTATTCTAACTTCCGCGACGCATACAAAGCCCTCCCCCGCCCTCCTTTCGGCAAATCTCACCATGACTCCATTTTGTTGCTCCCAGCCTATAGACAGAAACTAAAACAGGAAGCGCCCGTGCTCAGGTCTGTTCAACGCTGGTCCAACCAATCGGATTCCACGCTTCAAGATTGCTTCGATCACGTGGACTGGGATATGTTCCGGATAACTTCAGACACAAACATTGATGTATACGCTGACTCGGTGAGCGAGTTTATTAGCAAGTGCATCAGTGATTTTCAAGGCCTACCTTCAAACTCAGTGCCTCTTTGCTTGACATCATGGGAAAATCAAAAGAAATCAGCCAAGACCTCAGAAAAACAATTGTAGTCCTTCACAAGGTTCATCCTTGGGAGCAATTTCCAAATGCCTGAAGGTATGTTCATCTGAACAAACAATTGTACGCAAGTATAAACACCATGGAATCATGCAGCCGTCATACCGCTCAGGAAGGAGACGTGTTCTCTCCTAGAGTTGAACGTACTTTGGTGCAAAAAGTGCATATCAATCCCAGAACAATAGCAACGGACCTTGTGAAGATGCTGGAGGAAACAGGTACAAAAGTATCTATATCCACAGTAAAACGAGTCCTGTATTGACATAATCGTAAATGCCACTCACCAAGGAAGAAGCCACTGCTCCAAAACTGCCATAACAAAGCCAGACTACGATTTGCAACTGCACATGGGGACAAATATTGTACTTTTTGGAGAAATGTCCTCTGGTCTGATGAAACAAAAATAGAACTGTTTGGCCATAATGACCATCTGTTTGGAGGAAAAAGGGGAGGCTTGCAAACCGAAGAACACCATCCCAACCGTGAAGCACGGGGGTGGCAGCATCATGTTGTGGGGATGGCCTCACGAGGAAGGAAAATTATATGGATATATTGAAGCAACATCTCAAGACATCCGTCAGGAAGTTAAAGCTTGGTCGCAAATGGATCTTCCAAATGGACAATGTTCCAAGGACAACAAAGTCAAGGTATTGGAGTGGCCATCACAAAGCCCTGACCTCAATCCTACAGAACATTTGTGGGCAGAACTGAAAAGCATGTGCGAGCTAGGAGGCCTACAAACCTGACTCAGTTACACAAGCTCTGTCAGGAGGAATGGCCAAAAATCACCCATTTATTGTGGTAAGCTTGTGGAAGGCTACCTTAAACGTTTGACCCAAGTTAAACAATTTAAAGTCAATGCTACCAAATACTGATTGATTTTATGTAAACTTCTGACTCACTGGGAATGTGAAGCTGAAATAAATGATTATCTCTGCTATTATTCTGACATTTCACATTCTTAACATAAAGTGGTGATCCTAACTGACCTAAGAAAGGGCATTTTTACAAGGAGTAAATGTCAGGAATTGTGAAAAACTGAGCTTAAATGTACTTGGCTAAGGTGTATGTAAACTTCCGACTTCAACTGTATATACAGTGAGGGAAAAAAGTATTTGATTCCCTGCTGATTTTGCACGTTTGCCCACTGACAAAGAAATTATCAGTCTATAATTTTAATGTTAGGTTTTTGAAAATAGAGAGACAGAATAACAACAAAATCCAGAAAAACGCATGTCAAAAATGTTATAAATTGATTTGCATTTTAATGAGGGAAATAAGTATTTGACCCCCTCTCAATCAGAAAGATTTCTGGCTCCCAGGTGTCTTTTATACAGGTAACGAGCTGAGATTAGGAGCACACTCTTAAAGGGAGTGCTCCTAATCTCAGTTTGTTACCTGTATAAAAGGCACCTGTCCACAGAAGCAATCAATCAATCAGATTCCAAACTCTCCACTATGGCCAAGACCAAAGAGCTCTCCAAGGATTCAGGGACAAGATTGTAGACCTACACAAGGCTGGAATGGGCTACAAATACAATCGCCAAGCAGCTTGGTGAGAAGGTGACAACAGTTGGTGCGATTATTCGCAAATGGAAGAAACACAAAAGAACTGTCAATCTCCCTCGGCCTGGGGCTCCATGCAAGATCTCATGCAAGATCTGAGGAATCAGCCCAAAACTACACGGGAGGATCTTGTCAATGATCTCAAGGCAGTTGGGACCATAGTCACCAAGAAAACAATTGGTAACACACTACGCCGTGAAGGACCGTGAAGGATCCTGCAGCGCCCACAAGGTCCCCCTGCTCAAGAAAGCACATACATGCCCGTCTGAAGTTTACCAATGAACATCTAAATGATTCAGAGGACAACTGGGTGAAAGTGTTGTGGTGGGATGAGACCAAAATTGATCTCTTTGGCATCAACTCAAATCACCGTGTTTGGAGGAGGAGGAATGCTGCCTATGACCCCATGAACACCATCTCCGCCATCAAACATGGAAGTGGAAACATTATGATTTGGGGGTGTTTTTCTGCTTACGGGACAGGACAACTTCACCGCATCAAAGGGACGATGGACAGGGCCATGTACCATCAGATCTTGGGTGAGAACCTCTTCCCTCAGCCAGGGCACTGAAAATGGGTCGTGTATGGGTATTCCAGCATGACAATGACCCAAAACACATGGCCAAGGCAACAAAGGAGTGGCTCAAGAAGAAGCACATTAAGGTCCTGGAGTGGCCTAGCCAGTCTCCAAACCTTAATCCCATAGAAAATCTGTGGAGGGAGCTGAAGGTACGAGTTGCCAAACGTCAGCCTCGAAACCTTAATGACTTGGAGAAGAGGAGTGGGACAAAATCCCTCCTGAGATGTGTGCAAATCTGGTGGCCAACTACAATAAACATCAGACTTCTGTGATTGCCAATAAGGGTTTTGCAGAGGGGTCAAATACTTATTTCCTCCATTAAAATGCAAATCAATTTATACGATTTTTGACATGCGTTTTTCTTGATTTTTTTGTTGTTATTCTGTCTCTCACTGTTCAAATAATCCTACCATTAAAATTATAGACTGATAATTTCTTTGTCAGTGAGCAAATGTACAACATCAGCAGGGGATCAAATATCAAATCAAATCAAATCAAATTTATTTATATAGCCCTTCGTACATCAGCTGATATCTCAAAGTGCTGTACAGAAACCCAGCCTAAAACCCCAAACAGCAAGCAATGCAGGTGTAGAAGCACTTTGAGGTGTAGAAGCAAGTGTAGAAGCAAATACTTGTTTCCCTCACTGTACCTATATCTCTGCACATGTAAATATGGTATTGGAACTGAGTTTTTAAATATTTCCTCTATATTGTATGCATACTTACTTACCTTATTGTGTATGTCATATTTCTTATTCTTATTGCTATTTTTTTCTAGTAATACTGTTATTTATTGTTGGGTTTTGAGTTTACTTACCTTATTGTGTATGTCATATTTCTTATTCTTATTGCTATTTTTTTCTAGTAATAGACTGTTATTTATTGTTGCATTGTTGGGTTTTGAGTTTGCAACAAAGGCATTTCACTGTACTTGTGCATGCAACATTAACTTGAGCGTGTTTGAGATTCTCTGGATTAATGTGTATGACAGCATGTTCCAGTGTCTGACTTCTGCAGTTTTCAAATAGCAACACAATCCATCACACAACAGTTTAAAAGTACCCAATGGGAATTATGTGTGGTGGGTTCAGTAACACATTTGTTTTTCAAGTTCTTGTCTCACTTGACAGGTGCCAGACCGTATAGTATTGTGGTGATATCACCCCATTGAACCCTTCCCATCTGTTGAGCCAATGGATTTTGTTGTAATAACGTAATTAAGATTCTGTCAATGTCAATGTCTCACCACTCTTGCTTAATCTCAGTTGCTGTAATAGTTGTTGTTTTACTTCCTTTGTTCCAATGTCTGTGTCGGGTAGAAAACCAATTTGGGTCGGCCTGATTGTTCCGTCGTATGGCCAGGCTATTCCAGATGATTGATTCAGGAGATAACTGGGTTTTTGTGTGACTGCACTTGGTTCTGTGTGTAGGAAGGTGTGGCAGTCAGAGCCCTGAGAGCAGCTTGGCTGCCTGGGGGCGTCAGGATCAACTCCAGGGCTCTGTGGAGCTCAAACCACCTGATTTGAGGGAGGCCTTTGTTCTCACGCACTTTGAAGCCATGCAGGATTTGTGCTCAGGTCTCTGTAGGAAACGGTTGGAGGGTTAGAAAGACTTATTCCTAGATCTTAATGTAAAAACATTGAATAAGGCAGGATTCATGCTCTGAAGTGTATAACCTTGATGGTCTCACTGAGGAGGATAGAGGAAGGTGGACTTTAAACCAGGGAGTTCAATCTTCTCTGATGTAATGGAACTTTTCTATTTTCACTCTCAGATTGACAGGAAGAGGCTTTCACTCTTCCACATCAGTCACAGCGTTTTCCTCTGCCTGATATTTTAACCCTCTGGGCGGAGGTGTGACAGGCTCAGCCACAGAAAGATGGATCTGCTCTGTGTTCCATTGACACAAACATGATACATTAGGAACCCAACAAAACACGAGTGTTCACGATACTGTTTTAGTAATTGTACTCCCATCAAAGCCTACTGTTAACGGTAGTGTGCTCTAGTAAGGGTATTGTAGCAGCCCCTGTACAGCTTCACTGCAACACTCTGGATGGAGGAGGAGTGAACTCTCTGGGTGAACCAGTAGCAGTGATCTTGTTTATCACCTTCTCTGCACAGTGGTCTCTCCAGAGATAAAGTGAACTAGAGTTTTTGTTGTTGATCTGGCATTTCTTCCCTTCCCAACACTGCCAGGAAAAACAATTGGAAGTAGCACAGCACATGCCAGGATGGATCTCCAGAGGCGTGCAGGACACTACATCTCTGAGTGGGCCTGTGTCTGGCGCTGACTCTAAGAAGAAACCCAAATATATCTGCTGGCTAAGCACAGTAATAAAAACATATATATATATATATATACGGTTGAAGTCAGTAGTTTACATATACTTAGGTTGAAGACATTAAAACTAGTTTTTCAACCACTACACACATTTCTTGGAAACAAACTATAGTTTTGGCAAGTCGGTTAGGACATCTACTTTGTGCATGACACAAGTCAATTTTCCAACAATTGTTTACAGACATATTATTTCACTTATAATTGTTACGGTTTTCTTCCGTCGAAGGAGAGCCGGACCAAAATGCAGCGTGGTAATGTTTAATAATGATGAAAAAACAAACAATACAAAAACAACAAACGTAACGTGAAAACCTAAACAGCCTATCTGGTGCAAGCAAACACAGAGACCGGAACAATCACCCACGAAACACTCAAAGAATATGGCTGCCTAAAAATGGTTCCCATTCAGAGACAACGATAATCACCTGCCTCTGATTGAGAACCACTTCAGGCAACCATAGACTTTTCTAGATAACCCTACTAAGCCACAATCCCAATACCTACTAAAACCCCAAGACAAAACACACCACATAATAAACCCATGTCACACCCTGGCCTGACCAAAATAATAAAGAAAACACAAAATACTAAGACCAGGGCGTGACAATAATTCACTGTATCACAATTTCAGTGGATCAGAAGTTTACATATACTAAGTTGACTGTGCCTTTAAACAGCTTGGAAAATTCCATAAAATGATGTCATGCCTTTAGAAGCTTCTGATAGGCTAATTGACATTATTTGAGTCAATTGGAAGTGTACCTGTGGATGTATTTCAAGGTCTACCTTCAAACGCAGTGCCTCTTTGCTTGACATCATGGGAAAATCTAAGACCTCATAAAAATATTGTAGACCTCCACAAGTCTGGTTCATCCTTGGGGGCAATTTCAAAACGACTGAAGCTATCATGTTCATCTGTACAAACATTAGAACGCAAGTATAAACACAATGGGACCACGCAGCCGTCATACCGCTCAGGAAGGAGACACGTTCTGTCTCCTAGAGATGAATGTACTTTGGTGCGAAAGAGGAAATCAATCCCAGAACAACAGCAAAGGACCTTGTGAAGATGCTGGAGGAAACACGTACAAAAGTATCTATATCCACAGTAAAACAAGTCCTATATCGACGTAACCGCTCAGCAAGGAAGAGGCCACTGCTCCAAAACCGCCATAAAAAAGCCATACTATGGTTTGCAACTGCACATGGGGATAAGATCTTACTTTTTGGAGAAATGTCCTCAGGTCTGATGAAACAAAAATATAACTGTTTGGCCATAATGACCATCGTTATGTTTGGAGGAAAAAGGGGGAGGCTTGCAAGCCGAAGAATACCATCCCAACCGTGAAGTACGGGGGTGGCAGCATCATGTTGTCGGCATGCTTTGCTGCAGGAGGGACTGGTGCACTTCACAAAATAGATGGCATCATGAGGTAGTAAAATTATGTGGATATATTGAAGCAACATCTCAAGATGTCAGTCAGGAAGTTGGTCGCAAATGACCCCATGCACACTTCCAAAGTTTTGGCAAAATTACTTAAGGACAACAAAGTCGAGGTATTGGAGTGGCCATCACAAAGCCCTGACCTCAATCCCATAGAATATTTGTGGGCAGAACTGAGAAAGCTTGTGCGAGCAAGGAGGTCTACGAACCTGACTCAGTTACAGCAACTCTGTCAGGAGGAATGGGCAAAAATTCACCGAAATGTTTGACCCAAGTTAATTTGGCTAAGGTGTATGTAAACGTCCGACTTCAACTGTATATATTTTTTACCAATGTGTTTTTGGAACCAAGTCACATTTTTGCATGTTGCATTTTGCATGAGTTTTTTATCCGTCTGTTTTATAGGAATGAATAAATACCATATTTCATGTATTTCTTATATTTTTAGTAGTGGGTAATATATTGTGGGGCGTAGCACAGATGTAACCCTCTTGACCACCACTTGTCTCATCACGTTGACAAGTTGAACATTTTCCTGGAGAGGCAGAAAGAGCAGGAAGCTGAGGGTGTGGTTCAGTGATTATGCCCAGAGAGCTGAGTTGTCCATAGAGATTGCTTGTCTGGAAAGCAGCCATCATTCTACAGTAATCGAGATGGAGAGCCTAGATCTCTATGGCCCGTGGTTTAGAAGAGAGAAAAATCTCTCAGGAAAAAAAGGAACGTAATGAAAAACAAAATGGCTCTGGAAAAGATGGATGCATCATAAACTAGAATGCATTATTAATAGAATAGAAGCAAAGAAGCTCTCAGTATATGTTCAGTCTACAGGGACACTGTGGCATTGAATGAAGGACATCTCTCTCTCATTGAAGGAATGTTCATCTTTTTTTCCCTCTGGGAAATCATTTCAATCAACATGAGCTAAAGTCCACAAGACATGGAACACATTTACATCAAGAGTTCTGTTTACCTCACTGCTCAGTGAATGTTCAGAGTAGAGTGAACCACAGATCTCTGGTTCCCAGTAGCTTTCAGTTTGCTTCAGAATGTATTCGCTGTGCATCTTATTAGGGTTTTTCAAAATGTTGGGCATAAATACACACCACTACAGACTCACACTGTGAAGAGGCTTTAATGAACCCTGAAAGAGTCCAAATCCAGCAAATCATTTACAGACGGTTTGCATGCCTTAAAGGCATCAGGAACTCAAAGGAAGGCCTGTACCTACCTGTATACTGCACCCTGCTTAGTTAATGAGCCAAAGTCAGACTTCTTTTGTTTGATAACTGGGCAGCCAGATTTAGCACATTTTACAGACCAACATTTTGTTCAGCTACTTTATTCTCTCATGGAAGAATGAGAGGTCAGCGGCATTTATGGGGAAGTGATACAACACAGGTGTAAGATTTCAAGAGATGAGGGATACAGTGCCTTCAGAAAGTATTCACTTTTTCCACATGTTGTTGTGTTACAGCCTGAATTTAAAATGGATTCAATTGGATTTTGTGTCACTGGCCTACACACAATACCCCATAATGTCAAAGTGGAATTATATTTAAAAAAATGTTTACAAAGTAATTACAAAACATGGATCCTGTTTGCAATAAGGCACTAAAGTAAAACTGCTATAAATGTAGCAAAGAAATTAACTTTATGGCCTGAATACAAAGCGTTATGTTTGGGTCAAATCACTGAGTACCACTCTTCAAGCATGGACGTGGCTGCATAATGATGTGGGTATGCCTGTCATCTGCAAAATCCCAGAGAAAAACCTGGTTCTGTCTGCTTTCCAACAGACACTGGCAGACAAATTCACCTTTCAGCAAAACTAAAGCACAAGACCAACGAGTTGCTTACCAAGAGGACATTGAACGTTCCTGAGTGGCCTAGTTACTGTTTTGATTTAAATTGGCTTGGAAATCTATGGCAAGACTTGAAAAGGGCTGTGTAGCAATGATCAACAACCAACTTGACAGAGCTTGAAGAATAAAAAAATAAAAAAAATATGCAAATACTGTACAATCCAGGTGTGCAAAACTCTTACAGACATACCCAGAAAGACTCTCAGCTGTAATCGCTGCCAAAAGTGATTCTAACATGTATTGACTCAGGGGTTTAAATACTCATGTCAATTAGATATTTTTGTATTTCATTTTCAATACGTTTGCTACAATTTCTAAAAACATATTTTCACTTGTGGGATATTGGGATATTCCACTTGTGGGATATTGGGATATAATGGGATATTTTGTGTAGGTGGATGAGGGGAAAGAATACATTTTGAAAGCAGGCTGTAACGCAACAAAATTAAGGCACTGTGGCTTTCATTTAGATGCCCGATTTAGTTTTTTGTTGTTGCCCATATCTCTTTTAGACCAGTGAAATCAAGTTGAGGTCAACTTACAAACTACCCTGGTCTATTGCTGACGGAAGAGTTGAACTGAACACAACTCCTAGTTCAGAACCAGAGTCTGATCATGTCTCTTACCATTAATAGTCAGTTGCGCACTATGTAGATATTATACAGTTAAGATTAGGGACAGCCCATTAATTCAGTTCTAAAATGCCATCGTTGATCTCTCTATGTATGTGGTTCAGATGTTATCTGTTCTGCACAATACTTACTATACCAGGGGTATTCAACTCTTACCCTACGAGGTCCGCAGCCTGCTGGTTTTCGTTTCTACTTGATAATTAATGGCACCCACCTGGTGTGCCAGGTCTAAATCAGTCCCTGATTTGAAGGGAAGAGTGAAAAAAAGCAATGGATAAATAACACTACCAGTGAAGTTCTCATGTTTATCATCGTTAGTGGTTAAATCTCTCCACATAGATTGAAGGTTGAATGTTTAGGTCTTGTGTAGACTAGGGCTTTGCATTTTGTTCACCTTGTACACAACTCTCTTGGCTCAGTTGTCATTGCTATGTCATCCTTGGTTTACCTTATACAACTCTCTCACTACAGTTGTCATTGCTATGTCATCATGTGTTTACCTTGTATACAAGTCTCTCAGCACAGTTCACATTGCTGTCATCATTTGTTTACCTTGTATACAAGTCTCTCAGCACAGTTGTCATTGCTATGTCATCATTTGTTTACCTTGTATACAACTCTCTCAGCACGGTTGTCATTGCTATGTCAACATTTGTTTACCTTGTATCCATGTCTCTCAGCACAGCTCTTGTTGTTATGCCATCATAGTTCAACCTCTCTTGTAGTTGTGGTCCCAGTACTCTTTTAAAACATGTGATATGTCTTTAGAAAGCCTAACAGTAGTTTTCTGATAGGCTGTGATGTTGAGTCCAACAGCATTCTTTGTGTTCTGTATTGTATCTGTTAGGCTACCATCTGTTGTCAGGGCTAGTCAAATAGCATGACAAAGATGTCCACAGTGTTTGGATCTGCACCCACTTAGAGCTAGCTGCCTGCATCCTGAGGGTTTAGACCAAGGCTTTTAGTACCACAGACAATGAGGAGGTTGAAGGATTGGAGGTGGAGGTTGAATGATGGCTGGAGCAAAACCCATTGAAATCGTATTACAGAGCACTGCTCCATTTGTGCTTTTGTCAGATATCAGAAGTACGAAAGCTCTGCCTTCAAATCACTCCCCACAGACTTCAGACACTTTAGAAAATAAGGACTTTGTTGCTGTTATGCAACATCTATGGAGTGATTTCAGTGCCAACAAACTATTTGAAAAACAATATTTTTGCATTTGTATTTAGATATTGAATTTTTATGTAATATTTTTGCATTTTTTAAATTAATATATATTAATTCATCAATTGAACTTGTTTCTATGTTTAGCGGAGATCTCCAGTATAAAGGGAGGGCAAAAAAGCACCTAACAACGCACTCAATATCTAAATACGAGTGGTCTGGGGCAGGCGTTACATTGCGAGCATTTTCAGGTGCATTGTTAATAACAGTGGTTTTGGGAAACAGCTCTGAGATTTAACGATGCTCCTATGAAGAATCTAACGAAGAACTTGGCCTTAAGATGCTTTTGGGAAACCAGGCCCTGGTTCGAGTCACAACAGAAAGGTTAAATAGGGAGTGGAAAAGCTATCCTTAGAATGGTTGTGATGGGCTATTCAACTATATTGTTACAGTGCCTTGCGAAAGTATTCGGCCCCCTTGAACTTTGCGACCTTTTGCCACATTTCAGGCTTCAAACATAAAGATATAAAACTGTATTTTTGTGAAGAATCAACAACAAGTGGGACACAATCATGAAGTGGAACGACATTTATTGGATATTTCAAACTTTTTTAACAAATCAAAAACTGAAAAATTGGGCGTGCAAAATTATTCAGCCCCCTTAAGTTAATACTTTGTAGCGCCACCTTTTGCTGCGATTACAGCTGTAAGTCGCTTGGGGTATGTCTCTATCAGTTTTGCACATCGAGAGACTGAAATTTTGCAAAACAGCTCGAGCTCAGTGAGGTTGGATGGAGAGCATTTGTGAACAGCAGTTTTCAGTTCTTTCCACAGATTCTCGATTGGATTCAGGTCTGGACTTTGACTTGGCCATTCTAACACCTGGATATGTTTATTTTTGAACCATTCCATTGTAGATTTTGCTTTATGTTTTGGATCATTGTCTTGTTGGAAGACAAATCTCCGTCCCAGTCTCAGGTGTTTTGCAGACTCCATCAGGTTTTCTTCCAGAATGGTCCTGTATTTGGCTCCATCCATCTTCCCATCAATTTTAACCATCTTCCCTGTCCCTGCTGTAGAAAAGCAGGCCCAAACCATGATACTGCCACCACCATGTTTGACAGTGGGGATGGTGTGTTCAGGGTGATGAGCTGTGTTGCTTTTACGCCAAACATAACGTTTTGCATTGTTGCCAAAAAGGGCAATTTTGGTTTCATCTGACCAGAGCACCTTCTTCCACATGTTTGGTGTGTCTCCCAGGTGGCTTGTGGCAAACTTTAAACAACACTTTTTATGGATATCTTTAAGAAATGGCTTTCTTCTTGCCACTCTTCCATAAAGGCCAGATTTGTGCAATATACGACTGATTGTTGTCCTATGGACAGAGTCTCCCACCTCAGCTGTAGATCTCTGCAGTTCATGCAGAGTGATCATGGGCCTCTTGGCTGCATCTCTGATCAGTCTTCTCCTTGTATGAGCTGAAAGTTTAGAGGGACGGCCAGGTCTTGGTAGATTTGTAGTGGTCTGATACTCCTTCCATTTCAATATTATCGCTTGCACAGTGCTCCTTGGGATGTTTAAAGCTTGGGAAATCTTTTTGTATCCAAATCCGGCTTTAAACTTCTTCACAACAGTATCTCGGACCTGCCTGGTGTGTTCCTTGTTCTTCATGATGCTCTCTGCGCTTGTTGTTGATTCTTCACAAAACAGTTTTATATCTTTATGTTTGAAGCCTGAAATGTGGCAAAAGGTCGCAAAGTTCAAGGGGGCCGAATACTTTCGCAAGGCACTGTATGTGGGCCAAAATGCTGTTTTTGTCACACTTCTGCGTGACCTGTAAACATCATAGAGGTGAACAGAAGGCATGAGCATGTTCCAGAGAGTCTTTCAGGAATGGGGTCATAATAGCTTGTAGCCCAAACGATTCAACATGCCACATTGGCTTCAGAAACTGCCAGAAACCTGTTTAACATAGAGTGCGTCTGAGAAGTTGAATATATGAAACTTTGGTCAACTTGAAACTATAGTTTGTAAACTTGATACACAGACAATGAATGCAAAAACTACCATATTGAAACTAACTATATAAATATTGAATTTTCAATTAAATTGAGATTTTATTTGAAAACAAATTCATTCAATTCAGTTTCAAATCATTAAATAAAAATTCGTAAAATTGTTACGTGGGCTCCCCCTCCGGCCCCTAGGTCACCAGGCTGCTCTCTATGGTGCACACTTGTCACCATTGTTACGCGCATCAGCGCATTGTGACACTCACCCTGACTCCATCACCTCTTTGATTACCTGCCATATGTCACTCCCTTTGGTTCCTTCCCCAGGCGCCATTCTTTCTGTGTCTTGTCTGTGAGTCATTTGTGTTTTGTATTATGTTACGTTTATTTTTTTTAAACACTCACTCCCTGAACTTGCTTCCCGACTCTCAGCGCACAACATTACAGAATGACGCCTCACCAAGGGAAGCATCAGAGAGTGTTTTTGTTGTTGTTTTTGTTTTGGAGGTGATGTTGGGTCCAGGTGTCAGAATCGGAGCTACCTGGGAGGCCTGAGCGGGTTTGTCCCATGCCTTGGTGGGTTCAACGGGTTCCCCTGACTCAGCTGGCTCAACGGGTTCCCATACCTCGACCGAGGCAACCGGGGAGGTCTCAGCTGGCTCATCAGGCTCTCACTGCTCAGCTGGATCAACAGGTTCCAGGCGCCTTAGCAGAGGGGACCAGTCCGCTCCTGATCCCCGGGATCGTCATCCTGGTCAGCGTCCTGTGGCTGGAGCCGTGTGTCTGGGGGGGGGGTACTGTCATGTGTGCTCCCTCTCCGGCCTCTAGGTCACCAGGCTGCTTGTTATGGTGCATACCTGTCAGCATCGTTACACGGAACCCAAACCGGCGGGATTATGTTATGTTTATTTATAAAAAAACACTCCCTGAATTTGCTTCCCGACTCTCAGCATACAACGTTACAAAATGTATGAATTCAGTTATTCAATATCTGAATACAAATGCAAAAATATTGAATTAAATATTGGTTTGCAATTTTCCCACGTATGGAAATAGAGCCTGCAAATAGAGCCTGCAAGAAGAGCTTGGAGAGTGGAAAATTGTGGAGACCCAATGTCCAAGTAGTCTACGCGTACAGTACCCAGTAAAAATTCTGGACACACCTACTCATTCAAGGGTTTTTCTTGATTTTTACTAATTTAGGTAATATTTTAGATTCTTCAAAGTAGCCACCCTTTGCCTTGATGACAGCTTTGCACACTCCACTGCCATTACACAAAATGTATTCCATTGCATGAGCCACACCAGGTAACATCATTTGATTGAACATTCTACATTACCATGGAAATTATTGCATCACAATACCAAGCAGCCATTGCAAGTGTAACCATGAGTCTACCAGTCAAATTGCCAGGGTTAGAGATTCCAAGCCCATTCTATTTGTTTGCTACAATAGCTTACTTGTTTCAGCAATGGGTAAACAGTTTCATCACATTGTTAAGAGTCCATGTTATTGCAGAAAAGGACTCAACCACACAAGTACCAGGCCATTCCGTCTTTAGTCAGATATTTTATTTTCATGATGGTCTTCATCCATAACCGTCGATTACACGGTTATACGGTAATTGTGCCAGCCCTACCTCAGACTGCATAGAGCAGAACGTGCTGAAGTTCAGAACACTTCAGCACGTGCTCTTCTGTCAGTTAGCCCTCCATACAGGCTCTAAATGGTCCCTCAGCGTCACTCCATCTGTCCTGTAGTTTTCGATGTGAAGAGCTTCTCTCTCTGTGTTGATGGGCTGTTGGTAGTTGTTATGGGTGTAATGGTCCTCCCCTGGGGTGTTGTACTGTACAGAGGGGTTTTAATAGGAACGTCCTGGATGCTGCTTTTCTCTGTGGAGGTTAAAGTTTGTGGGACAGATGCTGACAACAGCTGACTTAACAGCATTGCACTGAACACAGCCATAAAGTAATTGGATCCACAAATCAGCTGACGGCTCCAGGTTTATAGTGGCCCGTGCCTTTTTGGGCCGTATTTCATGGCCTAGTGGGAAGGCTGTCAGGGGCATTTTGAGGTAGCAAGGGTCCTCAGAAGTGCTGGTAAGAGGAAACGCTGCTGGTTATGAATGAACCTCACTGGAACCCAACCCAACGAATCAATCTCTACTCTTCAGCTGTCAATGATGACAGCACCTGACCTCAGTAAACTAAGTCTTCCTATTAGAAGTGTTTGGCTCACCTGGAATTAGGAGACACAGTCGTTTTCAGTAGTTCCTGAATTGTATTTCTGTCAGATTCTCTAGGTTGTAGGCCCACTTCAAACGCTAGTTCATTTTGGATCACCTCGTCACTTAATTTGAGCTAAAAGTAATTCATGACCGTGACAGTACAGACATGTATTGCAAGCTTGTAACAAAGAGATGGCAAGGACAGGACCCTGCTGTTCTAGTTATCTGTTACACCCTGCTTCCCTATGGACTGAATTAAGAGGTCAGAGTGTCTGAGGCAGCTCAGTGGGAGAGAATCAGCTCGTCTTGACCTCTGCCCCTCCTCTTCTTTTCCTGGAAACAGACAACACTAGCATGCACCACTCTTCTTTCTGAACTCTGTATTTTCTCCATTCTCTCTTTCCTTACCTTCTCTCTTTTTTACTTTGTGTGCATCTCATGTCTCTCTCTATAACCACTAATGCTGTGTCTGTCCTCTTTTTAGAACAGTATGCTTTGTTATTCCCACCAAATAGAAACAAATCTTCCAGGGTCATGAACAGGTCACTGGAGAATAGTGCGGGACAGGGTGAAAAGCCAAAAAACAATGCTTTTTCTTTTCAGTTGTACATAACTCCTCCTCCCTCTCTCTGATAAGAGCAACATCAAATCAAACTTTATTTGTCAACAAGTGTATACTTTACCGATAAATGCTTACTTACAAGCCCTTAACCAACAGTGCGGTTCAAGAAGAGTTAAGAAAAGATATACCAAGTAGACTAAAATAAAAAGCAATAATAAGTAACACAATAAGATTAATACGTAACACAATAAGAATAAAAATAGTGAGGCTATATACAGGGAGCACCGGTACCGAGTCAGTGTGCAGGGGTACGGGTTAGTTGAGGTAATTTGTACATGTAGGTGAGGGTGAAGTGACTATGCGTAGATAATAAACAGTGAGTAGCAGCAGTGTACAATGTTAACATTGACAAAGCAAGTGAAGTAGATAATATACAAAGTAAGTAAAATAACAGTAAACATTACACTCACAGAAGTTCCAAAAGAATAAAGACATTACAAATGTCATATTATGTATATATACAGTCTTGTAACAATGTACAAATGGTTAAAGTACAAAAGGGAAAATAATTAGGTTATCTTGGGTTACAATGTGTTTGTTCTTCACTGGTTGACCTTTTCTTTTGGCAACAGGTCACGAATCTTGCTGCTGTGTTTGCACACTGTGGTATTTCACCCAGTAGATATCGTGTTTGTTTTCTAATTCCTTGTGGATCTGTGTAATCTGAGGGAAATATGTGTCTCTAATATGGTCATACATTGGGCAGGAGATTAGGAAGTGCAGCTCAGTTTCCACCTCATTTTGTGGGCAGTGTGCACATAGCCTGTCTTCTCTTGAGAGCCAGGTCTGCCATCAGCGGCCTTTCTCAGTAGCAAGGCTATGCTCACTGAGTCTCTACATAATCAAAGCTTTCCATAAGTTTGGGTCAGTCACAGTGGTCAGGTATTCTGCCACGGTGTACTCTCTGTTTAGTGCCCAAATAGCATTCTAGTTTGCTCAGTTTTTTTGTTAATTCTTTCCAATGTGTCAAGTAATTATCTTTTTGTTTTCTCATAATTTTGTTGGGTCTAATTGTGTTGCTGTCCTGGGGCTCTTTTTGGAATCAACAAAGCATGAGAAGATTTTGCCTTTGTTTTGGTTTGTTTGTTTGTCAATTAGGGTGTGCAGGGTGAATACGTGGTCTGTCGTACGATAATTTGGTAAAAAGCCAATTTGACATTTGCTCAGTACATTGTTTTCACTGAGGAAATGTACGAGTTTGCTGTTAATGGTCATGCAGAGGATTTTCCCAAGGTTTCTGTTGACACATACCCCATGGTATGATGTACTGGGTCGTTCGCACTACCCTCTGTAGCGCCTTATGGTCAGATGCCGAGCAGTTGCCATACCAGGCAGTGATGCAACCGGTGCTCTCAATGGTGCAGCTATTGAACCTTCTGAGGATCTGGGGACCCATGCCAAATCTTTTTGGTCTCCTGAGTGGGAAAAAGTTTTGTCCTGCCCTCTTCACGACTGTTTTGGTATGTTTGGACTATGATGTGATGTGACACCAAGGAACTTGAAACTCTCGACCCGCTCCACTACAGCCCTGTCGATGTTCTTGGCGGCCTGTTTGGTCCATGATCAGCTCCTTTGTCTTGCTCACATTGAGGGAGAGGTTGTTGTCATGTTTTCTATCTATCTTCCACTTTCCTCCCTCTTTTCCCTCTCCATCTCCTCCCCTCTTTCCATCCTGCCCCCACTCGTACCAGACAGTAATCTGTCACGCCCTGGTCTAAGTATTTTGTGTTTTTTCTTCATGTATTGGGTCAGGCCAGGGTGTGGCATGGAGTTTTTGTATTGTGGTGTGTTTTGTCTTGGGGTTTTGGTATGTATATATTTGGGATTGTAGCTAGTGGGGTATTCTAGCAAAGTCTATGGCTGTCTGGAGTGATTCTCAATCAGAGGCAGGTGCTTATCGTTGTCTCTGATTGGGAACCATATTTAGGCAGCCATATTCTTTGAGTTTGTCGTGGGTGATTGTCCTTAGTGTCTTACTTGTACTCTCTGTTAGTTTGCACTAGATAGGCTGTTTCGGTTTTCATTACGTTTATTGTTTTGTTCGTGTAAGTTCGTGTTATTTTGTTTCATTAAATATGAATCGCAATCGACACGCTGCATTTTGGTCCGATCCTTGTTCTACCTCTTCGTCAGAGGAGGATATAGAAGAAAGCCGTAACAGAATCCCCCACCACCAACGGACCAAGCAGCGTGTCAACAGGCAGGAGCAGCCCAAAGAGGAGAGGTGCTATAAGGAGTTCTGGACATGGGAGGAAATCCTAAACGGAGAAGGACCCTGGGCTCAGCCTGGAGAATATCGCCGCCCCAAAGAGGAACTGGAGGCGGCGAGAGCAAAGAGGCGCCGTAATGAGGAGGCAGCACGGCGACTCGGAAGGAAGCCTGAGAATCAGCCCCAAAAATGTATTGGGGGGGGGGGCTCAGGGAGAGTGTGGCAGAGTCAGGAGTCAGACCTGAGCCAACTCTCCCTGTTTATCGTGAGGAGCCTAGGAGGAGACCCGAACCAGAGCCGGTGTTGGAGGTGAGCGAAACAGAGACCGTGAAGGAGTTAATGGGGAAATTGGAGGAGAGAGAAATGAGGGAGTTGCTGTGTTGGTGCTTTTTGCATGGAATTCGCCCGACGGAACGTGTCGGGGATTTGATGGC
Source organism: Oncorhynchus kisutch (assembly GCF_002021735.2). Classification (NCBI taxonomy): domain Eukaryota; kingdom Metazoa; phylum Chordata; class Actinopteri; order Salmoniformes; family Salmonidae; genus Oncorhynchus; species Oncorhynchus kisutch. The sequence continues at coordinate 44,183,339 of NC_034188.2, read as the reverse complement.
ACCTGGGTTAGCGCTCCATACTCGTCCTGAGGTGCGTGTTAGTCGGCTGGTGAAGTTGGTACCAGGCCTCCTGTACACATCCCTAGCCTTGCACGTCCTGTGCCAACACTGCTCTCAAGATCTCCAGTACGCCTTCACGGTCTAGCCCATCCTGTGCCACCTCCACACTCCAGTCCTCCGGTAGCAGCTCCCCGCACCAGGCTACCTGTGCGTGTCCTCGGTCTAGTAACACCAGTACCAGCACCACGCACCAGGCCTTCAGTGCGCCTCGCCTGTTCAGCGCAACCAGAGTCTCTCTCCTCTCCTGCGCTGCTGGATTCTCCCGCCTGTTTAGCGCAGTTAGAGTCTTCCTCCTCTCCTGCGCTGCCGGAGTCTCCCGCCTGTTCAGCGCAGACAGAGCTGCCAGTCTGCAAGGAGCTGCCAGTCTGCATGGAGCAGCCAGAGATGTCAGTCTACATGAAGGAGCCCGAGCTGCCAGTCTGCATGAAGCAGCCAGTCTACATGGAGCAGCCAGAGCTGTCAGTCTGCATGAAGCAGCCAGAGCTGTCAGTCTGCATAGAGCAGCCAGAGCTGCCAGTCATCAAGGAGCTGTCAGTCTACATGAAGGAGCCCGAGCTGCCAGTCTGCATGAAGCAGCCAGTCTACATGGAGCAGCCAGAGCTGTCAGTCTGCATGAAGCAGCCAGAGCTGTCAGTCTGCATAGAGCAGCCAGAGATGCCAGTCATCAAGGAGCTGCCAGTCTACATGGAGCAGCCAGAGCTGTCAGTCTGCACGGAGCTGTCAGTCTGTAAGGAGCTGCCAGTCTGCAAGGGGCTGCCAGTCTGCAAGGGGCTGCCAGTCAGCACGGAGCCGCCAGAGCTGTCAGTCTGTAAGAAGCCGCCAGAGCTGTCAGCCTATATGGAGCAGCCAGTGCCGCCAGTCTGCCCAGCGTCGCCAGTCTGCCCAGCGTCGCCAGTCTGCCCAGCACCGCCAGTCTGCCCAGCGTTGCCAGTCTGCCCAGCGCCGCCAGTCTGCCCAGCGCCGTCAGTCTGCCCAGCGCCGCCAGTCTGCCCAGCGCCGCCAGTCTGCCCAGCACCGCCAGTCTGCCCAGCGTCGCCAGTCTGCCCAGCGCCGCCAGTCTGCCCAGCGCCGCCAGATCTGCCATTCAGCCAGACTCTTCCAGATCTGCCAGTCAACCAGACTCTTCCAGATCTGCCAGTCAACCAGACTCTTCCAGATCTGCCAGTCAACCAGACTCTTCCAGATCTGCCAGTCAACCAGACTCTTCCAGATCTGCCAGCCAGCCAGGATCTGGTAGATATATCTACCTGTCTGAGCTTCCTCTCACTCCTGAGCTTCCTCTCACTCCTGAGCTTCCTCTCACTCCTGAGCTTTCTCTCATTCCCGAGCTTCCCCTCAGTCCCGAGCTGCCTCAGTCCCGAGCTGTCCTTCAGTTCCGATCTGCTCCTCAGTCCAGTGGGGTTCTGGGTGAGGACTACTAGGCCATGGTCGGCGGCGAGGGTGGACTATCCAGGGACGAAGGGAGAGGGGACTAAGACATTAAAGGAGTGGGGTCCACGTCCCGCGCCGGAGCCGCCACCATGGACAGACGCCCACCCGGACCCTCCCTATTGTTTTGAGGTGCGTTCGGGAGTCCGCACCTTAGGGGGGGGGGTTCTGTCACGCCCTGGTCTAAGTATTTTGTGTTTTTTCTTCATGTATTGGGTCAGGCCAGGGTGTGGCATGGAGTTTTTGTATTGTGGTGTGTTTTGTCTTGGGGTTTTGGTATGTATATATTTGGGATTGTAGCTAGTGGGGTATTCTAGCAAAGTCTATGGCTGTCTGGAGTGATTCTCAATCAGAGGCAGGTGCTTATCGTTGTCTCTGATTGGGAACCATATTTAGGCAGCCATATTCTTTGAGTTTGTCGTGGGTGATTGTCCTTAGTGTCTTACTTGTACTCTCTGTTAGTTTGCACTAGATAGGCTGTTTCGGTTTTCATTACGTTTATTGTTTTGTTCGTGTAAGTTCGTGTTATTTTGTTTCATTAAATATGAATCGCAATCGACACGCTGCATTTTGGTCCGATCCTTGTTCTACCTCTTCGTCAGAGGAGGATATAGAAGAAAGCCGTAACATAATCAGTGAGGCAGAGAACCGTAAGGATTCATTGTTCTCTGCCAGTACAGAGGGCACCAGCAGCGGCCTGCTTAATTTGAGCCTCCATATGCTGGGTGAAATTTGTTCCTCCTCTCCTGGTGTGTTATTTTTAGTGTGTTAGCATGTGCGCTGGCCCGCAACAGCAGTGAGACTGACCGGACTGGGCCAGGCTCCAGGACTACCACAGAGCGATGCAGTTAAGCTCTGTTCAGCCCAGCCAGCAGAACCAACAGGCAACCTCCTGTTCCCATACCACACCCCCACAACCTAACAAAATATTCTGGGAACCTTTAGCGGAGCCCATTCTGTTTGCATGGAAGCAGCAGCGCCACCAGGCAGCCCTTCAGCATTCAGGGCCATTATAGTCTTGGCTTTGGTGCCGTTGTTTTAAATTGCCTCTGACTCTCTGAGAGCCCCTGCAGGGTCCTCTCCTCTTATCATTAAAGGAAAATAACTGCTCTAAAGATGGAGTCCCCAGACCCTTTTGTTTTAAAATGATTCCTTGAGGTCTTTATACAGTGCTGGCACTTCTCTTAACATCTAAGATGTAAAGTCGCCTGTATGACATGTCCCCTTGTGGAAAAAAAATAAGAAACCCGCACACTGCTCTTGATAGAATCACTGCTCTTTAATAAACTTTACGTGTCAGCCTCAAGGCCTTCATCAGAGCTTTTAGATATGTCCTCTTAAAACTGCTTATAACACATTCTGTTAAATTCTAACAACATATGTGTGTTTAGGCTTATTTCGTTAAAGCCAAGGACTGAGGGGGGCATAACTTTATAAAAATAGTAGCGATATTTCAATTTAGAATAATTATATACAACTATGCAGTCAAAAGGACTGAGTGCCTCATCGTGTCTAGTGTTAAACTTACCAATACACCGTAATCAGAGAAATTGCTTTTTCTAAGAGCTCTTTCTAAATTCTTTCTAAGAGCTTTGTGTCTAATAAGTTAATGTTTTCAGATTTCAGATACAGTTGAATTCGGAAGTTTACATACACTTAGGTTGGAGTCATTAAAACTTGTTTTTCAACCAACCACAAATTTCTTACTATAGTTTTGGCAAGTCGGTTAGGACATCTATTTTGTGCATGACACAAGTAATTTTTCCAACAATTGTTTACAGACAGATTATTTCACTTATAATTCACTGTATCACAATTCCAGTGGGTTTAAGACATTAAGATAGGGGGCAGTATTTCCCCTTTGGATGAATTGCGTGCCCATAGTGAACTGCATCAAAATCTGTCCTAAATTGCTAATATATGCATATTATTATTATTATTGGATAGAAAACACTCTGAAGCTTCTAAAATCGTTTGAATTATGTCTGTGAGTATAACAGAACTCACAGGGCAGGCAATCTTCCAAACTAGTTTTGGAATCCTGAAATTTGGGGCAACTTTGTCATCGCCCCCTCCCTTCCCAACAAGTTATGGATCTGGAAACACTTCCTATGTCTTCCACTAGATGTCCTCATTCAGTAGAGAGTGTAATCGAGCATTTGCTGTGAACTTTGACCTAATGGGGAGGAATTTGCTACGGTGTCACAAAAGATTCACGTGCTTGAGGGCGCATATGCGTTAGACTGCTTTGTCTGTTCCAGTCAGCCCCAGATGAACTAGGATTGTCCGGTTGGAATGCCATTCGTTTTGTACGTTTATAACATCCTGAAGATTGATTCTGCACTTTGTTTGACCAGTTTCGTCGACCTGTAATATGTAATTTGGAAGGTTTGATGCAAAATTATCCTGGACCAGAAGTCATTTTTTGGGCATTTGAGCTGAAAGTTGTAGCAGGTGCTGCTACATGGACACTAGAATTGAACATTATGAAACAAAACGATTTATTGTTGACGTAGGACTCCTTGCAGTACATTCTGATCGAAGACCATCAAAGGTAAGGGAATATTTATGTTGTAATTTTGTATTTCTGTTGACTCCAACATAGCGGAGAAATATTGTTACGTCTGAGCACGGTCTCAGATTATTGTATGGTAAGCTTTTTCCATAACGTAAAAGAAAATGTGACACAGCGATTGCATTAAGAACCAGTGTATCTTTTTAATTATATGTAGAACATGTATCTTTAGTCAAAGTTTATGATGAGTATTTCTGTTATCTGGCGTAGCTTTCTATAATTCCTCCGGAAATGTTTGAGAATTTTCTGAACATGGCGTCAATGTAAACCGAGATTTATGGATATAAAATGCATATTATCGAACAAAACATAAATGTACTGTGTAACATGTCATATGACTGTCATCTGATGAAGATTTTCAAGAGGTTAGTGAATTATTTTTAAAAAATCCTGCTTTTTGTCATTTTATCATTTGTGGTACAAAATGGAGTTCCTGTAGGGGAACCCATAATCTTATTAAACAGCTTGGAAAATTCTAGAAAATGATGTCATGGCTTTAGAAGCTGCTGATAGGCTAATTGACATCATTTGAGTCAATTGGAGGTGTACCTGTGGATGTATTTCAAGGTCTACCTTCAAACTCAGTGCCTCTTTGCTTGGCATCATGGGAAAATCAAATAAAATCAGCCAAGACCTCCACAAGTCTGGTTCATCCTTGGGAGCAATTTCCAAACACCTGAATGTACCACGTTCATCTGTACAAACAATAGTATAAACACCTTGGGACAACGCAGCTGACATTCTGCTCAGAAATGAGACGCATTCTGTCACCTAGAGATTAACGTAAATGTCAAGAATTGTCAAAAACTAAGTTTAAATGTAGTTGGCTAAAGTGTATGTAAACTTCCGACTTCAACTGTATATCTACGGTATACATCTGATATGTTTATTTGGATCCCCATGTATATTTATCTTTAGCTATTTTGTTTTTCCTTTGTGTCCAGTGCATTAGTGTCAGCGTCGTTTGTATAGGTGGCAGGGAAGTCAGGCGCAGGAGAGTCAAAATGAAGTGTAAATGGAGTTTTTTAATAAATGTCAACAGAACATGCTCCATAACACTAAAATGAACAGACATGAAAAAACATGGGTACGAGGACCCGTCACACACCAACACAACAAAATAACAACACTGACAACTAAACTATCTCTGACAAAGACATAAGGGGAAACAGAGGGTTAAATGCACTACAGGTAATGAATGGGATTGAAAACAGGTGTGTGGGAAGACAAGACAAAACCAATGGAAAATGAAAAATGGATCAATGATGGCTAGAAGACCGGTGACGTCGAACGCCGAGCACCGCCCGAACAAGGAGAGGCAACGACTTCGGCAGAAGTCGTGCCAATTAGTTTAACCAGGGGACATGAGAACTCAACTAAAAGTATTACTAAAATAAAAGGCCTATTTACTAGTGTGTCCTCTGCATTGTTTGCACACTAAAGATAGGCTTCAAGATATGGAATCAGTCCTGTAAAACTGAGTGATATACTTGATTTTGGTACCTCCAGTAAATCTTCCCAATAATGTGTGGAGCCTGCAGGTGTGAGTCTGCGATTACCTCACATACTCTACTATTTTTGCTGTACCAGATTTGGCCACCAGCTCAATGATCGGTGTGACAGTGCTGATGTATCAATAAAGGGGGTGGGTGGGGTGGGGGGGGGGCAGAGGAAGAGTCTTCTGACTGGAGACGGGCGGCGCAGACAGATGTTTGGTGCTGATGATGTCACTCTGGGGGGAACAGAGACATCTGATTGGAGAGATTTAATGGAAAAAACATTCAGAGTCGGCAGAAAACAAAGCCACACCCGAATTGGACACTAGGGAGGATTTGATACTCCTTGCAAAACTGTCATAGTCCATAAAGAGGGTCAAACAATCTTGCTCTTCATACAGACTTATTCTCCACCTCACTCATCCTCACTGTTTCATAACAGTACTTATTCCTGGATTAAATCCCTCAGCCATGGTTGAACATTGAACATGTATTAAATTACAACATTAATACAGTAGGCCACATGGGAATAGTACTCAGTTACTCTAGTCTTAACAAGAGCCATAGAGATCTCTAGCCTATATATTAATGGTACAGACACACTGAGAAATCTGACTGCCACAAATTCAAGTAGTGGTTTTGACACCTGACATGGACAAATGTGGATTGGCAGCGATTTTATCAGGCGGACATGTAGCCTGTAGTTATAAAGACCAGTGTGGAGATGTGAGTGACGTTACAGGGCAGTACTGCTCCTCTGGGCAGCCTGCTGTTCAAATACCCCGTTGGGCCAAAACATGACACGGCCTTTGAATAGCAGTCATTCTCAGGCACAGAGCCAGGCCATTAGCCCACAACAGAGCAGAGAGAAGAGGTTCACACCTATCACAGAAAGTGTATGAGAGATGCAGTGACAACCACAAAAAGTATAGTGGAGTGTTCAAATGTGTGTCTATGGAAGAGAGGCAATAGCATGACAATTCTGATCTTTACCTGGGGGAGGATCCATTTAAGATGCATTAGCCTATTGTGCTTTCCCTCCCTATCTTGCCCTGGGCTAAACTACATGTTTGGTTCTCTTGTGTCAGCCAACTGCACTGGAGTCTTAATGAGTAGAGAGCAAAGCCTCATTGATTGGCTGATATTTAAGACCTGACACAGTGATTGGCTGATGTGACTTCTGGGTAATGGGCTCCCCGGGGCACTGCTGCTGTTCGGTCCTGGGGATCTTCAGAGCTTCAAACATCTGAATCAGACAGTTTGCCTGTTTTCCTCCACCCTATTGAAAGCATAGCCTTGGCAACAGCTCTGCTGCAATCATCGGTCTTATTCATCCAGACTTTAGCCTCTTTTATATCACTTCAAATGTGTTTTGTCGCTGGTCAGAGAACATGGCCTTGATGCCTCTTGCACTGGCTTGATGTGAGTGGCTCTGTCACGTTCTGACCTTAGTTCCTTTGTTTTGTATTTTGTTTTAGTATGGTCAAGGCGTGAGTTGGGTGGGATGTCTATGTTAGTTTGTCTATGATTTTCTATTTCTGTGTTTGGCCTGGTATGGTTCTCAATCAGAGGCAGCTGTCAATCATTGTCCCTGATTGAGAACCATATTCAGGTAGCCTGTTTTCCATTGTGTTTTGTGGGTGGTTGTTTTCAGTCTTTGTGTGTCTACACCAGACAGAACTTTTCCGGTTGTTTCTTTGTTGTTTTGTTATTCAGTGTTCAGTTTTCATTAAATAAGATGAACACTTACCACGCTGCGCTTTGGTCCTCTCCTTCTTCCCACGACAGCCGTTACAGACTCATCAAGGGGGTAAGCAGGCTTTGGAGAATATAACTCCATGAGGCAGACCTGACAGCCCTTCGTGCCATCTCCTTATTTTGCAGTGTTTTTGTCACTATTAATTATCTTTAGTTTTTACCTCAGTGCCACTTGCTAAAAACAACAAGAGCTTGATTCCAACTGCCACTGTTCCTTTCTTTTCTTGAGGCAGCCTGAAGGGCCAAAGGCAGACTTTTGTCAACTGAGGTTACCCTCAAAGTGAGTAATCTCAAACAAACCAGGCCACTGAGTAGTCAAGAAGATAAAGGCAAAACTTCATAGGCTTGAAGGTCTTTAATCTATTCAGCCCTTGTTAACCAAAGTCAACGAGACGGTTTTCATATTATTTTGTAATAATTTTTACGTCAAACATTTTGCATCACTTTTGTTCAGCGACAGCATTATCAATATTCAATTTCCTTTGCATCAGAACTCTGTGTAGCCTAGGTTTCAAATGGCCTATGTTTCAATCAAGTCTTCAATCAAATCAAATGACTGGAACAAATGGCAAAAATCACTGAAGTTGGAGACATATCTCCCTCACTAACTTTAAGCATCCGCTATCTGAGCAGCTTACCGATCGCTGAAGATTTACACAGCCCCTCTGTAAATAGCCCATCCAACTACCTACCTCATCCCCATATTGTTTTTATTTACATTTTTTTGCTCTTTTGCACACCAGTATTTCTACTTGCACATCTTCATCTGCATATCTATCACTCCAGTGTTAATTTGCTAAATTGTAATTACTTCGCTACTATGGCCTATTTATTTCCTTACCTCCTTACGCCATTTGCGCACACTGTATATAGATGTTTCTATTGTGTTATTGACTGTACATGTGTTTATCCCACGTGTAACTCTGTGTTGTTTTTTGTCGCACTGCTTTGCTTTATCTTGGCCAGGTCGCAGTTGTAGATGAGAACTTGTTCTCATCTGGCTTACCTGGTTAAATAAAGGTCAAATTAAAAAAAGTCACTGCTGCAAAGCATTTTATTTTACTGGGACCACTGCAGCAGAAGGGAACTCCTTCCTCCGCTATACTTTTGTCCGCGTGAGGCTAGAATACATTAAGTTTCCTGGGGAAGCTGTGAAGCGAGCTGGAGCCTAAATCAGGCTCATGAGTCTGTTATTAAAGAATGTGAAACTGTCTGTGAAATTAGACATTGAACTTGAACCCTGTATCAACAATCAGCTGATTTAGACATGTTTTTTCTCAAATCATCATAAAGTGAACAGCTCTTGTGACATATAGCATTGTGTAGGGGTGGCAGGTAGCCTAGTGGTTAGAGCGATCGACTTGTAACCCGAAAGGTTGCAAGATCGAAGCTCCGAGCTGACAAGGTAAAAATCTGTCGGTCTGCCCCTGAACAAGGCAGTTAACCACCTGTTCCTAGGCCGTCATTGAAAATAAGAATTTGTTCTAAACTGACTTGCCTAGTTAAAAAAAAGTAAGTGTTAGGTTTTGAATATCAGAGTAAGAACTTGATGGACACTGTAAAAGCTTCAACCAAGTTTATTCACCCCAATGGATCAAACAGCTGAACAGACAAAGACATGGTTCCACCAGTGGTAGTAAATATACCCCAATTTAGGGTGGAATCTCTTCCTTCTCTCTAAACATTACATCTCTGTTGCAAGGCAGGAAATTAAGTGACTCTAATAAACTGTTCCTTCTCCTTTAATGTGACCTGCCCTCTGCCCCCTTTCTCACCAATCCACAGCTCTCAACCCTTATCAGTGCCTGCCAAGATGTGGTCTCTTTCCTTCACTCAGTACATTCCAAGTTTAATTGCCTGTACCATATACGTCACTCCTACAGATAACCATTAACTTCTGGTGCAAACCCTAGACTCTGGCACCCCTCATGTCTCTTATATAACTAATGACTAATAATATTCAAAGTTTAGAAATCCGAACCCATTAGCACGCAAGGTATTCTGTTATTTTTAAATAGCTCACATTTTTTAGTTCACACTAAATAAAATGACATATGCCATATGGATTTTATGATGTTGTAAAAATGTAGCATAAAAAGCAGAAATATAAACATTGGATTTCAGTGGTCCGAATTTTATTTAAAAAACAAAAATCTGACTGTTTCCATTGTTAGGCCTACCCATGTGTCTCCTCATTCAGAAAGCCTGCTCACTGATGGCAATACCCAAGTGGATAATCTTGACTTGATTGAGTTGGAATGATGTGAATGAAGTTAAATATGATAACGGGGAATTTTGGTGATCAGCATTGAGCTTTCTCTATGCCTTTATCCTTTGTTTCCATCCATTTGATGAACTTTACCAATGGCTTGTGTGTGAATACTACATATCCAACGGTACCATAATGGGTGTCCATGGTTTTCATGGGTGTCCAGCAATAATTTGCATACATTTAGAATCACCCATGGGCTCAAACCACCCAGTTTATAATGTCACATGAATTTGCCCACTGCATTAATTTGCAAGGAATGGGCTAGAAAGCATCTTTAATTACAGTTAAGAATGTCATCACCTCCCCATAGAAATTATTAGAAGTGAGTTCTCGAGATAATCTAGTATCTGAATTTCCTATCTAAAAAACAAGAAAGGGACTTGCAGTAAGTATCCATGGTTCTAAATCAATAGTTTAGTAGTCTGGAGATGTCTGAAACATTACTTTGCTTGACCATGCTGTAGGTCATGTCACTGTTTGTTACATGCAATATACTTTGTTGACTTCACCGGACAGATTTTGTAATTAAACAAATGTGTTTATTTTGCCACTGCGTTTTCTGATTGTCTCAGCCTTAGGCCTATATATCACTGTGTCAAGGCATATGAACTAACAGGTTATAGAGCAAACAATGCAATTATCACAACACATAGGTTGTAATGTGCCTTTTTGGGGGGAAGGGGATTGGCTTCTCCGGTGATTTTACCCCTGCACCGCTACTGATAGCTAGACTGTTGTTTTATTTTTTTTACTCAATACTGTTGTTTTTCAATTTCAGAAATTAGTTTGTGTTTCTTAACCCGGCTACAGATACAGTAAATAGTAGGCTGGTGACTGATGTGTAGCCTATGATAGGATGCGGAGCCATAACGGAGTCTGCCTTTCTGTCTGCCCACACTCATCGCTTCTTTCACCGCAGTTCACCAACTGATAACATTGCTGCTCTGTGCACCCAGTGCTGCTAATGTTCTGCTTATCATGGAAGCCTATCCAGTCCAAGTGAAAATACAAGTCACGGAAAGGCGAGTCCGAGTCAACAATGGTCGAGAAGGCGAGTCCAAATTAGTCGCTAATGGCTGAGTCCTGGATTAGAGTATTACAGCACTGCTCATGTAGGCCATGATGAAAAAGTACCAAAGAATACCACAGTGCAGTCATAATCATATGATTTCTTACAATTCTATTGTGGAATAGTTATAGAAAAATATAATATATTACCTACTTCTTCAAAACCTGTGTTAAATATAGCTGGAAAGTGTGGTTGTGGGGTTGGGTTGTAATTCAGACAGGATTACCATTCCCCAATGGTCAAACACATAAATTGCACAAGACAGCTATAATAGTATTGTGGAGCTACATAGGGACTTTAAGGAATTTTAGAAGCCTGTCTTTTTTTTGCAAATCTTTACTGACAACCTCCATATTCAATGAGCCAGCCAGCCAACGTTAGCTAGTTAAACAATAAAACAGTGCCAGCAATGCCACAGTGCTGGGAGCTAACCAACCATGTTCAATGTTAGATCAACTGTAATGTCAATACCATTGTAAAGCACAATTTCTCCCCTTTCCAACAAAATCCATGCCGAGACCTCCACACTGCCCGTTTCTGCATGATTCAAGGAGGCAATGAGCTTCATCAGGTCTTTTAAAAAATGGCGTGTGGGGAAGCGAAACTAATGCGTGATAGTGAGAAGGAGAGATGTCATGTGGGGGAACTGCTTTTTTTCACTCGATCTGTCCAATTTATCACCGTACCTTACCTCTAAAATGTAAATAAAACACTATAAAGAGTTTATATAATGTGTCATTACATACGTATTTGAAGGTTTGTGTCGAATTTGAATCGGGTTTTAGGCCGGTGCTAAAGCAGTCAACACAGTCACTACAGTCCCATTAGTTTTCTTTTGCAGCCTCGTTTGAATTTCATGGTTGCACACATTAGTACGGAATGGGTTGAGTTTACATTCATAATAACATCAGTTAGGGAGCCAGCTAACTTTAGCTTGAAATGAAACCACTTTCTGTCAAAATCTGAAAAGGTGTAATATCTGAAAATGTAACGTTAGTCTAGCGTCAGCTAGCTATCTTACATCATCATGCATGGATGCTTCTCCTTGTCAGGAATGCCATGCCACGGTTGCCCTTAGTTTGAAGATGAAATCCGGAGACAGGTGTTTTCTCCATCTCTTTAGCTATCATACTCTAATTCCACTGATTCCAATTCCAATTTCTTGATCCTCCAGAAAGTGGAGAGCCACACTTATGCAGCTCCACTACACAATATTTTTTTTTTAAAGGCTGCATTCGACAGGATTACCAACACAGACTGACGAGCTTCTATGGCAGACCAATCCGAACTCCTCTCTACATGTCCAGCCCACTCATTATCTCAGCCAATCATGGCTAGTGGGAAGGTTGCTAACTTTTTCTGTGGCTTAACCAACAAGGCTCATAATTTTAGCAATGTTATTCGTATTTTCAGATGGCATACGAGTTTGTTATTATGGCACATGAAAGTTCACATGTTCAAGAAGGCATTTCTGCCAAAACGGCTCTCCTGTTTAATCGTGACTTGCGACATCCCTGAATCAGGTCACAAATCTTCACCTCTATTAAAAATGTTTAATCAATCTCTTGTTTTTGGTACTATCCATGTGCTTCTTGTAAAACCCTGTGCATGGCTTGATCAAAATGGGACTGAGGGTTTATTTGAGTACTGTACTATTGTTATTATTATTATTATTATTATTATTATTATTATAGAATCATACAGTTTGTTCAAGAGTTCTGTTAACATTCCTGGAAACTTGATTTAAGCATCTTACTTGGAGTGCAAATGAGCAAATCATGAGGTGCAGCAGTGCTCTCATCAACTCCTCTTTGTTGGGTTTCTGTCCTATGATGATGTTTATATCAGAAGAACACAAAATAGTTCAGACTCTATATTATATGGGCTGAATGTGCTCTGCTGGCTTGGTTCCTCCTCACAGAGCTGCTACATTGTGATCTATGAACAGGCTAATTGTCATTGATCTTTACTGCTGTAATGGCCTCTGTGACCTGTCCGTTTCCTGTCTCTAAAGATTGTTTCCCGTCCTGGTTCAATCGTTTCCATCATCACGACTCATAAACTCAATGAGAGGAGCTGGTGGGAAAATATTTAATGTGTTTCACTGTGTTATTTGTTTGAATTATTTTCCTCTCTTTAACCAGACTCTCTAGCAGAAACAAGAAAGTGCAAACAGCTGTGAATGCATAACTGGCTTCATTCAAGCCTTCAGATGGTTCTGACCTCCCAATGCTGTCAGGCCACATTTTTAGAATGGACTGGTCAAGCTGAAAGATCTGAGAATCCATCCTCTTGTGTGTTTGTTGGTGTTCACTGTAGCACTGCAGGGTCCCTGTGTTTTGGATCTCATTTAGGACCTCAGTAGTCTAGCTCTGCTTTCAGAACAAGTGACTTGGGTTCTCTGTATGGTGACTGGATATTTTTGTGTAGCGATGGAATCTCGATCTGAATTATTGAAGTTCAAATGGGCAAAGAACTGCTACTGCTTCTTTGTTCTGCTACAGAGCTGAGTCACCATCTCAAACCTGACACAAGACTCCCTTGCAGTTTCTGTCAGGTTGGCACCAGGGGTCACATTAGAATGATGATTCAATCTGCCTGGTCTTCTTTCTCTCTCTCTCCCAGATGCCTCAGAGCTTTGTTTCTGCGGAAGCTTTGGTGGAAACCCAAGACCTCTGAATAAATCATCATCATCATTGAGTGTTCAGTGTGGTATCCACTTGACTAAGGCCAATCTGCCATGACCTCTACAGCTCTTCCGTTTCCCATTTCCCAGCCCGCCTGAAATGGAGAGAAAATGTTGCTCTTCACTTGCCCTACTCTGACCATTTGCTTAATTGATGTCCTGGATATCAAAGTGGCAGTCTTGGAAACGGTACTGTGATTTCATCTTTGGGTCGTTCCTTGTCATTTCAGCAAGCCATGACACACACCATTTCAGATTCTTCTGAAATAGTTTCTGTAGTTAGAAACAGATAAGATGAGCATTCCTGCAACATTATTTTGTTGAAATATAATTGGATCTCTGAGAAATAAAGCATTAGGATTCCCCCGAAAAAATTCTAAAGCCACACCACTCCAATCCCAACCCAACAACTAGTATACAGTATCAGTTCTCTATTGAAAGTAGGATGGCGCTGTGACTCAGAATATTGTTTCTTTATCCCGTGTAATGCATTTTCAGTGATTTTTTTTTGTTAGTTTTTTTCCCTCATTCAGACAAATTCATAATTGAAGTTGTAAGGTTGATGTTCCATCCTACATCTTGATATTACCATTTTCTGACCACTAGGTTCGTGCTATTCAGTTATTAAACCAAAAAAAGTAACCCTCGCCTGAATGTTAGAGATTGGTTTCCTTACACTTTAAGCAGTCTATGCCCAATGTTTCAAATGCTAACTTTTTTGTATTTGTTGCACACATACAATGCAAATCAATGGTGCCTACAGTGCTTCCGGAAAGTATTCAGACCCCTTGACTTTTTCCACATTTTGTTACATTACAGCCTTATTCTAAAATGGAATTTAAAAAAAATCCTCAGCAATCTACACACAATACCCCATAATGACAAAGCGAAAACAGGTTTTTGAGCTGAGGTGCACCCTGTTTCCATTGATCATCCGTGAGCTGTTTCGACAAGTTGATTGGAGTCCACCTGTGGTAAATTCAATTGATTGGACATTTTTGAAAGGCACACAGTTTATATAAGTCTCGACAGTCTATATAAGGTCCCATAGTTGACAGTGCATGTCAGAGCAAAAACCAAGCCCCAGGTCGAAGGAATTGTTTGTAGAGATCCGAGACAGGATTGTGTCGAGGCACAGATCTGGGGAAAGGTACCAAAAAATGTCTGCAGCATTGAAGGTCCCCAAGAACAGTGGCCTCCATCATTATGAAATGGAAGATGTTTGGAACCACAAAGACTCTTCCTAGAGCTGGCTTCCTGGCAAAACCAAGCAATCGGGGGAGAAGGGCCTTGGTTAAGGAGGTGACCAAGAACCTGATGGTCACTCTGACAGAGCTCTAGAGTTCCTCAATGGAGATGGGAGAACCTTCCAGAAGAACAACCATCTCTGTAGCATGACAGCCCACTTGGAGTTTGCCAAAAGGTACCTAAACATGTGTACATGATATAGAGATCTCTGAATCTTTTAATACCGAGACTAGACCAGGTTGAGAAAGCACCATCAACCATAGATGGGGGGAAAAACTGGGTTTTGAGGCTTCCCGGAGCAAAATAAGAGGTTTTCTGAGACCCAAGGTGACGCCTAAATTGATTCCAGATCTTCATTGTTGTTTTGACACATATTTTTGGTGAAGGAGGAGTAAGGGCCTGTAACGGAGGAGTGAGCGACGGAAGACAATGATGCCGGTATAGATGAGGCAGCCTCCATCTCTAGCCAAATTGGGGGTGGGAATATCTCTGCTCTGCAAACAGTACTGAAGGATCCTTAGGTTAGCAACCCAGTAATAGAATCTGAAATCCGGTAGAGCTAGACCGCCGTCTGGTTTGGGCCTCTTCAAAAACTGTTTTTGAATCCTTGGGGGCTTTTCGTCCCATATAAAAGGTAGAATTAGGCCATCGATCTTTTTGAAAAATGTATTGGGAAGAAAAATCAGTAGGCACTGATAGAGATATAGGAATTTATGTTAGAGAGTATTCATTTTAATAGAAGGAATTATTGCGACTAAGCAGAGGTGTGGCAAAGACCAGCGTTCCAAATCGTCCTTAGTACGGGTTAAAAGAGTAGCAAAGTTAGCTTGAAAAGGTTTTCAAATCTGATTGTGACATGTACCCCGAGATAAATAAAACTACTGTGAGCAATTTTAAATGGCAAGTTATGTAAAGGGAATTTGTTTGCGCCATCAATTCGCTTTTACTGAGACTCAGTTTATAGCCTGATAAGTGACCGAAGAATGTGAAAGTGGCAAGGGCAGCAGGAACAGAAACAGAAAGGTTGGATGTGTATAATAATAAATCATCTGCATATAAAGACAGTTTGTCTTCGTATCTGACTATTCCTTTGAGGGGGTTGGAGCGAAGTGCTATTGCAAGGGGTTCTATGGCGAGGGCAAAGAGTAAGGGACTTAGGGAAACCCTGGCGTGTCGATCGTTACAAAGGGAGGAAATCTGATCGAGTGTTATTAG
The DNA here is from genome assembly GCF_002021735.2 of Oncorhynchus kisutch. Taxonomy (NCBI): domain Eukaryota; kingdom Metazoa; phylum Chordata; class Actinopteri; order Salmoniformes; family Salmonidae; genus Oncorhynchus; species Oncorhynchus kisutch. The sequence continues at coordinate 44,167,532 of NC_034188.2, read as the reverse complement.
TCCTGACAGAGGCTTGAGGGGATGAGTACAGAAGTCTTATCCAAGTCATGAATTTGTAGCCAAAGCCAAATGTATTTAGAGTGTAAAAAATGTATTTTCATTCCACCCGGTCAAACACTTTCAATCCGGGAGAAGCTCAGAGCCTGACGGTTACTCAGCAGAGTTTTATAAAACGTTTAGAGATATAGGACTCATTTTACTGTGGATATAGATATTTTTGCACCTGTTTCCTCCAGCATCTTCACAAGGTCCTTTGCTGTTGTTCTGGGATTGATTTAAATATTTTTCACACCAAAGTACGTTCATCTCTAGGAGACAGAACGCGTCTCCTTCCTGAGCGGTATGACGCCTAAATGGTCTCATGGTGTTTATACTTGTGTACTATTGTTTGTACAGATGAACGTGGCACCTTCAGGCTTTTTGAAATTTCTCGCATGGATGAACCAGACTTGTGGAGGTCTACAATTTTTCTAAGGTCTTGGCTGATTTCTTTAGATTTTCCCATGATATCAAGCAATAAGGCAATGAGTTTGAAGGTAGGCCTTGAAAAACTTCCACAGGTGCACCTCCAATTGACAATTTGACAATTTTCTGGAATTTTCCAAGCTGTTTAAAGGCACAGTCAATTTTGTGTATGGAAACTTCTGACCCACTGGAATTGTGATACAGTGAATTATAAGTGAATTAATCTGTCTGTAAACAATTGTTGCAAAAATCACTTGTGTCATGCACAAATTAGATGTCCCAACCGACTTGCCAAAACTATAGTTTATTAACAAGAAATTTGTGGAGTGGTTGAAAAACGAGTTTTAATGACTCCAACCTAAGTGTATGTAAACCTCCGACTTCAACTGTATATTTATATATGTATATACACACACATGCATATTTGCATTGTATCACATTATATCGGGGAGTCAACTGTATACTCACCAACATGGGTTGGAAATGAAAAAAATTAAAGAATGATTCAAGTGTCGATGAACCCAGCAAAGTTGGCTTTGTATGCCAACCAGTCTGCCAGCCAGCCTGCTAACTAGCCTGCTAAGAAGACCAGCTAACCTACCATTTGTTCCACACCATGCGATTACAAGAGCTTCTTTCACGTTTTTGTTAATGAAATTGGCCGCTTAAAGCCGGCTCCCCGAATCTGTGCGTGGAGAAGTCTGGTAAAGTCAGTCTCAGAACCGCAGGGTAGATGAGGCCGAACTTCACGCCCGGGCAGGTGCGTAGCTGGCGCTTCACAGCTCCAAAGCTAGCCCGCTTCTTTGCCACAGCTGTGGTGCAAATATCGAGACTCGTTTACTCTTGTAGAGGAGAGGAGATGCTTCTCCCGATCTCATCAGTAACTCATTGCGGACGTGAAAGAAATGCACCCTGAGTCTCAGTCAATTTTGTGGGGTCAGCTATGCAGGGTGCAGTGGGCCCGGTCTAGCAGCGGCTTCTCCTCCAGACCAAGCAGCTCCTGAAGCAGCTGGGCCATGAACTCCATCGGTCTTGGGCCCTCCACTTCCTCCGGCATTCCCAGTAGACAAATGTTGTTCCTCCGCATTCTACTTTCCATATCTTTACATCTATTGACAAGGTATGCCACCCTAGTTGTTAATGAGCCAACGTTAGCCTCTAGCTCGCTAATGCGAGTACTGTGGAATGTAGCACTGCGCTCCAGCTCCGATAAGAGCTTCTTCTGTATACTCTCAATATATTTTTTTTATCTCGTCTTTGACCATGGGATATCTCTGACCTGAGATTGGTAGAGAGAGAGTGAATTTTACAGAAAGGGTGCCCATCACGTAGTGTAGTAACTCCACAGTCAGTGTTCCCATGGGGCCGGCATTAGCAGCATGCGGTGGCGGGGTGAATCAAGAGAGGGCGCGGGCTTGCCTGCTCTTTCAGACTCCGATTTTTGCCAGCTAGACGACATTACAGAGTTACATTTCTCAAACTTGATCTGAATTGTTTAGGGGTCTCTTCAGACGCCTGGCCTAACAGAAATGCATACAATTTTACAAGGTTAAATATATACATTTCGTCACTAACTCAGGAGCGATAGGGAAACGCGTTCTACATTATTGGCTTCCAACACCTCCGCCCCAGTGACCCCAAACTTTTGAACGGTAGTGTAGGTGTTCCTTTTGTCCAGGTTGGAGAGGGAACTGTGGATTGAGATTGCGTCATCTGTGGATCTGTTGGGGTGGTATGCGAATTGGAGTGGTTCTAGGGTATCCAGGAGGTTGCTGTTGATGTGAGCCATGACCAGCCTTTCAAAGCACTTCATGGCTACCAACGTGAGTGCTATGGGGCGATAATCATTTAGGCAGATTACCTTCGCCTTCCTTGGGCACAGGGACTATGGTGGTCTCTTGAAACATGTAGGTATTACAGACTCAGTCGGAGAGGTTGAAAATATCAGCGAAGACACTTGCCAGTGTCCATTCTGGAATGTTCTCACAGAATAGATGTTTCGGCTGTTGTCTGTATTCTCGTCATAGGTTTACGAAATTTCTAGCTGCAGACTAGTAATTTGTGTCTAAGATTTTATATTATTCTGCAAGACTCGATAGTCTCCGAGTCTAACCATTTCCAGCCGTGTAGCCAATGCTCTGAGTACACGTCCTGGTAATCCATCTGGCTCCGCGGCTTTGTGAAAGTTGACCTGTTTAAAGGTGTTGCTCACATCGGCTAAAGAGCGTTATCACACAGTCATCCAGAACAGCTGGTGCTCTCGTGCATGCTTCAGTGTTGCTTGCCTCGAAGCGAACATAAAAGGCATTTAGCTCGTCTGGTAGGCTCGCGTCACTGGGCAGCTCGCGTCAGGGTTTCCCTTTGTAGAGCCACTATTTCAAAGTATTCATGAACTCACTGGTGAGTATGGCTTTTCAGCAGATCCTCTTTTTAAAATATTTTTATATATGACCACTAGTGGGACATAACAAGAGGAACTGCAGTTTGTATCATGTTGTAGGCGTTATCTGAGTAAATTATGTGTGGTTGACAGATGTTTTTAGCTTTAGATTGATAGAGTTTGTATTTTTTTGTCCTCTCCAATCTGACATCTTTAGACAATATTGCAATCAATATTGTGTCAGGGTTCAGGTTACCTAATTAATTGGTTGTTTTTCTGAAAGTGAAACCTCCTTGCCTGTCTCCCTGATTTGTTTGGAGGTAGGTAATTTGATTGTTTTAAACTCTCACTCCATCCTCTTAGAGCTACCCCCCTACTTTTTTCAATTTCCGCCTTGAGACATACCCAAATCTAACAGCCTGTAGCTCAGGCACAGAACCATGGATATGTATATTCTTGGTACCATTTGAAAGAAAACACTCTGAAGTTTGTGTAAATGTGAATTGAATGTAGGAGAATATAACACAATATAACACAATGGTTTAGATAATACAATGAAAAAAAACATGTTTTATTTTTATTGTTGTATCATCATCGTTAAAATGAACAAGATAAAAGAAACATTCAGATAGGATGATTGGGACAATATCAGTGAAAAACATTGTACAAACTTGTACAAAGTTGTACAAAGTGTCAGAATGATAACTTCCAAATTTAGTGTGCTTACATGACATTTAATCATGAAGTGGCCAAATTGGTAAAGTTATACATTTTGAATGGAATAACTATATACAAAATGCCAAAATACCAAAATACCAAAATTCTAACACCCCCCCCCCCCCCCCAAAAAAAAATGGAGAAGAAAACTTGAAGAAAAAGAAAATATACATTTACAAAATAACACTTTCAATATTTGGAAGACCCTCAGTCCTCGACACAATATTATGCTGCTGATGCCAGGTGCCATAGCACATCCATGCCTGCAGAAATAAATTTGGGCAGATGAACACCACTTGTAGCAGGAGCTGGATGAACCAGCTTCAGTGGGGGATGGACACCTTGGCACTGGGGGCTCCCATTCGGAGTCAGTGTCACTGTGAAAGAAAATGTTCAGTTAGAATAGTTTCACATATGAGCCCTGTATCAACAGGTATAATAAACAGATATATATAGAGTACAGGGAACATAAAGTTGAATATATTATTATAGACCTGCTAGATCTACTGTCTCATTTATATTATGACATTTCAGCTCGAGCTACTGTCTTTATTATATTACAACAGACCAGCTGTATCTACTGTCTCCGTTTCACTTTGGCCATTGTTCTGCCCTCCCCTCAACAGCCTCAAATAGGCTATTTCATTTCACAAATAATATTTTATATTATTAATTTCAAACAACGGCATTAGCATGAGAAGAACTACATTTGGGAATCGCTAAATTAATCGTCCTCGATCAATTTCTTCTAAAATGATGTGTACATCTGTATATCTAGACCTAGATTTAGTTGTGTTACAAACAAACCAGTTGATTGCACTGAAACCAAACATGACTGGAAAAGTCACGTTCTGTGTGTGTATTTACCTCGAGTGTGTCGTCAAATGGAATGAGACGGAATTCACGACACACGCGGTTCACAAAATGTTTCGTGTTAGGCTATAAAAATGGATTTTTATCAAACAATAGACCATTCATTGTGTAACAATGAGCATTGGGATTGCAGACAGAGGAAGATCGTCAAAGGTAAACTATTTATTTTATTGCAGTTTGTGATTTTGTTACACCTGTGCTGGTTGAAATAGTTGTTTTTATGGGTCTCTATCCTCAGATAATCGCATTGTAATTCTTTCGCAGTAAATCCTTTTTTAAATCTGACAACACAGTTGGATTAGCAAGATTCTAGGCTTTCAAAGCATGTGAGGCACTTGTATTTTCATGAATGTTTAATATGACTATTTATGTAGCGATCACCGTATGTTGTCGAATTTCATCCCGCCACCGGGTTCCGTGCGCAGAGAGGTTAAACAATATGGTCCCTTACAATCTACACACATGCATTCACACACGCACACCCTTCTGAGGGATAAGCACCCACACTGTGTAACTGGAATCAAGATAGTCACTTGAATAACTTCTCTCACTTTTTGAAACCATGGGTTCAGTCCAGTCAACCAGCTTCCTTTACGACACATCCGCCCGTCTTCCCACTCACGTGGATTACATGGAGATTACTTTTAATTAGAATAGATGCTAATCATTTTCCACCGGCAATGGGGAAACAACATCACAGATGTGGAGGAAATCTAGGGTAGGCATTAGCTTTTCAAGCCTTCGTCAAAGGCAAGAAACATGCATTTTGTAAACAAATCAATGGAGTAAATAGACTGTGAAATCTACAGAGCAAAAAAAACTGTTTCTTCGATGAGCAGTAAACAGGTTAAGGCAAAAGCGATGCAACATAATGGATTAAAGGCTGGAAAAGGAGAGGGTGTATAGAAAAAAGTCAAGGGCGATGAAAAATTGAGAACTCTGAAATTGTGTTACATATGAAAAGCTGGTTTTATGTGCCAGCTAGGCCTAAGCGTTATGCAATCTTGGAAGCTGTGTATTGGAAAGGAAGTTCCTAATCTTAAATGTTGAATGCAAATGGCTGTGTTAGTATATATTTTCTACTACTATTGCCAGTTTATTTTTGAGTGTGTAATGTTCTAGTAACAGTTTTGATAATACACAGCATTGTGCTAGCTGGGTTGCTAGCCAGGATACCTGTTGACTATTGAACTTCTCTAAATTAGTCTGGCAGCTTTTAATCAAAAACTGTCATAGCTTCTATGTCTTTCTGGCCTCCTCCACTACTATGATTTGAGAAAGCAATACCACTGAATGTGCCTAAAGCAAAAAATGTAGGAACATTACTCTGAGAGCTGTGTTTACCTCTGGATCTTCTCCAAAGACACATTTCTTACCAGCTGAGGGAAAGCGAGATGAATGAGAGAGAGAGTGTTGGGTCTGTCTCTAAAAGGCTCACAGTTCAGCTCGGTCTAAATTAGGACAGCATTTCCTGACCCAAGAAATCACTTTGCACTTCCAGCACCCACCTTTCCCTTAAATACTGTCCGTCACAGGCTATAGAGCATCATGCCTCAATCCCCCAGCTGTTTTTGGACTGCTCATCGTAAATTACCGCACCATCTGCCAAGGGACGTTTGTGGCTGGCAATGCTCAAATTGACCGTAAATATCACAGTAGCCAGTAAGTACACTGAACATCAATATAAATACAACATGCAACAATTTCAAAGATTTTACTGAGTTACAGTCCATGTAAGGAAATCAGTCAGTTGAAATGAATTAATTAGGCCCTAAATCTATGGATTTCACATGATTGGAATACAGATATGCATCTGTTGGTCACAGATACATAAAAAAAGTGTGACCACCGTCTTCCTCATGCAGCGCTGCACATCTCATTCGCATAGAGTTGATCAGACTGATTGTTGCCCATTGTCTCACTCCTCTTCAATGGCTGTGCGAAGTCGATCCAGAGCATCCCAAACATGGTCAATGTCTGAGTATACAGGCCATAGAAGAACTGAGACATTTTCAGCTTCTAGGAATTGTGTACAGATCCTTACGACATGGGGCCATGCATTATCATGCTGAAACATGAGGTGATGGCGGCGGATGAATGGAACAACAGTTGACTTTAGGATTACATCATGGTATTTCAGTGCATTCAAATTGTCATTGATGAAATGCAATTGTGTTCGTTGTCCGTAGCTTATGCCTACCCACACCACAACCCAACCACCACCATCAGCAAACTGCCCAGTACAGTTGAAACTGGGATTTGTCTGTGAAGAGCACACTTTTCCAGTGTGCCAGTGGCCATCGAAGGTGAGGGTTTTCCAACTGAAGTTGGTTACCGTGCCAAACTGCAATCCGGTCAAAGAGAACAACGAGCAGGCAGATTAGCGTCCTTGAGACAGTTTCTGACAGATTGTGCAGAAATTCTTTGGTTGTGCTAACCCACAGTTTCATCAGCTGTCCGGGTGGCTGTTCTCAGACGATCCTGCAGGTGAAGAAGCTGGGTGTGGAGGTCCTGGGTTACAGTGGTTACACGTGGTCTGCAGTTGTGAGGCTACAGACTAAATTCTCTAAAAGGGCTTATGGTAGAGAAATTAACATTCAATTCTCTGGCAACAGCTCTGGTGGACATTTCTGCAGTCAGCATGACAATTGCATGCTCCCTGAAAACGTTACTGTGGCATTGTGTTGTGTGACAAAATTGATAATTTTAGAGTGGCTTTTTATTGCCCCCAGCACAAGGTGCACCTGTGTAATAATCACGCTGTTTAATCAGCTTCTTGATATGCCACACCTGTCAGGTGGATGGATTATCTTGGCGAAGGATAAATACTCACTAACGGGGATGTTTGATTTGAGAGAGATATGCTTTTTGTGCCCCTAGAACATTTCTTGAATATTTTGTTTCTGCTCGTGAAACTTACACTTTACAATCCTAGCAACTTTTCTTCTAAAACATATTACAATATTGAATACTGCAACCAAACCATATTAAACTCTTGAATAATGTAACAATCCACAAGCATGTGCAGGCAATTAATGGTTTATTTCCTTGTCTGTTGTCATTAAATAAGCTGACAATACACTGCTAACTAACTAACAACATGCTTCATGATCAGGTAGCAGTAGCATATCAATAATGAACCTTTACTTTGATATTTGTATGGAAGGGGTAACATTAACATTATCATATCAGTGTCATTCATTTTTATAATACAGGCTACACAGCTAGGTAATGTTAGCCAGCAAGCTATCTAGCTAGCTAAACAAAATAATTGTTGCATCCTCACATAAATGTCCTGGCTGTAGCTAAGTGTTGATGTTTACCTGAACCATAGCTAGATAGGAGCTTGTACACTAGCTACCGTATTAAAGTTACCTTAGAACAAACCAGGCTTCAATATCATGATCAATATCATGGAAGTCATTACATGAGGTAAAAGCTAATTGCCACTAATGATGTTGATATTTCCCTGGGGAGTTGCTTCTTGCCTGGTCCTCGATGGCTCAGTGCAATCAAGTAAAAAAAATAACACAGTTGAGATTTAAAGCTACGGCACTAATTTCTGAATGTAACAGGCTGTTACTACAATTACAGGTAAAAACAAATCTAAAACATGAGGAAAATGTCTAATTTCAGCTGTTTCAAAAACACTACTATGATATTAAATGTTTTACTGTAAGATTGTTGGCTCAATGAGACAATTCTGTTTACACTGCCCTGCTTAGAGATGGGCAACTGTCAGGCGTATCTTGCGCCACCTCCAGAGGGAGCGGTTGAGATGTGACAAGTTCGCAAGTTTACATTGCAGTATACGTTAGCCAAGGGTATATTTGTGAAAAGTCTAGTAAGTGTGAAGACCCTCTTAGTAGCGTTCTGTGGGAGCGCTATCAAACTCCACACACACCTACAGTGTTCCTGGTGAGCTGATGCAGGCCTTTTGACAGTAAAAGCTGATTAGACTGCAAAGCAAAGATTAATTAGTTTAGTTTAATGGAATTGAGACGAGTGGATGGGAGATTTAAATAAATTAACCTTCAGCGAATCCCTAGGCCATGTAGAAATGACAGAGGGATCTGAGGTTGAATTCTCCCCTTGTCACTGATATAATTAATACTGATTACATTATTTTGGCACAGAGTCTGTTGTCATTTAACCCTGGACACCAACCTGAGCATGTTGGAGAAACAGCAGGAGAGAGAGCTGGTGGAATGAACTGGCTTTAATGTTTTCCTCAGGAACCAACACAAGATAAGCGAGTTTCTGACAGCTTAACAGTGACAACTTGCTCTCAGTCTGCTAACTGTGTCTTCGCTTGTTGATTAGTTTACTTACTTTGCCTTCTTTCCTCATTTTCCTCTCCTTCTTCTACCATTTCAGTCACCCACCATTCATGTGTGTGTGTTTGTGTGTGTGTGTTGACTTAGAACGTTAAGCAGAAGGGGGTTTAGAAAAAATGCACAAAGATGTTCAAAGAATTTAGCATAATTTGAAAATGTCACATCTTCAGCCGTGAATAGATTACATTTTACCAGACCCCAGCAGGGGACATTTTTTTGTCATGTTTACCCCTCACTGCATAGATTTAACCTTCATTAGTGTCTTCTTGTGAAATGTGGTTAATACCCTCTGTGGTTTGAGTTCAGGCTATTAGTCATCTTTATTTTACATATTTGAGTTGTTGGCAAATATTTTAAATTTGACTTCCCACCTGATAGAACTCATTCTGAAGATGTTCTGTTTTTTATTTATTATCTGAGTATCTGAGCAGAGGGCTCCATTTGGCTTTATACCTAAAGTGAGAAGTATTTTTTTCTTGAGTGACTTGTGCGTCTCTAAAGAGACAGTCTCACCCCAGCAATCACATTCATCACGGCCTTCCTTTCTCTCAATACACGGCTCAGTTGCATAAAAGCTGCTATTGGCCTCTTATCAGAAACCAAACACTCTCCATAAAACACACTGTACAGAAAAGCAGGTAGAGTGGTTCCTGTGTTTGATTTAAGCCTATTTTCACACAAAGGTGCTAGCTTGATAAATTGACCGAACTGTCACAAGTGTGTGTGTGTGTGAGCATGTGTGTGTGTGTGAGCATGTGTGTGTGTGTGTGTGTGTGTGTGAGCACGTGTGCATTTGTCTAAGAGAGATACTGAAGGAAAACGTGAGTGTAAGATACTGTTTATGTCCACGTGTGCCTATGTCTGTAACCAACAGATTCCTGTCACCACGGACTACAGTGACGCCACAGATTCAAGTGACCAACTTAGTCAGTCCTCTCAAAGCCTAGGTGTCACACACACTTAACTGCGCTCCGCATAGTGACCCACTTTACAGCTCACAATAAACACTCGCACAGTTTGCCAATCACTACATCTCATCACTTACAGATGTAGGATCTTAATTATCACCCTGTTCTTGCAGGATATGCAAACGTGTAGTGTATTCAAGGTTTAAAAAGGCTTCTTAGTTCTTAGTTTCACACTTGATTTGCCCTAACTAAAAATGTATCAACCCCTACAAAAATGTCCCTTAATTATAATCTACACAATAATTCAGATTTCCTGTTACTGCATGATTATTTTCCTGCTGTGAGAACCTGCTTACATTTCTTTCATCAAGGCTGTAATCAAAGAAGCCTGTGCTTTCTTAGTCAGTGGAATGCATGAAGTAAGAAGGAGAAACCCTGTAATCAGACCGGAGTCAGGCCATCTTACATTGGATCCTGGTTGTTTAATACTTCTCAGTCAACACACAGGCCCCTACTTGCATCGTTTCTCTTTATCGTACAGTATATAGGCCTTGTCTCTGCGAGTGTGGGTGTGTGCATATGTGTGGTTTATGTAGTCTGGACTAGTAGCTCCTTTCATGTCCTCACCAGACCAGAGGCAGGTGTAGACAGAGAGCCATTGATTGCTTTTTTCTTTTAGGTTCCTATTCTTTTTTTTCATCCATAAAGAGACTGCTGGGATTGACCAAAGGAAGCGGTGCCATCCCATCAACCAACAGTGTTTGTGCATCTGGGGCCAAAAGGCCTGATTCATTAGAGCTTTTTCTCTGAAAAGGAGCTCATGCGTTAATGCTTCACCGGATTGAGGCCTTTTGAAGCCTGTAGCTCAGGAACCAAAAACAATCCTTCAAACCCGCCTTTAAGTTTTACCTTGGAAAACAGGGCCAATTAGAAAAAGCACCATTAAGTTTGTTCAACCATTTACAGTATTTATGATTTGTGAAAAGAGAAGGAGGAATAACCTCTGAGAAAGAGGCTGAGATAACGAAATCTTGGTGCCTTTCACTTTGATTCACTGCCTGTTTCAAATTTAACTCTCTCTAGTCTCAAGTGCTATAAATACACTTCTCGCTGTTTGTTATCTATGCATAGTCACTTTACCCCGACCTACAGTTGAAGTCTGAAGTTTACATACACCTAAGACAAATATATTTAAACTCAACACAATTCCTGACATTTAATCCTAGGAAAAATTCCCTGTCTTAGGTCAGTTAGGATCACAACTTTATTTTAAGAATGTGAAATGTCAGAATAATAGTAGAGAGAATGATTCATTTCAGCTTTTATTTCTTTGATCACATTCCCAGTGGGTCAGAAGTTTACATACACTCAATTAGTATTTGGTAGCGTTGCCTTTAAATTGTTTAACTTGGGCCAATCGTTTCTTCAACCAGATTCCCACAATAAGTTGGGTGAATTTTGGCCATTCCTCCTGACAGAGCTGGTGTAACTGAGTTAGGTTTGTAGGCCTCTTTACTCGCACACGTGTTTTCAGATCTGCCCACAAATATTCTATAGGATTGAGGTCAGGGCTTTGTGATGGCCACTCCAATACCTTGACTTTGTTGTCCTTAAGCCGTTTTGCCACAACTTCGGAGTTTGCTTGGGGTCATTGTCCATTTGGAAGACCCATTTGCGACCAAGCTTTAACTTCCTGGCTGAAATCTTGAGATTTTGCTTCAATATATTCACATAATATTCCATAATGATGCCATCTATTTTGTGTTCACCGGTCCAAGTGCACCAGTCCCTCCTGCAGCAAAGCACCCCCACAACATGATGCTGCCACCCCCTTTCTTCACAGTTTGGATGGTGTTCTTCGGCATGCAAGCGTCCCCCTTTTTCCTCCAAACATAACGATGGTCATTATGGCCAAACAGTTCTATTTTTGTTTCATCAGACCTGAGGACATTTCTCCAAAGTACCATCTTTGTCCCCATGTGCAGTTAAAAACCGTCATCTGACTTTTTATGGCAGTTTTGGAGCAATGGCTTCTTCCTTGCTGAGCGGCCTTTCAAGTTATGTCGATATATAGGACTCGTTTTACTGTGGACATAGATACTTGTGTACCTGTTTCCTCCAGCATCTTCACAAGGTCCTTTGCTGTTGTTCAGGGATTGGTTTGCACTTTTCTCACAAAGTATGTTTATCTCTAGGAGACAGAACGCATCTCCTTCCTGAGCCGTATGACCCCCCCCCCCCCCCCCCCCCAAGATGTTTATACTTGCGTACTATTGTTTGTACAGATGAACATGGTACCTTCAGGCATTTGGAAATTGACTATGGGTATCTGTGTTGGTCCGAATGTGACCTTGGTCCAACATCAGTAAAGAGCTTCTGGGTAGAGACTGTGACCCTTATCAGAAAGGAAGAGGCAATGCGAGAGCATTTACACTGCCCAAAATCTGTCTGCGTTTGCATGGAGGTCTATGAGATAGTGTCAAATTACGTGAGGCTTATTTTGATCAAATGTACGTTTTGTGATGTTTAGGCTGTTACGCACACTGATATTTCTTTATTTTTAAATTTATTTACCTTTATTTAACCAGGTAGGCAAGTTGAGAACAAGTTCTCATTTACAATTGCGACCTGGCCAAGATAAAGCAAAGCAGTTCGACAGATACAACGACACAGAGTTACACATGGAGTAAAACAAACATACAGTCAATAATACAGTATAAACAAGTCTATATACAATGTGAGCAAATGAGGTGAGAAGGGAGGTAAAGGCAAAAAAGGCCATGGTGGCAAAGTAAATACAATATAGCAAGTAAAACACTGGAATGGTAGTTTTGCAATGGAAGAATGTGCAAAGTAGAAATAAAAATAATGGGGTGCAAAGGAGCTAAATAAATAAATAAAAATTAAATACAGTTGGGAAAGAGGTAGTTGTTTGGGCTAAATTATAGGTGGGCTATGTACAGGTGCAGTAATCTGTGAGCTGCTCTGACAGTTGGTGCTTAAAGCTAGTGAGGGAGATAAGTGTTTCCAGTTTCAGAGATTTTTGTAGTTCGTTCCAGTCATTGGCAGCAGAGAACTGGAAGGAGAGGCGGCCAAAGAAAGAATTGGTTTTGGGGGTGACTAGAGAGATATACCTGCTGGAGCGTGTGCTACAGGTGGGAGATGCTATGGTGACCAGCGAGCTGAGATAAGGGAGGACTTTACCTAGCAGGGTCTTGTAGATGACATGGAGCCAGTGGGTTTGGCGACGAGTATGAAGCGAGGGCCAGCCAACGAGAGCTTACAGGTCGCAATGGTAGGTAGTATATGGGGCTTTGGTGACAAAACGGATTGCACTGTGATAGACTGCATCCAATTTGTTGAGTAGGGTATTGGAGGCTATTTTGTAAATGACATCGCCGAAGTCAAGGATTGGTAGGATGGTCAGTTTTACAAGGGTATGTTTGGCAGCAAGTGAAGGATGCTTTGTTGCGAAATAGGAAGCCAATTCTAGATTTAACTTTGGATTGGAGATGTTTGATATGGGTCTGGAAGGAGAGTTTACAGTCTAACCAGACACCTAAGTATTTGTAGTTGTCCACGTATTCTAAGTTAGAGCCGTCCAGAGTAGTGATGTTGGACAGGTGGGTAGGTGCAGGTAGCGATCGGTTGAAGAGCATGCATTTAGTTTTACTTGTATTTAAGAGCAATTGGAGGCCACGGAAGGAGAGTTGTATGGCATTGAAGCTTGCCTGGAGGGTTGTTAACACAGTGTCCAAAGAAGGGCCGGAAGTATACAGAATGGTGTCGTCTGCGTAGAGGTGGATCAGAGACTCACCAGCAGCAAGAGCGACCTCATTGATGTATACAGAGAAGAGAGTCGGTCCAAGAATTGAACCCTGTGGCTGCCAGAGGTCCGGACAGCAGACCCTCCGATTTGACACACTGAACTCTATCAGAGAAGTAGTTGGTGAACCAGGCGAGGCAATCATTTGAGAAACCAAGGCTGTTGAGTCTGCCGATGAGGATGTGGTGATTGACAGAGTCGAAAGCTTTGGCCAGATCAATGAATACGGCTGCACAGTAATGTTTCTTATCGATGGCGGTTAAGATATCGTTTAGGACCTTGAGCGTGGCTGAGGTGCACCCATGACCAGCTCTGAAACCAGATTGCATAGCAGAGAAGGTATGGTGAGATTCGAAATGGTCGGTAATCTGTTTGTTGACTTGGCTTTCGAAGACCTTAGAAAGGCATGGTAGGATAGATATAGGTCTGTAGCAGTTTGGGTCAAGAGTGTCCCCCCCTTTGAAGAGGGGGATGACCGCAGCTGCTTTCCAATCTTTGGGAATCTCAGACGACACGAAAGAGAGGTTGAACAGGCTAGTAATAGGGGTGGCAACAATTTCGGCAGATAATTTTAGAAAGAAAGGGTCCAGATTGTCTAGCCCGGCTGATTTGTAGGGGTCCAGATTTTGCAGCTCTTTCAGAACATCAGCTGAATGGATTTGGGAGAAGGAGAAATGGGGAAGGCTTGGGCGAGTTGCTGTTGGGGGTGCAGTGCTGTTGACCGGGGTAGGAGTAGCCAGGTGGAAAGCATGGCCAGCCGTAGAAAAATGCTTATTGAAATTCTCAATTATGGTGGATTTATCAGTGGTGACAGTGTTTCCTATCTTCAGTGCAGTGGGCAGCTGGGAGGAGGTGTTCTTATTCTCCATGGACTTTACAGTGTCCCAGAACTTTTTTGAGTTAGTGTTGCAGGAAGCAAATTTCTGCTTGAAAAAGCCTGCCTTGGCTTTTCTAACTGCCTGTGTGTATAATGGTTTCTAGCTTCCCTGAACAGCTGCATATCACGGGGGCTGTTCGATGCTAATGCAGAACGCCATAGGATGTTTTTGTGTTGGTTAAGGGCAGTCAGGTCTGGGGAGAACCAAGGGCTATATACATTTCTTGAATGGGGCATGTTTATTTAAGATGGTTAGGAAGGCATTTAAAAAAAATATCCAGGCATCCTCTACTGACGGGATGAGATCAATATCCTTCCAGGATACCCCGGCCAGGTCGATTAGAAAGGCCTGCTCGCAGAAGTGTTTCAGGGAGCGTTTTACAGTGATGAGTGGAGGTCGTTTGACCGCTGACCCATTACGGATGCAGGCAATGAGGCAGTGATCGCTGAGATCTTGGTTGAAGACAGCAGAGGTGTATTTAGAGGGGAAGTTGGTTAGGATGATATCTATGAGGGTGCCCGTGTTTAATGCTTTGGGGAGGTACCTGGTAGGTTCATTGATAATTTGTGTGAGATTGAGGGCATCAAGTTTAGATTGTAGGATGGCTGGGGTGTTAAGCATGTTCCAGTTTAGGTCGCCTAGCAGCACGAGCTCTGAAGATAGATGGGGGGCAATCAGTTCACATATGGTGTCCAGAGCACAGCTGGGGGCAGAGGGTGGTCTATAGCAGGCGGCAACGGTGAGAGTCTTGTTTTTAGAGAGGTGGATTTTTAAAAGTAGAAGTTCAAATTGTTTGGGTACAGACCTGGATAGTAGGACAGAACTCTGCAGGCTATCTTTGCAGTAGATTGCAACACCGCCCCCTTTGGCAGTTCTATCTTGTCTGAAAATGTTGTAGTTTGGAATTAAAATTTCAGAATTTTTGGTGGTCGTCCTAAGCCAGGATTCAGACACAGCTAGAACATCCGGGTTGGCAGAGTGTGCTAAAGCAGTGAATAGAACAAACTTAGGGAGGAGGCTTCTAATGTTAACATGCATGAAACCAAGGCTATTACGGTTACAGAAGTCGTCTAAAGAGAGCGCCTGGGGAATAGGAGTGGAGCTAGGCACTGCAGGGCCTGGATTCACCTCTACATCGCCAGAGGAACAAAGGAGGAGTAGAATAAGGGTACGGCTAAAAGCTATGAGAATTGGTCGTCTAGAACGTCTGGAACAGAGAGTAAAAGGAGGTTTCTGGGGGCGATAAAATAGCATCAAGGTATAATGTACAGACAAAGGTATAGTAGGATGTGAATACAGTGGAGGTAAACCTAGGTATTGAGTGATGAAGAGAGAGATATTGTCTCTAGAAACATCATTGAAACCAGGAGATGTCATTGCATGTGTGGGTGGTGGAACTAATAGGTTGGATAAGGTATAGTGAGCAGGACTAGAGGCTCTACAGTGAAATAAGCCAATAAACACTAACCAGAACAGCAATGGACAAGACATATTGACATTAAGGAGAGGCATGCTTAGTCGACTGATCAAAAGGGTCCAGTGAGTGGAGAGGTTGGTTGGGGGTCACGGCGATTTAGACAGCTAGCCAGGCCATCGGTAGCAAGCTAGCATAGGATGGAGGTCTGTTGTTAGCCACCTCTTGCGTTCCGTCAGTAGATTAGTGGGGTTCCGTGTGGTAGAGGGGATTTATCCAAATCATACAACAACAACAAAAATAAAAACAATAGATATAGTTATAGAGGCCCAAGAAGAAAACATAATAATAATAAAAATAAATAAATTGTCCGATTTGTCTATTCAGATAGCAGTCGGTAAGACTGCTAACGGTTAGCAGGCCGCAGATGGGCGTTCAGGTAACATCGCGACGGAGGAGCCAGCTGGATCTCCTTCGGGTAGATAACGTCGGCAGTCCAGTTGTGAAGGCCTGGTGGGCCTCCGCGTAGGCAGTAAAACGGGTCCGGATAGGTGACTGCAGCCCAGGAGTGATTGATGGAACTCGGGAGTGATTGACGGAGCTGGCTAGCTCCGGAATAATTGATGTTTGCTCCGGAATCGACGAAAGCCGATAGTCACACGGATAGCAGCTAGCTAGCTGTGAGATCCGGGTATGAATGTCCAGAGAGCAGTTGAAATCCAGGGACATGGAGAGAAAAATTGGTCCGGTATGTTCCGTTCCGAGCTAGGATAGCTGACGACCACAAACCGTGGTTAGCTGAATACTAACGATTTGCCAGTAAAGAAGCTAACTAGCTTCTGGGCTAGCTTCTGGCTAGCTTCTGGCTAGTTTCAGGCTAGCTTCTTGGAGTTTCTGGCTAGCTTCTTGGAGGATTACAGATTTGAGGTAAATAATACTTTTTTATAAATATAAATTGGTGAGGCTGGTTGCAGGAGAGTGTTTTGAAGATGAGTTGATGGAAAATAAAAATAAAATGTATGTGAAAAAAGTTGTCAATATATGTCCTGTATATATATATATATATATATATACAGGACACGACAAGACGAGGACAAAAGACGTCTGAACTGCTATGCCATCTTGGTGAGAAAAAGTGGATATAAGTGGATGCATGTGGCATTCTGGCAACTTTTGATAAAAACAACTTAGTTGTGCCAGTTGTGTATTTACCCTCTCATTTGCAATGGTCCCACCTGATCTCACATCCTCCCACCTGCCTTCCATCTTTGAGGAAATGACTTTTCATTGTCAGAGCATTCACTTGACTATTTTCTCAATATAATAGAACATCTTTGTCTTTATTTACTATCTGACAAGCAGACAGGAAATCACTGTTCTCTGAGCAGGGGCCAGCTGACTCAAATGTGACATTTTACATGACATAGTCAAACAGGGCAGTGTTGTAATCCACAATCATAGAAGTCACAGTGTGATGGAACTTTGGTTTTGCTTTCACTGGTAAAAGGACTGACCCCAAAAAGGTAGACTATTCTTCGAAATACTGTTGGTTTAGTTCAATCCTGTGGTCGACGGGACAAATCTGTTGTGTTGCTGGTCATCATCACTTTTTAATTTTTTATTTAACTAGGCAAGTCAGTTAAGAACAAATTATTATTTACAATGATGGCCTACTCCGGCAAAACTCTAATCCAGACAGCGCTGGGCCAATTGTGCACCGCCCTATGGGACTCCCAATCACGACCGGATGTGATACAGCCTGGATTTGAACCAGGGACTGTAGTGATGCCTCTTGCACTGAGATGGAGTGCCTTAGACCGCTGCGCCAACCGGGAGCAGCATCTTATAAGCAATCTCTTGCCAATGTGACCTTTAGCAAGGCATTTAACCGCCAAGTAACAATTTAATGAAAACTGAAAACGTTGAGGGGCCACGTGTTTTGTCATAGTGGAATGTACTTGAACTTCCACTCAGAGACCAATGTTCTTCTGGTCTGAGGTGGAGAGTCTGAGCCCCCTTCCTCTTGTCACCTAATTTGCCCCCTGGTCACCGTTTACGAAGCTTTCACTAATAATAGCAGCCTGAATGTTTTCATTCATTAATTCATTAGAAATGGGAAAATGGCTCTTCCGAGAATAAGAGTTAGAAGTAGAACGAGGCATGTTTGTGTGACTTTTTTCACCTATCAATGTGCTATACGGAAGGAAAATATGAAACTTAGTTCAGAGCAGATTTGCTTTGACTGTTCTTTCTTGATGCAATTTCGGGGAAATATTTGATTTCTTTCTGAATTGTTTTCATATTAAACCATCTTAGTCCCAACTTCTGTTGTCAAATCAGACATTCTTTATTGGATAAGGTTATAGAATGTGTTTCAGTTTGTCTTTCAGAGTTTGAGGGAGCGGAAACCTCTACAGTCATAATTGGTCTGATAAGTGGCTCTGTCAACCAGCCACAGCGTTTGGTAAGATGAATCCATGGAGCTAAATGTGCAGAACACAGGTCTTTGGGGACAGACAGCTTTGACTTGGTAATGGAGTGTAAAACCTAAAAGAAAAGCAGAATAGTATTCATGAGGTCAGTACAGTGTTAATGCTGTATGTCACGTGTTCCTTTCTCTCTCTCATATGGATGAACAGGCTTTATACCTACCTGTTCACTTGTTCTTCATGCACCAGTAAGATGGATGGTCCGCTCCCTCACCTCATGCCACCCACATTGTTACCACACAAAAACACACACAGACACACAACCGACATATGGTCAGCAATATGTTGGAACATCGATTCGCAATAAAATCCCAGTCTAATCGCAATACATAGAATCGTGAGAATCGCAATACATATCTTATTGACCCCAGCGTATCGTGATAATATCATATCGTGAGGTCCTTGGAATTCTCAGCCCTAGAAACCACCTATATATCTCGGCCAGTTCAGTTCTGTATTTAATAGGAAAATACTGGTCTTGTCTATTTGTCTCTGTAGGTTTACAGCCTTTCTTATCTGGTTTTAGCTGTAAAGGCTCAGGTTTGATCTAACATTCCTCTCAAACATGGGAAATTTCACAGTGGTCTGTCTGTCCCCTCAGGTGTTTCTGGGTGTTAACTCAATTTAGCTGGATGTAGTGTTGACCAGAGTGACAAATATGAACACATTCTACCTGTCTGCCACACACACTCTAGCTGGCAGACACAACCTGCCACACACACTCTTCCTACCACACATACAGTACTAGCCTGTCTGCTATCTCTCTCCTAGCTCTCTTTTTTCCTCTCTGTGACAGTGTCACACTCTACCTTTCTCTACCTCTTTCTCTCTCTCTCTGTCTCGGTCAGCATCTCTCACTCTCTCTGCCTCTCTTTGTCTCGGTCAGCATCTCTCACTCTCTCTGCCTCTCTTTTTCTTTATCTCTCCTGCTGGTATTTGTCAGTGCTATTATCCTGTCTCATTTCTCCAGCTGAAAGTGCTGCAGCCTTTTTCCTCAGGCTGTCATCACGGAGCAGCTCTGAACCGTCTCAGAGACACGGCCTGCAGCCCTCCACTCCACCCCGCCCGAAGGAGAGAGAAGCGAAAAACCTTACCTGCTCTCAGTTAGCTCTTTGATATTTGTGTGTGTGCAGGGAAGCAGTGTTGTTCCCAGCATCCCAAATGCTCTCTTGTAGTTACAGATAGTCGTAGCAGATTATTGACCGTGTTAGAAATAGCATTGGGTATCATTTTCACGAAGGACATTAGCGAAGGCATCAGTTTTTAAAAATTGTGTTTGCAGTCAGAGATGTTGGGCTATTGAGATGGCCTTTTAATGTTTTACAGCTTTGCTGCTGGTCTACTCTCTACCATCTCACGTCACTCCTTCCCCCAAACTGGTTGTGTCTGCATTATGTATCTTGTACATTGTGTCCTATTAATACCACATTCATATTTGTCCTCTACGTATATCCTCTCTATATCCTGTGTAGCCTATCCTTCCTGTCTGTGTACCCTTTGCCTGCTCACTGTAGTCCTCTTAAGTCAGGTTTTAATTCCTGGTTCCTCCCTCCAGCTCCCCATATTTTTATTTATTTAACCTTTATTATTATTATTATTTTTTCTCCCCAATTTCGTGGTAGTAGTAGTTACTGCCTTGTCTCATCGCTGCAACTCCCGTATGGACTGGGAGGTCGAGGCGAAGGTCGAGAGCCATGCGTCCTCCGAAACAACCCAACCAAGCCGCACTACTTCTTGACACAGTGCACATCCAACCCAGAAGCCAGCCGCACCAATGTGTCAGAGGAAACACCGTACACCTAGTGACCTGCCTGGTCAGCATGCACTTGCACCCAGCCCGCCACAGGAGTCACTAGTGCGCCGGCTAAACCCTCCCAAACCTATGCGTCGCCCAATAAGCCTCCCGGTCGCGGCCGGCTGCGGCAGAGCCTGGCCTCGAACCCAGAATCTCTAGACCACTGCGCCACCCAGGAGGCCCCAATTTCACCTTTATTTAACCAGGTAGGCCAGTTGAGAACAAGTTCTCATTTTCAACTGCGACCTGGCCAAGAAAAAGCAAAGAAGCTCCTCTCATTCCTGCTGCCCAGACCCACATCCCCTGACTTCCTATTTACCTTGTGTTATTTATTGTCTCCGTTGGCCTTGGGACTCATACTTCCCCCTCTTCTCCTTGTAGCGTGAGCTGTGGTTATGGCCAGATAGTTTTTCCCAAACAGACCATCCACCAATGTCCCTGTGGGGTAGAGCGTAGTGACTCAGCAGTTCTCCAGGGTCACCAGAGCACAAAGAGGCTGTGTGTGTGTGCATGTGCGCATGCGTGTGTGGTAGAGGCGCGTGTGTGCCTGTGTGGTGGCCACTTGTTACCACAACAGAGAGAGATCTACAGCACATTAGAGAGAGAGAGACCAGGCAGTGACTCAGCCTCAATAGCCAATTTACAGTGCATTCAGTGTAGGCCGTCATTGTAAATAAGAATTTGTTCTTAACTGACTTAAATAAAGGTTAAATAAAATAACACACATAATGAAAAAGTGAGAACCAGTTTTTAAAAATGTTAGAAAATGTATTAAAAATAAATAAGTATTCAGACCCTTTGCTATGAGATTCGAAATTGAGCTCAGGTTCATACTGTTTATCCATTGATCAGGCGCATCCATTGATCATCCTTGAGATATTTCTACAACTTGATTGGAGTCCACCTGTGGTAAATTCAATTAATTGGACATGATTTTGAAAGGCACACACCTGTCTACAGTGCTTTTGGAAAGTATTCAGACTTTTTCCACATTTTGTTACGTTACAGCCTTATTTTAAAATAGTTTTTTCCCCTCATCAATCTACGCACAATGCCCCATAATTACAAAGCAAAAACATTTCTTTTTTTTTAAATGGAAGAATTTTGGAACCTAGAGCTGGCTGCCTGGCCAGACTGAGGGAGAAGGGCTTTGGTCAGGGAGGTGGCCAAGAAACCGATGGTAACTTTGACAGAGCTCCAGAGTTCCTCTGAGGAGATGGGAGAACCTTCCAGAAGGACAACCATTTCTGCAGCACTCAACCAATCAGGCCATTATGGTAGAGTGGCCAGATGAAAGCCACTCCTCAGTAAAAGGCACATGACAGCCCGCTTGGAGTTTGCCAAAAGGCACCTAAAGGACTCTCTGACCATGAGAAACAAGATTCTCTGGTCTGATGAAACCAAGATTGAACACTTTGGCCTGAATGCCAAGTGTCATGTCTGGAGGAAATTTGGTGAAGCATGGTGTTTGCAGCATCATGCTGTGTGGATGTTTTTCAGTAGCAGGGATTGGGAATCTATTCAGGGTCAAGGGAAAGATGAACAGAGCAAAGTACAGAGAGATCCTTGATGAAAACCTGCTCCAGAGTGCTCAGGACTTCAGACCGGGGCGACGATTCACCTTCAAACAGGACAACGACCCTAAGCACACAGCCAAGACAACACAGGAGTGGCTTCAGGACAAGTCTCTGAATGGTCCTTAGTGGCCCAGCCAGAGCCCGTACTTGAACCCGATCTCTGGAGAGACCTGCAAATAGCTGTGCAGCGACGCTCCCCATCCAACCTGACACAGCTTGGGAGGATCTACAGAAAATAATGGGGGAAACTCCCAAAGTACAGGTGTGCCAAGCTTGTAGCGTCATATCCAAGAAGACTCAAGGCTGTAAATTGCTGCCAAAGGTGCTTCAACAAAGTACTGAGTAAAGGGTCAGAATACTAATGAAATTGTGATATTTCAGATTTTTTTGCTTTTTATTCATTTGTTTAAATAAAAAAATAAAATGGGTTTTGCTTTGTCATTATGGGGTATTGTGTGTAGATTGATCATGGAAAAACGATTGAATCATTTTTGAGAATAAGGCTGTAAACGTTACAAAATGTGGAATCAAGGGGTCTGAATACTTTCCAAATGCAATATACCCCAAAGAGGCCATCAATTTATCTGGTTGGCCACTTTCCTTCAATTGTTCTGTTTATCCCGTCTCTCTCTGTCTAGCTCTCTTTTTCTCTGTATTTCCCCTTTTATCTCCTTTTATTTCCTCTTGAACCTCTTAAACTCTGAGAATGAAAAGCTGGCTTTATTAAACTTTTACACTTACAGTGAAACTCTAGTGTGTTTATAAGATGAACTGAAGCATTTGACATCTGAGAGAATTTTGTGGACTGTTTTCTGGGAAAAGAGTGAGAGGAAGAGAGATGCCAGATGGAGGCTGACAGACAGACAGTGCAGAGAGAGGTAGGGAGATGGAGGGTGCGTGGGTGGATTTGTAAGCAGTGAGCACTAGGTGTACTGTGTGATGTCCCACAAACAGACAAACAGACAGCCAGTCAGTCGAGAGGAGTTCCATCACTGATGGAGCCCACTTCCTTTTCATTCGATAAAACATTTGACTTTCTACATAATTTTTACCGGGCAGATTTCCCTGCTCATTTCCCTTGGTTTGAGGGAAGGCAATTCTGCTCTTCAACAGATTGTCGTCTGTTTATTAGCCTGTTGTTTACCCATCTTCTCTCTTCATGTGGAAAGCCCTGATGGCACAGAGAGAGAACGGGATGGTTGGTTCTCATTGTGATGGAAATGTGGTTAAATAAAGAACACAAAACAGAGAGAGTGAAACAGGAAGGAGAGACTGAGAGGAAAAAAAGAGAGGGAGAGAAGTAAACAGATTGGAGAAGGGCCTGATGTGGAGAGGTTCTATCAAGCTCTCTCTAAAAGAAACGGGGGTAGAAGGCGCATCATTTGAACAGAGTGAGACCTTTAAAATCCCCCTGTAAACACATTAAGGATGATTTTGTGTTGTGGAGAAGAGCTAGAGAAACTTCCATAAAAATGCTGCTACCCATAATTGTATGAGGGTGTCGGAGTCCATTGGTAACTTTCTGAGCCCCCGATGCAGATCGGAAAGAGAGAAATACATAGATGGAGAGAAAGAGAGCTTTCTATTTCCATGCTGAAAGAATGCCTGATCAGTCACACTCACTTCACGGCTCCAAGTGATGTGATCTACGTGTTTCACTACTTCACCAGTCTGTACTTACTTAAACTCAACTTATGGCCATCAAAAATGTATGTGATGCAACACATAGGCCTGCTGTACTTCCATTTTCAGGTGTTGAGCAGAAGTTCAGCAAATCACTTTACCACAGGTTTTCAGGACTTCAACAGTATGGGGTTGTGGTTTGTATTTTGTTTGTAGCTTGTCCCTGTATGTCCTGCTTACAGCTGCGGTCACTTGCTTGTCCCGAGCACTTAAAAACACACAAAGATGAATAGTAATACCTAATTCTTCATATGGTTGGAAGCCAGTGACCAATTCTCCACCTCAGCTCATCCTCCGTACCCTCAAATACGTTTTTGTTTCAAAGACCATATAAGGCCTCCTTTCACCATAACATAAGCTTTGGGCATGAGCGTTCACACGCGTACAACTGCTTTTAATCAATAACCATAGCAGAGTGGAAATTCTCTAGAAATGATTCTAGTAAATGATGCACATGAACACACACACATCAAGTAATTGAAGGATATAAGGGATCTGATGGTGTCCTGCGATATATGTCTGTCTTCTGAGCCCCGTGTGTTTCTACTCAGGGGTTGCAACCGGTTCAGGGAATAGAACTGAAAACGGAACTAAACAGAAACGGAACCGAAAACGAAAGTGATCCATACTGTTCCGGAACAAAACCGTTATATTAAATGCATGGAAAACCTGTCCCACAAAAAATGCAACAGAGTGCCTGTGCAAAGCCCTCACTCTGTCACTCAGAAATGTATTCCAGCATCTGCCTGCAAGCTGAAAATCTTTGCCAGTGCATGTTTAGACTATCTGATAAGGAGAGAGGTTTTTAATTAGCTAGCGAAGAATGGATAAACTTTTTCAATTATCGTTAATGATACTATAGGCCTAGTTATTCTGGTGGCGCTCTGAACACACAAGCTTGTTTGCTAGCTAGCTCAAAGAACATTTAAGCTGCTCCTCCTAGGTATAATTGTGGACCTAATAATTGTGGACCTAATTCAGATAATGCATGTCAACAAAATGCCTAGCGCTTTAAGCCTGTTCCTCAACCCTCTCTCGCTCTCTCCACACATAGGCTACACTTTCTGTCCATCACGCATGCAAACAACAAGCTTTCCTGCTCTAAGTGCACTGATTGGGGAAGTAATTTAATGAACTAAATGTAAAAAACTGTTCACAGGTCGAAAAAGGAACAAAAAGGAACGATATAAATGGATACTTATTTGGGGTTTCGAACCAGTTCAGAACTTTATTTTAACTGTTGGAATTCATTTAGGTTCCAACCCGTTTCTACTGCAGAGCAGATATGGACTCTCTGTTAAAGACAAGTTTGCTATTCTCCATCTTCAGAGATTCCGTTTTCTGACTACAACAAGGCCTAGCAAAACAAGTGTAAAACGAGAGAAGTGATACATTTTTCATGAGCATAGGCCTTGTCTCTCCCAGACCCTGTTCTGAATTATAAATAACACAAATCCAATTTTGGAACAGGAAATCACTGATATATTAGGGTCGGAACACAAATTAACGTGTTTGTTTCCTGGGATTTTGGGGCAATATTCACATTGTTATTGTTTCCATAATTTATCAGCCTCTACTCTCCTTATTGCTTTATCCTGTGGAAGACGCTATCGGTCAGAAAAGTAGAAGGACTGGTTTTGGAAAAGGATTGTCTGCTTGTAGCTGTTGGACGGATTGGCCCATTTCTATATCGGCGCCTGCACTCACTTTAGATAATTTAATATAATTATATTAAGAGTGTGTGTCTTAGGTTCTTAACTAATGGTGGTCTTTGTGTTTTAATCCTGTCGTTGTTACTCTCAGGACAGAAATATGCTGGGGTGGAAATTAAACTTCTGGATTAGTTTGGAGATGCTACCTAGTGTCCTCACTGTCTTAAGACCAGTGGCTTCAATTATAAACTGTGCATACGTACAGCACCCCAAAATGTGCATGCACCAGTTTTCATGCAAAAGTGAGCATTTTTTGTATTTTTATATTTGAGTTGAGAGGGCTCACATCCCCACAAACTTTAGACTATAAGTACGCACATCTGCTGTAGGTTGAAATATTGTATTGCAAGCTGGCAAGTAAACATTTTGTGCAAATTATGACTCGCTTATTCATTAAAACTGAAAACAAAAATGCAGCCATTTGCCGTAGTGAAAAGAGTAAAAACCTATGCATTTTATTTTTAGAATCTAAAATAGTTAGACATAGGAATCTATTTCCTATTTATTTTATTTTCCTAACCATTACAGAATACTTTCTTCACCTTTTCTGGCTGTGATTGGTGCATATTCCCGAAATAGCCATACAACAAATTACCATGTGCATCTCTCATTTAATTGTACCTATAGCCAAATCACTCTGAGAGAGTTCTAGAGTACCTCCAGAAAGTATTCAGACCGCTTAACTTTTTCCAAATTTTGTTACAATACAGCCTTTAAAAAAAATACATTTTAGAAAAAGAATGCTCAGCAATCTACACACAATACCCCATAATGACACAGCTAAAACAACCTAATTGGAGTCCACCTGTGGTAAATTTCAATTGATTAGACATTATTTGGAAAAGCACACACCTGTCTATATAAGGTCACACGGTTGACAGTGAATGTCAGACAAAAACCAAGCCATCAGGTCGAAGGAATTGTCCAGAGAGCTCTGAGACAGGATTGTGTCGATGCACAGATCTGGGGAATGGTACCAAAACATTTCTGCAGCATTGAAGGTCCCCAAGAACACAGTGGCCTCCATCATTCTTAAATGGAAGAAGTGTGGAACCACCAATACTCTTCCTAGAGCTGGCTTCCCAGGCAAGCTGAGCAATTGGGGGAGAAGGGACTTGGTCAGGGAGGTGACCAAGAAACCGATGGTCACTCTGACAGAGCTCCAGAGTTGCTCTGTGGAGATGGGAGAACCTTCCAGAAGGACAACCGTCTCTGCAGCATTCTACCAATCAGGCCTTTATAGTAAAGTCGCCAGACGGAAGCCACTCCTCAGTCAAATGCACATGACAGCACCTAAAGGACTAAAAGGCACCTAAAGGACTCTCAGACAATGAGAAATAGTCTGATGAAACCAAGATTGAACTCTTTGGTCTGAATGCCTAGCGTCACATCTGGAGGAAACCTGGCCCTTCTGGGAGGATGTTTTTCAGTGGCAGGGACTGGGAGACTATTCAAGATCGAGGGAAAGATGGAGCAAAGTACGTAGACATCCTTGATGAAAACCTGCTGCAGAGTGCTCCAGACCTCCGACTGGGGAGAAGGTTCACATTCCAACAGGACAATAACCCTAAGCATACAACCACGACAAAGCAGAAGTGGCTTCTTGAGTGGTCCTTGAGTGGCCCAGCCAGAGCTTGAGAGGATCTGCAGAAAAGAATGGGAGAAACCGCTAATACAGGTGTGCCAAGCTTGTAAGCGTCATATCCAAGAAAACTCAATACTGTTATCGCTGCCAAAGGTGCTTCAACAAAGTACTGAGTAAATGCTCTGAATACTTATGTAAATGTGATATTTCAGTGGTTTACTTTTTATAAATTAGCAAACATTTCTAAAAAACTGTTTTTGCTTTGTCACTATGGGGTATTGTGTGTAGTAGATTGATGAGGGGTGAAAAAACAATTTAAGCAATTTTAGAATAAGGCTGTAAATGTAACAAAATGTGGAAAAAGTCATGTGGTCTGAATATTTTCCCGAATGTATTTAAGGTTTTTCAATCCCATAGGCAGTATGGTTTATAATATTCAGTCAGATTTAACAGGTGAACAGTTGATATGTGATGTTGCAGTAGGCCTATGCTACTGTAAGTAGGCCTACTGTAATAATGAAAAAAAAAGTAGCATGGCCTAGACAATCCAGCATATTTGGGTTGGGGGAAAAGTCGATGCAAAACATTGCTGAATTTAAATTTTCTGCTGACAGCTCCACAACAATTTCAAAAACTGACACAGTCCTTTGCTAGATACAACATAAATTACTGCAAAAGATTATAACATTCTGCCAACTACAGTAAATTGACAGTATGGGTAGGCTACAGTATTGCTGTTCAATATGAGCGTGACATCATTGCCTAGTTTTAATCTCAGAGCCTATACCAAAGCAGGAGATAGAAACACAATAATTTATTGATAAACTAAAGATTGAACCACAATTCATATTTTGCATAGATGTGTGGGTTGTAGCATTTCGTCTACTTTTAAATTGTTTCGAATACACAATCAATCTTGCTATACTTTTAGTTTGAGAAAATCACTGCCAAATATTCTGCTCGCAGCTATACAGAAATGTGATCAAATTTGCCATTGCTCTTTCATATAGAAACTGATGTAACCTATTTCGAATAGTCCCAAATTATACATAAAATAAAATACATTATTGTCACCATAAATGGTGAATGGAGGGCGTTTTCCAAATGGAGTTATAATGCTTGTTCACATGAACACAATTTAAGGACAGGTCTAATTTATAATGGGAAACATGTGTACATGGCGTGTGGCAAGTTCAGAAATCTCTATGTTTTTGCCTGTGCAGTTTAAAAAAATGGCGCACACAGACAATTCATTTGAAACACACCGGTTATAAATTGGTCCCCTGAACAGAAAGACACAACAATCTGTAGATTCTGACATACAGTTGAAGTCGGAAGTTTACATACACTTAGGTTGGACTGTTTACATTTCACTGTATCACAATTCCAGTGGGTCAGAAGTTTACATACAAGCTGACTGTGCCTTTAAACAGCTTGGAAAATGCCATAAAATGATGTCATGGCTTTAGAAGCTTCTGATAGGCTAATTGACATCATTTGAGTCAATTGGAGGCGTACCTGTGGATGTATTTCAAGGCCTACCTTCAAACTCAGTGCCTCATTGCTTGACATCATGGGAAAATCTACTGTCACTTGTAGGGGTCTCTAATGTGTGTCCTTGAAGAAGTGAAACAACGTTAAAAGGGGATAATTATTATTCTTTAGTTTGTTGAACTCCTGACTGTTAAATAGGGAACATTTGTTTTACTTATGGTTGAATATAGTTGTATTTCCACAGTCTTTGGGGGTCTTGCCTGTTTTTATTTAGTTTAGACTTCCCCAATGGAAGTCAAACACTGTATGGTTGTCACGCCCTGTTCTTAGTATTTTGTGTTTTCTTTATTATTTTGGTTAGGCCAGGGTGTGACATGGGTTTATTATGTGGTGTGTTTTGTCTTGTTTTTTTTGTAGGTATTGGGATTGTGATATAGTAGGGTTGTCTAGAAAAGTCTATGGTTGCCTGAATTGGTTCTCAATCAGAGGCAGGTGTTTATCGTTGTCTCTGATTGGGAACCATATTTAGGCAGCCATATTCTTTGAGTGTTTCGTGGGTGATTGTTCCTGTCTCTGTGTTAGTTTGCACCAGATAGGCTCAGTCACTTTGGTTTTTCTTTTTTCCTGGTTTTGGAAGAGAATGTGAGCCGGGTGCGCCATTTTCCTTGCGGAGATGGTGCAAAATCCACCAACACGGTCGGTCCCTGGGATTGGGCTGGCCAACACGATTTGGTTTTACTTTTGTTAGTTTAAATGTAAGGGGTTTAAGGGATTTTGTTAAGAGGAGGGCGGTTTTTAGTTATTTGGAGGGTGTGGGGTTTGATTTTTGTTTTTCACAGGAGGTTCACCTGGGGGATGGAGGGGATGTTAGTAGGTTTAAGAGGGAGTGGGACAAGGGGGAGTCGGTGGTAGGGATTTTGTGTGGGCACAGGGAGGTAAAAGTGGAGGGTTCTTTTGTGGTGATGCAGGGGAGGGTTATAGGGGTGGATGTCACGATAAGGGATTGTAAATTTAGATTAGTGGTGGTGTATGGGCCACAGGTGGTGGCAGACAGGAGGGAGATGGTGGACTGTCTGGCGCCCCTGTGTGTCACAAATAGGAAATTAGTGATAGGGCGGATTTTAATACAGATTTAGGATTAGGGGGGGATAGCAGTGCAGGCGCCATCACCGGGCTAATGGCTTGCCATGGTCTGGTTGATGATGGCCTGCACACTACTCCGAAATTGGCCGGTCCTACATGGCGCAACTCCAGGGGGGTTGTGCGGAGGCTCGACTATATTTTTGTACCCAGGTCTTTGGGTAAGTTGTCTAGGCGGCTGTTGCCTGTTTTCTTTTCGGATCACGATGGGGTGCTCCTGCAGGTGGGGTCGCCAGTCTGCCTCTTTGGTAGGGGGTACTGGAAGTTAGATCGGGATGTGCTGGAGGAGCAGGTTTTTGTTGACGGGTTTTTTGGTTTCTTTTGGAGGCATGAAGGCCTCCGGTCCATGTGTGAGGGGGTGTTAGAGTAGTGGGAATTAGTTAAGGTGAGGATTAGGACTTTTATAATAGGGTATTGCCAGAGGAAAAAAAGGGAGGAGAGGAGGGAGATTGATCGTATCCAAAGGTTAATTGAACTCGAGTACGAGGCAGGCAACCTCGGCGAGTCGTTTGACTGGGAGAGATCCGCAACCCTAAAGGCGCAGCTCAGGGAGTTGCAGGAGCGGAAGGCTCGAGCTTTCCTGGAGCGTGCGCATAGTGGCTTTCTAGAACACAATGAGACTTGTTCTGCTATGTTCTTTAAGTCGGTTAGGGCCAGACAGAGTAGGAAGGTAATGCATGGCGTTAGGGAAGAAAATGGTAGTATAGTTAGAGAACCAGAGGATATGGTCAGGGTAACAACTCATCATTTCCAAGGTTTATTTAAGGAAAGGGAAATAGATGTAGAGCAGGGAAATGTGTTTTTAGAACACTTGTCCAGGCGGTTGCCGGAGGACATTAGAGAAGTGATGGAGGCCCAGAAGTGATGGAGGCCCAGATCCAAGCTGGTGATCCAAGATGGCGTAGCAGTTGGACGTCTTGTCGTGTCCCTTGTATATATCGTATATATAGTTTTTTTACATATTTTTCTTCCGGACCCACGACCGGTCTATCGATGTCACCGCATGAAGAGGCATAAACAGACTCACCCCATCGCAACGCCCCCCAAAGGCAAACTTTCTAGCCCTTGCTATCTCCTTGCTTGCTAATTCGGCCTGCTAACTGCTAGCTTGTTTAGCCCCGGTCCGCTAACTGCTACCTTGTTTAGCCCCGGTCCGATAACTGCTACCTTGTTTAGCCCCGGCCTACTAACTGTTAGCTTGTTAGCACAGGCCTGCTAACCGTCTGAATCGCCGCGTCCCAAACACTCACTGGACCCATATTTACTTTCAATCTCTTTTCGATTTTTTATTTGTTTATACCTTCCGGTAACCTGCCTCACCCAATGTGATATGGAATCGCTATTATTTTTTATTTTCAGAACACACTCAAGAACCTCCAGCAGCTAACTAGCTACAAGCTATTTAGTCATTGTTAGCCACTGCTAGCGGCTTTTACCTTACCCTCTGCACAGCCAGCCAGTTTCTTTTTTTTTACCTGGATAATACTCGCCAGTCCAGCTTCCCTGCCCCATCCACCGCTGCCCCCTGGACACTGATCACTTGGCTACATAGCTGATGCATGCTGGACTGTCCATTAATCACCGTACTCCATTCTGCTTGTTTATGTTTTATCTGTCGGCCCCAGCCGCACTCAGGCTCTGTGTGTAGTTAATCCGACCCTCCCTGCCTAGTCAACGCCATTTTACCTGCTGTTGTTGTGCTAGCGGATTAGCTGTTGTCTCACCTACTGTTTTAGCTACTGTTTTAGCTAGCTCTCCCAATTCAACACCTGTGATTACTTTATGCCTCGCTGTATGTCTCTCTCAAATGTCAATATGCCTTGTATACTGTTGTTCAGGTTAGTTATCATTGTTTTAGTTTACAATGGAGCCCCTAGTTCCACTCTTCATACCCCTGATACCTCCTTTGTCCCACCTCCCACACATGCGGTGACCTCACCCATTACAACCAGCATATCCAGAGATACAACCTCTCTCATCATCACCCAGTGCCTGGGCTTACCTCCGCTGTACCCGCACCCCACCATACCCCTGTCTGCGCATTATGCCCTGAATATATTCTGTCATGCCCAGAAATCTGCTCCTTTTATTCTCTGTCCCCAACGCTCTAGGCGACCAGTTTTGATAGCCTTTAGCCGCACCCTCATTCTACTCCTCCTCTGTTCCGCGGGTGACGTGGAGGTAAACCCAGACCCTGCATGTCCCCAGGCACCCTCATTTGTTGACTTCTGTGATCGAAAAAGCCTTGGTTTCATGCATGTCAACATCAGAAGCCTCCTCCCTAAGTTTGTTTTACTCACTGCTTTAGCACACTCTGCTAACCCTGATGTCCTTGCCGTGTCTGAATCCTGGCTCAGGAAGGCCACCCAAAATTCGGGGATTTCCATACCCAACTATAACATTTTCCGTCAAGATAGAACTGCCAAAGGGGGAGGAGTTAGCCTGCAAAGTAATCAAATCAAATCAAAATCAAATTTATTTGTCACATACACATGGTTAGCAGATGTTAATGCGAGTGTAGCGAAATGCTTGTGCTTCTAGTTCCGACAATGCAGTAATAACGAACAAGTAATCTAACTAACAATTCCAAAAAAAAAAAAACTACTGTCTTGTACACAGTGTAAGGGGATAAAGAATATGTACATAAGGATATATGAATGAGTGATGGTACAGAGCAGCATAGGCAAGATACAGTAGATGATATCGTGTACAGTATATACATATGAGATGAGTATGTAAACCAAGTGGCATAGTTAAAGTGGCTAGTGATACATGTATTACATAAGGATGCAGTCGATGATATAGAGTACAGTATCTACGTATGCATATGAGATGAATAATGTAGGGTAAGTAACATTATATAAGGTAGCATTGTTTAAAGTGGCTAGTGATATATTTACATCATTTCCCATCAATTCCCATGATTAAAGTGGCTGGAATAGAGTCAGTGGCATTGACAGTGTGTTGGCAGTAGCCACTCAATGTTAGTGGTGGCTGTTTAACAGTCTGATGGCCTTGAGATAGAAGCTGTTTTTCAGTCTCTCGGTCCCAGCTTTGATGCACCTGTACTGACCTCGCCTTCTGGATGACAGCGGGGTGAACAGGCAGTGGCTCGGGTGGTTTATGTCCTTGATGATCTTTTATGGCCTTCCTGTAGCATCGGGTGGTGTAGGTGTCCTGGAGGGCAGGTAGTTTGCCCCCGGTGATGCGTTGTGCAGACCTCACTACCCTCTGGAGAGCCTTACGGTTGAGGGCGGTGCAGTTGCCATACCAGGCGGTGATACAGCCCGCCAGGATGCTCTCGATTGTGCATCTGTAGAAGTTTGTGAGTGCTTTTGGTGACAAGCCGAATTTCTTCAGCCTCCTGAGGTTGAAGAGGCGCTGCTGCGCCTTCTTCACGATGCTGTCTGTGTGAGTGGACCAATTCAGTTTGTCTGTGATGTGTATGCCGAGGAACTTAAAACTTGCTACCCTCTCCACTACTGTTCCATCGATGTGGATGGGGGGGGTGTTCCCTCTGCTGTTTCCTGAAGTCCACAATCATCTCCTTAGTTTTGTTGACGTTGAGTGTGAGGTTATTTTCCTGACACCACACTCCGAGGGCCCTCACCTCCTCCCTGTAGGCCGTCTCGTCGTTGTTGGTAATCAAGCCTACCACTGTTGTGTCGTCCGCAAACTTGATGATTGAGTTGGAGGCGTGCGTGGCCACGCAGTCGTGGGTGAACAGGGAGTACAGGAGAGGGCTCAGAACGCACCCTTGTGGGGCCCCAGTGTTGAGGATCAGCGGGGAGGAGATGTTGTTGCCTACCCTCACCACCTGGGGGCGGCCCGTCAGGAAGTCCAGTACCCAGTTGCACAGGGCGGGGTCGAGACCCAGGGTCTCGAGCTTGATGACGAGCTTGGAGGGTACTATGGTGTTGAATGCCGAGCTGTAGTCGATGAACAGCATTCTCACATAGGTATTCCTCTTGTCCAGATGGGTTAGGGCAGTGTGCAGTGTGGTTGAGATTGCATCGTCTGTGGACCTATTTGGGCGGTAAGCAAATTGGAGTGGGTCAAGGGTGTCAGGTAGGGTGGAGGTGATATGGTCCTTGACTAGTCTCTCAAAGCACTTCATGATGACGGATGTGAGTGCTACGGGGCGGTAGTCGTTTAGCTCAGTTACCTTAGCTTTCTTGGGAACAGGAACAATGGTGGCCCTCTTGAAGCATGTGGGAACAGCAGACTGGTATAGTGATTGGTTGAATATGTCCGTAAACACACCGGCCAGCTGGTCTGCGCATGCTCTGAGGGCGCGGCTGGGGATGCCGTCTGGGCCTGCAGCCTTGCGAGGGTTAACACGTTTAAATGTCTTACTCACTTCGGCTGCAGTGAAGGAGAGACCGCATGTTTTCGTTGCAGGCCGTGTCAGTGGCACTGTATTGTCCTCAAAGCGGGCAAAAAAGTTGTTTAGTCTGCCTGGGAGCAAGACATCCTGGTCCGTGACTGGGCTGGGTTTCTTCCTGTAGTCCGTGATTGACTGTAGACCCTGCCACATGCCTCTTGTGTCTGAGCCGTTGAATTGAGATTCTACTTTGTCTCTGTACTGGCGCTTAGCTTGTTTGATAGCCTTGCGGAGGGAATAGCTGCACTGTTTGTATTCAGTCATGTTACCAGACACCTTGCCCTGATTAAAAGCAGTGGTTCGCGCCTTCAGTTCCACACGAATGCTGCCATCAATCCACGGTTTCTGGTTGGGGAATGTTTTAATCGTTGCTATGGGAACGACATCTTCAACGCACGTTCTAATGAACTCGCACACCGAATCAGCGTATTCGTCAATGTTGTTGGCTGACGCAATACGAAACATCTCCCAGTCCACGTGATGGAAGCAGTCTTGGAGTGTGGAGTCAGCTTGGTCGGACCAGCGTTGGACAGACCTCAGCGTGGGAGCTTCTTGTTTTAGTTTCTGTCTGTAGGCAGGGATCAACAAAATGGAGTCGTGGTCAGCTTTTCCGAAAGGGGGGCGGGGCAGGGCCTTATATGCGTCGCGGAAGTTAGAGTAACAATGATCCAGGGTCTTTCCACCCCTGGTTGCGCAATCGATATGCTGATAAAATTTAGGGAGTCTTGTTTTCAGATTAGCCTTGTTAAAATCCCCAGCTACAATGAATGCAGCCTCCGGATAAATCGTTTCCAGTTTGCAGAGAGTTAAATAAAGTTCGTTCAGAGCCATCGATGTGTCTACTTGGGGGGGGATATATACGGCTGTGATTATAATCGAAGAGAATTCTCTTGGTAGATAATGCGGTCTACATTTGATTGTGAGGAATTCTAAATCAGGTGAACAGAAGGATTTGAGTTCCTGTATGTTTCTTTCATCACACCATGTCACGTTGGCCATAAGGCATACGCCCCCGCCCCTCTTCTTACCAGAAAGATGTTAGTTTCTGTCCGCGCGATGCGTGGAGAAACCCGCTGGCTGCACCGCTTCGGATTGCGTCTCACCAGTGAGCCACGTTTCCGTGAAACAGAGAACGTTACAGTCTCTGATGTCCCTCTGGAATGCTACCCTTGCTCGGATTTCATCAACCTTGTTGTCAAGAGACTGGACATTGGCAAGAAGAATGCTAGGGAGTGGTGCACGATGTGCCCGTCTCCGGAGTCTGACCAGAAGACCGCTTCGTTTCCCTCTTTTTCTGAGTCGTTTTTTTGGGTCGCTGCATGGGAACCATCCCGTGGCGCTGGTTGTAAGGCAGAACACAGGATCCGCATCGCGAAAAACATATTCTTGGTCGAACTGGTGGTGAGTTGACGCTGATCTTATATTCAGTAGTTCTTCTCGGCTGTATGTGATGAAACCTAAGATGACCTGGGGTACTAGTGTAAGAAATAACACGTAAAAAAACAAAAAACTGCATAGTTTCCTAGGAACGCGAAGCGAGGCGGCCATCTCATACTTTCCAGGTCCATACCCAAACAGTTCGAACTACTAATTTTGAAAATTACTCTCTCCAGAAATAAGTCTCACTGTTGCCGCCTGCTACCGACCCCCCTCAGCTCCCAGCTGTGCCCTGGACACCATTTGTGAATTGATCGCCCCCCATCTAGCTTCAGAGTTTGTTCTGTTAGGTGACCTAAACTGGGATATGCTTAACACCTCGGCAGTCCTACAATCTAAGCTAGATGCCCTCAATCTCACACAAATCATCAAGGAACCCACCAGGTACAAACTTAAAGCTGTAAACAAGGGCACCCTCATAGACGTCATCCTGACCAACTGGCCCTCCAAATACACCTCCGCTGTCTTCAACCAGGATCTCAGCGATCACTGCCTCATTGCCTGTATCCGCTACGGAGCCGCAGTCAAACGACCACCCCTCATCACTGTCAAACGCTCCCTAAAACACTTCTGTGAGCAGGCCTTTCTAATCGACCTGGCCCGGGTATGCTGGAAGGACATTGACCTCATCCCGTCAGTTGAGGATGTCTGGTCATTCTTTAAAAGTAACTTCCTCACCATTTTAGATAAGCATGCTCCGTTCAAAAAATGCAGAACTAAGAACAGATACAGCCCTTGGTTCACTCCAGACCTGACTGCCCTCGACCAGCACAAAAATATCCTGTGGCGGACTGCAATAGCATCGAATAGTCCCCGCGATATGCAACTGTTCAGGGAAGTCAGGAACCAATACACGCAGTCAGTCAGGAAAGCTAAGGCCAGCTTCTTCAGGCAGAAGTTTGCATCCTGTAGCTCCAACTCCAAAAAGTTCTGGGACACTGTGAAGTCCATGGAGAACAAGAGCACCTCCTCCCAGCTGCCCACTGCACTGAGGCTAGGTAACACGGTCACCACCGATAAATCCATGATTATCGAAAACTTCAACAAGCATTTCTCAACAGCTGGCCATGCCTTCCGCTTGGCTACTCCAACCTCAGCCAACAGCTCCGCCCCCCCCCCCCCGCAGCTACTCGCCCAAGCCTCTCCAGGTTCTCCTTACCCAAATCCAGATAGCAGATGTTCTGAAAGAGCTGCAAAACTTGGACCCGTACAAATCAGCTGGGCTTGACAATCTGGACCCTCTATTTCTGAAACTATCCGCCGCCATTGTCGCAACCCCTATTACCAGCCTGTTCAAACTCTTTTTCATATCGTCTGAGATCCCCAGGGATTGGAAAGCTGCCGCAGTCATCCCCCTCTTCAAAGGGGGAGACACCCTGGACCCAAACTGTTACAGACCTATATCCATCCTTCCCTGCCTATCTAAGCTAAGCCAAGTCAACAAACAGGTCACTGACCATCTCGAATCCCACCGTACCTTCTCCGCTGTGCAATCTGGTTTCCGAGCCGGTCACGGGTGCACCTCAGCCACGCTCAAGGTACTAAACGATATCATAACCGTCATCGATAAAAGACAGTACTGTGCAGCCGTCTTCATCGACCTTGCCAAGGCTTTCGACTCTGTCAATCACCATATTCTTATCGGCAGACTCAGTCTTTCGGATGACTGCCTTGCCTGGTTCACCAATTACTTTGCAGACAGAGTTCAGTGTGTCAAATCGGAGGGCATGCTGTCCGGTCCTCTGGCAGTCTCTATGGGGGTGCCACAGGGTTCAATCCTCGGGCCGACTCTTTTCTCTGTATATATCAATGATGTTGCTCTTGCTGCGGGCGATTCCCTGATCCACCTCTACGCAGACGACACCATTCCATATACTTCCGGCCCGTCCTTAGACACTGTGCTATCTAACCTCCAAACGAGCTTCAATGCCATACAACACTCCTTCCGGGGCCTCCAACTGCTCTTAAACGCTAGTAAAACCAAATGCATGCTTTTCAACCGTTCGCTGCCTGCACACGCCTGACCAGCATCACCACCCTGGATGGTTCCGACCTTGAATATGTGGACATCTATAAGTACCTAGGTGTCTGGCTAGACTCATATCAACATCTCCAATCGAAAATCAAATCAAGAGCCGGCTTTCTATTCCGCAACAAAGCCTCCTTCACACACGCCGCCAAACTTACCCTAGTAAAACTGACTATCCTACCGATCCTCGACTTCGGCGATGTCATCTACAAATTGCTTCCAACACTCTACTCAGCAAACTGGATGCAGTTTATCACAGTGCCATCTGTTTTGTCACTAAAGCAACTTATACCACCCACCACTGCGACTTGTATGCTCTAGTCGGCTGGCACTCGCTACATATTCGTCGCCAGACCCACTGGCTCCAGGTCATCTACAAGTCCATGCTAGGTAAAGCTCCGCCTTATCTCAGTTCACTGGTCACGATGGCAACACCCATCCGTAGCACGCGCTCCAGCAGGTGTATCTCACTGATCATCCCTAAAGCCAACACCTCATTTGGCCACCTTTCGTTCCAGTTCTCTGCTGCCTGTGACTGGAACGAATTGCAAAAATCGCTGAAGTTGGAGACTTTTATCTCCCTCACCAACTTCAAACATCTGCTATCTGAGCAGTTAACCGATCGCTGCAGCTGTACATAGTCTATCGGTAAATAGCCCTCCCATTTTTACCTACCTCATCCCCATACTGTTTTTATTTATTTACTTTTCTGCTCTTTTGCACACCAATATCTCTACATGTACATGACCATCTGATCATGTATCACTCCAGTGTTATTAATCTGCAAAATTGTAATTATTCGCCTACCTCCTCATGCCTTTTGCACACAATGTATATAGACTCCCCTTTTTTTCTACTGTGTTATTGACTTGTTAATTGTTTACTCCATGTGTAACTCTGTGTTGTCTGTTCACACTGCTATGCTTTATCTTGGCCAGGTCGCAGTTGCAAATGAGAACTTGTTCTCTAGCCTACCTGGTTAAATAAAGGTGAAATAGAAATAAAATAAATAAAACTAGTAGAGTTTGAGAGCGCTCTTAGGAGGATGGGAAAAGGGAAGGTGCCTGGGATGGATGGGCTGCCGGCTGAGTTTTATCTCAAGTTTTGGGGTATACGTGGACCAGTGGTCCTCGAAGTCTTGAAGGCCATCCTTGAGACGGGGGTCCCGGGGGGATCAATGGCTGTTGGTGTGCTGTCACTTTTATATAAGAAGGGGGAAGTAACAGACCTTGGCAACTGGCGGCCGTTGACCATGCTGTGTGTAGATTACAAGCTAGTTGCAAAGGTTTTAGCAGACCGGTTGCGCACAGCCCTTCCCTACGTCGTCCATGAGGATCAGACGTGCGGGGTAGAGGGCCGCTCTATTCGATGGAACCTACAGTTAATCAGGGACTCCATCGCTTGGGTTGAAGATAGAGGACTGCCTTTAATGGTAGCAGCGCTAGATCGCGTGAATAGATCCTTTTTATTCAGAGTGTTAGGTCGATTAGGAGTTCATAGGATGGATTCGTACATTATATGTCGGAGTGGGGTGCCGAGTTAGTGTAAATAGTCACTTGGGTGACGTTTTTGACCTCTCATCTGGGGTCAGGCAGGGGTGCCCACTCTCGGCTCTCCTCTTCGTTCTGTACATGGAGCCTCTGGGGGCTTCCATTAGGGCAGACACAGGGGTGGAAGGCTTGTTGATCCCTGGAAGTGGTGGGCTGCGTGTTAAGATGACGCAGTACGCCGACGACACTTCCTTGCTGCTGTGCAAGGACTCGTGCCTGACAGGGTCCCTTGCCATCTTTGGGGATTTCACCCGAGCGTCGGGAGCGTTTCTGAACCATGCAAAGTCTCCCGTCAAGTTTTTCGGAAGATGGCGCGGTAGAACGGATGTGCCGGGGGGGTTATCTCTCTGTGAGGGGGCCCTGAGGATTCTCGTGGTCCATTTTGAGACCTCCGGCTCAGTGACGCTAAACTGGAACATGCGTATCGCAGTGGTACAGAGGAAGCTAGCAATGTGGAAGGCTAGGTATTTGTCTTTTATGGGCAAAGTCCTGGTCCTAAAGGTGGATGTGTTGCTGTCTCTTTTGTATTTGGCGTACATCTACCCATTGCCGGCTTGTCTGAGGAGGCCTCTAGTGAGGCTTGTGTTTCAGTTCATGTGGAGTGGCAGGTGCGAGTGGGTCGCCAGGGTACGCATGCTCTGTCCCATCGGGGAGGGAGGTAGGGGGGTACCATATTTCCCCCTCAAGCTGGACGCAATTTTTGTTTCTTTCTTGTTAACGGAGCTTGCTCATCCAGTGATACACCCGTCCGGTTACCTCCTGCGGGTGTTCTTCTCGTATCAGGCGAGAAGCGTAATGGTGTGGTCTAACGCGGGTCCTCGGGCGGAACAGCTGCCGTGGCACTTTGGTCATGCGGCCAAGTGGCTGCGTGCGCACCCTGAGGTTGATGTTGCCCGAGTAGGTTTAGATCACAGGCACCTGTACGAGGAGGTCAGAAAGGCAGGGAGTTTGGCGCCTGTAGTGGGCATGTCGGAAGTGGTCTGGGAGGAAGTGCAGGCGCGGGGTCTGGACAACAGGCTCAAGGACCTGAATTGGTTGAGCCTCCATAAGTGCTTGCCGGTACGTTCCATCATGTACCGGTATAGTTTGGTGTAATCCCCCACCTGTCCAAGATCCTCTTGTGGCAGGGAGGAGACTGTGCGCCATGTCTTTTGGGACTGTGCCTTTGCCGGAGTAGTATGGGCTAGGGCACGGGTGTTAGGTTTGGTAAGAGGGGATTTTGTATTGACGTCAGGTTAGAGAGAGGTGTAGGGAGAGCGAGAGGGACGGCTAGGGACAGGTTTCTGCTCTGGCTTCTCACAAGTCTCTTTAAACGGGGGCTGTGGGAAGCCAGGCAGAACATGGTGAAGACAGGGAGAGATTGGGGGGTGGAAGGGATAGTGAGGAGGGTGGAAGGAGATTTGAGGGGGAGGATGAAGAGGGAGGAGAGGAAGTGGGGGCAGCATGCTGCCCGGGAGAGGTGGAAGGGGGGTTTAGGGCTGGGTGTCATTTAGATTTGTAAGGGGATAGATTAGGGACGGGGAGATAGGGAAAGGTAGTTTGTAGGATGACTGGGAGGGAAGATGCTCCCCTGAGGTTTTGTTTGTGGTTTTTGTTTAGTTAAATTAAAATACCATTATTGGAGTATGAATGAAAATTATGAGTTGTAAAGAATGAATGGTATTGAAAAAAAATATATAGGCTGTTTCGGTTTTCGCGCTACGTTTCTTGTTTTGTATTATTCGTGTTTATTCGTTATTAAACATGTATCAAAATTACAACGCTGCATTTTGGTCCGATCTTTGCTACACCTCTTCAGAGGAGGATATAGAAGAAAACAATAACAGAATCACCCACCACAACAGGACCAAGCGTTCTGGTGTCAGGCAGTGGCAGCAGGAGCAACAAAGTCTGGATTATATGACTTGGGAGGAAATAGACAGGTGGGCGGTCGACCCAGGGAGAGTGCCGGAGCCCGCCTGGGATTCGCTGGAGCAGTGCGAAGAGGGTAATAGGAGAATGGAGTTGGAGAGATGAACTCGGCAGTGTGGAAGGAAGCCCAAAAATGTATTGGGGGGAGGCACAGGGAGAGTGTGGCAGTCAGGAGTCAGACCTGAGCCAACTCCCCCTGTTTATCGTAAGGAGCCAAGGAGGAAACCAGAGCCGGTGTTGGAGGTGAGCGAAGCAGAGACTGTGAAGGAGTTAATGGGGAAATTGGAGGAGAGAGTTATGAGGGAGTTGCTTTGTTGGTGCATCAGGCACGGAATTCGCCCGACGGAGCGTGTCTGGGAGCGCCTGTTTAGCGCTGCCAGAGCCTTCCTCCTCTACAGCGCTGCTGGAGTCTCCTGCCTGTTCAGAGCTGCCAGTCTGCTAGGAGCTGCCAGTCTGCTAGGAGCTGCCAGTCTGCATGGAGCAGCCAGAGCTGCCAGTCTGCATGGAGCAGCCAGAGCTGTCAGTCTGCATGGAGCAGCCAGAGATGTCAGTCTGCATGGAGCAGCCAGAGCCGGCAGTCTGCATGGAGCAGCCAGAGATGTCAGTCTGCATGGAGCAGCCAGAGCTGTCAGTCTGCATGGAGCAGCCAGAGCTGTCAGTCTGCATGGAGAAGCCAGAGCTGTCAGTCTGAATGGAGCAGCCAGAGCTGTCAGTCTGCATGGAGCAGCCAAAGCTGTCAGTCTGCATGGAGCTGCCAAAGCTGTCAGTCTGCATGGAGCTGCCAGTCTGCATGGAGCAGCCAGAGCCGCCAGTCAGCCAGGATCTGCCAGTCAGCCAGGATCCGCCATTCAGCCAGGATCTGCCAGAACCACCAGTCAGCCTGGATCTGCCGGTGCCATTAACCTGCCCGAGCTTCCTCTCAGTGCCGAGCTTCCTCTCAGTGCCGAGCTTCCTCTCAGTGCCGAGCTACCCCTCAGTGCCGAGCTTCCTCTCAGTGCCGAGCTACCCCTCAGTGCCGAGCTACCCCTCAGTGCCGAGCTACCCCAGTCCCAAGCTGTCCCTCAGTCCGGAGCTGCCCCTCAGTCCAGTGGGGCCCTTGTTTAGGGTTACTAAGCCAAGGTCGGTGGCGAGGGTTGCAAATCTAAGGACACGATACAAGGGGAGTAAGACTTTGTTGGAGTGGGGTCCACGTCCCGCGCCGGAGCCGCCACCGTGGACAGACGTCCACCCGGACCCTCCCCTATGGGTTTAGGTGTGCGTCCGGAAG
Organism: Oncorhynchus kisutch; assembly: GCF_002021735.2. NCBI lineage: Eukaryota > Metazoa > Chordata > Actinopteri > Salmoniformes > Salmonidae > Oncorhynchus > Oncorhynchus kisutch. Next base: position 44,125,681 of record NC_034188.2, on the reverse strand, counting down.
TCCGCACCTTGCGGGGGGTTCTGTCACGCCCTGTTCTTAGTATTTTGTGTTTTCTTTATTATTTTGGTTAGGCCAGGGTGTGACATGGGTTTATTATGTGGTGTGTTTTTTTTTTTTTTTTTTTTGTAGGTATTGGGATTGTGATATAGTAGGGTTGTCTAGAAAAGTCTATGGTTGCCTGAAGTGGTTCTCAATCAGAGACAGGTGTTTATCGTTGTCTCTGATTGGGAACCATATTTAGGCAGCCTTATTCTTTGAGTGTTTCGTGGGTGATTGTTACTGTCTCTGTGTTAGTTTGCACCAGTATAGGCTGTTTCGGTTTTCGCGTTACGTTTCTTGTTTTGTATTGTTCGTGTTTATTCGTTATTAAACATGTATCAAAATTACCACGCTGCATTTTGGTCCGATCCTTGCTACACCTCTTCAGAGGAGGATATAGAAGAAAACCGTAACAATGGTATACATTTCTCTCCTTGTGCCCTCTCCTTCACATACCGTCTTAAATAGTTTGTAGCCAACATGTACTCTGCACTGAATTGGATATATTGTGAATGAGTTACACAATCGTATCTATAATTGATGGCCCATCAGGTCTAACATGGCTGCTTGTTGTGTTTCTGTCGTGGTTTGTAGAGCTATGGTCCATCTGGTTTAACATGGCTGCTTGGTGTGTTTCAGGACTGAATCCGCTATCCCTTGACCCTTCCTCCAACAACGAGCCCCTGCAGTTCAGCAACTCCAACGGGCCACTGGTGTCAGACTGTCCTCTGGAAAACGGAGCTGAGAACCGCAATAAGAGGAAGAGACCCAGCCTACCTCCAGGTACAATAAACTATGATAATTGACGAGGTGTACTTCAGTAGTACCAATACATTTTATACTGTGAGCCTGTGACTGGGGGAGTAATTTAACGTGAGGTAGAGACTTGGTAGAGGCGCTTTCATGTTTTCCATCCTGAGGGGCTTATTGCCAGTTAGTCCTGTGGAGGTCAGGGCCATCTGTCTAAAGCCACAGGATTCTGCGCTGCTATGATTGCAGCTCTCACACCTTAGGCTGGCTGCTACCATGCCACAGCACCTGCCAATCAAAGCACAGAAGTGCCTTCAGCTTTCTCTCACGGAGTGAGTGACCTGTCGCACGGAAAACAATGTTCGGTGTGTGTGTGTGCGCGCGTGCCCTCATTCGCTTGTTGACTTCTCATTACTAAATTACACTTCATTTTAAATCTGTGACTGTGTGCATTCTAATTAAGGAACGCATCTCTAATTAATGGCATTATGACAAGTAGAATGAAGAGGGCCTTAAGACAGAGGTGTTGCTGTATGTGCTCTGCTGTCTTGAATGACCTTAATTAGTCGGGATTAATTGTCAGTGTTATGAACCACTCTTTTTACCATTTGTCTTTGTGCACAATTTTAAACAAATGACCTTAGTGAGTTTGAGTTCTCACTCATTCATGTCTGTTCATTTAATCTCATTATTATGTGTCATTACCAACTCAGAACTAGACCTGAAGACCTTGAGTAGGTTTAGATTGCAGGTACAACGGACATGTTAGATGTGTACGTAATAGACATTGAGTGTTTATGCAGAACAATGTTGCAATGTCGATTAACATATGCACTGAAATTGAGTAGAGCCACAGAGCAAATACCCTGAGTAGAATGAATACACTTCAATTATCTTTTATTTTACCTTTATTTTACCAGGTTAGTCTCATTGAGATTAACACTCTTTTACGAGAGCTGGCCAAAATAGCAGCACACAAAGTTGTAGACATTTGCAATTTAAAATGCAAAGCAAAAAAGTTTAAAAACATTTTCACTCTTGCCTCAGTATATGCTCTTTAGTGTGCTGCATGTTTAGGTCTTAATTGTGTAATTCATAGACCGGTTGACCCGACCATAGAAATATAATTTATTTCTATGGACTGGACATTGTGAGTCCCCATAAATTGGTGATTTTGAAGTGGTGAGTTTATCCGAAGTTCACTTACAAAGAATCAGATGTTATGGTTATGTATCCAAGGTCTAACAGACCTTGAAGACCTCCGTTGGATTTCAGTGGGATTTCAGTGGGTGTACTGTATAGGCTATAGGCCTATTGAGTGAGTGAATAACAGATAGTGTTAGTATTGTCCTGTGTGTGTGTGTGTGTATATATGTGTATATATATATATATATATATATATATATATATATATATATATATATATATATATATATATATATATATATACCCAAACCACAGAGAGAGATACAATATCAGCTCACATTAAGTACTGGTCATAGTGAAAACCTGTGTGAATGGCCGTTCCCGAATACCGGTAATTGCGTTCTAAATAGTAGGCTGATTGGCTATGCTAAAAATAGAATGTTAAACCTGTCTGACTGTTTGAGTACAGCCAGTCAGAGATTTGGATCAAAGACTCTGCACACAAATCTAAGATGACCACTAATTCTATTACAGAATCTTAGCAGTAGAGAGAGTCATAGATGGAGAGTGACTAATCAGAGTATGGTGTTTTTAAGAACAGACTTATCACACTAAAACCTTTAGACAGCAGTCACACCTCACTGAACCTTAGAAGTGGCTCTATGTGCCCCTGCTTAGCAACAGAACATTAAATAATGATGACATACAATTAACAACCGCTCTAGTCTCCAACAGCCTTTCATAACATTGGCATTATGTATATTATTGCGGTGTGACATGATTCTGCTCTCTGATGGAAAACCTGCACAATGGTGACAATCTGGAGCATCTGGAGCTGGGTATAATTTAGTGGCGTTAATGTTCACTAGCATCATGAGACACAGTCAAGTCTTCCAGCTCTCTGAGGAGAGAAGATGCAGCTCGGAAAAGTGACCAGCCATGTGGGTTTACAGTCGTTAATGGCAATTCATTAGACCTAGAAACACATACATTCAGGAACACTGTTCCTTTGGTGATGGGGGGGAGGGAGGGGGGTGTGGTGATCATTTAGGGAGCAAGAAGTTCCCAAGACTCAAACAGTGTTGATAACAGAATGTTTACTCCATGTGTTGGTTTAAACCACGAAACTTCTAAATGGCTCAAACAGGCAGCAGAATGGCTATCTCAGAGCGCTAATGGGGGTCCATTTGACTTAACAGATACTGCAACTGTTTAGCAAAGTAAATGAATAATGAAGTCTTTAGTTTGAATGGCTTTGCCACTGTATTAGTAGCCACAGCTAGAAAGAAAACTGAATTCATGTCCATTCAACACCTTGTAATTAATGTAATTTAACCAAATACTTTTAGTTGTTATGATGACGATATTAATAAGTCAGCCCTCGAAACGTCTGGAAAGTTAAAGTGCAAAGGGGAGTCTGCCCACTCAGCACTTTGTTAGAGAATACCCAGTACAGCGTTGGCTTATTGTGACCTATTTAGGAAGGTATAAAAGGAAATGCAGTGAATGACGTATTGTGTCTTTGCCTTGGGCCAGGTAGAATGGAGTCACTGAATATTTCAGCACATTAGCTTGCTTTCATTAGCAAACACGCTAAGATTAGTTTACAGTCCTCCATACACGCACCATGACTATTCTTCATGCTGTCTTTTATATAACCAACCAGCCCACAAAAGACCAAAATAACATACTTATATTGTATAGCTGTTGGGGATGCAGAGGATAAGCTAGAATGGTGTTGGTTAATTGTGAAGCATTCTTTTCATACAATCAAAATGAACAGTAGTTCATTGCATTTATTGTAGCTGGGGATTTTAACAAAGCAAATTTGAGAACAAGCCTACCTAAATTCTATCAGCATATTGATTGCACTACGCACATGGGCAATACCCTCGACCACTACTACTCTAACTTCTGCGATGCATGCAAAGCCCTCCCAGACCCTTCCTTCGGCAAGTCCTACCACAACGCCATCTTGCTCCTACCGTCTTATAGGCAGAAACTCAAACAGGATGTACAAGTGACGAGAACCATTCAATGCTGGTCTAACCAATCGGAATCCACGCGTCAAGATTGTTTTGATCATGCGGACTGGGATATGTTCCGGTCAGGCTCAGAGAATAACATTGACCCATACGCTGACTCGGTGAGTGAATTTAAAAAGAAGTGCATTGAAGATTGTACCCGCTGTGACTATTAAAACCTACCCTAACCAGAAACCGCAGATGGATGGCGGCATTCGCGCAAAACTGAATGCGCGAACCACCGCATATAACCAAGGGAAGAGATCTGGGAATATGGATCAATATGATCAATGTAGTTATTCCCTCCGCAAGGCAATCAAACAAGCAAAATGCCGCTATAGGGACAAAGCGGAGTTGCAATTCAACGGCACAGACATGAGACATATGTGGCAGGGTCTACAGGGAATCACAGACTACAAAAACAAAATCAGCCATGTCACGGACACTGACTTCACGCTTCCAGACAAACTAAACACCTTCTTTGCCCGCTTTGATAATAATACAGTGCCACCGTCGCGGCCCCCACCTCCTTCTCCGTGGCCGATGTGAGTAAAACATTAACATTTCTAACCCTCGCAAGGCTACTGGCCCAGACAGCATCCCTAGCCGCATCCTCAGAGCATGCGCAAATCAGCTGGCTGGTATGTTTATGGAGAAATTTAATCACTCCCTATCCCAGTCTGCTGTCCCCACATGCTTCAAGATGGCCACCATTGTTCCTGTACCCAAGAAGGCAAATATAACTGAACTAAATGACTACCGCCCCGTAGCACTCACTTGAAGTGCTTTGAGAGGCTAGTCAAGGATCATATCACCTCTACCTTACCTGACACCCTAGGCCCACTTCAGTTTGCATACCGCCCTAACAGGTCCACAGAGATGCAATCGCCATCACACTACACACTACCCTATACCATCTGGACAAGAGACAAGAGAATACATATGTAAGAATGCTGTTCATTGACTACACCTCAGCATTCAACACCATAGTACCCTCCAAGCTCGTCATCAAGCTGTAGGCCCTGGGCCTCAACCCCGCCCTATGCAATTGGGTCCTGGACTTTCTGATGGGTCAACACCTCCACCTCGATGACCCGCAACACTGGGGCCCCACAACCCCCTCTTGTACTCCCTGTTCACCCACGACTGCGTGGCCATGCACGCCTCCCAACTCAATCATCAAGTTTGCAGGCGACACAACAGTAGTGGGCTTGATTACCAACAACAACAAGACAGCCTACAGGGAGGAGGTGAGGGCACTGGGTGTGTTATGTCAGTAAAATAACCTCACTCAACGTCAACAAAACAAAGGAGATGATCGTGGACTTCAGGAAACAGCAGAGGGAGCATCCCCCTATCCACATCGAAGAGACAGCAGTGGAGAAAGTGGAAAAAGTTAAGTTCCTCGGCGTACACATCAACGACAACTGAAATGGTCCACCCACACACAGCATGGTGAAGAAGGTGCAACAGTGCCTCTTCAACCTCAGGAGACTAAAGAAATTGGCTTGTCACCCAAAACCCTGACTAACTTTTACAGATGCACAATTGAGAGAGTCCTATATCACAGCCTGGTATGGAAACTGCTCCACCCTCAACCGCAAGGCTATCCAGAGGGTGGTGCGGTCTACACAACGCCTCACCGAGGGCAAATTACCTGCCCTCCCTATAGCACCAGCTGTCACAGGAAGGCAAAAAAATATCATCAAAGGCAACAACCACCTGAGCCACTGCCTGTTAACCCCGCTATCATCCAGAAGGCGTAGTCAGCACAGGTGCATCAAAGCTTGGACCGAGAGACTGAAAAACAGCTTCTATCTCAAGGCCATCAGACTGCTAAACAGCAATCACTAACTCAGAGAGCCTGCTGCCTACATTGAGACGCAATCACTGGCCACTTTAACAAAGGGATCACTAGTCACTTTATACAATGCCACTAAATAATGTTTACATATCTTACATTACTCATTATTTGTATTTGTTTTTATTATGGGTCCCCATGCTGCCAATGCAGCAGCTACTCTGCCTGGGGTCCAACAAAATTAAGGCACTTTATACAATTCTAAAAACATTACAATACATTCACAGATTACACAACACACTGTGTGCCCTCAGGCCCCTACTCCACCATTACCACATATCTACAACTGTGTGTGTGTGCCAATATTTGTGTTGCTTCACATTCCCCGCTGTTCCATAAGGTGTTTTTTTAATCAGTTTTTTTAAATCTAATTTTACTGCTTGCGTCAGTTACTTGATGTGGAATAAAGTTCCATGTAGTCATGGCTCTATGTAGTACTGTGTGCCTCCCAATCTTAGCTAGTACGGCATTAATGTTTTGACCATGACAGTTTACAATCTAGGGTTACTCCAAGAAGTAGTCATCTCTACTTGCTCGATTTCCACATTATTTATTACAAGATTTAGTTGAGGTTTAGGGTTTAGTGAAATATTTAGGACTAACTTATTCCTTGCCACCCACTCTGAAACTAACTGCAGCTCTTTGTTGAGTGTTGTAGTCATTTCAGTCGCTGTAGTAGCTGATGTGTCTAAGTGATGAGTCACCCGCATACATAGACACTGTGGCTTTACTCAAAGTCAGTGGTATGTTGTTAGTAAACATTTTAAAAACCAAGGGGCCTAGGGAATTCCTGATTGTAACTGGATTACATTTGAGGCTTCCATTAAAGAACACCCTCTGTGTTCTGTTAGACAAGTAACTCTTTATTCACATTATAGCAGGGGGTGTAAAGCCATGAAACAAATTTTTCCAAGAGACTATGATCGATAATGTCAAAAGCTGCATTGTAGTCTAACAAGACAGCCCCCACAATCAATTTCTCTCAGCCAATCATCAGTAATTTGTGTAAGCGCTGTGCTTGTTGAGTGTCCTTCCCTATAAGCATGCTGAAATTCTGTTGTCAATTTGTTTACTGTGAAACAGTATTGTATCTGGTCGAACACCATTTTTTTCCTGAAGTTTCCTAAGGGTTGGTAACAGGCTGATTGGTCGGCTATTTGTGCCAGTAAAGGGGGCTTTACTATTCTTGGGTAGTGGAATGACTTTAGCTTCCCTCCAGGCCTGAGGGAACACTTTCTCTTGTAGGCTTAAATTGAAAATGTGGCAATATCTTCTGCTATTATCCTCAGTAATTTTCCAACCAGATTGTCAGACCCCTGTGGCTTGTCATTGTTGATGGACAACAATATTTTTTTCACCTCTTCAACACTGACTTTACAGAATTCAAAAGTACAATTATTGTCTTTCATAATTTTGTCCGATAAATCAAATCAAATGTTATTTGTCACATACACATGGTTAGCAGATGTTAATGCGAGTGTAGTGAAATGCTTGTGCTTCTAGTTCCGACAATGCAGTAATTGTCGGAATGCAATAATCTAACTAACAATTCCAAAACTACTGTCTTACACTTGTGTGTGTATAAGGGGATAAAGAATATGTACATAAAGATATATGAATGAGTGATGGTACAGAGCGGCATAGGCAAGATGCAGTAGATGGTATCGAGTACAGTATATACATATGAAATGAGTATGTAAACAAAGTGGCATAGTTAAAGTGGCTAGTGATACATGTATTACATATAGATGCAGTAGATGATAGAGTACAGTATATACGTATACATATGAGATGAATAATGTTGGGTATGTAAACATTATATTAGGTAGTATTGTTTAAAGTGGCTAGTGATATATTTTAAATTTCCCATCAATTCCCATTATTAAAGTGGCTGGAGTTGAGTCAGTGTGTTGGCAGCAGCCACTCAATGTTAGTGGTGGCCGTTTAACAGTCTGATGGCCTTGAGATAGAAGCTGTTTTTCAGTCTCTCGGTCTCAGCTTTGAGGCACCTGTACTGACCTCGCCTTCTGGATGATAGCGGGGTGAACAGGCAGTGGCTCGGGTGGTTGTTGTCCTTGATGATCTTTATGGCCTTCCTGTAACATCGGGTGGTGTAGGTGTCCTGGAGGGCAGGTAGTTTGCCCCCGGTGATGCGTTGTGCAGACCTTACTACCCTCTGGAGAGCCTTACGGTTGTGGGTGGAACAGTTGCCGTACCAGGCGGTGATACAGCCCGCCAGGATGCTCTCAATTGTGCATCTGTAGAAGTTTGTGTGCTTTTGGTGACAAGCCGAATTTCTTCAGCCTCCTGAGGTTGAAGAAGCGCTGCTGCGCCTTCTTCACGATGCTGTCTGTGTGGGTGGACCAATTCAGTTTGTCTGTGATGTGTATGCCGAGGAACACACGACACTGTTGTGTCGTCCGCAAACTTGATGATTGAGTTGGAGGCGTGCGTGGCCACGCAGTCGTGGGTGAACAGGGAGTACAGGAGAGGGCTCAGAACGCACCCTTGTGGGGCCCCAGTGTTGAGGATCAGCGATACACAGTATTTGGATGTGTAGCGTAGTGTAAGCGTTTGTTGCGTTTGTTTGTTATCTTGCCAAAAAGTTATTAAAGTAGTTTGCAATATCAGTGAGCCATCTAATTCTATGAATGAAGGAGCCATGTTGGCTTTTTTTTCCCCAAAATTTTATTTATGGTGCCCCAGAGCTTTTTACTATTTTATCTTTATTTTACGAGGCAAGTCAGTTAAGAACAAATTCCTATTTTCAATGACAGCCGAGGAACAGTGGGTTAACTTCCTTGTTCAGGGGCAGAACAACATATTTGTATCTTGTCAGCTCAGTGATGATGCTCTAACCACTAGGCCCCTGTCATTCTTAATATCATTCATCTTTGTTTCTTTTTCTTTTCATTTGTTCATTCATTTGTTTGTTTAGTCACACTGTTTGCTCCTCATTACACACCACAGACCAGCAAATATTCTTTACATCATCAACATATGAATCACTACAAAACTTCCTGTATGACCTCTTATACACTATATTAGGCCCAGCCTTTGGAACTTTGGTTTTCCTAGATATGGCTATTATATTGTGATCACTACATCCTATGGATTTGGATACTATTTTAAAGCAAATATCTGCAGTGAAATAAATAAATAAATAAATAAATAGTAAAGATGTGATCAATACATGTTGATTTAAATTGTGTGCTGTTTGTAACTACTCTGGTAGGTTGACTGAAAACCTGATCCAGGTTGCAGGCACTGGTTACAGTTTGACGTTTATTCCTGAGTGGGCAGCTTGATAGCTCACCCAGTAAATATACTTCTCTGTTGATATCGCATACATTATCAAGCATTTCACACATACAGTATTATCCAGATACTGACTGTTAGCACTTGGTCTATAGCAGCTTCCCCCAAAAATGGGCTTTAGGTGAGGCAGATGAACCTGTAGCCATATTACTTCGACAGTATTTAACATTAGATCATCTCTAAGCTTCACAGGAATGTGGTTCTGAATATAGACATTAACACCGCCTCCGTTGGCATTTCTGTCTTTTCGGTAGATGTTATAACCATGTATTGCTACCACTATACCATCGAAGGTATTATCTAGGTGAGTTTCAGAGAATATCCATGTCATCTCTTGCAAGCAAGTTACTGACTTCATGAACCTTGTTTATTAGGCTACATATTGTAACGGTTTTGACTTGAGGTTATTATTTATAGGGGTGCCAGGTAGGTTGTGCCTACCAGAGAAAACATTAGTTTCTCCTTTTGGTTTGGGAGGGAACGAGTCCCATCTGCTCCGTCAAGTCTACACCAATACAAAGGACTTATGTAAAAGTCAGGATGGAAATACATTTTTCATAAACCCTTAAAACATTGGAAAGAACTTCCAAAACAACTATATTATTTTGCGTGGGTTGTATTAACAACATCAGTGATTACACACACATATAATAATATAACATAATGAGTTCTGGTTCCTCCAGAAATGTCCTGTACCTCGGGCCTAAAGAGTCAAGCCCGGTAAAGGAGTTCAGTGAACTCAAGTGACTTTTGTCACGCAATGTTTGTCCGTTCATTCCATGTAGCGTAAACCCAGTATTAAACATACAATTATTTTACCACAGAACTTTAAAGCGTATCAACTCTTACTAAGTCCTCAACTACAACTAACTACATAAATCACAGTATACATCACATCAAAACAAATGAAATACCGTATACAAAAAGGTTGTGGTCAGTCAGACAATCCAATCCGCCAATAGATCTCCAGCGGAGAAAGGCCACGAAGAACGGAGAGGTGTAGTCCACGGACGCAAAGAGTGGATCCTATCCTGGGTAAACTCTAGGCTACAAAACACACGTTTAACGGCAACAAACAAACAGAATAGAGAAGCTTCGGAACTGAGGGTTGAACACATCCTCATTCACGTCTCCATCACAACCCCACTTCTGCGCAGCTGATGCTGGCTATTTAATTGGGAATTAAAGGGAAAGCGCCCTATTGGAAGGAGCTGCACTGAGACGGTTCAGACAAATTCAGGGCCGTCACACACCCCCTCCCCTGGAAAAAGCCGACCATTGCACTGGAAGGCACATCTTGGTCGCGGAAACCGAGAAAGGTCTCATCACTTTCCTCTACAAAAATATTCATTACTTTTTGGAGCTCACGCTCCTCAGCTGAGGGGTCACAGGCCTTAAGGTGTGAGACTTCTGGGTCTGGGAATCTGAGAAAAGTCTCCTCACTTTCCTCTTCAAAGATATCCAGGACCTTGCGGCGCTCAATTGCCTCCAATTCCTCAGCCGAGGGGTAACAGGCCTTAAGGCGTGAGACATGGACAATGCGCATATCTTCACCTGAGTCCTCTTTCACCACTCGGTAGTTCTAAGGGCCCATCTGCTCCACAATCCTCTATGGTCCTTGCCATTTAGGAGCGAGCTTGGCCGAGAAGAATTGTTCAGCTTTCGAGTAAGGATGAGAGCGAAGCCACACCCGATCACGAAGCTGGAACTGCATGTCTCGTCTGTTCTTATCATAATTTCTCTTCTGCTTGAGTCGAGCCTGGATCATGTTCTTTGAGACAAGAGCTCTCAAGTCGTGGAGATGAACTACCTGGTCATAGCAAGCAGCGTCTGGAGTAAGCTGCTGGGGCTGTAGCACCATATCCAAGGGTCCTCGGAGAGGACGACTTAGGTTCAGCTCTGCAGGTGTGACTCCAGTGGACTCTTGCACAGCAGAATTCAGGGCAAATCGAAACTCGTGAAGGTGCTTGTCCCAGTGTTTGTGCTGGGTCCCTACATAGGAAGCAATCATCGTCTTCAAGGTTCGATTTACTCTCTCAGTGAGATTGGTCTGTGGGTGATAGGCCGTGGTCAACTTCTGTCTCAGGTTCCATCTTTGGCAGGTCTCCTCAAAGAGATCAGAGACAAATTGGGAACCTCGATCAGACAGGATGTAATCAGGCACTCCCCAGCGAGTCAGGATCTCTTTCGTAAGGATGTCAGAGACGGTCCTTGCTGTGGCCTGACCCAGGGAAAAGAGCTCCACCCACTTTGAATAATAATCAACAAAAACAAGCATGTACACATTCTGATTGGAGCTTCTAGGAAATGGACCCATCAAATCCACTCCTAACATTTCCCAAGGTCGGGTAACCACCGTTTGCTGCAACTTTCCAGCAGGCTTTCTACCTTCTGGTTTGTACATTTGACAAACCTGACAATTTCGGATGTGTGACTTCACATCCATGCTCAGATGTGGCCAGTACAGTAACGCTTGCAACCGCTTGTAGGTTTTGAACCTGCCCAAATGACCAGCTAATGGGTCTTCATGGAAATGTTGAAGCAGTTGAAGGCGTAGAGTTTCAGGTATGTACATTTGGTAGAGTGTTCTGTGAGGTAGTTGTACAACTCGGTAGACTTTATCTTCAATGATGGTCAGCTTTGTGGTAGGATTGACCATCTTTTCTCCATCTTCCAGGATAGTCTGGTACAAAGCCTGTACTTCTGGATCATCCTGTTGGGCTTTCCATATGGCCTCATCAGAGATGGGAAAGTCTGTTTTGGGCGAGTCTCAACTGCTTGACAGGAGAGTAGCACATGTAAGATGAGGGCCACCGTTATCACAAGCAGGAGCTCTGGATAAGGCATCTGGAACAGTGTTGTATTTTCCTTTCCTGTATTCTACTGCAAAGGTGAACTCTTGCAACCGTAGAGCCCATCTTATGAGTCTGGTACTTGGTTTGTTGGTCTTGAACACCCACACAAGGGAGGAATGGTCAGTGACCACAGTGAAGTGTCTTCCCTCCAGGTAGTACCTCCACTTTTCCAAAGCCCAGACAACTGCAAGGCACTCTTGCTCGGTTGTGGAGTAGTTCCGTTCTGCTCCATTCAATGTCCGACTGGCGAATGCTAGCACTTCTTCAGTGCCAAGTCCAGTCTGTTGGACTAGGACAGCACCAAGTCCAACATCACTTGCATCAGTGTAAACAACAAAAGGGCAATCAAAGTTGGGAGGTGGGAGGTGTGACGAGGTGTCGTTTCAGGGTTTCAAAGGAGGTCTGGCACTCTACCGTCCATTGGAATTTCGCTCCTTTTCGCTTCAACGCGTTGAGGGGTTCTGCCACCTGGGAGAAGTTCGACACAAACCGATGGTACCATCCAGCCATCCCAAGGAACCGTTGAAGGGCCTTAAGTGTGGTTGGCACAGGGAAGTCTTGTACAGCCTTTGTCTTTTCAGGATCCACATGAATGCCGTCAAAAGACACAATATGGCAGAAGTTGCTCTTCTTCATATTCAAGGTCAGACCAGCTTCTCTTAGCTTGTCCAACACTGCTTGAAGATCTTGAAAGTGTTGTTCTCTGTTCTGGGATTAGATAGTTATATCGTCCAGGTATACGAAACCGATCTTCCCTTTGAGCTCACCTAATGCAATCTCCATGAGTCTTTGGAAAGTGGCAGGGGCGTTCTTTAATCCAAAGGGTATCACCTTAAAGGAAAACAAGCCCTCAGCACAGACAAAAGCAGTCTTGTCCTTGCTTTCCTGGTCCATCTCAACCTGCCAATAACCACTATTGAGGTCAAGGGTAGTGAACACAACAGCTCCAGACAATGACTCCAGGATCTCGTGGATGGTAGGAAGAGGATAGGCATCAGTCTGGGAAACATTGTTGGTCTTCCTATAGTCCACACAATCTAAGACCACCAGTCTTTTTTGGGATGAGGACAACAGGAGCAGCCCAGGGAGAGGAGGAACGTTCTATTATATCTTGTGTTAACATATCATTAATGAGTCCCTTTTGGATGATTCGCTTCGCTGGGGACAAACGATATGGCTTTTGCTTGATCGGCATTTCCTGTGTAAGGAATATTTTGTGCTTCAAGAGCCCGGTGCGTCCTAGCCTTGAAGTACATACATCAGCATTATTCTGCAGCTGTTCCAACAGCCTTAACTCCTCTGGCTGTTCCAGCTGAGCTCTTCTCACAGCCTGTGCAAGGAGATCGTCAGAAAGCTTATCAAGGGTTAGTGGTACCGGAGCAACGGCAGAGAAGACTGCCACATTTGACTGCCACATTTGAACCCCAATTCATGTAGCTTCTGATTGGAAGAAATGCTTCTTGCTCGGATTGTATGGAAACCAGTAGCAATTGTGTGCGATATCAATCTGGACACCACTGAAGTACATGAAATCAATTCCCAACACTACAGGAAAAGCAAGGTTCTTGGTTTGTAGGATAACAGAAGGAATCATATTGGAGCGGTTACACAGGCGGAACTCTACCTCACTCCATCCAAGTGGTCGTCTAGCCTCACCATCAGCCAGATAGAGTGGACCTTCTGTCCACGGCTTCAAGTTGTATTGTGGACCTTTAACCTCCTTCCACAGTTTCTCATTGAGCAGTGTGTAGGATGACCCGGTATCCAAGATGGCTCTTCCTGTCCATGGGCCTATGGACAGGGGTAACACCAGTTGGTGCGGTATTAACTGAAAGGAAGGGGATGTCGATGGGGGGGCGTAGGCAGTGACTCTTGGAGTTTCCGCTCTGGTTAAAGCACCCAGAGTAGGATGGTCATTCCTGCGAAGAGAGTTAGGTGTGTTGGCCTGTTGTGATTTGTGGTTTCTGGAAGGGTTTACTTGATACGGTCTTGGACATGTAGCTGAAGAATGTCCCTTTTGGCTACATCTCCAACAGAACATGAGGGGTCTTGACTGGAGACTCTGGCTGTTGTTGATGGTCTGTCTTGGGTAACTGTTTGGGTGTCTGTTTCTTTCTCTGGTCATATTGCTGTTGGCATTCTCTGTCCTTCTCAAACTGCTGTCCCAAGCGAACCAGTCCATCAACAGTGGTGACTCGTTCTCGGAGTTGACTGTCTAGTAGTGGGTTGATGTTCTTCAAGATCAATTTAATGACCTCTTCCTCCTCAATGCCAGGTTTCCACCTTCTGCACAGGGAGTGGTAACCGTATGCAAAGTCACGGATACTCTCTTTCTCTCTTTGTACTCGATTTCTACCAATTCATCTGTGTAGTCCTCAGACAGAAATGCAGAGGAAAACTTGGCCTCAAAGTCAGCCCAGGAGGTAGTGGTGAGACGTGCCACATCCCACCAGTTTCGAGCTGTCCCATGCAACACATTCCTCAATGTGGCAAGGAGTTCTTCGTCAGCCAGGGGATTGAGGGCAAGAAAGTCATGACATCTTTCTAGATACATTAGCGGATCAGGACTGTCATCTTTTTTCCCAAAGGTGGGAAATTGCAATTTAATGGGCATCGCCCCCACATGACGTCTACTCAAATCGCCATGAACAAACGAGCTAGGAGGGATTGAGGAAGTAGAGGGGGAGGGCGTTATCGGACAATGAAAATGAACACCAGGATGCATGGTGGATTGCATCCTGCAAGGGGTGGCTGCAGCATGGCCTGGTCTTGGCTGTTCAGAGGTGCCAGCTTGGCCCTCAGTGGTCTGAACTGAAGTGGACACCAGGGAAACTCTGTGTAAGGAGTTGTGCCTAATGGAGGCCATGTCCACAGACACGTCATCCAACATTTTAACACAATTAGAGAGTTCTGTCTGCAAGTGGTCTACAGTGTTAACCATGGGAGAAAAAACAGAATTAACGTCCTTGAGGACCTCAGTGTGGTGATTGGAGAGTGGCAGTGAGTTGGTTTCGTTGGTAGTCAAACTGCCTGTCCGTGGCACCAGTAATTTCCTGTCTCCCACTCTCACTGAGCTCTGTCAGCGTGGTCCAGACCGAGCATTCAGATTCCCAGGGCTCTGGCCCAAATCAACTCCATTATCTACATTCACATTATGATTTGTATTGTCAGCTTGATGGTCAGAATGGCCCCTGTGTATTCCCATTGGCAGGTATGACATGGATGAGCACATTATCTTGGGGTGAATCCATTGTTTTAATTCCACACAAAAGATTTGCTTTGGTTAGTTGTCCCATCTGGGGTGCCATTTTTTATGTAACGGTTTTGACTTGAGGTTATTATTTATAGGGGTGCCAGGTAGGTTGTGCCTACCAGAGAAAACATTAGTTTCTCCTTTTGGTTTGGGAGGGAACGAGTCCCATCTGGTCCGTCAAGTCTACACCAATACAAAGGACTTATGTAAAAGTCAGGATGGAAATAAACTTTTCATAAACCCTTAAAACATTGGAAAGAACTTCCAAAACAACTATATTCTTTTGCGTGGGTTGTATTAACAACATCAGTGATTACACACACATATAATAATATAACATAATGAGTTCTGGTTCCTCCAGAAATTTCCTGTACCTCGGGCCTAAAAAGAGTCCAGCCCGGTAAAGGAGTTCAGTGAACTCAAGTGACTTTTGTCACGCAATGTTTGTCCGTTCATTCCATGTAGCGTAAACCCAGTATTAAACGTACAATTATTTTACCACAGAACTTTAAAGCGTATCAACTCTTACTAAGTCCTCAACTACAACTAACTACATAAATCACAGTATACATCACATCAAAACAAATGAAATATTTTTAGCACTTTTCTGGGTTGCTTGATTGTTTTTAACGCTTTACTGGGAAGCTTATCAGGGGTAGACTTACTCATGTTATTTACATTGGAGCTGATAGTGCAGGGTGAGCTGCATAAAGGGGTCTTCCTACTATTGCACACCGCCTCAGTGCTAAGAGTGTAACTCTGGTTTATTGGCTCATGATTACTGCTTACAATAGCTGTAGGATAAACAGATGTATTCGGTGCAACTAGGGGTACATAAATTAAATGACATACATTATGTTTGCCAATTCCCCTAAGATCATGCTCATTTGATGCAGCATTATGATGACTCATTGTAACAATGGTAGGGATTAACTGAGCTGGTCTTGGATCATTTACCAGTCATTGTTTGAACGCAGCCTAGAAATGTGTGGACAGAGTCCAGGAGCCAAGATGATGTGGATGGACTCAGTATCTTCTGTTTCAGAAGGTGTCAAAGTTATCCATAAAAATGACTCCAGCAGAGCTGCAGTAGTCTTTTAGCCAGATGTGTAATGCCAGCAGTCTGCTGAATCTTTTACACCCGCAGCCCAACAATGGTACTGGACCTGAAATTATTGGCTGTTTTTTGGAGTCTTTTAATGCTAATATCCATTTTCATAGACTACGGCAGTGTCAGCTCCCGGCATCTGTGGTAGAAGCAGCCTTGTTATGTCCTGTACTCATGTTCCCTGGGACCGAGATGTTTCTTACCATAGAGCTGCCTATGATGACAGCTGGTGATGTTGAATGGGCCGGTGTCTCAGGCAGCCTCACGGTCTGGTGAGGCTGGGAGCTCCGAGGAGCTGAACCCGAGGTAGAAGCCACCGGAGAGGGAGACCGAACCGAGGACGAAGACGCAGGTACCTCCGGATCCGATCTTGATTGGGAAGCCACCAAGGACAAAGGCGCCGGAACCTCTGGATCCATGGCGGCAAAGCTGTTTCTGGTCTGTCAGTTCCAGGCTCAAAATCTCCATGGAGACCCCCGCTGCCAGAGGACGCCTTCTTCGACTTCCACGGCGAGTGACGTACCTCCATTCATAATAAAATAAAAGCCTGAATACAGTATATACTGTATTTTGTATCATCTATTGCAACTTGTCTAGGCCTCTCGGCCATCGCTCATCCATATATTTATATGTACATATTCTCATTCAACCCTTTTAGAATTGTGTGTGTTAGGTAGTTGTTGGGGAATTGTTAGATCACTTGTTAGATATTACTGCACTGTTGGAACCAGAAGCACAAGCATTTCGCTACACTCGCATTAACATCTGCTAGCTAGTATGTGACCAATAAAATTTGATTTGACACCTACTGTATTTTCAGGGAAGTGACATCATCAATGAGCTTCGCTCCTTCACAGGTACACTCAGGCTTCCAGTTATTGGGAGTATCCTTTGACATGGGATAAATCTAACTGTTGGTGACTTTTGTTGAATATGTTTCAACCACCTTCTATATCAAAGGCTTTTTGCCCTGACAACAGTATTGAATTGAATAAAAAAAACATCTGCTCCTCAAAAGCCATGTCTCTGTCAGGCCTTTTACAACAGCAATAAATCACATTACTATCATATTTGTGGAAAGAATTGAATCCATAAAATATTAATGTGTGAAAAAAGGCACTGATACTGCAAATAGCAGATGTGAATTTAGCCTTCTCCAATCCAATCCCGTGTGCATTAACCTTTAGCGAGTATTAGCAGAGCAGTGCTGAATACATTTTGATTCCCAGGGTGTGGAAGGTACGTGCAGAGGAGCTGAACAGTAGAATGATACAGCAGCAGGGTGGTCCTCTCCTCCTGGTATTGAGGCAGCTCACAACAGACTGGTGTTGGTGTGAAGGGTAGCAAGGAGCAAAGGATCACAGTGGTGTCTGCATGGATGACAATAGTGTGTTTGGGAGATAACAGAAAAAAGTTTGTCGCTGGGTGGTCTATTTTATGTACACAATATTGCATGTGTGTGGCTATGAATTTGTGTTTGAATGAGTGCATCCATCCTTGTTGTCTGTGGAAACATTGTTGCCTGAATACATTACTGTTTGTCAGTGCTGCAAACACATGTTCTGTGTGTCTCCCTGTCTCCTGTGCTCTAATGTGAGCTGCTAATGTGAGACCTCGAGTGGCTGAGCTGCTGTGTAAAGCTGCTATTTTCTTAAATGGCCAATGCAGATGTTTTTATATCGATCTCAAATCATTTCTGGGTAACAAGTAAGAAGCTTTTTAGCAAAAACTATTTATTAAACAAGAATTTTGATAGGACTGTCTGGGAGTTAGTGGGGAGGGGAGAACTAGATGTTCTTAGAAGAGAGGTTTGGAATTCTCTTTGTTATTGATCTATTAAGCAATTCACTTCATAGTGATTGATGTCTGTCGATATGATGTCTGTCCTGCGTGGATTGTATTTTCAATCAGAAACTATCTGGAAATAACTTTTTTTTTTTTTTTTTACATTTACAATGTTAGTTTCAATAAATAAAACACGGGGAAAACTGCATTTTGACTGCGCTGGGCCTTTATGTACATTCTCTAAAGATCAGTAGCCTTCTCCATACAATCTTCACACAGTGTAATGGATCTGCTGAGGGCTGTCTGTCCTCTGCTCCGGTTCTGCTGACACACTGGTCACTATGCCATAGCCTTAAGAAACTTAAGATCCTCTGTGTTACTCGGACCTCCACGCACTCATGTCAGAGGCATTTGCATGAACTTTCGAGTTACGGCTCTGTGTTCACTTGGGTCACTCTCTTTATACGAATGTTGGCAGGGGATGTGCTGTTTTTAAAAGGAGATACATAAGGTGTGGCTACCTTCCCTGTCAGAGCTGATCTGTGTTTAAAGTAGGCCTACATGAAGATGCATTGCTATGTAAAGATAATAGAGAATGATATGGCTGGCTTACCTAAAGCCAGGCCCTAAGCACTTCTATCAAATCTACAGCAGGATATTATGGTCTCTGTGACAGTGAGGGCATTGAGTCACATTCAGGATTATAGGACTAACACTGGCTGATGGCTGGAGATAAGACATGGTTGTGTTTAGCCTACATGGTATATACTCAGACACACACCAGGGTACTGCTTTATAGTCTGCCACAGTCTCTTTATTGAAATAACCTACCCAGCCACAGTGGGCACCATTGTATGTGACTGCATAAACCAATGTCTTTCATGGCCCGCAATCGAGAGACTGTATGTGGAACTAATATGACATCTTGTAAATCCAGTTCAATGATCCAGTTCGGATTGATGTCATCTGCGCCCTATTCCCTTTAGTGCACTACTTTTGATTTAGCCCTTGGGGCTCTTGTCAAAGTTAGTGCACTAAATAGGGAATAGGATGCCATTTGGGACGGACACATTCAGTACTGTCTAGTAAACTAACGTGTTTCTACAGAGGAAGACTAAGCCTGTCCTGGTCAATGCCCTTTCATATTCAATACTGCAGCTTAACATTCCCCCTTCATTTATAAAACATTCAAACAACATTTGGAACAGAAAGGTAATTCCTTTGATCGGGGAACTCTCCCACACCAGCCTTCTTCTCCTCCACCTGTACCAGTGATGGATTCATTAGAGGAGGAGAGAACCAGGGCTCCTTCCCCCTCCTTCTCTTTCATCCTTCTCTCTCCTTCCATCTCCAGTCCAAGTCCCATCAGTGCTTTCTTCTTCCTCTCAGCACATGCCATCCCTCCTCTGGACTGCCAGGGCTCGGTGCAGCATTTCTCTCCGTCCTGAATACATAAAGTATGGGACCTGAGGAAGTGGAATTGCCAGAGGTTACGGACTTCAGTCTAAATTAACAAAATGGCTTCTGTCCTTTCTAAAGGTAGCAGTCATTTCAGTACTTTGTGTACAGAATGTCTCTCTAAAGCTTGAGGCTAACGCTAGCTGCTGTGCGTTGTCATCTATCTGAAGGTAGAGGGAGTGTCTCGTATCCCAATTTGTTTTCTACTAGAACAGAGGAAACAACTGCCAGTGTTTTCAGCCAACCAGACACAACACACTTGAGGGAAGATGAACAATTAGCTCTTTGTGATGAGTTTCTCCTCGATCTATCAGCCTGGGGAATATAGCAGCCCCACAGGAATAGACTGGATTCTAGTAGCTCAGATAGAGTTAATGCTGTCTCCCTGCAGTGCTGTTGTAGGAGAGACATGCTATTTTTGATTTGATTCAAAACTTTTTTAGTTTGTACATGCTGCACCACTTTGCGCTAAGATTTTGGTATGGAATAATTCGTAAGTGAAGTTATTTAATCATTTCACATGCCTCTGTATGGAAGACCATATCTGTCACAGATTAAAATATATGTTTCTTACTTGAGGCAGCTCATGCTTTTAGCTTTACGAAAGTGGTAAAATGGGTTGTACTTTAATCATAATTGCATAACAAACAAAACATTTTGAACCATTGAAGAAGTCTGTTGGAAGGCAATTTGAGTTACAAATCAATGTTTAATTGTCACACACATGGTTAGCAGATGTTAATGTGAGTGTAGCAAAATGCTTGTTTTTCTAGTTCTGACAGTGCAGTAATATCTAAAAAGTAATCTAACAATTCCCCAACAACTACCTAATACACAAATCTAAAGGAGTGAAATAATATGTACATGTAAGTATATGGATGAGCGATGGCCAAGCAGCATAGGCAAGGTAGATGGTATAAAATACAGTATATACATGTGATATGAGTAATGTAAGATATGTAAACATTATTACTAAACATTATTTAGAGTGGCATTGTATAAAGTGACTAGTGGTCCATTTATTAAAGTGGCCAGTGATTGGGTCTCAATATAGGCATCAGCCTCTCAGAGTTAGTGATTGCTGTTTAGCAGTCTGATGGCCTTGAGATAGAAGCTGTTATTCAGTCTCTCGGTCCCAGCGTTGATGCACCTGTACTGACCTCACCTTCTGGATGGTAGCGGTGTGAACAGGCAGTGGCTCGGGTGGTTGTTGTCCTTGATGATCTTTTGGGCCTTCCTGTGACAATGGGTGCTGTAGGTGTCATGGAGGGCAGGTAGTTTGCCACCGGTGATGCATTGTGCAGACCACACCACCCTCTGGAGAGCCTTGCGGTTGAGGGCGGTGTAGTTGCCGTACCAGGCTGTGATACAACTCGACTGGATGCTCTCGATTGTGCATTTGTAAAGGTTTGTCAGGGATTTGGGTGGCAAGCCAAATTTCTTCAGCCTGCTGAGGTTGAAGATTCGCTGTTGCTCCTTCTTCACCACACTGTCTGTGTGAGTGGACCATTTCAGTTTGTCCACCTTCTCCACAGCTGTCCCTTTTGATGTGGATAGAGGGTGCTCCCTCTGCTGTTTTGAATTGTTTGAGGCAATTTGTAGTTACAATCTTTTACTGTAACATTATTAACTCTTCTCAGCTCAGCCCAGCTTCATAAAAACATGAAGCAGATCAAATTCTTTGCTCTTTTAACCTGCTGTATGTAAAATATTGTGTGCTATAGCTTGGAAAATAAATACATGTGACTCTGGATTACAAGTCAGTGATTTAATTTCTAAAGAAGTTAAATCCGATTCATGTTTTGTTTACTTGCCACGATACTAATGAGTATCGGGATACTGGTAGCTTCCCTGCCCTGCTATAATTTGTGACACTTAACGTAATACAAACACTCCTAGTCCCAGTTCATGACCAAAAACACTGATATAAAGTAGACCAGTCAAGGCCAGCTGTTTTTGGTTTAAAAAGAGGAAAGAAAGGGAGAGGGGAACAAAGGGAGCTGTAAAGCAAGAAACTCAAGAGCCGAAAGAAACTGAGACTGTTAAATGAAAGCCCACTGACAGAAGGATGTGGATAAACATTCTAAACCTTTCCTTACAGTCAGACTATATTCCCCCTCTGCTCTCTAATACAGACCCCCTCCTTTGGGGTGAAATGCAATCTGCCACTTCCTCCTAGCGAGGGACTATTCCTGTTACCCAGAAAGCAGTCTGAGATTTGAGGGATCACAGAGTTCAATTTACAAACCAAAGGTTGTTGAGGTGTTTTATCCCAACCTTCTTCATTAAAGGCAGCCGATGTAGGATTTACACCTCTGTCTGAGACGCCATCCAAATACAAGAGGAATTAACAGTCTAGGCCAGCTGGTAATAACACTCTGATAGGCCGCCTGGCCAGCCTGTTGAATAATGCATCTCCCGTCTCTTGCTTTGTGCCTAAGTGGGCCAAACTATGGCTCCAGAGTCTCAGTACAAGAGGAAGGACCCCAGGCTTTCTGTGGCCTCGTTTAACCAAAGTCCAGAGCTATCTGAGGTCCAGCTGGCTCCACTGTCACCTCCACTATGATATCAGCTCTTGTTGGAGACATTTAAAAAAGGAAGCCTTTAACTGGTACAGGAAAAAGGCAGGGCTACACTGAACTATAGACTGTGTCTGGTTTGCGGATGAAGACATGTGGAAGACCTGACTCAGGAATATTTCAACATCTCTTTCTTACGCCCTCCCCTCTCTCCCACCACATCAATCATCTCCGTAATACGTGATATAGGAATCCGCCTTTTAACTCAGCACCATGCTCAGAGCAGCACAAGCATCAAAAGGGACCCTGTGGTCCTCTTTCTCGCTCTCTCTCTGTCTCGCTCTCTGTCTCAATTCAATTAAAGTGGATTTATTGGCATGGGAAATGTGTTAACATTGCCAAAGCAAGTGAGGTAGAAAATATACTAAAGTGAAATAAACAATCAAAATTAACAGTAAACATTACACTCACAGCCACTGTGTACTCTCTGTTTAGGGCCAAATAGCATTCTAGTTTGCTCTGTTTCTTTGTTAATTCTTTCCAATGTGTCAAGTAATTATCTTTTTTTCTCATGATTTGGTTGGGTCTAATTGTGTTGCTGTCCTAGGGCTCTGTGTGGTCTGTTTGTGAACAGAGCCCCAGGACCAGCTTGCTTAGGGGACTGTTCTCCAGGTTCATCTCCCTGTAGGTGATGGCTTTGTTATGGAAGGTTTGGGAATCGCTTCTTTTTAGGTGGTTGTATAATTTAACGGCTCTTTTCTAGATTTTGATAATTAGTGGGTATCGGCCTAATTCTGCTCTGCATGCATTATTTGGTGTTCTGCGTCGTACGCGAAGGATCTTTTTGCAGAATTCTGCATGCAGAGTCTCAATTTGGTTGATTGAGTCTAAGGCTTTTTTTAAATCAACAAGGCATGAGAAGACTTTGGTTTGTTTTGATTTGTTTGTTTGTCAATTAGGGTGTGCAGGGTGAAATACATGGTCTGTTGCACGGTAATTTGGTAGAAAGCCAATTTGACATTTGCTCAGTACATTGAGGAAATGTACGAGTCTGCTGTTAATGATAATGCAGAGGATTTTCCCACGGTTGCTGTTGACGCATATAGTAGTAGTAGTTATTGGGATCAAATTTGTCTCAATTTTTGTGGATTGGGGTGATCAGTCCTTGGTTCCAAATATTGGGGAAGATGCCAGAGCTAAGGATGATGTGAAAGAGTTTTGGTATAGCCAATTGGAATTTGTTGTCTGTATATTTGATTTCATTGAGGATACCGTCAACACCACATGCTTTTTTTGGGTTGGAGGGTTTTTTATTTTGTCCATGTAGCTCATTCAAGGTCATTGCAGAATCCAGTGGGTTCTGGCAGTCTTTAATAGTTGATTATAAGATTTGTATTTGATCATGCATATGTTTTTGTTATATAGCCAAAAAGATTGGAGATGTGGTTTACCCATCTCCATTTTGGATAGATAATTCTTCGTGTTTAGTGTTTTCCAATTTTCCCAGAAGTGGTTAGTCTATGGATTCTTCAATTACATTGAGCTGATTTCTGACGTGGTGTTCCTTCTTTTTCCATATTTTTCCATGTATTTCTGTATTGTTTTAGTGATTCACCATAGTGAAGGCGTAGACTCAGGTTCTCCAGGTCTCTGTTTTTGGTTGGACACGTTTTTCAATTTCTTTCTTAGATTTTTGCATTCTTCATCAAACCATTTGTCATTGTTGTTAATTTTCTTCGGGTTTTCTATTTGAGATTTTTAGATATGATAGAGAAGTTGAGAGGTCAAATATACTGTTAAGATTTTCTACTGCCAAGGTTCACCTTCACTATTACAGTGGAACGTTTTACCCAGGAAATTGTCTAAAAGTTTAAGAGTTTGTTGTTGAATTTGTTGCCTAATTGTTTTTTGGTAGGTTTCCAAACTGCATTCCTTCCATATATAGCATTTCTTAATGTTACTCAGTTCCTTTGGCTTTGATGCCTCATGATTGAGTATTGCTCTGTTCAAGTAGACTGTGATTTTGCTGGGGTGTCAGTGGACTGACTGTGAATGCTCTGAGAGACTCTGGGTTGAGATCAGTGATAAAGTGGTCTACAGTACTACTGCCAAGAGATGAGCTATAGGTGTACCTACCATAGGAGTCCCCTCGAAGCCTACCATTGACTATGTACATACCCAGCGTGCGTGGTTAGTGTTCATCTTTTTAATAAGAAACTGAACACTACAAAAATACAAAACGACAACCGAAACAGTTCTATCTGGTGCAGACACACAAAGACTGAAAATAACCACCCACAAAACACAAAGGAAAACAGGCTACCTAAATATGGTTCTCAATCAAGGACAACGATAGACAGCTGCCTCTGATTGAGAACCATATCAGGCCAAACACAGAAATAGAAAAATAGAAAAACTAACAGACTGCCCACCCCATCACGCCCTGACCATACTAAATAACTGTCCACATTTACTTTTCCTCAGCCAACATGACGAGTAAGGAATAGCGCACACATCACTGACAAACTGAAATGGACCACCCACACAGACAGTGTAGTGAAGAAGGCGCAACAGAGTCTCTTTAACCTCAAGACGCTAAAGAAATTTGGCTTTGCAACTAAAACCCTCACAAACTTTTACAGATGCACAATTGAAAGCATCCTGTCTGGCTGTATTACTGCCTGGTACGGCAACCGCAAGGCTCTCCAGAGGGTGGGGCGGTCTGCCCAATGCATTACCGCGGGCAAACTACCCGCCCTCCAGGACACCTACAGCACCTGCTGTCACCGGAAGGCCAAAAAGATCATAAAGGACATAAACCACCCGAGCCACTGCCTGTTCACCCCCCTATCATCCAGAAGGTGAAGTCAGTACAGGTGCATCAAAGCTGGGACAGAGAGATAGAAGCTGTTTTTCAATCTCGAGGTCATCAGACTATTAAACAGCACATTAGAGGCTGTAGGCATAGACTAGAAATCACTGGCCACTAGAATGGGACACTAGTCACTTAAATAATGTTTACATATCTGGCATTACTCATCTCATATGTATATACTGTTTTCTATACTATTCTACGGTATCTTAGTCACTTAAAAATGTTTACATATATGGCATTACTCATCTTATATGTATATACTCTATTCTACTGTATCTTAGTCCGTTCCTCTCTGACATCGCTCGTCCATATGTACAGTATATAGTCTTAATTCATTCTGACTTAGATTTGTGTGTATTTGGTATATGCTTTGTAATTTGTTAGATATTACTTGTTAGATATTACTGCACTGTCGGAGCTAGAAGCATAAGCATTTCGCTACACCGGCAATAACATCTAATCATGTGTATGTGACCAATAAAATTTGATTTGAATATCCCTAGTCTATGCCAATCTTCTATCCCCCATAATAGAAAAGTTAACCTACTGTATTCTATTGGTCAGCTTGTCAGAAAGAAATTGCCTATTCTAAGCAGACTCTGGGACAGTTTGTGGATCCCAAATTCATACAACCAGTACATCAAAAATAGTTGTAAAAAGCATTGACGCTGATGCAACAGATCACATTATAGCTGCGCAGCAATGCCCACACGCAGTAGGCTATGAGCAAATGTTTATTCCATTATGCAATTAGCAGGAAAACACCATTGTCAAGCGGTTTCATGTGACAGAGATGAAAATATCCATTAGAAATTTAAAGATGAGAGATCTAAAGATTCAACAAATAGCATGGATGACTAGGATTGTGCCTTTGGTTAGTGGAAAATGAAAGAAAGTTGACCTGAAAACCAAAATAAAATGAGAGATCTAGGCTACTTGTTTCAATGGCATGTGAAAGTCTATAACATATTTGCCTCCACATTTATAGAAACAGATTTTGGCTCTGCTAATTTGAAGCAAGGTAAGTATATGTTTTCAAAATGCATATTGCAAAATGCTTACATTTCAAAGTGGTGTCACACGCTGAAGCCTGCCGACTGTTTCCTAAGCACTTGAATGGGAAGTGCGCTTTAATTACCACTTGAGAAAAAAATGTTATTTTTAGTCGTGGCCATCAAAACTGTTGGTTGCATGTTTCATGAGCTGAAATAAAATATCCCAGAAATATTCCATATGCACAAAACAAATGTATTTCTCTCAAATTTTGTGCACAAATGTATATACATCCTGTTTTTTTATTTCACCTTTATTTAACCAGGTAGGCCAGTTGAGAACAAGTTGATAATGTACAGCATGATAATGCACAGCCCCGCGTCGCAAGGATATGTACACAATTGTTTCTGTTCTTCCATGGCCTGCATACTCACCAGACATGTCACCCATTGAGCATGTTTGGGATGCGTATGACAGTGTATGACATGTACAACAGTGTATTCTAGTTCCCGCCAATATCCAGCAACTTAAAACAGCCATTGAAGAGGACTGGGACAACATTCCACAGGCCAAAATCAACAGCCTGATCAACTCTATGCGAAGGAGATGTCATGCTGCATGAGCCTCTACCTTTTTTTAAGCTATCTGTGACCAACAGATATACAGTATATCTGTATTCCCAGTCATGTAAAATCTATAGATTCGGGCCTAATTAATTTATTTAAATTGTTTGATATCTTTGTACGGAGTTACAGTTCATATAATCTTATTAATTGTTGCATGTTGCGTTTTATATTTTTGTTCAGTGTAGAATTGTTATAAAAACACATTTCCCTTCAGCAGCAATGGGAGCTGGAGCAGCAGCTCTCGAGCTGTCTGACAGATTTCCCGCTCAAACTAGGCGCGGTATCTGTGTGCTATCAGACGTGTGATAAATAAAAATCATAATAAAAATACACACACACACAATTCAACTAAATGATGCTAATTAACCTATAGAACGATAAGCATGACCGGTCACATGTACTTCCATCGACTGGTATTATTAATACAGAGGCGGCAGAGAAGCATAGTGGTTAGAGCATTGGACTAGGAAACCAAAAGGTTGCAAGATCAAATCCCCAAGATGACAAGGTGAAAATCTGTTGTTCTGCCCCTGAACAAGGCAGTTAATCCACTGTTCCTAGGCCATCATTAAAAGTAAGGATTTGTTCTTAATTGACTTGCCTAGTGAAATAAAGGTTAAAAAAAAGAATAATTAATGAATAGGCTAAAAATGCATTGTACTGTTATAATCTCCACCTGGCACAGCCAGAAGAGGACTGGCCACCCTCAGAGCCTGATTCCTCTCTAGGTTTCTTCCTTTTTTCTTTTTTTTTTTTAGGCTGGGTTTCTGTATAGTTCTTTGTGACATTGGCTGATGTAACAAGGGCTTTCATATTTTGTAATGGGATTTTTTTTTCTAGACAATTGACCATTGCCAATTTTATTTCTTATTTTCCTTTATTTATCGGCCAAAACCCGGCTATTACCGGCTAACTAAAACCCTGACACGCACATACAGTACATGTATTTACTGCTGTCCTCCTAATTGAATTCCCTACCTTGGTGATTCGTGAGTGTGTGGGGCTTGTTTTATGATTTAGTTGCATATTCATAATGGAACAGGAATAAAAGTCATCTAAATCAGCTGTGGCTCCCAGCTGTAAAGGAGATATTGTGGTTTAGCGAAGGAGAAAGAGAGAACGGTACAGTAGAGGCAGAGATCCTTTTTGACTCATCATTCCCCTCCTTAAATTTGATTTTTAAATTGTGTTTTATAATTGATTTCAGAGGGTAGCAAAAGCCTTTGAAGTTTTACAGATGTGAAAATGGTGGTGTAGTTGGCTTGACTGGTGTGTGTAGGTGTCTGTACGTGACATTATTCAGCAATTTGTACTACTTTCTGTTACTCCTGAATTACATTTAGCAGAGAACCAATGTTTCTATGGCTTCCCATAGATCCCTATGGCCTCTGCTATTTCATAATCTCTACATTGCATAGTGGAACAGGGGTCTGTTCGGGTTCTGGCTCACAATGATAAATGTGTGGAAGCCACAGTTCAAACCTTTCCCAGAGCACCAGAGCAACTCTCTTCCTTCTCTCCACCTATTTATCTCTCTCTCCTTTTCTCTCTCCCTCCTTCCCTTCCTCTCTCTCTCGTGGCTGCCCTTGCCCCAGTTTCCTCTGTGTTCGGTCAGCCAGACAGTGTTGAGGCCAGCTAGTCAATCAGTTAAATGCATTTATAAAGCCCTTTTTACATGAGCAGATGTCACAAAGTGTTTATACAGAAACCCAGCCCAAAACCCCAAAGAGCAAGCAATGCAGATATAGAAGCACGGTGGCTTGGAGAAACTGTCTAGAAAGGCAGGAACCTAGGATGAAACCTAGAGAGGAACCATACTCCGAGGGTTGGCCAGTGCCAATTATAAGAGTACATGGCCATTAAGGCTAGATCCTTCTTCAAGATGTTCAAAAGTAATAGAAGACCCGCAAGGTCAAATAATAATCAGTGGTTATACAGGGTGCAACAGGTCAGCATCTCAGGGGAAAATAAGGTAGCAGGTCCAGAGAACAGGTCCAGGGTTCCATAGCCGCAGGCAGAACAGCAGAAACTTAGTTGCTACTACACAGTGTCATGCACTTGTGGCTTCTTGACAAGGAATGATGGTATTAGTGATATTATGACGTCACATTAAAAAGATCTACAGATACTGAGCTGATTCAGTGTTCAGGAGCTTAGAACTGGTAGGAACTGTCACGTTTGTCACAGATTACAATGATACACTGGGACATAAAAGGGAATAATGCAGGAGTCAATACTGATTCTTTACGTGACATATCTAAATGAGCAACAGGGATATATATGAATGATGACCTCATTAACTCAGTACAAATGGACACCTCAAGTGGTTTTATACCCGAGTGTGTGTATAGAAAATTGATTCTTATTTACATTAGAATTGTAGTAAAAGTATATAAACTCCATGGTAATTGAATGAGATAAATTGCCTTGTATTGCACATATTGTTGTTCATCTTGCTGCATTGAACAGACTGATATCCAACAGTTCTGAAGTGAGAACAAGCTCTCTCCCTTTGATGTTCATGAACAGTGTGGTCCAATGTTTGACCCCCATGATAAAGATAAGCAATAATGACAGTATTTTATACAAACTTCAAAAGTCAACTGACAAGTTAACTAATGGCTGCAGGTTCTTGGGTGAAAACATGGTCTTTTTCTAAATGAAATTTGCAGAATACAAAACAAAATATGGACTAAATATATATTTACAACACAAACTGATTTTCAATATCCATCCTCTGTGAAGATAATCTGTTCTTGTTTTCATGGTGTGTTTCTGAGTCTTTCACCATAGAAATGGCCCTTCTCAACATAGATTGATTTCAAATGGATGCCAAGGATCTGGAAATGAAAATTACGAGGGTGTCAAGAAATGTTGATTGGTCCAACATCTCCAAATGTTACCACCTCCCAACACCAAATATTGAAGATATGCAACCAAGAGTTGTGCGGTCCAAATGCAAATGAACGTTCTTATTCATTTCATCAACACTGTTAAGGTTATAGTATTGTAGAGAGCCATCAATCTAATGATTCATTCTATGTGATGTATAATGACTTTGGACAAATAACTGTTTTTACATTAAATTCGTAGCACCCACTTGAAATACCCCATTTTTCAAATGTTTCAAAATGTTCTCATTCTAGAGCAGTGATTGAATGCCCTACACCCTATCAGAGTTGCCCTAGTGTTGACTCCTGCATGGAGATTGATGGACTGATAGAGGAGCGTTTGAGAGCATAATTCATCCTTCATGGTATTCTTGTCAAGGAGAATAAGCCGAAGGGAAGTCATCTTTGCATCTCCTTTCCTGTAATCAATCTGCAAAGCCTGCTTTATCAAGATGCACACGTGTTGAGCGCTCCAGGCTTGTCTGCTCCTTCATTGTCTGCTCCTTCCTCTGGTGATTTAGTTTTAATCCTATGTGTTTTAGCTTTGTTCGTTGGGAGGGTCAAACACGCATCAGAGCAGCTGGAGCAGCCTTTTCATCATCTGGAGATGATATAAAATATCACTCCCACTGAATAAAATATCACCGGAGTCCAGTTATCAAGAGCATGTTGACATTGTTTGGGATTTTAAACAGAGTGAGAGTGTCTAGGATTTTTGTCCTTTTTGAAGCGAGGCGAGAGGTCGCGGAGTTGTTGACATTTCCTCTGCTTCAACAGACTGCTGGGCGGCAGGGTAGCCTAGTGGTTAGAGCATTGGACTAGTAACCGGAAGGTTGCAAGTTCAAATCCCCGAGCTGGCGAGGTACAAATCTGTCGTTCTGCCCCTGAACAGGCAGTTAACCCACTGTTCTGAGGCCGTCATTGAAAATAAGAATTTGTTCTTAACTGACTTGCCTAGTTAAAAAATTAATTAAAAAACACTCACTGGACCACTCTGATGCAGGACATTGGAGCACTGTAATGATGTGATATACGCTGAGTATACCAAACATTAGGAACACCTTCCTAATATTGAGATGCACACCCCTTTTGCACTCAGAACAGCCTCAATTCATCTGGGTACGGACTCTACAAGGTGTCGAAAGCATTTCCCATGTTGACTCCATTGCTTTCCACAAGGACAGATGTCCTTTGGGTGGTAGACCATTCTTGATACACACAAGAAACTGTTGAGTGTGAGCAGCGTTGCAGTTCTTGACAAAAACTGGTGTGCCTGGCAGCTACTACCATTACCCCGTTGAAAGGCACTTAAACCTTTTGTCTTGCCCGTTCACCCTCTGAATGGCACACATACACTATCCATGCGTCAATTGTCTCAAGGCATAAACATCTTTCTTTATCCCCTTCATCTACACTGATTGAAGTGGATTTAACAAGTGACATCAAATAAAGCATCACAGCTTTCACCTGGTCAATCTGTCATTGAAAGAGCAGGTGTTCTTAATGTTTTCTATAGTCAGTGTATTGTACTGGGTGACTGGGCCACTATGCCACTGGGAGAGTGCTATAGGATTGTCTTACTGGCATTATGCGTTCTCAGTTTTCATGCTAGCCAGCTTTAGCAAGCATCTGGTCAGCAGACTGTGGTAAAACCAGAGGACAGGGTTTAGGCTATATGGCATCGGAGACCTACTACATTGTGCTTGTTTTACGCTGTTAAGCCACGCTCATCAGATTTTAATAATGGTTGAACAAAGGTTCTGTCTTTTGATATTGAATTTGATATTGCGGGACTTTTTCTCCTCTACTCTTTAACTACAGCTACTCCCAATGTGTCATGCACTGAAGAGGATCCTCTGCAGTGAAATCAGATTGTGTGCATGTCCAAGCATGAGGTGACTGGATAATGTGTTCATCTGTCTCCGACTAGCCTGTGGCCTTCTGTTATTGGCTAATGGTGCACGGAACACCCATTAGCTATGAGACCATAGACAGTGCACTTTCATCCCAACTACCTGCACACCATGTACCATAGAGCCCATCTAATAGATGTTTATGGTATCTTGTAAAGTAGTCCAAGTGTGATGCAGGAAATTAAGTCATGACCCCCCCACTGTGTTACCCACCCAGGAGACACACTGGCCTCTAATGCATCATATCTACACACACTTAGAGATGCTTCATAGATCTGCTATGCATCTCAAGTAGACCACAGTGTTGCATGCAGTGAATCAATGTCTTAGGCAGGATCACATTTCTCATGCCTGTTTTTCCCCTCCCAACTCCAGTGGACTGGAGGAGAGCCGAGAAACAGACACTCGATATGGGGTGAATGTATCAGATAGAAACTCAATCTGTACTGTAGCAGGCTAGCAGACATGTAACCATGTAATGGAAAAAAGTGTGGCAGACAAGGGCAGTGGAAGGGCTGTAGGACTAAACTTTATTCACATTCACCTCAAATCCCCCTCTGCAAAGAGATGTTGTAAAGAGCTGTCTAGCAACGCTTTATAACTTTTCACTGCAACTTTGAGTTGTTGGAGGCTTCCTGTTTATCTGGCCAAAGACTCTAGCTTTAAAAAATGTGTTAACAACTTTTTGAAATCTTTGATCATTGAATTAGATCAAGCTGTGTCAGTCTGTGTTGTGAAATATCAATGGATCTGTTTACTCTCTATGCACCAATTTGGAGACAATAAGTGATACACTATACAGTTGAAGTCGGAAGTTTACATACTTAGGTTGGAGTCATTAAAAGTCATTTTTCAACCACTCCACACATTTCTTGTTAACAAACTATAGTTTTGCCAAGTCGTTTAGGACATCTAATGTCCATCTAATGTAAGTAATTTGTCCAACAATTGTTTAGACAGATTATTTCACTTATAATTCACTGTATCACAATTCCAGTGGGTCAGAAGTTTACATTAACTAAATTGACTGCCTTTAAACAGCTTGGAAATTTCCAGAAAATGATGTCATGGCTTTAGGCTGAAAGGCTTATTTACATCGTTTTATTCAATTGTACCTGTGGATGTATTTCAAGGCCTACCTTCAAACTCAGTGCCTCTTTGTTTGACATCATGGGAAAATCTGGTTCAAAAGTCTGGTTCATCCTTGGGAGCAATTTCCAAACGCCTGAAGGTACAACGCGTATCTATACAAACAATAGTGCGCAAGTATAAACACCATTGGACCACGTAGCTGTCACACCGCTCAGGAAGGAGACGCGTTCTGTCTCCTAGAGATGAACGTACTTTGGTGCGAAAAGTGCAAATCAATCCCAGAAAAACAGCAAAGGACCTTGTGAAGATGCTGGAGGAAACGGGTACAAATGTATCTAACCTGAAAGGCCACCCAGCAAGGAAGATGCCTCTGCTCCAAAACCGCCATAAAAAAGCCAAACTATGTTTGCAACTGCACATGGGGACAAAGATTGTACTTTTTGAGAAATGTCCTCTGGTATGATGAAACAGAAATAGAACTGTTTGGCCATAATGACCATCATCATGTTTGGAGGAAAAAGGAGGAGGCTTGCAAGCCGAAGAACACCATCCCAACCGTGAAGCACAGGGGTGGCAGCATCATATTGTGGGGGTGCTTTGATGGAGAAGGGACCGGTGCACTTCACAAAGTAGATGGCATCATGAGGGAGTGGATGTATTGAAGCAACATCTCAAGACATCAGTCAAGAAGTTTAAGCTTGGTCGCAAATGGGTCTTACAAATGGACAATGACCCCAAGCATACTTCCAAAGTTATGAACAACAAAGTCAAGGTATTGGAGTGACCATCACAATGACCTGACCTCAATCCTATAGAAAATGTATGGGCAGAACTGAAAAAGTGTGTGAGCGCAAGGAGATCTACGAACCTGACTCAGTTACACCAGCTCTGTCAGGAGGAATGGGCAAAAGTTCACCCAACTTGTTGTGGGAAGCTTGTGGAAGACTACCCGACATGTTTGATACAAGTTAAACATTTTAAAGGCAACGTTAACAAATACTAATTGAGTGTATGCAAACTTCAGACCCACCTAGGAATGTGATGAAAGAAATAAAATCTGAAATAAATAATTCTCTACTATTATTCTGACATTTCACGTTCTTAAAATAAAATGGTGATCTAACTGACCTAAGACAGGGGATTTTTATTCTGATTAAATGTCAGGAATTGTGAAAAACTGAGTTTAAATGTATGTATGTAAACTTCCGACTTCAACTGTACATACACTGCGTGCACAATTATTAGGCAAGTGAGTTTTCTGATCCCTCAGAGCATGTGCAGACCAGCTGGCTGGTGTGTTTACAGACATATTCAATCAATCCCTATCCCAGTCTGTTGTTCCCACATGCTTCAAGAAGGCCACCATTGTTCCTGTTCCCAAGAAAGCTAAGGTAACTGAGCTAAACGACTACCGCCCCGTAGCCCCAGGTGGTGAGGGTAGGCAACAACATCTCCACCTCGCTGATCCTCAACACTGGGGCCCCACAAGGGTGCGTTCTGAGCCCTCTCCTGTACTCCCTGTTCACCCACGACTGCGTGGCCACGCACACCTCCAACTCAATCATCAAGTTTGCGGACGACACAACAGTGGTAGGCTTGATTACCAACAACGACGAGACGGCCTACAGGGAGGAGGTGAGGGCCCTCGGAGTGTGGTGTCAGGAAAATAACCTCATACTCAACGTCAACAAAACTAAGGAGATGATTGTGGACTTCAGGAAACAGCAGAGGGAACACCCCCCTATCCACATCGATGGAACAGTAGTGGAGAGGGTAGTAAGTTTTAAGTTCCTCGGCGTACACATCACAGACAAACTGAATTGGTCCACCCACACAGACAGCATCATGAAGAAGGCGCAGCTGCACCTCTTCAACCTCAGGAGGCTGAAGAAATTCGGCTTGTCACCAAAAACACTCACAAACTTCTACAGATGCACAATCGAGAGCATCCTGTCGGGCTGTATCACCGCCTGGTACGGCAACTGCTCCGCCCACAACCGTAAGGCTCTCCAGAGGGTAGTGAGGTCTGCACAACGCATCACCGGGGGCAAACTACCTGCCCTCCAGGACACCTACACCACCCGATGTCACAGGAAGGCCATAAAGATCATCAAGGACAACAACCACCCGATGTCACAGGAAGGCCATAAAGATCATCAAGGACAACAACCACCCGAGCCACTGCCTGTTCAGCCCGCTATCATCCAGAAGGCGAGGTCAGTACAGGTGCATCAAAGCTGGGACCGAGAGACTGAAAAAAAGCTTCTATCTCAAGGCCATCAGACTGTTAAACAGCCACCACTAACATTGAGTGGCTGCTGCCAACACACTGACTCAACTCCAGCCACTTTAATAATGGGAATTGATGGGAAATGATGTAAAATATATCACTAGCCACTTTAAACAATGCTACCTAATATAATGTTTACATACCCTACATTATTCATCTTATATGTATACGTATATACTGTACTCTATATCATCTACTGCATCTTTATGTAATACATGTATCACTAGCCACTTTACCTATGCCACTTTGTTTACATACTCATCTCATATGTATATACTGTACTCAATACCATCTACTGTATCTTGCCTATGCCGCTCTGTACCATCACTCATTCATATATCTTAATGTACATATTCTTTATCCCCTTACACTTGTGC
The DNA here is from genome assembly GCF_002021735.2 of Oncorhynchus kisutch. Classification (NCBI taxonomy): domain Eukaryota; kingdom Metazoa; phylum Chordata; class Actinopteri; order Salmoniformes; family Salmonidae; genus Oncorhynchus; species Oncorhynchus kisutch. Next base: position 44,090,508 of record NC_034188.2, on the reverse strand, counting down.
CTATAAGGTTTTGGAATTGTTAGCTAGATTACTTGTTGGTTACTACTGCATTGTCGGAACTAGAAGCACAGGCATTTCGCTACACTCGCATTAACATCTGCTAACCATGTGTATTTGACAAATAAAATTTGATTTGATTATTTCTATGCACATTTCATTATTTCTATGCACATTTTCATATATTTTCATATCATATAAACTTGTGCTAATTGCTGGCTTTCTACCCCTGAACACCCACTGTTCCTAGGCTGTCATTGAAAATAAGAATTTGTTCTTAACTGACTTGCCTAGTAAAATAAAGGTAAAAAAACAAACATTTTAGTGCTTATTGGGTTTAATCCTTTTCAGGTGATATGTGCTTGTGTAATGAGGGATGTTGTGGCGTAAGTGAATAACACATATCAAAATGTGCATATTTGTTAGGCAGTTTCATTACCTCAGGTAAAATGGGCCAAAAAAGAGATTTAAGGGACACTGAAAAGTCAAAAATTGTCAAATGCCTTTCAGACGGATGCACTCTTGAAATAGCTAAACTGTCGAGGCGTGACCACTAGACAATCACATTTTTTGTTGCGAATAGTCATCTGGGGTGCAAAAAATGCATGGAGAACAAAATGCGCAATTTATTAAAACTGCAAAAGATTTCAGAAGAATTAAACGTCAAGCTACCAGGAACCCATTATCCTCCAGTGCCACCATATTACAGAACTGCAACCTACCTGGAGTGTCCAGAAGTACATGGTGCCAAGTGCTCAGAGACATGGCCAAGGTCAAGATGGCTGAAACACGACCACCACTGAATATGATTCAAGTGATTCACGTTGAAGCGTCAAGACTGGGAAAAGATATACCTGAACAGATTTTTCTGTCTTAAGGTTTTATGGACAGATGAAATGAGAGTGACTCTTGATGGACCAGATGTTTGGGACCGTGGCTGGATCAGTAATGGACACAGGGCACCGCTTCGAGTCAGGCACCAGCAAGGTGGAGGAGGTGTACTGGTATGAGCTGCTATCATTAAGGATGAGGTAGTTGGACCTTTTTCAGGTTGAAGATGGACTGAAACTCAACTCTCAAACCTCCTGCCAGTTTCTGGAAGATACTTTCTTCAAGCAGCGGTCCAGGAAGAAGTCCTCAGCATTCAAGAAGGCCATGATCTTTATGCAGGACAATGCTCCATCACATACATCCAAGTACTCCACTGCTTGGCTAGCTAGCAAGGGCCTCAAAGCTGCCCCAACAATGACCTGGCCCCCTTCCTCACCCAACTTAAATCCTATTGAGAACATGTGGACCCTTCTCAAACGTGAGATTTACAGTGAGGGAAGAGGTGTACCTCTTTGAACAGCATTTGGGAGGCTGTGGTTGCTGCTTCAGCAAAAGTTGATTGTGAACAGATCAAGCAACTGACAGAATCAATGGATGAAACTGACTATCATACCGATCCTTGACTTCGGCGATGTCATTTACAAAATAGCCTCCAACACTCTACTCAGCAAATTGGATGCTGTCTATCACAGTGCCATCCGTTTTGTCACCAAAGCCCCATATACTACCCACTACTGCGACCTGTATGCTCTCGTTGGCTGGCCCTCACTACATATTCGTCGCCAAACCCACTGGCTCAAGGTCATCTATAAATCTTTGCTAGGTAAAGCCCCGCCTTATCTCAGCTCACTGGTCACCACAGCTACAACCACCCATAGCACGTGCTCCAACAGGTATATTTCACTGGTCGTCCCCAAAGCCAACAATTCCTTTGGCCGCCTTTCCTTCCAGTTCTCTGCTGCCAATGACTGGAACAAATTGCAAAAATTACTGAATCACATCTCCCTCTCTAACTTTAAGCATCAGCTGTCAGAGCAGCTTACCGATGGCTGTGTACAAGTACAGTGAATCTGTAAATAGCACACCCAACTACCTCATCCCCATATTGTTATTTATAGTCTTGCTCTTTTGCACCCCAGTATCTCTACTTGCACATCATCTGCACATCTATCACTCCAGTGTTAATGCTAAATTCGAATTATTTTGCCTCTATGGCCTATATATTGCCTTACCTCCCTACTCCTCTACATATGTACACACTGTACATAGATTTTTATATTGTGTTCACTGTACGTTTGTTTATCCCATGTGTAACTATGTTGTTTTTGTCGCACTGCTTTGCTTTATCTTGGCCAGGTCGCAGTTGTGAATGAGAACATGTTCTAAACTGGCCTACCTGGTTAAATAAAGATCAAATTAAAATAAAGATTTGTGGTACTTATTTGTTACACTTACTCTAAAAATTTAGAATAAACAAGTTAGTTGGCTAATAATTGTGCACACTTGAAAGACAACTCACTTCGTTAAACATTCAGGTTTGAGGTTCAATAACATTTTGGATTGAGTAAGAGCATTGTGTTTGTTCAACAATAATCCTGAGGAATACAATTTGCCAAATAATTATGCACGCAGTGTACAAAAGTATGTGCACATCCCTTCAAATTAGTGCATTCTATTTCAGCTGACAGGTGTATAAAATCAAAATCAGTGACTCAGTGACTTTCAACATGGCACCCATAAAAGGATGCCACCTTTCTAACAAGTCAGTTCATAAAATTGTCGCTGCCTCTGTCAATTGTAAGTGCTGTTATTGTGAAGTGGAAATGTCAAGGAGCAACAACGACTCAGCTGCGAAGTGGAAGGCCACACAAGCTCACAGAACGGGACCACCAAGTGCTGAAGCAATCACTACTGAGTTGCAACACTCACTACCAAGTTCCAAACTGCCTCTGGAAGCAACATCAGCACAAGAACTGTTCGGGGGCTTCATGAAATGGCCGAGCAGCCACACACAAGCCTAAAGTCACTATGCGTAATGCTAAGCATCGGCTGGAGTGATGCAAAGCTTGCCACCATTGGACTCTGGAGTGATGCAAAGCTTCACCATCTGGCAGTACAACGGACTAATCTGTTTGGCAGATGGCATGAGAACGCAACCTGCCCCAATACATATTGCCATATTGCCTCCTCCACCAAACTGTAAAGTTTGGTGGAGGAGGGATAATGGTCTGGGGCTGTTTTTCATGGTTCAGGTTAGGCCCTTTACACCAAAGCCAAACCAGACGTGCGCAAATAGATTTTATCCCCCACACCAAACGCGATCACGACACGCAGGTTGAATATCAAAACAAACTCTGAACCAATTATATTAATTTGGGAACAGGTTGAAAAGCATTAAACATTTATCCCAATTTAGCTAGCTAGCTTGCAGTTGCTAGCTAATTTGTCCTGGGATATAAACGTTGAGTTGTTATTTTACCTGAAATGGTCCTCTACTCTGACAATTAATCCACACTCAAAACGGTCAACTGAATCATTTCTAGTCATCTCTCCTCCTTCCAGGCTTTTTCTTCTTTGAACTTTATGTGGCGATTGGCATCTAACTTTCATAGGTGTAGGTCAATCACCCACGTGGGTATAACCAATGAGGAGATGTGTCACGCCCTGGTCAAAGTATTTTGTGTTTATCTTTATTATTTGTTCAGGCCAGGGTGTGACATGGGGTTATTGTATTGTCCTATTGGGGTTTTTGTAGGCATTGGGATTGTGGTTGATTAGGGGTGTGTCTAGTATAGGCTTGGCTGCCTGAGGCGGTTCTCAATCTGAGTCAGGTGATTCTCGTTGTCTCGGATTGGGAACCGTATTTAGGTAGCCTGAGTTCACTTTGTATTTCGTGGGTGATTGTCCTCTCTGTCCTCTCTGTCCTCTCTGTCCTCTCTGTCCTCTCTGTACTCTCTGTACTCTCTGTTAGTTTGCACAAGTATAGGCTGTTTTCGGTTTTCGTTTATTGTTTTGTAGTGTTCGTGTTTAGTCGTGTTTACGTTTGTTTAAATAAACATGGATTGCAATCGACACGCTGCAGTTTGGTCCGACTCTCCTTCATCACAACTAGAAAGCCGTAACAGAATCAACCACCACCAACGGACCAAGCAGCATGTTAACAGGCAGCAGCTGCTGCAGTGGGAGAGGCTGCACCACCTGGAGAAATGGACATGGGAGGAAGAACTGGACGGTAAAGGACCCTGGGCTCAGGCTGGAGAATATCGCCTCCCCAAGGAAGAACTGGAGGCGGCGAAAGCTGAGAGGCGCAGATATGAGGAGGCAGCACGGCGTAGCGGATGGAAGCCTGAGAATCAGCCCCAAACAATTATTGGGGGGGGGGGGGGGCTCAGGGAGAGTGTGGCAGAGTCAGGAGTCAGACCTGAGCCAACTCTCCCTGTTTATCGTGAGGAGCCAAGGAGGAGACCAGAACCAGAGCCGGTGTTGGAGGTGAGCGAAACAGAGACTGTGAAGGAGTTAATGGGGAAATTGGAGGAGAGAGAAATGAGGGAGTTGCTGTGTTGGTGCTTTTTGCATGGGATTCGCCCGACGGAACGTGTTGGGGATTTGATGGCACCTGGGTTAGCGCTCCATACTCCTGAGGTGCGTGTTAGTCGGCTGGTGAAGTTGGGGCCAGCCTCACGCACCAGGCCTCCTTGTGCACATCCCTAGCCTTGCACGTCCTGTGCCAACACTGCTCTCAAGATCTCCAGTACGCCTTCACGGTCTAGCCCATCCTGTGCCACCTCCACACTCCAGTCCTCCGGTAGCAGCTCCCCGCACCAGGCTTCCTGTGCGTGTCCTCGACCCAGTACCACCTGTTCCAGCACTACGCACCAGGCCTTCAGTGCGCCTCGCCTGTTCAGCGCAGCCAGCGCTTTTCTCCTCTCCTGCGCTGCTGGAGTCTCCCGCCTGTTCAGCGCAGCCAGCGCTTTTCTCCTCTCCTGCGCTGCTGGAGTGTCCCGCCTGTTCAGCGCAGACAGAGCTGCCAGCCTGCAGGGAGCAGCTGGAGCTGCCAGCCTGCGGGGAGCAGCTGGAGCTGCCAGCCTGCGGGGAGCAGCTGGAGCTGCCAGCCTGCGGGGAGCAGCTGGAGCTGCCAGCCTGCGGGGAGCAGCTGGAGCTGCCAGCCTGCGGGGAGCAGCCGGAGCTGCCAGCCTGCATGGAGAAGCCAGAGCTGCCAGCCTATATGGAGCTGCCAGCCTGCATGGAGAAGCCAGAGCTGCCAGCCTATATGGAGCTGCCAGCCTGCATGGAGAAGCCAGAGCTGCCAGCTATATGGAGCTGCCAGCCTGCATGGAGAAGCCAGAGCTGCCAGCCTATATGGAGCTGTCAGTCTGTAAGAAGCCACCAGAGCTGTCAGCCTGCATGGAGCAGCCAGAGCTGTCAGTCTGCAAGGAGCTGTCAGTCTGCCCAGCATCGCCAGTCTGCCCAGCACCGCCAGTCTGCCTAGCGTCGCCAGTCTGCCCAGCGTCGCCAGTCTGCCCAGCGTCGCCAGTCTGCCCAGCGTCGCCAGTCTGCCCAGCGTCGCCAGTCTGCCCAGCACCTCCAGTCTGCCCAGCGTCGCCAGTCTGCCCAGCGCCGCCAGTCTGCCCAGCGCCGCCAGTCTGCCCAGCGCCGCCAGTCTGCCCAGCGCCGCCAGTCTGCCCAGCGCCGCCAGTCTGCCCAGCGCCGCCAGTCTGCCCAGCGCCGCCAGATCTGCCAGTCAACCAGACTCTTCCAGATCTGCCAGTCAACCAGACTCTTCCAGATCTGCCAGTCAACCAGACTCTTCCAGATCTGCCAGTCAACCAGACTCTTCCAGATCTGCCAGTCAACCAGACTCTTCCAGATCCGCCAGTCGGCCAGGATCCGCCAGTCGGCCAGGATATGCCAACCAGCCAGGATCTGGTAGATCTACCTACCTGCCTGAGCTTCCTCTCACTCCTGAGCTTCCTCTCACTCCTGAGCTTCCTCTCACTCCTGAGCTTCCTCTCACTCCTGAGCTTCCTCTCACTCCTGAGCTTCCTCTCACTCCTGAGCTTCCTCTCACTCCCGAGCTTTCTCTCACTCCCGAGCTTTCTCTCACTCCCGAGCTTTCTCTCACTCCCGAGCTTCCCCTCAGTCCCGAGCTGTCCTTCAGTCCCGATCTGCTCCTCAGTCCAGTGGGTTTCTGGTTGAGGACTACAAGGCCATGGTCGGCGGCGAGGGTGGACTATCCAGGGACGAAGGGAGAGGGGATTAAGACGTTGACTGAGTGGGGTCCTCGTCCCGCGCCGGAGCCGCCACCATGGACAGACGCCCACCCGGACCCTCCCTATTGTTTTGAGGTGCGTTCTCGGGAGTCCGCACCTTAGGGGGGGGGTTCTGTCACGCCCTGGTCAAAGTATTTTGTGTTTATCTTTATTATTTGTTCAGGCCAGGGTGTGACATGGGGTTATTGTATTGTCCTATTGGGGTTTTTGTAGGCATTGGGATTGTGGTTGATTAGGGGTGTGTCTAGTATAGGCTTGGCTGCCTGAGGCGGTTCTCAATCTGAGTCAGGTGATTCTCGTTGTCTCGGATTGGGAACCGTATTTAGGTAGCCTGAGTTCACTTTGTATTTCGTGGGTGATTGTCCTATTTGTCCTATGTGTACTCTCTGTTAGTTTGCACAAGTATAGGCTGTTTTCGGTTTTCGTTTATTGTTTTGTAGTGTTCGTGTTTAGTCGTGTTTACGTTTGTTTAAATAAACATGGATTGCAATCGACACGCTGCAGTTTGGTCCGACTCTCCTTCATCACAACTAGAAAGCCGTAACAAGATGTCGCGTGGGTGTCTGCTTCTATAAACCAATGATGAGATGGGAGAGGCAGGGCTTGCACCGCGTTCAGTGTCACAAATAGAACTGACTTCTATTTTAGCGCTTGGCAACACAGACACTCGTTTGCGCTCGCGAGCAGTGAAATAATTAAATAACGTGTACATTTATTTTGCAACGCTCACGCACGTGACCCGAGTAGTGTGGTCAGTATGTTAGTTCCACTGAACGGAAATCTTAACGCTACAGCACACAGTGACATTCTAGATGATTCTGTGCTTCCAACTTTGTGGAATGCCCTTTCCTGTTTCAGCCTGACAATGCCCACGTGCACATAGTTAGGTCCATATGGAAATGTTTTGTCGAGATCTGTGTGGAATGGTCAGAGCCCTGACCTCAACCCAGATGAATTGGAACGCCGGCTGCGAGTCAGGCCTAATCGCCCAATATCAGTGCCCGACCTCACTAATACTTGTGCCTGAATGGAAGCTTTTATAGCGGCAAAGGGGGGACCAACTCCATATTAATGCACATGATTTTGGAATGAGATGTCCGACGAGCAGTCCACATACTTTTGATCATGTAGTCAATCTGTATCATGTATATGTCTCCTTCACAGCCAGCTCATGGAATAAAACAGCATCTTAGTTCATCAACTGCATACTTCATCACTTACCGATGAGGCCACATTTATAATAACTTCATCCTGGCATTCCCTTTATTAATAAGAACAAAGCACCAGAGAGCATCATCTTTCTCCTCTATTCTATTCTATCATGCACCACTTCAAAAGAAAAACTCTTGTGCTTGTTTTTAGAGATGTGCCTCAAGTTCTCCTTTAGGCAACAATCAAAAATAAATGTTCTGTGCTTCTCTTTGACTGAACCAGAGTTAGCCTGTGAAGTGAACGTGTGTGTTTGAGCAGCAGAGGTGCTGAGCTGGACACAGTGACTTGTCCGTCTAGGTTAGTCGTTTGACCATATAATTAGAATAGAATGGAGATGAACTTTCTTATTATGGGATAATAAACTTTCCATCAATGTCAGCAAAATGATGGAGCTGATCGTGGACTTCGGCGACTGCAGATAGAGCACGCTTCATCTTCAAGTTCCCCGGTGTGCACATCACTGATAACTTGAAATGGTCCATCCACGCATACTTCAGGAAGCTGAAGAAATTCAGCTTGGCCCCTAAGACCCTCACGAACTTCTACAGATGCACCATTGAGAGCATCCTGTTGGGCTGTGTCACCGCCTGGTACAGCAACTGCACCGTCCGCAACTGCAAGGCTCTCCAGACGGTGGTTCAGTCAACCAAACGCATCACCAGGGTTCACACTGCCTGCCCTCCAGGACATCTACAGCACCCAGTGTCACAGGAAGGCCAAGAAGATCATCAAGGACCTCAGCCACCCAAGCCATGACCTGTTCGCCCGGCTAAACTACTATAAACTACTATATTGTTTTGTATTACTGCACGGGACCAATAAGACATGATAAAGGTTGGCCATTTTGGTCAGGAAGTTGGACAACTATGGTTTGCCAGTGATGTGATAAGATATTGTGTCAAATCTATGAATTTGAATAATTTATCTGCTAGCTAGCCAAACCGTTTTAGATTTTACATTTTTCAAATTAACTGCCAATATGACAGCATTCCATTCAAACAATGTCAGTCCACAGCCATACCACTGGCTGATGTCAGTTGATGATAGGACCTAAACAAGTACTGATATTGTATCATAGCTTTCCAATAGATTTATTTTATATAGGGCTTTTCATTACAAAGACTATCTCAAAGACAGAACACAAACAGAACAAAAACAAATGTAGGAATCTGGTGGTGGCAGGTCTTGAGTTGGCAATGGTTTTCCATAGCTGATAGTGCCGTTAGTAATAGCTGATAAGTGTTGAGGCAGTTCAGAAAGACAGTTATTGTGGAGGGAGTGTATTGTCTTTGGCATCATTAAATGGAAGACTGTTATTTTATCAAATCCATTCTCTGTAATTATTTTTATGTGATTAAACTAATCATGTAAATGTAGTTAACTAGGAAGTCGGGGCACCAAGGATAATCTTCAGATTACAAAGTTATAATTTTCCTAATATAACTTTTCAGATATTTTAATATCTGATCAATTAGTCTTCTAATTAATGAACTATTCTTTACCTCACGTTAGTCTCATTCCAAACATCGTAAGTTGTTGGTTATCTGCACGAACCCAGCCTTCACTATGAATCATCCACACATCAATTGTCTTAATCAGTATTTACTAACTAACTAAATAATCACAGAAATGCATAAACAAACAAACAAACAGTAGATATAGTTACAAGGAAATGATAGGTGATGTTCCCTTGTGGGCTAAGCCGATATGGCGACTTGGTAGACAAAGGGAAGTGGGAGGACTGAGAAGGGCGCGAAAGACAAATGTCACTACACAGTTGATAATTATATTGATTGAAATGCTAATCCTGTGCACATGAACACTCACTCATTCGGGAATAATTGCAATCAATATATATTTATGCTCTGTGTGTCGTCGTGATCTCTGTTGGAATCGTCCGTCTTTCTGTTGGAAAGTTCATCTGATCATCTCTGCTCCCATGAAGTCTCTCGTGGTTAGGATCGATACCTCAGAGCAACATTCAAAAATGTTCTTGTAGAATAGATGTTTCGGCGGTTGTCGGTCTTCGCATTTCAGGTCGACAACTTCTAGCTGCAGACTAGTATCGAGGATTTGCTTTTATTCTGTCGGAATCGATAGTCTGTCTCAACAACCATTACAACCTTAGCTTATACTCAGGTTTTGTGGTCTCTACTCTAACCTTCGCCCCCTCTGTGATCGAGGTACGCATGATCTGTCGGGAAATTCCCCAGGTGGGGTTTATATCCAGAAGAGTAGGAAAGGGCTGTCCCATGATGCCAGATCAATGTCTGTGCTCATGGGGCGGGCCTATGACTTAGTTAAACTCCAAAGGGAATTTGACTCTCCTTCATTAAACAGTTTAAAATCACTTTATATAATTTCACAAATAGTTTAATCGTTGCTCATTCATTTTATACAACAAGTAGATGCAAGCCTCACAACGGAGACTCTTGTAAAAATAGAGTTATGATAATGTGGCTGTATTGTCTCTCATGAGTTTCACAAACATTAAACAAAATGGACCGGTCGTAGCTGGATTCTCCACCGACCATGTACACATTCTCCAAAACATGGACATTGTTCAGTTCTCAAGTTCTGTGATGTATAGGAAGTTCCTTTGTTCTACTGTGAAACCTTCTCTCTCTGGGGGGCAAGTCTCTCTCCTCATGCCTGGCCATGAGGAGAGAGACTCCTCTAGGAATTTATGACCTGCGATAACAGAGCCTGGGTGTATGGGGAAGAGAGAGGTGGTAAGAGAGAGAGGGGGATGATGCTCGCTATACCGAAAGAGGGCCACGTCATGACAGGAGTGGAAACTGTATTTAGAATTATATTACAACACTTTAGGTTCACAATAATTATATTAGACAACTTCTGATATATCACATGCCTTTTATTTTTCTGCATAAGTAAAATCTGCCTTTCATTCCAATTAGACTGCTTTGGATTTCTCATTGAGCAATATGGCTGCCATGTTCAGCCCATTCTGGAACGTTGAGGGTTCATGACATAGCCCCTCTACTAATTTTATAGGTCGTTATACATAAAACGTCAGAGCATTCAATTTGCCTGCTGGGGGGGCAAAGGACCGCTATAATCATTGACAACGGTGTGCCGTTTTCAAGGGATTATTAAATAAATGTTAACTATTTGGTTGTAATATCATCACTTCTTGAAGAGCATAGTCAGAACTACACATTTGCGAGTAGTCCATGAAAAACAATTGTGCACAATTAGCTCTATCACTTCAGTTATACAGCAAGTAAATGCATGCTTTTCATGATCATCAGTGGCAGAACAACAGATTTACCTTGTCAGCTTGGGGATTCAATCTTGCAACCTTTCAGTTACTGGCCCAACGCTCTAACCACTAGGCTACCTGCCGCTCCATCAGTGATTGATGGACCACGTCAAATTGGCTAGCTAGCTAACCACAGATCACTTCAATATAGCTAGTTAACAAGCTAACTTTCATGAGATAAACAACAATAGATTACTATTTCAAAATAAAGTTTTATTTGCTTGCCATCTATAGTCGTGTCAGTAGTCCGACTGACATCTTTACTTGCTTGCCGATGTTGAGCTCTTTCCTAAAGCCTCATCTCTGATGAAGCAAGCTAAATTACACATGTTGTTTGCTTAGCTAGATAGCTAGCTACATGGCAAATGGATAGGCTACTCTCACATATCTGAAATTACATGATCAATTGATGTTTACTGATCATGAAAAGCATGCAGGTACTTGCTGTACAACTCTGTTGATGGAGCTAAATGTGGAATAATCGGAAATGTGTAGTTCTGAATACCTTCTTCAAGAGTGATATTAAAACTAACTAGATATAACATGTATTTAACAATCCCATAAAAAAAGGCACATACTGTAGTTGTTAATTGTTTAGCGGAGCTGGTGGTCTCCTTGCCCCCCAGCAGCCAAATTGAATGCTCTGCACCATGTTGTGACGTTTTATTGTTAACGACCTATAGGATCTCCATGAGTTTGGTTGAGTTGTTATTGTTCTGTCTGATATTAGAAAAAGGGGTGTTACACGTTCAGTCCTAGAACATATATTTTTTTAAAGAAGTACAGGGCAACATTTCAAGATTCTCTCCCTGAAGTGCACAGGCAGACTGGACCTGAATGGAACCAAAATACAAAATACTATATGTTTTTCCTAGTTGAGAACTTTTGGTATTGCAGGATGGTTTGGGGATCTCCTCCTGGGACATGTAGAGGATGTTGCAACTGGCAGTGTGGAGGAGTGTTTTCTCAGGCTTTCAGGGCTGCCACTCTTAGGAGTTGCATGTTTGTTAAAAACATGTAAAAATATATATATATCTATATATACTCTAGTTTTGGTTCAGCCCTCTTTTGAGCTCTTGATACATTTGGGCCAAGGTTTGTAAAGGTTCACTGCCGACGGCTTCCCACAGAAACGTATGACTTAAAAGCTGGCTTCTCTCTGAAAGTTTATACTGCTCTGTATGCACTGAGCAAACATAGGCTGCACTGCACTAATCTAGTTACACATGTATGCAAACAGCAAAGAAACAAGCACATTAGAAGTAATTTACTCCCCTTTCAGCTCAATAAAGAAACCTTCATATTTATTCTGTGTGAAGTTCATGTTTGACTTGCCTATTTAATGGTTTTGATGAACACCCTATGTTTCTGTTTAATGCACTTTATTGAAAGACACCCTCCTGAAATTATTGAAACACCTAGAATTATTAATGAGAGTTCACACAAGCTCATTGTTCGTTCTCAATGGGATTTGAGTAACACGCATCTGCCTCAATTTGCTGTGGTAATCCGTCATGCGTGAAAGCCAGGTGGAGCCTGGCTTTAAAATGTATTGATTATTTAATTGAGAGAAGTAAGGCCCATATTCAGGAAACTCATAATATTCAGTAGGCCTATATAGGCCTATTAGCTGATGATCCCTACATGGTAGATGGTACTAGGCCCTATACAGTGCCTTGCGAAAGTATTCGGCCCCCTTGAACTTTGCGACCTTTTGCCACATTTCAGGCTTCAAACATAAAGATATAAAACTGTATTTTTTGTGAAGAATCAACAACAAGTGGGACACAATCATGAAGTGGAACGACATTTATTGGATATTTCAAACTTTTTTAACAAATCAAAAACTGAAAATTGGGCGTGCAAAATTATTCAGCCCCTTTACTTTCAGTGCAGCAAACTCTCTCCAGAAGTTCAGTGAGGATCTCTGAATGATCCAATGTTGACCTAAATTACTAATGATGATAAATACAATCCACCTGTGTGTAATCAAGTCTCCGTATAAATGCACCTGCACTGTGATAGTCTCAGAGGTCTGTTAAAAGCGCAGAGAGCATCATGAAGAACAAGGAACACACCAGGCAGGTCCGAGATACTGTTGTGAAGAAGTTTAAAGCCGAATTTGGATACAAAAAGATTTCCCAAGCTTTAAACATCCCAAGGAGCACTGTGCAAGCGATAATATTGAAATGGAAGGAGTATCAGACCACTGCAAATCTACCAAGACCTGGCCGTCCCTCTAAACTTTCAGCTCATACAAGGAGAAGACTGATCAGAGATGCAGCCAAGAGGCTCATGATCACTCTGGATGAACTGCAGAGATCTACAGCTGAGGTGGGAGACTCTGTCCATAGGACAACAATCAGTCGTATATTGCACAAATCTGGCCTTTATGGAAGAGTGGCAAGAAGAAAGCCATTTCTTAAAGATATCCATAAAAAGTGTTGTTTAAAGTTTGCCACAAGCCACCTGGGAGACACACCAAACATGTGGAAGAAGGTGCTCTGGTCAGATGAAACCAAAATTGCCCTTTTTGGCAACAATGCAAAACGTTATGTTTGGCGTAAAAGCAACACAGCTCATCACCCTGAACACACCATCCCCACTGTCAAACATGGTGGTGGCAGCATCATGGTTTGGGCCTGCTTTTCTACAGCAGGGACAGGGAAGATGGTTAAAATTGATGGGAAGATGGATGGAGCCAAATACAGGACCATTCTGGAAGAACCTGATGGAGTCTGCAAAAGACCTGAGACTGGGACGGAGATTTGTCTTCCAACAAGACAATGATCCAAAACATAAAGCAAAATCTACAATGGAATGGTTCAAAAATAAACATATCCAGGTGTTAGAATGGCCAAGTCAAAGTCCAGACCTGAATCCAATCGAGAATCTGTGGAAAGAACTGAAAACTGCTGTTCACAAATGCTCTCCATCCAACCTCACTGAGCTCGAGCTGTTTTGCAAGGAGGAATGGGAAAACATTTCAGTCTCTCGATGTGCAAAACTGATAGAGACATACCCCAAGCGACTTACAGCTGTAATCGCAGCAAAAGGTGGCGCTACAAAGTATTAACTTAAGGGGGCTGAATAATTTTGCACGTCCAATTTTTCAGTTTTTGATTTGTTAAAAAAGTTTGAAATATCCAATAAATGTCGTTCCACTTCATGATTGTGTCCCACTTGTTGTTGATTCTTCACAAAAAATACAGTTTTATATCTTTTATGTTTGAAGCCTGAAATGTGGCAAAAGGTCGCAAAGTTGAAGGGGGCCGAATACTTTCGCAAGGCACTGTATGTTTGCTGTGATCGATGAGATAAGTAATTCTACTTAAGGTTCTAATCATTGATTTCATTCCACATTTTCCAGGGATTCAAACAGACTTCAGGCAAGACCTTGAAGTTTAACGGCCAGGCGTTCCCTTTTCAAAGCATCTCCTTTGTTCTGTAATTAAGGTCTGTTAACGAAGCTATTTTGATTAATGACAGTTAATGTGGGGGAGAGCATGCAAAGAGTACCAGAGGCACGAAAGCATACTGCTCCAGTATCTAAGAGGGAACTAAGCAGCTCAGCCTACACCCTTTTCATTTGTACATGAATGAACAATTAACCACAGTCATCTGTCGGTGTTGATTTAGATCCAGGGGAGCTGAGATAGATATGAGTGAACCTCGTCTCTATCTTCATGTGTGTATGTCTTTCTGGTTCTGTGTGCGTGTGTGCCCTGTGCGTGTGTGTGTGTCTGTCAATCCATGCATGCATGTTGTTCTTTCAAATATGGAATCGGACTGGGGGATAAGGAGATAAAGGACTGAAAAGAAGTGACACTTGATCAATTATTCAGTGTGTGCTTGTCTCTTTGAAGTCTCTCTATTCCCCCGAGAGTTAGTTACCCTGACCATGTGACGGTCTCAACAGAGAGTCTTTACTCTCCTCCCTATTCCCTGAGGAAACCGAAGGACAGAGGATAAAATGCCCCCACTTGGGGAAATTATTGGGTACTAGTACATCATAACTCATTAATAAAGTGTACGAGATGATGAGGAGTGGGTGAAAAGTGTGGGTGTTTTAGAACATCACAAATGACCCTGTCCTCTAATAAGTGGCCCCTGAGCTGTTGCGGAAGTGACATTTTTATTGATGTTAATGTGGGATAGTTTTATTGATGTAAATGTAGATCCAGTGATCTATGGAGATAATGACAACCACAGCTCTAATTACAGTCACCTCCAGGAGCCTGTTCAAAGCTATTTATCTCCCACACTAGTCCTATCTCTCTCTCAATGACCCAACTGAAGGTCAGCTTGTTAATGAATTTTCAGACACTCTGGATCTGTCAGAGTGATAAGACATACAGGACCTCTGTACTAGGCGGTGTCAGAGGAAGGCCCTAAAAATGGTCAGACTCCAGCCACCCAAGTCATAGACTGTTCTTTCTGCTCTCGCACGGCAAGCAGTACCGGAGTGCCAAGTCTGGGACCAAAAGGCTCCTGAACAGCTTCTACCCCCAAGCCATAAGACTGCTGAACAGTTAATCAAATGGCTACCCAGACAATTTACATTGACCCCCTTGATTACTTATTTACCTTAATTGTTTTGCACTGTGACTCCCTTGCACTGGCTGCAAACTCACTATACTCTAGCCACACACTCACACATACTACACTGGCACTCCAGCACGCACACACACACACACACACACACACACTACATACGCTCACACACACAAAACACACAGACACATGAACACTTTCACACATCACATACGCTGCTGCTACTCTGTTTATTATATATCCTGATTGCCTAGTCACTTTTACCCCTAACAACATGTAGATACTGTATTACCTCAATTACCTCAACTACTTCGTACCCCTGCACATTGACTCTGTACTGGTACTACTTATATATACCCTCATTATTGTTTTTATTGTGTTACTATTTCCTTTTTTATTTAGCAAATACTTGTATTAATTCTTAACACTACGTTGTTGGCAACGGGCTTGTAATTAATAATTTCACTCTAAAGTCTCCAGCTGTTGCCACTTGGCTCATGTGACCAATACAATTTGATTTGATTTGAAGACTAAGAAGCAGTGTGGATTCTCTGTGGTAAATCTGCTCTCTCTGTAGGATTGTTATGACTGGCAAACTTGTGCACATACCATCAAAGGCTTTAATACTGTATTTTCATTATATACGCCTAGATGTGTTTTGACTATTATAGGTTTGTTATGACTGGCCGGTTTGTTTTGGTTATTATAAGCTAGTTGTGGCTGGCAGGTTAAAGTTGCTATGCAGGAGAGATGAATGTGGATTCAATTGGCTACGTACATCGCATGGCTCTAATGAATCCATCAAGTCTCCTCACTGTAGTCTTCTGACACACTGCATAATGGATGAACCATTTGAATCAGTTGAATGTATGTAGGCCTGCGTGTTTGTGAACTGCCTGATTTTATTTAATTTAAAGTTCCTCTAAATTCTCTGTCATGGCGTTTCTGCTCTAGCGTTGAGGCTTGAAGTCTTAACATATTGTCGCACATGAAGGCAAGCAACCCCTGAATAGTAATGTTAAATGATGAATCTAAGTTTATGCTCCCAACTGCATTTTCCCCTTAAAGCATTCACTTTAATTATGAAATCGTAAAACATACTTTTTCAATTACTTTTTTAGGTGGGGGTTCTCTCCACTAATTACCAATATGCTCATCACTTCACCATTAATTTCCCCTCAAAATAATGAAATTATGTGTGGTGTATGTGTCAGGTCTGTTGTGATTCAATTAGTTTGTTACAAAATGAGATTACTGGTATTACTTGATGCCTACTGTGTTTTGAGACCCACTCTTCCATTAAGGTTTATTAAGCTAGGGCTCAGTATGCTTTCCATTCCCCTCTCACTCCATTCCCCCTGTGTGCCTGAATTGTCAGGTCTATGTAATGTGCTGTACTTGACCCTAGCTTGCTTCTCTTCTCTGTACTGTAAAGAGTGGAGGAGAAGAGAAGAGAGTGGAGGAGAGGAAAATTGGGAGGAGGATTCGGTGGAGGGGTTGGGGTGATAACTTAAGGACTAGTGTTGAGTGACTACTGTCCCTGTGTGTGTCCCTGTGGCCCCTGAAACAGCCCTGATTAACTGGAATATAGCGTTGGGCCCCTGGATCCCCCTAATGGCCCCTGACAGGGACACTTTTCATCCCAAGCAAATCAAATCAAATGAAAATTATTTATATAGCCCTTCATACATCAGCTGATATCTCAAAGTGCTGTACAGAAACCCAGCCTAAAACCCCAAACAGCAAGCAATGCAGGTGTAGAAGCACGGTGGCTAGGAAAAACTCCCTAGAAAGGCCAAAACCTAGAAAGAAACCTAGAGAGGAACCAGGCTATGTGGGGTGGTCAGTCCTCTTTTGGCTGTGCCGGGTGGAGATTATAACAGAACATGGCCAAGATGTTCAAATGAAACTATCCGCCGCCATTGTCGCAACCCCTATTACCAGCCTGTTCAACCTCTCTTTCATATCGTCTGAGATCCCCAAGGATTGGAAAACTGCCGCAGTCATCCCCCTCTTCAAAGGGGGAGACACCCTGGACCCAAACTGTTACAGACCTATATCCATCCTTCCCTGCCTATCTAAGCTAAGCCAAGTCAACAAACAGGTCACTGACCATCTCGAATCCCACCGTACCTTCTCCGCTGTGCAATCTGGTTTCCGAGCCGGTCACGGGTGCACCTCAGCCACGCTCAAGGTACTAAACGATATCATAACCGCCATCGATAAAAGACAGTACTGTGCAGCCGTCTTCATCGACCTTGCCAAGGCTTTCGACTCTGTCAATCACCATATTCTTATCGGCAGACTCAGTAGCCTCGGTCTTGCCTGGTTCACCAATTACTTTGCAGACAGAGTTCAGTGTGTCAAATCGGAAGGCATGCTGTCCGGTCCTCTGGCAGTCTCTATGGGGGTGCCACAGGGTTCAATCCTCGGGCCAACTCTTTTCTCTGTATATATCAATGATGTTGCTCTTGCTGCGGGCGATTCCCTGATCCACCTCTACGCAGACGACACCATTCTATATACTTCCGGCCCGTCCTTGGACACTGCTATCTAACCTCCAAACGAGCTTCAATGCCATACAACACTCCTTCCGTGGCCTCCAACTGCTCTTGAACGCTAGTAAAACCAAATGCATGCTTTTCAACCGTTCGCTGCCTGCACCCGCACGCCTGACCAGCATCACCACCCTGGATGGTTCCGACCTTGAATATGTGGACATCTATAAGTACCTAGGTGTCTGGCTAGACTGTAAACTCTCCTTCCAGACTCATATCAACATCTCCAATCGAAAATCAAATCAAGAGTCGGCTTTCTATTCCGCAACAAAGCCTCCTTCACTCACGCCGCCAAACTTACCCTAGTAAAACTGACTATCCTACCGATCCTCGACTTCGGCGATGTCATCTACAAAATTGCTCCAACACTCTACTCAGCAAACTGGATGCAGTTTATCACAGTGCCATCCGTTTTGTAACTAAAGCACCTTATACCACCCACCACTGCGACTTGTATGTGTCACGCCCTGGTCTTAGTATTTTGTGTTTTCTTTCTTTATTTGGTCAGGCCAGGGTGTGACATGGGTTTATTTTGTGGTGTGTTTGTGTATTGAGGTTTTTCGTAGGTTTTGGGATTGTGGCTTAGTGGGGTGTTCTAGCAAAGTCTATGGTTGCCTGAGGCGGTTCTCAATCAGAGGCAGGTGATTCTCGTTGTCTCTGATTGGGAACCATATTTAGGCAGCCATATTCTTTGAGTGTTTCGTGGGTGATTGTTCCTGTCTCTGTGTTATTGCACCAGTTTAGGCTGTTTCGGTTTTCACGTACGTTTATTGTTTTTTGTATTGATCGTGTTTATTCGTCTATTAAACATGTATCGAATTAACCACGCTGCATTTTGGTCTGACACTCTTTCACCCGAAGAAAACCATAACAGTATGCTCTAGTCGGCTGGCCCTCGCTACATATTCGTCGCCAGACCCACTGGCTCAAGGTCGTCTACAAGTCCATGCTAGGTAAAGCTCCACCTTATCTCAGTTCACTGGTCACGATGGCAACACCCATCCGTAGCACGCACTCCAGCAGGTGTATCTCACTGATCATCCCTAAAGCCAACAACTCATTTGGCCGCCTTTCGTTCCAGTTCTCTGCTGCCTGTGACTGGAACTAATTGCAAAAATCGCTGAAGTTGGAGTCTTTTATCTCCCTCACCAACTTCAAACATCTGCTATCTGAGCAGCTAACCGATCGCTGCAGCTGTACATAGTCTATCGGTAAATAGCCCACCCATTTTTACCTACCTCATCCCCATACTGTTTTTATTTATTTACTTTTCTGCTCTTTCGCACACCAATATCTCTACCTGTACATGACCATCTGATCATTTATCACTCCAGTGTTAATCTGCAAAATTGTAATTATTTGCCTACCTACCTCCTCATGCCTTTTGCACACAATGTATATAGACTCCCCTTTTTTTCTACTGTGTTATTGACTTGTTAATTGTTTACTCCACGTGTAACTCTGTGTTGTCTGTTCACACTGCTATGCTTTATCTTGGCCAGGTCGCAGTTGCAAATGAGAACTTGTTCTCAACTAGCCTACCTGGTTAAATAAAGGTGAAATAAAAAATAAATAAAAAAATGTTCATAAATGACCAGCATGGTCGAATAATAATAAGGCAGAACAGTTGAAACTGGAGCAGCAGCACGGCCAGGTGGACTGGGGACAGCAAGGAGTCATCATGCCAGGTAGTCCTGAGGCATGGTCCTAGGGCTCGGGTCCTCCGAGAGAGAGAAAGAAAGAGAGAATTAGAGAGAGCATACTTAAATTCACACAGGACACCGGATAGGACAGGAGAAGTACTCCAGATATAACAAACTGACCATAGCCCCCCGACACAAACTACTGCAGCATGAATACTGGAGGCTGAGACAGGAGGGGTCAGGAGACACTGTCCCCATCCTATGATACCCCCGGACAGGGCCAAACAGGAAGCAGTGTTGTCTGTCTCTGTGAACACACACTTCCCATTCCTCTCACTAAAGCATTTCCAGCATTTTCATCTTCATAGTGCACAGATATTTATAACAGTCAAAGTGTCTATGAGTAATCACTAATTAATCCTGCTTTTAACTGTCGATAATGTCTCGGTGATGGTTTGTTTTTTAAATGGTGATTGGCTTTAATTGAGGACAGAGAGAACAGTTTGTTACAAAATGAGATTACTGGTATTACTTGATGCCTACTGTATTTTGAGACCCACTCTTCCATTAAGGTTTATTAAGCTAGGGCTCAGTATGCCAATGACCCTCCAGGGTTATATGGACAAAGCGCAGTCTCTCTCTCTCTTCTTTAATAAAAATAAAAAAATTTACCAGGAAGGCTAGTTGAGAACAAGTTCTCATTTACAACTGCGACCTGGCCAAGATAAAGCAGAGCAGTGCTACACAAACAACAACGCAGTTACACATGGAATAAACAAGAGTACAGTCAATAACACAATAGAAAAAAAGAAAGTCTATATACAGTGTGTGCAAATGGTGTGAGGAGGTAAGGCAATAAATAGGCCATAGTAGTGGAGTAATTACAATTTAGCAAATTAACACTGGAGTGATAGATGAGCAGATGATGATGTGCAAGTAGAAGTACTGGTGTTCAAAAGAGCAGAAAAGTACATGAACACAATATGAGGATGAGGTAGATAGATTGGGTGGGCTATTTACAGATGGGCTATGTACAGCTGCAGCTATCAGTTAGCTGCTCAGATAGCTGATGTTTAAAGTTAGTCAGTGTCACAACCTGACCATAGTTTGCTTTGTATGTTTCTATGTTTTGTTTGGTCAGGGTGTGATCTGAGTGGGCATTCTATGTTGTGTGTCTAGTTTGTCTATGTTTGGCCTGATATGGTTCTCAATCAGAGGCAGGTGTTAGTCATTGTCTCTGATTGGGAACCATATTTAGTTAGCCTGTTTTGTGTTGGGTTTTGTGGGTGGTTGTTTCCTGTCTTTGTGTTTGTTGCACCAGATAGGGCTGTTTCGGTTTTTCCATGTTTATTGTTTAGTATTATGTTCATGTTTAGTTTTCTTATTAAAATACATGAACTTCAACCACGTTGCATTTTGGTATGCCTCTCCTTCCCAGGAGGAAAGCCGTTACAGTCAGGGGTCGATTAAGACGGCTGAACAGTACTGTCTTTTATCGATGGTGGTTATGATATCGTTTAGTACCTTGAGCGTGGCTGAGGTGCACCCGTGACCAGCTCTGAAACCGGATTGCACAGCGGAGAAGGTACGGTGGGATTCGAAATGGTCAGTGATCTGTTTATTAACTTGGCTTTCGAAGACTTTAGAAAGGCAGGGCAGGATGCATATAGGTCTATTACAGTTTGGGTCCCTTTGAAGAGGGGGATGACCGCGGCAGCTTTCCAATCTTTATGGACCTCGGACGATACGAAAGAGGTTGAACAGACTGGTAATAGAGGTTGCAACAATGGTGGCGGATGATTTTAGAAAGAGGCTCCAGATTGTCTAGCCCAGCTGATTTGTACGGGTCCAGGTTTTGCAGCTCTTTCAGAACATCTGCTATCTGGATTTTGGTGAAGAAGAAGCTGGGGAGGCTTGGGCAAGTAGCTGCGGGGAGTGCAGAGCTGTTGGCCGAGGTTGGGGTAGCCAGGAGGAAAGCATGACCAGCCGTAGAGAGATTCTTCTTGAAATTTTCAATTATTGTGGATTTATCGGTGGTGACAGTGTTACCTAGCCTCAGTGCAGTGGGCAGCTGGGAGGAGGTGCTCTTATTCTCCATGGACTTTACAGTGTCCCAAAACTTTTTAGAGTTAGAGATACAGGATGTACATTTATTTTTGAAAAAGCTAGTCTTTGCTTTCTTGGCTGCGTGTATTGGTTCCTGACTTCCCTGAAAAGTTGCATATTGCGGGGACTATGCTAGAGCAGTCCGCCACAGGATGTTTAATGTGCTGGTCGAGGGCAGTCAGGTCTGGAGTGAACCAAGGGCTATATCTGTTCTTAGTTCTATATTTTTTGAAAGGGGCATGCTTATTTAAGATGTTGAGGAAATTACTTTTGAAGAACAACCAGGCATCTTCGACTGACGGGATGGGGTCAATATCCTTCCAGGATACCCGGGCCAGGTCGATTAGAAAGGCCTTCTTGCAGAAGTGTTTTAGGGAGTGTTTGACAGTGATGATGGGTGGTCGTTTGGCCGCGGACCCATAGCGGATGCAGGCAATGAGGCAGTGATCGCTGAGATCCTGATTGAAAACAGCAGAGGTGTATTTGGAGGGCAAGTTGGTCAGGATAATATCTTTGAGGATGCCCATGTTTTCGGATTTAGGGTTGTACCTGGTGGGTTCCTTGATAATTTGTGTGAGATTGAGGGCATCTAGCTTCGATTGTAGGACTGCCGGGGTGTTAAGCATGTCCCAGTTTAGGTCACCTAGCAGAACGAACTCTGAAGATAGATGGGGGCAATCAATTCACATATGGTATCCAGGGCACAGCTGGGAGCTGAGGGGTCCTATAACAGGTTCAACAGTGAGAGACTTATTTCTGGAGAGAGTACGTTTTTTAATTAGAAGCTTGAAGTGTTTGTGTATAGACCTGGAAAGTATGACAGAACTTTGTAGGCTATCTCTGGAGTAGATTGCAACTCCTCCTCCTTTCACAGTTCTATCTTGATGGAAAATGTTGTAGTTGGTTATGGAAATCTCTGAATTTTTGGTGGCCTTCCTAAACCAGGATTCAGACATGGCAAGGACATCAGGGTTGGTGGAGTGTGCAGTGTGTAAAACAAACTTAGGGAGGAGGCTTCTGATGTTAACATGCATGAAACCAAGGCTTTTTCGGTTACAGAAGTCAACAAATGAGAGTGCCTGGGGACACGCAGGGCCTGGGTTAACCTCCAAATCACCACAGGAGTAGGATGAGGGTACGGCTAAATGCTATCAAATCTGGTTGTCTAGTGTGTTGGGGACAGAGAATAAAAAGAGCAGATTTCTGGTCGTGGTAGAATAGATTCAGGGCATAATGTACAGACAATGTACAGTGCGGGTACAGTGGAGGTAGACCCAGGCACTGAGTGATGATAAGAGAGATTGTATCTCTGGACGCTCTAGTTATGCTGGGTGAGGCCACCGCATGTGTAGGAGATTGGACAAAAGAGGTATCTGAGGCATGTTGAGTGCGACTCGGTGCTCCGCAGTAAACTAAAACAATGATAACTATCCCAAACAACAGTATACAAGGCATATTGACATTTGAGAGTGGCATAAAGCAATCACAACAACGTGTAATACAACAACAGCTAATCAGCTAAGACAACAACAACAGGTAAAATGTTGATACATGGGCAGAGAGGGTCGGTTAACTAAAAACAGGGCCTGAGTTCGAGGCTGGGGCCGACAGATAAACAAAAAACTGAACAAAATGGAGTACTATGATTAATGAACAGTCCAGCAGGCATCAGCTATGTAGCCAAGCGATCATAGGGTCCAGTGAACAGCAATAGATGGAACAGGGAAACCGCGGGGTAGTCGTTACTACGCTAGCACGTGGGAGACATTGCGATTAAAGTTAGCAGGCTGGGGTTAGTAGTAGCGTCTGCTCCGTCGTCCGACAAAGGCCGGTTGAGGGCACAGTGGATGGAGTTCCATCGGCAGACCAGTCGTGGTGGTACGGAGAGGCGCCGTGTCGACAAAGGGTCCAGGCCAGATGGCGAAAGAGGTGTTGTAGTAATTCCGTTTGCTAGCCGGGAGATGTGCCTGGCTCGCGGCTAACTGGTGCTAGCTTCGAGGCAGGGGCATTAGCCACTATAGCCATTCGGTAGCAGCTAGCTAGCAGCGATGATCCGCTACAAAGGTCCAGAGCTTACGGTAAGTATCAGGTGGAGTAGTGGATTCTAGCCATGATGGGGTAGAGTCCGGGAGGCATCTTCTTTGTAGTCGAGTGATCACTGAGTGGACCGGGAGGTCGTCCTGGCTCAGGGCTAGCTTCGGGGCTGGGTCACTCGGTGGCAGCTAGCTAGCTGTGTTGATCAGGAGTAATGGTCCAGGGCTTAAGGCAGAAATCCAGCGTTGTAGTGGAGAAAACAGTCCGATACTGGCAGGCTGGCAAGTATTATCCAGGCAAAAAAAAACGTCTGGTGTCTGTGCGGAAGGTAAAGGTCCCTAGCAGTGGATGACAATGACTAAATAGCTAGTAGCTAATTAGCTGGTTAGCTACTGATGGCTAGCTACTGACGGTGGTTCTGGCTATAAGGTCTAAAACACATAGCAGATCCGTATCCCATTGGGTGAGGCGGGTTACCGGAAGGTATATTAAATAGAAAATAAGTAAAATATATATATATATATATATATATGAAAAATACAAAAAGTACACGAAAGAACAACAAACCACGTTACTTTCACATAGGATTCATGGTATGTTGCCTGTAAAAACAATTGGGTACCTGCTCCATTTGTCTAAAAATGGATCCTGAATAGACTATGGAAACAGAGGTTGTTTATCAAAAAGCACTCCTTCCTGGAAGTCCTCAGCTAAAATACTTCAAAGACAAAAATCACAGTCTATGGTGGCTGAGGTGGAGTTTTTCCTCTTCATCTTCAAGGTGAAGTTCTAAAAGAGGAAGTCAAGCCCAGGTGCTTTAATGTGGTGTCTTTCATTAGCTGCACTTCCCCAGATAACTCAGCTCAGCTCTTCTCGAAGTTTCATCATCCTCCAAAAATATCTGATCTCCCCCATTAAAGTGTAGGATTTGAGAGAGTGATACACACACAAGAAACACTCACCTAGAGAATGTCAAGAAAGACCCACTGGACAAAACATAAACACTAAGACCACATTAGAGAGTAGTGCTTCCTCTCCATTGTATTATGTCATTGCACAGCACTCTGATGAAGCCAATTTTGTTCCACATTATTCTGAATAAATGGCATTTCACTCCTCAACTCCTACTAAAGCACTGAGTGATGAATCAGTCCTTGCTTCCGAGTTTAATCACACAGCTCTTCAAGAGGGATCCATTAGTTTAAGACTAAATGGTGATCTCATTCAAGATACAGTATTATAAGGAAAGCTAAGTTAGCTAATCAGGCAGTTAGCCTGTGCACATGCAGTAATCAGACGGAGTGCATGGCTTTGATTTATGTGCTCACTGCTCATGTCAATACCATTATGCTATCAGAGTTCAGACCTGTATGATTTGTCCGGTTTGGAGGGAATATATGTGTGGATGATTCATTCAGCTCAAAGGTAAAGCAAGTAGCACCAGAGTGGTGTTGTATATGATAAAGATCATCTCTGATGTGCCTGAACAATCAACGTGCCTTGTCTCAGGTGGAAGTAAATAGTAATAAAAAATGTGAATAAAAATATGTTTACCTCTTATTGCAAAAGAGGAAAAACGATTAGTAAAGTTAAAAACAATATTTATCAGCCAAATTGTTGCAGCTGGATTTGATTAAGTATGCTATTCTAGCCTGTCTTCTAAACCTTTGAGGGTTGAACTACTGTAACAGTAGGACTTGTAGTTTGATGAGAAAGATAGATAGGGGAGACCTTTGAGGGAGATGAGGCCAAGCATTCCCCTCTGAAAGCTTGGCAGGATTAGGCTGATGGATTCCCGGGTGCAGAGAGATGTGTCTTCAGGCTGCTTCTATCAGCTACTTCTGTCTGAACTCTAAATGAACAGATCTGTTATCTAGACCCCACTCTGAGCTCTCTCTCCCAGCTCCACTGTTAATGAGAAGTGCTCTAAGATGTGTACATTATTAATAGATGAAACGAGGGAAGAGAAGGCCACTCATATATCATTAAACATAAACACGCACACACTCATGTCTTTAGGTGGATGTGGATGCACACAGTAATGTATCCTATTCCTTACTTGGAATCAATACTCTCCACTTTTTAGTATACTTCTAGTTGTGCTGATCTGGATTGAGGTGGAAGGAATCCCTGCTGACACACGAACAGAAGCACAGGGCTGAACACACAGATCTGCATCCACTAGATTAAGGTCAAACAAGCATCCATCCACTCCAAGACAGCTATTTTGCGATGCATGCATTTTATTCTGACTGGTGAGTATTTTTCATGCGTAAGGATGGACTGGCATCACTACTCTGAGGATTGTTTTTTGGCATTTGCCTCCTATATTAGGATCATGCTGTGAGTCTAAGGCCCCAGAATCAATATTCAAAGGAAATCCGAGACATTTAATGTCATGGATGTTTTTACTTTTGATATTGATACATGCAGTGTAAATTAATTCGATTCTGCACCATTTCACGCACAAATGTTCTGTTCAGCAAGGACACATTTATAGGCTATTTGATCATTTTATGTTGCTAAAACCCCCAATTATTTCTTACCAGGCATTACACATCTGACAAACTCTCATTAGACCTCATTTTCTTTATGTGGATGGTCCAGATTGCGATAGAAAATGCCTGCAATTTGCCATTAGTTAGACCGTTCTCTCTTTCTCATCCTCTACTTCTCTTTCTCTCTACTTCTCTCCCTCTCTCTCTTTTTATTTCCCTCTGTCTGACTGACTGTCTGACTGTCTGACTGTCTGACTGTCTTATATGACCATGATAGTGTTCCAGGAGACCTTTCTTTGTTAGAGGCTGTAATTGGCCTGTTAGCTGTTAAGACCTTGTCCGTTGTAAACTAAATGTCCCTGAGCTTTTCTTGGCCTTAAAACTGATACATTTCCCATCAGCACCCTGGGGGAGCCTGTACTGCAGCTCATAGGCAAGTAAGGCTGAGATCAGGCCTGTGGCAGTGTTTCTCATGCCATTACTTTGGCACGGTGGGAGTCCAGGTAGAGATTTGTCACTTCAATTATTTTAAATTGAAAACGTGTTTTTTTTTTTGCAGCTGGTTAACTTTTGGCTTTTTTCCAACTAAAACAGAATCAGATCGATCAAGGGCTCAATGTGAATTGATTCTATTAAATCAATAATGACTATAATTAAACTGCAAAATGATCGATTGTTTAGAACAACTCCTCACTAATCAGATTACAGCAAGGTTTTCATAGCGTAGCCTACACTATAGCTCCAGACTAAGCATAGTAACCCAATAGTAACCCAACCTAATCCACATTGATTTTCATCTACCTCTTTGACCAGTTAAATGTTGAAATAGCGGTTACACATTGAATCGATCCCTGCCAAACTTTAGGCAGTGCATTTTTTTTGTTAAATGGTAGAACAGGTTCAGTCTTAGACATATTTGTATTCAATGCTTCTCTTGATGACAGATGTGTATTTTCAATGGCTGACGTTTCTTCTGGTTGGGCCAGCAAGCGTGTGCGCTAGTGTTGATCTTTCCACTGCTGCTTGCTATTCAGACACACTCCCTCGGCTCTCAAGTGAAAGAGAGCTGAGGGAACCATGCCAGACCTCTGTCCTCAAGGTCACTCTGTTAAAGCCCTAAATCCCAGAGGTCAGTGCCTAGGGAGGGAAGGGAGTGATGGGTGAATGGAGAGAGGGAGGGAGCTAGCAAAGAGCAGAATGGAGGACAGAGAGACTCCGTGTGTGACATGGTGAGGTTGAACTCAGGTGCAGAGAATGGACTAGACGAGAATCAATGATTTAGGATAGAGTAAATACTTTACTGAGAAACAAGGGAACAGAAGAATCACAGTAACACTGGAACAAAGCAACAAACACTACAGTGGTTCCTCCTTTAAAGTTGCGAGTTTACACCGTGGGACTTACAGGTAATTTGTGGTTTAGCACGGTACCCTGCGCCACCACTTCACTGCTCTAGATCAGCGCAAGGGCGAGTTAGAGCACTGATTATGCTTTTGGGTCCTACTGTGTCTCTGACAATGAATGGGCAACATAAACCTAAATAGACACAGATAATTATACACGACTTCAGTATTGCTTACTAAAACTGTTGTTACACTAAGGTTTTTATTATTTTTATTATTTTGTTTTTATTATTTTATTAGGATTATTTTGATCTTACTGTAGAGCAAAATATAAACCACATCCGACCGGTTTCCTTGTACAGCGACTGAGTGGTACAACAAGACACTGCAAAGCAGTGCAAGCTGTGTTGCTACAGATGCTGGTTTACCCCATGTTCACCCCATGTTCAAGAGTGCCATTTTTCTCGCTCATTTTATATTATTTGAAAATGAAATCATCTCCAAAATATTGTTATTTTTAAAACCAAGTGATTATTATTATTATTGACACTAATAAAGTCATCTTTATGCGTTTATTAATAAAATAATGGTAAAAATACTAAATACAATGTTTATTTAGTTATGGATCCATAATGAATTACTATGGGAATAAATATCACTGAATTACAGCAATATCCTCCAATCCTCTATATGTAATTATTGAGTCACAAATTTGAGTGTAGAAATGTTATGCTCCTAGTGTAACCTTTATTTAACTAGGCAAGTCAGTTAAGAACAAAGTCTTATTTACAAGGACAGCCTACTCCTTCCTCCCCGTCAGGAACCCCGGTCTCCCGCGTGCCCGCAGGACTCTGTGTTCATTAGCTAAATAGCCCAGTACTGTACCCCCGATAACATGCCTATGTTATGTTATGTTGTGATTTTGAACATGAATTATGCCCCTATTTCAGATTACTCTGACGTTTTTCTTACGTTGTACCCAATGATTTATGAAGGTTGAAGTCCTCATTGTTGTTTTACATACGTGTTTAATACGTCTTTAGACGAATGATTATGATATGCATGTTATATTTGGCAGCACTTATTTGTTTTTCCTTCGCCTCCAACCCCATTCGATGCGTGGAACGGATGTGGGTCTAAATAATGTGGATCATTTTTTTTCAACTCACAAAAGCTCTGATGAAGGCCGTGAGGCCGATACGTAAGCTTATTAAAGATCAATGATACTATCAAAAGCAGTGTGTGGTTTCCTTTTCCCCCTCATCTTGTCCAATTGTTACCATACACCTGTAAAAAGATTGCTCAGATGTGCGAGTGCCTTTTGAATTTTTATTTTCACTGAAACCAAATCTCCATTTGGAGAAATGTTATGCTCTTAGTGTAACCTTTATTTAACTAGGCAAGTCAGTTAAGAACAAATTCTTATTTACAAGGACAGTCTACTCCTTCCTCCCAGTCGAGGAAGTGAAACCCGGTCTCCCGCTTTACCGCATTCTCTAGTTCAGTCATTATTGAAGGCTATCAAATGCTTCTCGAAGATGCCCTCTGGTGGTCAAACTAGCACTAACTAGTATTAATGGTACCAGTGGTTGGCACTTAAATAACGTGCCATAGAATTCTACGGCACCATGCAAGCTGCGCCGCAGTACGCTGCAACTTTTAATGGAGGAACCACTGTATGATTAGAAAACTTACTCAGGGGACAGACACACACATGGCAACCGAAAATCAAGCTCCTGCAAAACAGAGACCAGAAACACACCTCTTTTAAAAGGGAAAATCATAATGGCAAATAGATAACACCTGAGTGTCCTAATTGTCTCTAAGATTGTCTCTGGTGACCGGTGGAACCATGATACTTTGGACAATTCGTCTACAGCGTCTTACCATTTCAGGGTGTGAGGCCAGCAGCACTAACCTTGACCTCGACCAGCACTCTACCAATCTCTCAAAGCCTTCAACTCTTAGATTACTATAAACCTCATGATAAGATCATTTCTAAGATCTATGACAACACAGTTAGTTGTTGAGTGATGAGCTAAATCCTGTGGAGGTATCTGGATCCTATCGGAAACTGAGACTTATACGGTTGTCACTGATTCCAAACCATCTCATTGCATTTATGCCCTTTTTGTTTTGACTGGTCAGTGAGACTAGTCAGTTTTGTTATGCACTACACGTACAAGAGAAAGAGTGATGGTGTGTACATCATCAACCTGAAGAAGACATGGGAGATAAAAAATAACAAATCTCATAAAAATGCAGCCTTCTGATTATGTAAGGCAAAATTATATATAAAACCAAATGCTCAGTATACATTCAAACACCATTGTGTTTGTTTGGCAGTGAGGCTGTTTACACGACTCCTGTTTGACCTGCTGTAAAACAGCTCCAACTCCCCCTTCTGCAATTAGAGCTCCTTTAGTTGTTGTTGCAGTGGCGTATCAACGGTTAACAAGCCTCTGAGCCTCAACTATGCCTTGACTATTTGGTCAGTGACAACATGATGACTGACTGGTGTAAAACTGCAGTAAAATACAACACCTCTCTCTCCTCCGTTATACAACAGTTCTAACAGCCTTTGCCACGGCAACCCAAGGATGGGAGAATAATGAGAGTATCTGATATGCAGGAGAAAATAGAATTAGTCCTTTATCTTATTAGACAGAGGTAGTAAACCGGTGACGTCGACCGCCGAACGCCGCCCGAACAAGGAGAGGGACCGGCTTCGGCGGAAGTTGTGAAAGATGTATCAGCATTAGTCCTGTATTATACCAGACAGAAGTATCATCATTAGTCCTGTATTATACCAGACAGAGGTATCATCATTAGTCCTGTATTATACCAGACAGGGGTAACAGCATTAGTCTTTTTATTATACCAGACACAGGTAACATCATTAGTCCTTATTATACCAGACAGATGTAACATCATTAGTCCTGTATTATACCAGACAGATGTAACATCATTAGTCCTGTATTATACCAGACAGGACTAACAGCATTAGTCCTGTATTATACCAGACAGAGGTATCAGCATTAGTCCTGTATTATACCAGACAGAGGTATCAGCATTAGTCCTGTATTATACCAGACAGAGGTATCAGCATTAGTCCTGTATTATACCAGACTGAGGTATCAGCATTAGTCCTGTATTATACCAGACAGAGGTATCAGCATTAGTCCTGTATTATATCAGACAGAGGTAACAGCATTAGTCCTGTATTATACCAGACAGAGGTTTCATCATTGGTCCTGTATTATACCAGACAGAGGTTTCATCATTAGTCCTGTATTATACCAGACAGAGGTATCTTTTACTTTTTGAAGTATGAAGTGTTGTCTTCAGCCCTCAAATCGAAATCAAATCAAATTTATTTATATAGCCCTTCGTACATCAGCTGATATCTCAAAGTGCTGTACAGAAACCCAGCCCAAACAGCAAGCAATTCAGGTGTAGAAGCACGGTGGCTAGGAAAAACTCCCTAGAAAGGCCAAAACCTAGGAAGAAACCTAGAGAGGAACCAGGCTATGTGGGGTGGCCAGTCCTCTTCTGGCTGTGACGGGTGGAGATTATAACAGAACATGGCCAAGATGTTCAAATGTTCATAAATGACCAGCATGGTCGAATAATAATAAGGCAGAACAGTTGAAACTGGAGCAGCAGCACAGTCAGGTGGAAGTTGAAACTGGAGCAGCAGCAAGGCCAGGTGGACTGGGGACAGCAAGGAGTCATCATGTCAGGTAGTCCTGGGGCATGGTCCTAGGGCTCAGGTCAGTTGAAACTGGAACAGCAGCATGGCCAGGTGGACTGGGGACAGCAAGGAGTCATCATGTCAGGTAGTCCTGGGGCATGGTCCTAGGGCTCAGGTCCTCCGAGAGAGAGAAGGAAGGAGAGAATTAGAGAACGCACACTTAGATTCACACAGGACACCGAATAGGACAGGAGAAGTACTCCAGATATAACAAACTGACCCCAGCCCCCCGACACATAAACTACTGCAGCATAAATACTGGAGGCTGAGCCCTCCTCCTCATTAGCACGCACTGTTTATTTTGGCACCATGAGAGCAGTTTAGTCCCACTGCCAGCCGTCACACTTTTCCCTGTCCATCAGAGGGGGTCAAATAAAGTAGAGAAAGAAAGCCCATTTAGGGTTGTGAAATTGTTTGGTTTGTCAGAAAACAGTGGTCTTTGAATTTCGTGATGTGTTCTTGTTTACTCTGAACCTTTTACTCTAGAGATCTGTATGTGTTGGATTTACTGTGTAAGACGTTACACTTGGCAGAAAACCAGACCCCCGTGGGCTGTATGAATAGATGTGTGTTGGTAGCATTTGGCCAGAGATGTTTTAGTTTCAGAAGCCCTAATGCCTTATAAATTCCCTTCAGTGTCTGGATTTCAGTTTTTATTATCACCATAATGTTTTGTGTTTGCTGGAGAATTATTATTATTTACTGTGACAGTCAAACATAAACCAGCTTTTCTCTCTCACTGGCATTTTATTGGGTAGATTCTAGTTTAACTGTGTGTGTGTGTGTGTTAGTCCAATTGTTCCTTCTGAGAGTGTGTGGTGTCGGTCAGGGAGGAGAAGCAGCATCATCAGGAGGCTCTCTTAGTAGAGGTCCGAGACCGGGGGATTCAGTTAGGAGGGGATTGAACCTCTGAATTAAATGTGCTGACACTCTACTGACACTGTCTCTCGCCACTCTGAGAGCACAAAGATGAAGTATACCTCTCTGCTATTGCCAGACATGAGTAAAGACTCTATTTCATTTCCTTTGTAACGCCTCACAGGTTTCTGGAAGATATTAAATATGAAATGTGAGGAAATCGAACAAAGCAGACAAAAATGATTTGAGACCATATCTGATTGTACCATATTCTGACTGACTCTCGCTCTCTTTTGCAGAAGGGATTCATAACATGTCCATGGACTCCAGCCAAATGACAATGCCTATGTCAGACCCCAACGCCTGGGCCACAGCTATGAATAACCTGGGCATGGCTCCCATGACAGGACAACCCCTTATGTCAGGTACAGCTACTGTATTATAACCATAATCCAGTTATAATCCTAACCATACGTCTACTGTAGTTATAATCCTAACCATACCTCTACTGTAGTTATAATCCTAACCATACCTCTACTCTAGTTATAACCCTAACCATACCTCTACTCTAGTTATAACCCTAACCATACCTCTACTCTAGTTATAACCCTAACCATACCTCTACTCTAGTTATAACCCTAACCATACCTCTACTCTAGCTATAACCCTAACCATACCTCTACTCTAGCTATAACCCTAACCATACCTCTACTCTAGCTATAACCCTAACCATACCTCTACTCTAGTTATAACCCTAACCATACCTCTACTCTAGTTATAACCCTAACCATACCTCTACTCTAGTTATAACCCTAACCATACCTCTACTCTAGTTATAACCCTAACCATACCTCTACTCTAGTTATAACCCTAACCATACCTCTACTCTAGTTATAACCCTAACCATACCTCTACTCTAGTTATAACCCTAACCATACCTCTACTCTAGTTATAACCCTAACCATACCTCTACTCTAGTTATAACCCTAACCATACCTCTACTCTAGTTATAACCCTAACCATACCTCTACTCTAGTTATAACCCTAACCATACCTCTACTCTAGTTATAACCCTAACCATACCTCTACTCTAGTTATAACCCTAACCATACCTCTACTCTAGTTACTATTCTTCTTATTATAATTTGCTCTTGCTGCTGGTGAGTCTCTGATCCACCTCTACGCAGACGACACCATTCTGTATACCTCTGGCCCTTCTTTGGACACTGTGTTAACTAACCTCCAGATGAGCTTCAATGCCATACAACTCTCCTTCCGTGGCCTCCAATTGCTCTTAAATACAAGTAAAACTAAATGCATGCTCTTCAACCGATCGCTGCCTGCACCTGCCCGCCTGTCCAACATCACTACTCTGGACGGCTCTGACTTAGAATACGTGGACAATTACAAATACCTAGGTGTCTGGTTAGACTGTAAACTCTCCTTCCAGACTCACATCAAACATCTCCAATCCCAAGTTAAATCTAGAAATGTCTTCCTATTTCGCAACAAAGCATCCTTCACACATGCTGCCAAACATACCCATGCTACCAATCCTCGACTTCGGCGATGTCATTTACAAAATAGCCTCCAATACCCTACACAACAAATTGGATGCAGTCTATCACAGTGCAATCCATTTTGTCACCAAAGCCCCATATACTACCCACCATTGCGACCTGTACGCTCTCGTTGGCTGGCCCTCGCTTCATACTCGTCGCCAAACCCACTGGCTCCATGTCATCTACAAGACCCTGCTAGGTAAAGTCCCCCTTATCTCAGCTCGCTGGTCACCATAACATCACCCACCTGTAGCGCTCGCTCCAGCAGGTATATCTCTCTGGTCAACCCCAAAACCAATTCTTTCTTTGGCCGCCTCTCCTTCCAGTTCTCTGCTGCCAATGACTGGAACGAACTACAAAAATCTCTGAAACTGGAAACACTTATCTCCCTCACTAGCTTTAAGCACCAACTGTCAGAGCAGCTCACAGATTACTGCACCTGTACATAGCCCACCTATAATTTAGCCCAAACAACTACCTCTTTCTCTACTTTATTTATTTATTTATTTATTTATTTAGCTCCCTGGCACCCCATTATTTTAATTTCTACGTTGCACATTCTTCCACTGCAAATCTACCATTCCAGTGTTTTACTTGCTATATTGTATTTATATAGACTTGTTTATACTGTATGTTTGTTTTATTCCATGTGTAACTCTGTTGTTGTATGTGTCGAACTGCTTTGCTTTATCTTGGCCAGGTCGCAATTGTAAATGAGAACTTGTTCTCAACTTGCCTACCTGGTTAAATAAAGGTGAAATAAAAAATTACAAAAATAAATTCTAACCCTACCTCTACTGTAGTTATAACCCTACCTCTACTGTAGTTATAACCCTACCTCTACTGTAGTTATAACCCTACCTCTACTGTAGTTATTACCCTACCTCTACTGTAGTTATTACCCTACCTCTACTGTAGTTATTACCCTACCTCTACTGTAGTTATAACCCTACCTCTACTGTAGTTATAACCCTACCTCTACTGTAGTTATAACCCTACCTCTACTGTAGTTATAACCCTAACCATAGAGGTATAACTACAGTAGAGGAATGGTTAGGGTTATAACACTATCCATACCATACCTAACATAATCCTAGACTGGTTTCTGTAGTCTGTGAATCCTGCAGCCCTCACGTTTGTCTCCGTAGGCCATTTGTTGTGTCTATTAAAATGGGCATGCAGAGCTGAGTCAGCCAGATAGAGTTATGACTCTATTATCAGTCTGAGGACTTGAGAGCAACACAGCTCAGTTCCAGACAGTTGGGAGGAGCTTTCGCAGTATCATCCCTTATTTGCAAAATGCTCATGCAACTCAATTTGTTCCTCTCTGCCATCCACACCACTACTTTATTGATTTATACGAAACTTGTTGAGTTTTGCATAGCATACTAGCTATGATTAAGCCCTAAGCTGTTAACCAAAGGATCCTTCTCATTTACAAAAAGGGCGGAATCATCCTCTGCCTACTGTCATATGTCATCATGTGTCACTCGGACAGGTGAACCATGGAAACATGGCATTAGACTGTAGCGGTCACTGTCGGTCGCCATCTTGGCTCTACAGAAGACTATTTGCCTAGTGGCAGAGCCCACAGATACGGTATGTTATCATGTGTATCTCAGACAGTTGAAATTACAGTGGCAGAGCTAACAGAAATGTCATCATGAATCGCACTGTCAGTTGAACCATTTAGGGGGGTCATTGAACTTTATCCACAAAGCGACTCATTGTAGAAAACTGGTGGTAAGTGCTGAGTTTAGATACTTTTTACTCCTACTCTTATGGGTAAAAAATCTAATCTATGCATGAAGCCTCTTTCGTCATGAATCACATCTCGTCGACAGATATTTAGAACGCATCATGAGCTGTCTTAACCTGTTAAGTTACCAGCGGATGTCTTCATAATTGAAAAATGTGGTGAGTCAGTGGTTCCTGCGCCACGTGCAATTGCTTTGGAATTGTTAAAATAATGTTGTAATTCTATTTGATCAATCCATAGATAATCTAGATCTACATGGAACCATACATCTTATGTCTTTGACAATGATGTACAAGGCTTATTTCACATGACATGCCTAAATAGTTATAACAAATAGGCTAATAAATGAACTTGTTTTTGTTTTGATTTAATTACCTAAATCATGCTATTTCAAGATATACATTTGGAGCACAATATCTCTTTGTTAAAAAATATGCCTAAATTGTGCATGCCTATAAATTGGGCAATTAAAGGCATCTAGGGCTTATGTTTACTTTGATTGTGGTAGATGAAAATTATAGACCTTTCAAATGTTGTATGCAACAACAAGTGATTTAGAGTTGTTAAACGGCAGTGAAGAGTTTGTTTATAAACTCAGCAATAGGCATGCTGCAAGGGGGCATGAGGACTGCAGATGTGGCCAGGGCAATAAATTGCAATTGTGAGACGCCTAAGACAGCGCTACAGGGAGACAGGATGGACAGCTGATCGTCCTCGCAGTGGCAGACCACATGTAACAACACCTGCACAGGATCGGTACATCCGAACATTACACCTGCGGGACAGGTACAGTATGGCAACAACAACTGGCCGAATTACACCAGGAACGCACAATCCCTCCATCAGTGCTCAGACTGTCCACAATAGGCTGAGAGAGGCTGGACTGAGGGCTTGTAGGCCTGTTGTAAGGCAGGTCCTCACCAGACATCACCGGCAACAACGTCGCCTATGGGCACAAACCCACCGTCGCTGGACCAGACAGGACTGGCAAAAAGTGCTCTTCACTGACGAGTCAGTTTTGTTTCATCAGGAGTGATGGTCTGATTCGCGTTTATCGTCGAAGGAATTAGAGTTACACCGAGGCCTGTACGATTTGGAGGTGGAAGGTCCGTCATGGTTTAGGGCAGTGTGTCACAGCATCATTGACTGAGCTTGTTGTCATTGCAGGCAATCTCAACGCTGTGCGTTTCAGGGAAGACATCCTCCTCCCTCATGTGGTACCCTTCCTGCAGGCTCATCCTGACATGACCCTCCAGCATGACAATGCCACCATCCATACTGCTCGTTCTGTGAGTGATTTCCTGCAAGACACGAATGTCAGTGTTCTGTCATGACCAGCGAAGAGCCCGGATCTCAATCCAATTGAGCACGTATGGGACCTGTTGGATCGGAGGGTGAGGGCGAGGGCTATTCCCCCAGAAATGTCCGGGAACTTGCCGGTGCCTTGGTGGAAGAGTGGGGTAGCATTTCATAGCAAGAACTGGCAAATCTGGTGCAGTCCATGAGGAGGAGATGCACTGCAGTACTTAATGTAGCTGGTAGCCACCCCAGATACTGACTGTTAATTTAGATTTTGACCCCCCCCCCCCCCCAGGGACACATTGTCTGTGGAACTTGTTCAGTTTGTCTCAGTTGTTGAATCTTGTTATGTTCATACAAATATTTACACGTGTTAAGTTTGCTGAAAAGAAACGCAGTTGACAGTGAGATGACAATCTAAAAGTAACTTCTCTTTCCATATATGTAAAATTGTCTACATAAACATTGTATACTGCAGGGAGAAAATATCTTAATTTAAAATAAATATCCTATAAATCACATTGGCTATACATGGTCTGTCTGCAAGGACCTTGAAACATTGTATCAACTATGGTATTAACTTGGTCCAGCCTGACGCCCGTGCTAGCAAACTTACAACATTGTATAAAATATTCTGGGCCCTCAGTTTCCCATGCCAATGAGCTCTGGACAGACAGACATAACTGTAGGGTATTTTGCACAAGGGATAAGAAGTTATCTGGTAGGGCTACATAAAGTTTCCACCGGATCAGAGTATGACATTTTTTTTCTCCCTTTAATGCTAAGTGGTCATTGAAATGGAGAGACCTGGAAAGATTTTTCATATAGGCTACGTTGATGAATTATTGTCATTCTCAATGGATGTAAAAACAGACTTTGCTTACTTGCTATTTGAGTCGAAGAAAAAATACGTTCAGAAGCTCCACAGTGATGGTGAGTTAAGGCAATCAGAAATAATAGCTGATCCCCTAGGTGGTGTGCTCTGCAAACAATGTGTCCACTCCTACAATGACAACGGT
The DNA here is from genome assembly GCF_002021735.2 of Oncorhynchus kisutch. Lineage (NCBI taxonomy): Eukaryota > Metazoa > Chordata > Actinopteri > Salmoniformes > Salmonidae > Oncorhynchus > Oncorhynchus kisutch. Next base: position 44,052,928 of record NC_034188.2, on the reverse strand, counting down.
AAGACTCTAATAATAATAATATATTGACTGCATTAACAGAAATTACCATAATCAAACAAGCATTGTAGATGAGAAATTATGTGACTTAACGGTACATGTACTACTGGTCATACTGGTGTGCCATACCCGTGGCTTCTGCAATGGATTAGTCTACTCAGACAGGCGTGAATGAGTGTGCCAAATAGTTTTGTATATACAGTGCATTTGGAAGGTATTCAGACCCCTGGACTTTTTCCACATACTCCATAATAACAAAGTGAAAATAGTTTTTTTGAAATGTTTGCAAATTGAAATATTACATTTACATACGTTTTCAGACCCTTTGCTATGAGACTCGAAATTGTGCTCCGCTGCATCCGGTTTCCATTGACCATCCTTGTCCATTCAATTGAATTGACCATGATTTGGAAAGGCACACACCTGTTTATATAAGGTACCACAGTTGACGGTGCATGTCAGAGCAAAAACCAAGCCATGAGGTCAAATAAATTGTCCGTAGAGCTCTGAGACAGGATTGTGTCGAGGCACCGATCTGGGAAAAGGGTACCAAAAAATGTCTGCACCATTGAATGTCCCCAAGAACACAGTGGCCTCCGTCATTCCTAAATGGAAGTAGTTTGGAACCACCAAGACTCTTCCTAGAGCTGGCCGCCCGGCCAAACTTAGCAATCAAATAACATTTGATTTGATTTGATCAAGGGAGAAGGGCCTCGGTCATGGAGGTGACCAAGAACCCGATGGTCACTCTGACAGAGCTCCAGAGTTCCTCTGTGGAGATGGTTGTCCTTCTGGAAGGTTCTTCCATCTTTGCAGCACTTCACCAATCAGGCCTTTATGGTAGAAAACCAGTCCTCAGTAAAAATGCACGACAGCCCGCTTGGAGTTTGACAAAAGGCACCTAAAGAACTCTCGGACCATGAAAAACCAGATTCTCTGGTGTGATGTAACCAAGATTGAACTCGTTGGCCTGAATGGAGGAAACTGGCACTTCGTATGGTGAAGCATGGTGGTGGCAGCATCATGCTGTGGCCTGTGGGGATATTTATTCAGTGGCTTGGACTGGTAGACTAGTCATAATCGAGGGAAAGATGAACCGTGCAAAGTACAGAGAGATCCTTGATGAAAACCTACTCCAGAGCGCTCAGGACCTCAGACTGGGGTGAAGGTTCACCTTTCAAAGGACAACGACCCTAAGCACAAAACCAAGACAATGCAGAAGTAGCTTCAGGACAAGTCTCTGAATGTCCTTGAGTGGCCCAGCCAGAGCCCAGACTGGAACCCAATCGAACATCTCTGGAGAGACCTGAAAATAGCTTTGCTGCGATGCTCCCCATCCAACCTGACAGAGCTTGAGAGGATCTGCAGAGAAGAATGCTGGTGTGCCAAGCTAATTGCATCATACGAAAGAAGACTCACAGTTGTAATCGCTGCCAAATGTGCTTCAACAAAGTACTTAATAAAGGGTCTGAATACTAATGTAAATGTAATGTATCTGTTTTTTATTTTCAATAAATGGACAAAAATTAATAATGTATTTTTGCTTTGTCATTATGGGGTGTTATGTGTAGATTGATAGGGGGGGGGGGGGGGGGGGTCTTTTAATCAATTTCAGAATAAGGCTGTAACATAACAAAATGTGGAAAAAGGCAAGGGGTCTGAATACTTTCCAAATGCACTGTATATTTGCCTCTGCACTACAAAAAAAACGTTCAGTCAACCATCAGCCTATCAACCAAACAATGGGGTCAGCCATACAGGATTCCTAGGACCTTTTCTGAGATGCTTTGTGTATACGGGCCCAGAGCTCCTTCTAGACTGATGACGTTACATTAGCGTTTGTTTAATGCTTTGGTACCGAGAGGTTGATGAATGAAACGCAATAAGGTGCTACGTTTCTGGTGTTTATTATTTGTTAAATATCATTAAAAGAACTGCGGAGCATTTATCACTTTACCATTAAATTTATACTTCACCATTTCACCCCACCATCTACATTGATTTATGCAGCCATGTGTCTATTTTCTTTCCTTATTATAGATCTTCTTTCCCAAAGCTTTTTATAAACCACATCCTTCAGCTTGTTTAAAAGCACATTCATGTCAACAGAGCTACTGAATTATAGGCCTCACGGCAACTCCACTCCACCACATATTTCAAATGAAGTGGGCATGGTGAACGCTATTCCCACCTACTGAGTTTTTCCCTATTTCATTTCATTTGTACAGTTTACTGAGCTTCTTCCAGACTTAGCAAACTCTCTGTCCTTTTTTACTGTGCTGCCTACGCAAAATAAAATTTGATTTTGTTGAGTGAGTTATAGTCTTAGTACTGTGTTTGAGAGGAAAACTCTGGTGCGCGTGTGTGTTTTGTCACTGAGCGCCTTGAGCCATTGGACAGCATAATGCTCTTAGTGTTGCTACCTTATTAGAGGACTCTCTCTCCCACAGCTGCATTGGTATCATACCAACATTGCCAGCAGGTAGGGCTGTAGTCATGTTGGTTGTGTAGTAGTGGGATTGGGGTTTCGGGGTGAGAGGGCTGTAGTCCTACTTATGAATCACCTGGAGAAACACCTGTTCCATAGCTTGTTATCTCTTTCTCCCACCCACTCTCTCTCCATCTCTCTATTCCTCTACTCTGTCCACGTTGTCTCTCTCTCTCTCTCTCTCCACTCTCACTCTTCCCTCTCCACTCTCCACCCCTCTCTCTCATTCTCCACCCCTCTGCTCTGAAACTCAAATTATCCAAAAGCTTCATTACGGCCATCTCTATACTGAGTTACCACTCTGCTCCACTGCTACAAAACTCTGAACCAAAGTAAAGTAGGACAAATAATACTAATATGGCTATCACACGGAATAGTTACTTATACATTTATACAGTTGAAGTCAGAAGTTTACATACACCAAATACATTTAAACTCAGTTTTTCACAATTCCTGACATTTAATCCTAGTAACAAATCCCTGTCTTAGGTCAGTTAGGATCACCGCTTATGAATGTGAAATGTCAGAATAATAGCAGAGAATTATTTATTTCAGCTTTTACTTCTTTCATCACATTCCCAGTGGGTCAGAATTATTTCTCCTGACAGAGCTAGTGTAACTGAGTCAGGTTTGTAGGCTTCCTTGCTCGCACAAGCTTTTTCAGTTCTGCCCACAAAGTTTCTATTGGATTGAGATCAGGGCTTTGTGATGGCCACTCCAATACCTTGACATTGTTGTTCTTAAGCCATTTTGCCACAACTTTGGAAGTATGCTTGGGGTCATTATCCATTTGGAAGACCCATTTGCGACCAAGCTTTAACTTCCTGACTGATGTCTTGAGATGTTGCTTCAATATATCCACGTAATTTTCCTCCCTCATGATGCCATGTATTTTGTGAAGTGCACCAGTCCCTCCTGCAGCAAAGCACCCCTACAACGTGATGCTGCCACCCCCTTGCTTCACGGTTTGGATGGTGTTCTTCGACTTGCAAGCCTCCCCTTTTTCCTCCAAACAAAAGAATGGTCATTATGGCCAAAACAGTTCTATTTCTATTTCATCAGACCAAAGGACATTTCTCCAAAAAGTACAATCTTTGTCCCCATGTGCAGTTGCAAACCGTAGTCTGGCTTTTTTACTGCAGGTTTTGGAGCAGTGGCTTCTTCCTTGCTGAGCGGCCATTCAGGTTATTTCAATATAGGACTCGTTTTAATGTGGATATAGATACTTTTGTACCTGTTTCCTCCAGAATCTTCACAAGGTCCTTGCTGTTGTTCTGGGATTGATTTGCACTTTTCGCACCGAAGGACATTAATCTCTAGGAGACAGAGCGCGTCTCCTTCCTGAGCGGTATGACAGCTGGGTGGTCCCATAGTGTTTATACTTGCGTACTATTGTTTGTACAGATGAATGAGTTTCCAAACCTTCAGGAGTTTGGAAATTGCTCCCAAGGATGAACCAGACTTGTGGAGGTCTACAATTTTTTTTCTGGGGTCTTTGCTTAATTCCTTAGATTTTCCGATGATGTCAAGGAAAGAGGCACTGAGTTTGAGGGTAGGCCTTGAAATGCTTCCACAGGTACACCTCCAATTGACTCAAATTATGTCAATTAGCCTATCAGAAGCTTCTAAAGCCATGACATAATTTTGGGAATTTTCCAAGCTGTTTAAAGGCACAGTCAACTTAGTGTATGTAAACTTCTGATCCATTGGAATTGTGATACAGTGAAATAATCTGTCTGTAAACAATTATTGGAAAAATTACTTGTGTCATGCACAAAGTAGATGTCCTAACCGACTTGCCAAAACTATAGTTTGTGAACAAGAAATGTGTGGAGTGGTTGAAAAACAAGTTTTAATGACTCCAATCTAAGTGTATGTAACTTCTGACTTCAACTGTATATAATCAAGTGTTGGCTTTGTACCGCTCTGAAGGACCTATCCCTTAGAACACAGAACATCCCTACCACAGAACAATCACAACTGGACACTTTCTGGGCCACTGTCTCAATTTGAGTCCACATCTGCTCTCAATGGTCCAGAAAGGAAGAGACTAACGTTGCAATACAGTAGCATTTGTCATGGCTTTTATAAAACCTGATTGAAGACAAACCAATCCAGACTATAAATTAGGACCATATGAAATCTTCTATGGCTTTTTCCGCCTCCTCTTTTCCTCCTCTCTCAATCTGTCTTGTTTTCAAAGTGGGGACCTCCCCAGAAACCATCTATTATCCAAGACACTTGACACATTAAAGGGGAATGGAAACACATTTCAGGAAGTAAATCTAAGCAAAGAGATGTATTCGATCCACTAATACTAAACATGTGCATTTAACATAAACATCTCTATATTTTGTATTTTGATCATCAACCAGGTTTATTTGATCTATGGTCAGCGGTATTTTAATTGTCATAGTAACGACTGACGCCAGTGCGTCACTGGCAGGAATCAAGTGGTATTGAGTTTTCGCGGGGAGATTGAATCGAAGAGAGTTAAGTTAGGAGCGGACAACGAAGATGGCAATAACAAGTAGTAATTCAAACATGAACTGTATAGCGCCAGGCTGTATGAATTGGCAAAAAAAAATCCCTCGGTAAACTTACCATCCTGCCCAAGGACCCACAACTTTTGAAGAAGTGGCTCCATGTCCTGAAGAGGAAGGACGTGCCAGCTCGAGCTAGCAGGATCTGCAGACAGCACTTTGCAGTGGAAGACCTTTGCGATGAAGGGCACTTTCAGTCAGGCAACCGGGAGTTTCCGAATGGAAAGGAGTCATAACGCCTACGTTGAAGCCCTCTGCTAGTGCCTCCGTTTGTTATGGTGTAGGGGTTACCGACCAACCATCATCAACATCGCTGACTTTGGAGTCACGCAAAAGCGACTGAACGCGAGCCAATGCAATGAAGTCTGAGGTAACGTTAACCGGTCATGACTGTTGTTGACTAGGCTAGCGTTAGACACTGGACAACTTTGTTGCAACTCTAGTTGAAGGTAACCAGCTAATTGCATCCAAAGTGTTTTGTGTAACACCCCCAGCAAATAACTTTAGCAAGCAACTCAACTGCAACTAAAATTGCAACAGTTTATCCGTGTATCCCTGTTATTAGGTAGTTACTGTAGCTAGCTTCCACCTCAGATAGTCAAGTACTGTAATACATTTTGTTGACAGATTTGTTTTTGTATTGTTTTGTTAGCTCCACCTCATTTAGCTAGACTGAAGTTGACATAGCTAATGTTTGCTGAAAAATAAATGTCCCTGTATTTGCTGTGTGTGTGTTGACAAAGCATTCACGACAGGAAGCTTGTTAATGCCAACTGGGTTCAGTTGTCTTAACAAAACGTTTTTTTTTTTAATGTTTTTTTTAGGATGACATCTTCATCCCTGAAAATGTTTTCATCCTGGAGGAGACTGCAGGAGGCAGAGGTACATGCAAATCCATGTTTTTTCAAGTATTTGCAGTGATTCTTGAATATAACTATAGCATAATAGATGCCCTAATCGTTTTCTAGCACCAGGGAAGAACGGTTAGTACAGCATGCCAAACTGACTCCTGGGTGCCAGAGTGTTCCTGTGCTGCGGTGGAGAAGAGGTCCACCGGGACCATCACTAAAGAGCTCGGGGCCCAGCTAGATTGAGCTCACAACCATCAGTATATAACTGAGTCCTGCCCCTATACTCCACAGATGGAGCTGACAGAGAGTGAGATCAGTGAAGACCACAACTCGCTGTATGAACCTGAGAGCTCAGAATCACGATCATCACAGTGCGAGCCAAGATATACTATCGATCACTTTGGGGTAGCGGGATGGTGTTCCAAAAATGGAGAAGGAGCAGGCCATTCAACAGCGAATTAAAAGATGCACACATCCACAAAGGAAATCGGGGTGGAATTGTTTTTCAGCAATTTTTTTTTTTTTTACCCATTTCAACCCGTTTTAACCTTGTCCCAATGGATGTGCTACCTTGTCTGGGTCCTGCTGTTTCGACTCTCTCTCTCAACCTATGAATGCTCAGCTATGAAAAGCCAACACCTCAGGAGCAAATGTCAGTTGAACTGTTGCACCCTCTATAAACACTGTGGTTATTATTTTGATGTAAAAAAGGGCTTTTGAAAAAATACATTTGAGTGATTGATTGTTTGCTGTGCTGGATGCTGTGTATTCACTAACTGTCTGAGTGATGGGACATTTTTATAGTATCTGTAACATATTTTGGGGTGTATTTAATCTGCATCTTAACTTCTTAAAGTGGCAATTAGCAGTAGAAATAATAACAGTGTCTCCCTGCTCCTCTTTGGGTAAAAAGCTGAGGGATTGGGGCTGGAGAAATGTAACCACTCTTAAATTCATTGACAGTACTATAGATGCAAGGACTGACCATCCATGATATCAACATTGTAATCCTGTTTCTATGATCTGTTTCAACTACCATGTACCCAGTTCGCTTTGGATAAAGGCGTCTGCTAAATGGCATATACAGTGGGGCAAAAAAGTATTTAGTCAGCCACCAATTGTGCAAGTTCTCCCACTTAAAAAGATGAGAGAGGCCTGTAATTTTCATCATAGGTACACTTCAACAACTTCAAAAAAAAATCCAGAAAACACATTGTAGGATTTTTAATGAATTTATTTGCAAATTATGGTGGAAAATAAGTATTTGGTCAATAACAAAAGTTTCTCTCAATACTTTGTTATATACCCTTTGTTGGCAATGACAGAGGTCAAATGTTTTCTGTAAGTCTTCACAATGTTTTCACACACTGTTGCTGGTATTTTGGCCCATTCCTCCATGCAGATCTCCTCTAGAGCAATGATATTTTGGGGCTGTTGCTGGGCAACACGGACTTTCAACTCCCTCCAAAGATTTTCTATGGGGTTGAGATCTGGAGACTGGCTAGGCCACTCCAGGACCTTGAAATGCTTCTTACGAAGCCACTCCTTCGTTGCCTGGGTGGTGTGTTTGGGATCATTGTCATGCTGAAAGACCCAGCCACATTTCATCTTCAATGCCCTTTGCTGATGGAAGGAGGTTTTCACTCAAAATCTCACGATACATGGCCCCATTCATTCTTTCCTTGACACGGATCAGTCGTCCTGGTCCCTTTGCAGAAAAACAGCCCCAAAGCATGATGTTTCCACCCCCATGCTTCACAGTAGGTATGGTGTTCTTTCGATACAACTCAGCATTCTTTGTCCTCCAAACACGACAAGTTGAGTTTTTACCAAAAAAGTATATTTTGGTTTCATCTGACCATGTGACATTCTCCCAATCTTCTTCTGGATTATCCAAATGCTCTCTAGCAAACTTCAGACGAGCCCGGACATGTACTGGCTTAAGCAGGGGGACACGTCTGGCACTGCAGGATTTGAGTCCCTGGCGGCGTAGTGTGTTACTGATGGTAGGCTTTGTTACTTTGGTCACAGCTCTCTGCAGGTCATTCACTAGGTCCCCCCGTGTGGTTCTGGGATTTTTGCTCACCGTTCTTGTGATCATTTTGACCCCACGGGGTGAGATCTTGCGTGGAGCCCCAGATCGAGGGAGATTATCAGTGGTCTTGTATGTCTTCCATTTCCAAATAATTGCTCCCACAGTTGATTTTTTTCAAACCAAGCTGCTTACCTATTGCAGATTCAGTCTTCCCGGCCTGGTGCAGGTCTACAATTTCGTTTCTGGTGTCCTTTGACAGCTCTTTGGTCTTGGCCATAGTGGAGTTTGGAGTGTTTGTGGTTGTGGACAGGTGTCTTTTATACTGATAACAAGTTCAAACAGGTGCCATTAATACAGGTAACGAGTGGAGGACAGAGGAGCCTCTTAAAGAAGAAGTTACAGGTCTGTGAGAGACAAGTCTTGCTTGTTTGTAGGTGACCAAATACTTATTTTCCACAATTTGCAAATAAATTCATAAAAAATCCTACAATGTGATTTTCTGGATTTCTTTTTTCATCTTGTCTGTCATAGTTGAAGTGTACCTATGATGAAAATTACAGGCCTCTCTCATCTTTTTAAATGGGAGAACTTGCACAATTGGTGGCTGACTAAATACTTTTTTGCCCCACTGTATTATTGATGTCTACTTTGACTCTGCCAACTAGCTGCCCAGTGTAGTTACCATTCCTTTCCAATCGACGGTAGCCAAAGCTAGTTGAATTCAGTACTCTGACAGGGGCACGGGATTAGTTTTATCTTCAAAGCAAGTTTATCTGGTTACGCTTGAACCTGTTGTTATAGTGGACAAGCTAACAAACACTATTTTTACATAAGGCGCAAGCATCGATTTACTAAATGAACTGGTTTTCTTAACTTTTATTCAATGCCTTTGCTTTTGGGTGTGCTCGCCTTATGGAAGAAACAACACACGCAGGGATGAGACGATGTACACCTCGTCTAATTCTCCCTTGTGCCCATAGCTTGAACTGCCAATAAACTGCCAGCCTGTGTGCTCCGCAAACAAAATCATAAGAAAAGTTAGTCTGATACCGAAACTAAATCTCAATGTATTTATAATGAGCATGCAACATTATTGGTTAGAATGAGATTTCATGATGCTTTCTGTGATTCAAACTGGGGATAAACATTGTTATAGGATTCTGATTTTATATATTTAGCACCTATCCACTACTGATATTAACCTTAAACCATTTATATTCAAGCAACATTTCACCAATTATTTAACTGGCATATCGGCTGCTAACTGGTCGCGTAACCTCTTCTGCCAGGACACGTCCAATAAATACATTGCCATCCAGACAGACTGACAGAAACCTCTGACTGGACGTAGTACATCGCCATCCAGACAGACTGACAGAAACCTCTGACTGGATGTAATACAGTCACCAGACAGACAGACTGACAGGAACCTCTGACTGGATGTAATACAGCCACAACCAGCTGGGATTTTGGGCTGTATCGCCACCACCTCTCTATAACACACACACTCCTACTCTAGCCATTATCTAGCAGACCCTCTAGCTGAGGTGTTTCAGGCAGCATGTCTGTGTTGTTACTGCTACGAGAACAAATTATTTGATCTGGGACAATGATCAGCTCAAACATGAATGGCTTCAGTAGGTTTATAGGCACCCTAACTAACATTTCATTCTTTGTATTAAACTACTTCTCAGACTCGGAGCTACTCTGTAAATTCAGCCATTTTTGGGAGTTACAACATTTTCTCTCCTGCCAGTGACGCAACAGTGCCAATATGGCGATTTACAGTTACAGTAGGCTACCGTTCTAAATCCTAGTGTTTCCATTCCCCTTTAAACTGCACTTTTGATTAGATGTATTGGCTCTCTGGTAAGCAACACCACCTGCCACCAAGTCATTGCATCATCAGTCTTTCTAGAGCCAAGTATACTGAACAAAAATATAAATGCAACATGTCTTTAAATTTCCATATGTACAAAAATTGTATTTCTCTGAAATTGTGTGCACAAATTTGTTTACATCCCTGTTTAGTGAGCATTTCTCCTTTGCCAAGATAATCCATCCACCTGACAGGTGTGGCATATCAAGAAGCTGATTAAACAGCATAATCATTACACAGGTGCAACTTGTGCTGGGTACAATAAAGGGCCATTCTAATTGTGCAGTTTTCTCATACAACACAATGCCACAGATGTCTCAAGTTTTGAGTGAATGTGCAATTTACATGCTGACTGTAGACATGTCCAACAGAGCTGTTGTCAGAGAATTGAACGTTAATTCATCTACCATAAGCCGCCTCCAACGTCATTTTTAGAGAATTTGGCAGTACATCCAACCAGCCTCACAACCGCAGACCACGTGTCACCAAGCCAGCCCAGGACCTCCACATCCAGCTTCTTCACCTGCAGGATCGGATGAGGAGTGGCGTGCTCAGGAATATTTATGTCTGTTATAATCCCCTTTGTGGGGAAAAAATTAATTCTGATTGGCTGGACCTGGCTCTCCAGTGGGTGGGCCTGCGCCCCTGCCCAGTCATCTGAAATCCATAGATTAGGGCCTGATGAATTTATTTCAATTGACTGATTTCCTTCTATGAATTGTAACTCAGTAAAATCTTTGAAATTGTTGTATGTTGTGTTTTTGTATTCAGTATAGCTACTGGAAGATCAGGCTCACTCAACTTACATAAATGAAATGCTGTGCGGGGACGGACGTGGTACTGAAGAGGTTCCGCTGTGAGGATATGTTGTTTTATGAGGCCGGGGTACTGTAGAGACTCCACTATGGGGGCATGGTACATTGCGGGGACAGGCTACTGTTTGAGACTCCACTATGGGGGCATGGTATGTTGCGGAGACAGGCTACTGTAGAAACTCCACTATGGGGGCATGGTGCCTTGTGGGCACATGGTACCGTAAACCCTCCACTGTGGGGACATTGTGCCTTTTGGGCACATAGCATGCCTTGTGGAAATAATTGTGTTAGGGCCTCTTCTAGTCCTTACAGGAGAGAGCATGCTGGCTTATAGGGACCAGGCTTCCGTAGAGACCCCACTCAAAGGACTTGTTGTCTTTCCGACTGCAGAATCGCTGCAATATAAGACTTGTTGTTCTATATTCACAGCGATGATGTCATTGATTTGTTTGTTTGTATTTTGATTAGAGTTGTGAGTTCTCCAGACACACTACTGTGTATGAGGAAGATGTGTGGACAGACCAAGCTAGTTGTCAAGCCTGATGCATGTTAAACACCCACAGGGAAGCATTTAGTCTGCAACACACACACTCATACACACCCACACACTCTTCTCTGAATTGATTTAGCCTGACAAACACACCCCTCCGAACACATAAACAGGCTCTAGGGAGGGTTCCCTGGGGACTCATACAGTTCTGTTATATCCTCAACAGTCACTGCCCCCTTCTAACACACACACTGGGTGTATAGTCTTACTGTCATCCCCTTTTTAACTATTTATACAATATACTAACTAATAGAAGTAGCAGACAGTGAAATTAGCAAGCAAATGTTTTGGTCTCATAGGTTTGTATCTGATAATATATATGAACTATTCATATTATACTAGTAGAAGCAGTGGATATAAGGAGCTTCTTGCGTTCCTGGCTTAAACATGTATTTACCTGAATAAATAACTAAGAAAAAGAAAACCCTTCCAATTGCATTTGACTCTTGGCCCTCTGTGTCTCTGTAACTGCTGACTTAGTGTTAAGGAGCTGTAAGTGGTTCCAAGGTGCGCAGCCAGTGCTGTTGGCAGAACGAGGACTGATAGAGACACAGAGAGTGAGATCTGTAGCTGCACATTCATAGGCTGAGAAGTAGGCTAGTTTTCTGACAGAGGTACAGAAGTATGCTGCGCATTCAGGCTGGAGAGGACTAAGAGAGTCAGATCTTTGGCAGAGATGAAGATAGAGGGATATCTGTTGCAAAAGTGTGGAGGAGATTGAAAGAGCATCTCTGATAGTGATTTAAAGAGATACATTATGTTAAGTAGAGATGATGTCTGGCAGCACATTGAGACTGGAGCCTCTGTTCGTGTTCTAGGTGCTCCGACCTGCTCTCCTCATCAGAAACTATTACCCAGCATGCCTCATTGCATTCCTTCCTCCCTCCACCCAGTACCTACTCTGCTGGAGGGGTGGTTTACCCTGTAAAATAGGGGGAGGAAGGGGGGACAGAAGGAGGATAAAGGGAGGACTAATGCGTTGTGTTGGATGGCCAGGAGGTATCTCGAGTCAAATGCCAAATTCTTTCTTCTGGCTGGACTTTTGATTGACGGGCAGCATGAAATGTAATGACCTGAACAAACCTCTTGGAAGTCGATTGTTTAACATGGAGGGATGTGTGTTTTGGCGACCGTGCTTTCGTGAAAGAGAGAGAAGAGGAGAGATGAAGAGACATAAAGATGGAGGGAGAGGGAAGAGAGATGGCGAGAGAGACCTTGTGTGGGTGGAGAGAATAAAGTTCTTCACTGATGTTTCTGTTCAAGAGGAGATCCCTGCTCTCTGTGTCTCTACAGAGTTTTACCTCTGACTGAAAGAGGCCTGTTTCACACTGACGATAGTGTTTTTGTTAGTGTGTGGGTGTTTTCAACCGAAGATGTTGAAAGATGTAAAACTTGAATCCGGGGGTTGAGTCTCCATTGTTCTGTCTGTACAGAGAATCCTACTGTAGCTACTGTAGCTGAATATCCCTGAGAAGAACAGCTCTACTGCATGCCTCTGTCCTCTGGCTCTCAATGGAATTGGACACACACAGACACACACACACACTGGAAGGAATAAGGAAAAGGCAGCAGCGAAATGGCAACAGCTTTGTCTTGATCAAACCAGATCTTCTCTGTGCTCAGAATGGGTATATGAGTGTGCCAGCTAGGAGTGTTTTCTTCAGCACTGTTCCCATTTCCTCAGTGTCAGGGTACTAAGGGGCAGTTACGAATCAGCTCACACCTGCCACAGTACGGCCCATGACAGAGCTCTGCAGTGGGCCTCACTGCATCATTCAGAAAAGGACCACTTCCACTTCTCTCTGAGACCCACCAGAGAGCTCCTCTGTGGGCCTCTCAGCCAGCCCGGAGACCAGAGCTGCCACTGAGACTGGCCTTGGTATTCAGCAGACACAGAGTCTGCTGTACCGCTCCCTCCTCTATTTCTACTCCTGCCATCACTTTACCTCTCCTCTGCGTCGCTGGTCTGGGGAAGTCATCACCCGGGCATGAATATAAGATATGAGGTCATCAATAACGGCCACAGAGAGGGATTAAGCAGACCTAGACTTCCGGTTACTGTCTTCTCCTCTGATTGGTCCAGCTACATGTCCGGCTTGTGACCCCCTCACTTCCTCATCCTTCATCCTTATTTATACCTTCCTCACTCACACACAAAAAGCTGAAATTATTGAAAAGCATCCTTGTCTCTCTCACAAAGTGGGATTTAAACATAATTTACATAGAGGTTAAAAAGTGGTACTTTGTTATACTCTTTTCAATTTTGTCACAGTCAGGCCTCACATTGTGGTCCATCACACACACATACACACACACACACTAAAACCCTCTGCAGATAGATAGCTAGTGTGTCTGTGCGTGCAGAGTGTATCCAGCTGCAGTCTAAATCAATAGTCCCCTACCTGTGAAGGAAGGCTGGTTCTTCGATCCATCTCGCTCTCTCTACAGACAGAACATTAAAGGTCAGCCAATCAGCAACAGAGAAGAGAGTCAGTAGAATCTCATGTAGCCGTGGCTCCACTTTAAATATGCAAGATGTCTGAATGTTCTTTTATTCATGAATAGATTCTGTTATTTATAAACTGTTTGTGTTTCACCAGTGTTGACAGAACCTCCACAAAGTACTCAAGGAGAAATGTATAATGTCACATGAAACATGAGAATGGAATAATACACATAGAAAAACACAAATTTCCACAGGTTCATCCCACATTGAGATTTTCATGTGTGTGTGCATCTCCTTCAGATTTCGACTCAGGCCTTGGCATGATGACGGGCATCGCTCCCATGAACCCCATGATGCCTGGCCTTGGTTACGTACCCCCGCCCCCCCTTCCCCAAGATCTGCCCATCGTCAAGGAGATCATCCACTGCCAAAGCTGCACCCTCTTCCCCCCCAACCCACGTAAGTCTATTTCCCTCTTTTTAACTTTAGCCGCAACACGTTACAAATCTACGGAAGTGATTGGGACAACCAAGCGATGTTAATTTTATTAAGGTCAAATCACCTTTAGATAATATCAAACCAAATAATTCACTTTACAAATTGCACAGTTGCCCCTATCGCTCCCATGGGTTTTTAGCCAGTGGCGGCTAAAATTTGCTGAAGTTTGTAGTGGCTGTTTAAAGAAAACCGAACCATGCATTCCAGTTTCTCCTGGACCATAGACTACTTTCAGGGTGAGAAACCATCTTCATTGTAAAGGGTTTAAACACTATTTCCCATGCTTGTTCAATGAACCATAACTTAGGACACTAAAGAGGCCTTTCTACTGACTCTAAAAAACACCAAAATAAAAGTGCCCATCTGCATGAACGTGCTTTATGCATGCTGCAAGGAGGCATAAGGACTACAGATGTGGCCAGGGCAATAAATTGCAATGTCCGTACTGTGAGATGCCTAAGACAGCGCTACATGGAGACAGGATGGACAGCTGATCGTTCTCGCAGTGTCAGACCACGTGTAACAACACCTGCACAGAATCGGTACATCCAAACGTCACACATGTGTGACAGGTACAGTATGGCAACAACAACTGCCCGAGTTACACAAGGAACGCACAATCCCTCCATCAGTGCTCAGACTGTCCCCAATAGGCTGAGAGAGGCTGGACTGAGGGCTTGTAGGCCTGTTGTAAGGCAGGTCCTCACCAGACATCACCGGCAACAACGTCGCCAATGGGCAGAAACCCACTGTCGCTAGACCAGACAGGACTGGACCAGACAGGACTGGCAAAAAGTGCTCTTCACTGACAAGTCGAGTTCCGATTGTCATCGAAGGAATGAGCGTTACATCGAGGCCTGTACTCTGAAGCGGGATCGATTTGGAGGTGGAGGGTCCGTCATGGTCTGGGGCGGTGTGTCACAGCATCATCGGACTGAGCTTGTTGTCATTGCAGGCAATCTCAATGCTGTGCGTTATTGGGAAGACATCCTCCTCCCTCATGTGGTACCCTTCCTGCAGGCTCATCCTGACATGACCCTCCAGCATGACAATGCCACCAGCCATCTGCTCGTTCTGTGCGTGATTTCATGCAAGACAGGAATGTCAGTGTTCTGCCATGGCCAGCGAAGAGCCCGGATCTCAATCCCATTGAGCACATCTGGGACCTATTGGATCGGAGGGCGAGGGCTAGAGCCTTTCCCTCCAGAAATGTCCGGGAACTTGCAGGTGCCTTGGTGGAAGACTGGGGTAACATCTCAAAGCAAGAACTGGCAAATCTGGTGCAGTCCACGAGGAGGAGATGCACTGCCGTACTTAATGCAGCTGGGGCCACACCAGATACTGACTGTTACTTTTGATTTTTACCCCCCTTTGTTCAGGGACACATTATTCCATTTCTGTTAGTCACAGTGTCTGTGGAACTTGTTCAGTGTATGTCTCAACTGTTGAATCTTGTTATGTTCAAACAAATATATGTTAAGTTTGCTGAAAATAAACACAGTTGACAGTGAGAGGATGTTTCTTTTTTTGCTGACTTTTTGTCCTTTTTCTTACCATGTACCTTCTCTATTACCTTAGTGCTGACTATGACTGAGACCACCACAGGGTTCATCTCTCTCCTCACAGTTCATTTATGCAACCATAAGCATTATCTTATCCCCTCATGCATTGTAAATGCCACTAGACTCCAGCGGTCTGATCTAAAATGCAGACAAATGAAATGATTTCAATGTTTCCCAGTTACCTGAACTGACCCATGTAAGCTCTGGAGGGCCGTATCGACTCCATTTCAATCTGACAGCTTTTAAACTCTCCAGCCAAGAAGAACGTTTCATGGGTACACGCACACCTTGTAGAGACAGACTAGGGCTGTCTCCGAATAAAACAAATCTTGGTCGACCGAAAGTCGTATATACCTGTATATAGACACACCATGTATTTTATAAAATCAACAATATGCATTGAGCTTGTCTGATGCTTTACGCTTACTGTTTGATGAAATAAGACACAAATAACTCAAGAGGGAGCCAGAGATCTAGAGGAAGAAAAAAACCTTAGCCTGACCCCACCATTTTTGCCATTACTCTCCTGAAGTTGCCGGTAATAGGCTACAGGAGGAGTTGGCAACCTTTCTCATGTGGAATGCCAATTTATTTGACCATTTATACCGATCTGTGTGCCAGTTACAGTTTTCATATGCACATTTTCGTGGAGCAGTTTAATTTTATATACAGTTGAAGTCGGAAGTTTACATACACTCCACAAATGTCTTGTTAACAAACTATAGTTTTGGCAAGGCAGTTAGGACATCTACTCTGTGCATGACACAGAGTCATTTTTCCAACAATTGTTTTCAGACAGATTATTTCACTTATCATTCACTGTATCACAATTCCAGTGGGTCTGAAGTTTACATACACTAAGTTGACTGTGCCTTTAATAAATAGCTTGGAAAATTCCATAACATTTAATTTGAGTCAATTGGAGGTGTATCTGTGGATATATTTCAAGGCCGACCTTCAAACTCAGTGCCTCTTTGCTTGACATCATGGGAAAATCAAAAGGAAATCAGCCAAAACCTCATAAAAAAATGGTAGACCTCCACAAGTCTGGTTCATCCTTGGGAGCAATTTCCAAATGTCTGAAGGTGCCACGTTCATCTGTACAAACAATAGTACGCAAGTATAAACACCATGGGACCACACAGCCATCATATCGCTCAGGAAGGAGACGCATTCTGTTTCCTAGAGATTAATGTACTTTGGTGCGAAAAGTGCAAATCAACCCCAGAACAAAGGCAACGGACCTTGTTAAGATGCTGGAGGAAACAGGTACAAAATAATCTATATCCACAGTAAAACAAGTCCTATATCGACATAACCTGAAAGGCAGCTCAGCAAGGAAGAAGACACTGCTCCAAAACCGCCATAAAAAAGCCAGACTATGGTTTGCAACTGCACATGGGGACAAAGATTGTACTTTTTGAAGAAATGTCCTCTCGTCTGATGAAACAAAAATAGAACTGTTTGGCCATAATGACAATTGTTATGTTTGGAGGAACAAGGGGGAAGCTTTGCAGGCTGAAGAACAGCATCATGTTGTGCGGGTGCTTTGCTACAGGAGGGACTGGTGCACTTCACAAAATAGATGGCTTTATGAGGGGGGAAAATTATGTCAATGTAATTGAAGCAACATCTCAAGACATCAGTCAGGAAGTTAAAGTTTGGTCACAAATGGGTCTTCCAAATGGACAATGACCCCAAGCTGACTTCCAAAGTTGTGGCAAAATGGTAAACAATGTCAAGGTATTGTAGTGGCCATTACAAAGCCCTAACCTCAATCCTGTAGAAAATTTGTGGGCAGAACTGAAAAAGTGTGTGTGAGCAGGGAGGCCTACAAACGTGACTCAGTTACACCAGCTCTGTCAGGAGGAATGGGCCAGAATTCACCCAACTTATTTTGGGAAGCTTGTGGAAGGCTACCCGACATGTTTGACCCAAGTGAAACAATTTAAAAATAATGCTACCAAATACTAATTGAGTGTATGTAAACTTCTGACCCACTAGGAATGTGATGAAAGAAATTAAAGCTGAAATAAACAATTCTCTTTACTATTATTCTGACATTTCACATTCTTGAAATAAAGTGGTGATCCTAACTGACCTAAAACAGGGAATTTTTACTGGGATTAAATGTCAGGAATTGTGAAAATCTGAGTTTAAATGTATTTGTCTAAGGTGTATGTAAACTTCTGACTACAACTGTATAGGTAGGGGTATAGTGACTAGCAGCAGTGTGTGTGCGGCGTCAGTATGCATTTGTGTGTTGGCATATTTAGTGTGTGTTTTGGGATGTATAGTGCCTTGCGAAAGTATTCGGCCCCCTTGAACTTTGCGACCTTTTGCCACATTTCAGGCTTCAAACATAAAGATATAAGACTGTATTTTTTTGTGAAGAATCAACAACAAGTGGTACACAATCATGAAGTGGAACGACATTTATTGGACATTTCAAACTTTTTTAACAAATCAAAAACTGATTGGGCGTGCAAAATTATTCAGCCCCCTTAAGTTAATACTTTGTAGCGCCACCTTTTTCTGCGATTACAGCTGTAAGTCACTTGGGGTATGTCTCTATCAGTTTTTCACATCGAGAGACTGACATTTTTTCCCATTCCTCCTTGCAAAACAGCTCGAGCTCAGTGAGGTTGGATGGAGAGCATTTGTGAACAGCAGTTTTCAGTTCTTTCCATAGATTCTCGATTGGATTCAGGTCTGGACTTTGACTTGGCCATTCTAACACCTGGATTGTGGTAACACTTCATGATTGTGTCCCACTTGTTGTTGATTCTTCACAAAAAAATACAGTTTTATATCTTTATGTTTGAAGCCTGAAATGTGGCAAAAGGTCGCAAAGTTCAAGGGGGCCGAATACTTTCGCAAGGCAGGTATGTGTGGGTAGAATCCCCAAAAAGGATCAATGCAGGTAGCAATTTGATTTGCTATTTAGTAGTCTTGTTTTGAAGTCTTATGACTTTGGTGTAGAAGCTGTTCAGGGTCCTGTTGGTTCCAAACTTGGTGTGTTGGTATCGCTTACCGTGCGGTAGCAGAGAGAACAGTCTGTGGCTGGAGTCTTTTTTTATTTTTTTATTTTACCTTTATTTAACCAGGCAAGTCAGTTAAGAACACATTCTTATTTTCAATGACGGCCTGGGAACAGTGGGTTAACTGCCTGTTCAGGGGCAGAACGACAGATTTGTACCTTGTCAGCTCGGGGGTTTGAACTCGCAACCTTCCGGTTACTAGTCCAATGCTCTAACCACTAGGCTACGCTGCCGCCCCTTTGACAAATTTGTTGGCCTTTCTCTGACATCGCCTGGTATAAAGGTCCAGAATGGCAGGAAGCTCGGCCCCAGTGATGTACTGGGCAGTACGCACTACCTTGCAGTCGGATGCCAAGCATTTACCATACCAAGCGGTGATGCAGCCTGTCAAGATGCTCTCGATGGTGCAGCTGTATTACTTTTTGAGGATCTGAGGGCCCGTGCCACATATTTTCAGAGGCATTGTTATGCCCTCATCACAACTGTGTTGGTGTGTTTGGACCATGATAATGATGTGGCCATCGAGGAACTTGAAGCTCTCGACCCGCTCCACTATAGCCCCATCGATGTAAATGGGGGGTGTGCTCGGCTCTCCGTTCCTTGTAGTCCACAATCAGCTCCTTTGTCTTACTGATGTTGAGTAAGAGGTTGTTGTCCTTGCACCACACCTCCGTAAAGGCTGTTTCATTGCTGCCGGTGATCATGCCTACCACCATCGTGTGGTAGGTGTTGGAGTCGTGTGCGGCCACACAGTCGTGGGTGAACAGGGAGTACAGGAGGGGATTAAGCATGCACCCCTTAGGGGCCCCCATGTTGAGGATCAGTGTTGCAGATGTGTTGTTGCCTACTCTCACTGCCTGGGGGCGGTCCGTCAGGAAGTCCAGGATCCAGTTGCAGAGGGAGAGGTTAAGTCCCAGGAACCTTAGCTTAATGATAAGCTTTGGGGTACTATGGTGTTGAACTCTAAGCTGTCAATGAATAGCATTCTCACGTAGGTGTCCCTTTTGTCCATGTGGGAAAGGGCAGTGTGGAGTGCAATAGAGATTGCATCATCTGTGGATCTGTTGGGGTGGTCCAGGGTGTCTGGGATGGTGGTGTTGATGTGAGCAATGACCAGCCTTTCAAAGCATTTCATGGCTACAGATGTGAGTGCTATGTGGCGATAATCATTTAGACAGGTTACCTTGGTGGTCTGCTTGAAACATGTAGTTATTACAGACAGGGTCAGGGAGAGGTTGAAAATGTCAGTGAAGACACTTGCCAGCTGGTCAGCGCATGCCCTGAGTATACATCCTGGGAATATGTCTGGCCCTGCAGCCTTGTGAATGTTAACTTGTTTAAAGGTCTTACTCATATCTGCTATGAAGAGCGTGATCATACAGTCGCCCAGAACAGCTGGTGCTCTCACACGTGTTGCTTGCCTCGAAGTGAGCATTGAAGGTATTTAGCTCGTCTGGCAGTGTGTGACTTGGTTTCCCTTTGTAATCTGTGATAGTTTGCAAGCCCTGCCACATTTGACAAGCGTCAGAGCCGGGGTAGTAGGGTTTGATCTTATTGATGCTGTATTGATGCTTTGCCTGTTTGATGGTTCGTTGGGGGGCGTAGCGGATTTCTTTTAAGCGTCAGCTGTCAAAGCAGCTTACCGATCGCTGCAGCTGTACACAGCCCATCTGTAAATAGCCCATCCAACCAACTACCTACCTCATCCCCATATTTGTTTTAGTTTTTCTACTCTTTTGCACACCAGTATTTCTACTTGCACATTCTCATCTGGACATATATCACTCCAGTGTAAATTGCTAAATTGTAATTACTTCAACACTATTGGCCTATTTATTGCCGTACCTCCTTCCTTCATTTGCACACAATGTATACAGATTTTTCTATTGTGTTATTGACTGTACGTTTGTTTATCCCATGTCTCGGTGTTGTTTTTGTCGCACTGCTTTGCTTTATCTTGGCCAGGTCGCGGTTGTAAATGAGTACTTGTTCTCAACTGTCCTACCTGGTTAAATAAAGATGAAATAAAAGAAATATTTCAAAAAAACTCAGGTCCAATTAATACTTTATTACCATTCTTTGTTTCCAGGTTTACAGTTAGTTCTCTGTTTTGATGACTCTCTCTCTTCTCATCTACAGACCTTCCCTCTCCGGCCATGAGGGAGCGCCCTCCAGGTTGTAAAACGGTGTTTGTGGGCGGTCTGCCAGAGAATGCCACCGAGGCACTCATCGTGGAGGTGTTTGGCCAGTGTGGTGACATCATCGCCATCCGCAAGAGCAAGAAGAACTTCTGCCACATCCGATTCACTGAAGAGTTCAATGTAGACAGAGCCCTCTTCTTGTCTGGTACGCTTCCTATGTTTCCTATTAAACATCATGAAATGAATGCAACCTGTTTCCAGTCAGAGACCTTAACTATGCTGGTCAATGAGAAAACGACTAGGTGTGTTGTGGAATAAATGTTCCCTCTCTTGACTCAGACCATCACTATGCAGGTCAATGAGAAGACAACTAGAGGTGTAGTGGAATAAATGTCTTCGATACCCTTACTATTGAGGTGACAATAGCAGATGTGTAGTTAAATAAATAGAGTTCTGAATGGAGGAAATGAATCACCAGTACCAGTCCCATTAGTCATGTGACACCAGAGGGTGTTTTGTTATCTTATCTCCTTTTTCCAGCTACTAGATTCCAGCCACATCTTAAATCTCTTTCTTTTCTAAAGCTACTATACTCAAGCCACATCTTAAATCTCTCTCTTTTCTAAAGCTACCTAGACTCCAGCCACATCTTAAATCTCTCTCTTTTCTAAAGCTACTAGACTCCAGCCACATCTTAAATCTCTCTCTTTTTTAAAGCTACTAGACTCCAACCACATCTTAAATCTCTCTCTTTTCTAAAGCTACTAGACTCCAACCACATCTTAAATCTCTCTCTTTTCTAAAGCTACTAGACTCCAGCCACATCTTAAATCTCTCTCTTTTCTAAAGCTACTAGACTCCAGCCACATCTTAAATCGCTCTCTTTTCTAAAGCTACTAGACTCCAGCCACATCTTAAATCTCTCTCTTTTTTAAAGCTACTAGACTCCAGCCACATCTTAAATCTCTGTCTTTTCTAAAGCTACTAGACTCCAGCCACATCTTAAATCTCTCTCTTTTCTAAAGCTACTAGACTCCAGCCACATCTTAAATCTCTCTCTTTTCTAAAGCTACTAGACTCCAGCCACATCTTAAATCTCTCTCTTTTCTAAAGCTACTAGACTCCAGCCACACCTTAAATCTCTCTCTTTTCTAAAGCTACTAGACTCCAGCCATATCTTAAATCTCTCTCTTTTCTAAAGCTACTAGACTCCAGCCACGTATTAAATCTCTCTCTGTATGCAAACTGAAGGACATATATCACAGCCCCACAAAACGCAGAGAGGCAAAAGTAAACTGGAAGCCCACGTTAATTTCTCCCTTTTGGCCGAGACTGGAGAGAGAGAAACAAAGAGTGAGAGCAACAGAATGAGCGAGCGGGAGAGACACCAGAAAGAGAGACAGAGAAACAGATAGGAGTGGCAGAGAGAGAGAGGAAAGAAGAATGAGAGGAGAAAAGGAGGGAAAAGGAAAGAGGAGCAATTAGCAATTCCTACCATGTCACTAGAGGAGCAATTAGTCTCTCTTAAGGTCTCCTCTATAAATTAGTATAGAGAGAGCAGAGTCGTTTCCTACTCCAACCCAGAAAAGCTACTTTAGCTGGGATGCAGCTGTGACAGAGGATGAAACAGATAAAAAATACGGAGAGAGCCTCAGAGGGATGGAGAGACAGGTGGATGGACAGATCGTTTTAACCCAAATAGAGGATGTCAGGCATCAAGATAGAGATGCAGGTGGCTGACAGAAAGTGGTGTGTGTATTTCCCGCATACTACTGCCCTGCACCTGTCCGATTAACAGAGTGAAATGTCACCGTGATGTTACCACCTGGTTCTAACTCTCTCCCCTCCTCCCTCCCCCTTTGCTCTCGCTCCCCCCTCTTCCCCAGGCTACCGTATGCGTCTGGGCTCCAGTACAGACAAAAAGGACACAGGGCGGCTCCATGTGGATTTTGCCCAAGCCAGAGATGACCTGTATGAGTGGGAGTGTCGTCAGCGCATGTTTGCCAGAGAGGAGAGGCACCGCAGGAGGATGGAGGAGGACCGTTTCAGACCCCCCTCTCCTCCACTCATCGTCCATTACTCAGACCACGAGTGTAGTCAGCTGGGAGACAAGATTAAAGGTGGGGCTCCACGACTTATTGAAGAGTATCCCTTTAATGTGTTTGATTGATGTGTGCATGCATGCGTTTGTGCGTATGTATTTATACACTTAAAGATGGCGAAAGGAAAGCATAGGCTTCCCCGCTACTGTAATCTTCTGTAGTACAAAAATATCCCCTCCCACAACATGTACTACTTAAAGATGTCCGAATGTGAGGATTCCAGTGGAAAGTAAGTCAACATCATATTTTGTGAATAACAGGTAGTGATGAGGTTAGCAAAACCGTTAGCCTCGCTGCTGTCTTAGCCCAAACACCTTGACATGTTCTCCATTGACTGTTTCACAGAGAGAGCAGTAACATTTTAACTGCGGATGTTATGAATGTGGCTTCTCTACTTTCAGTTGAGCTGCTAGATGTGAACATTTGTGACAGCCAGGCAGCAGCCGGATGTTTTAGTGTCTACTAGAGGTCGACCGATTATGATTTTTCAGCGCCGGTGCCGATTATTGGAGGACCAAACAAGCCGATACCGATTAATCGGACGGTTATTTTGTAATAATGACAAATAATAATTTGTAATAATGACAATTACAACAATACTGAATGAACACTTATTTTAACTTAATATAATACCAATAAAATCAATTTAGCCTCAAATAAATAATGAAACATGTTAAATTTGGTTTAAATAATGCAAAAACAAAGTGTTGGAGAAGAAAGTAAAAGTGCAATGTGTGCTATGCAAGTAAGCTAACGTTTACGCTCCTTGCTCAGAACATGAGAACAAATGAAAGCTGGTGGTTCTTTTTAACAGGAGTCTTCAATATTCCCAGGTAAGTAGTTTTAGGTTGTAGTTATTATAGGAATTATAGGACCCTGTATTCCATTTGTATTTCATTAACCTTTGACTATTGGATGTTCTTATAGGCACTTTAGTATTGCCAGTGTAACAGTATAGCTTCCGTCCCTCTCCTCGCTCCTCCCTGGGCTCGAACCAGCAACACAACGACAACAGCCACAATCGAAGCAGCGTTACCCCGTGCAGAGCAAGGGGAACAACTACTAGAAGGCTCAGAGCGAGTGACGTTTGAAACCCTATTAGTGCGCGCTAACTAGCTAGCCATTTCACTTCGGTTACACCAGCCTCATCTCGGGAGTTGATAGGCTTGAAGTCATAAACAGCGCAATGCTTGACCCACAACGAAAAGCTGCTGGCAAAACGCACGAAAGTGCTGTTTGAATGAATGTTTACGCGCCTGCTTCTGCCTACCACCGCTCAGTCAGATACTTAGATACTTGTATGCTTGTATGCTCAGTCAGATTATATGCAACGCAGGACACACTAGATAATATCTAGTAATATCACTAGTTAACTAGTAATTATGATTGATTGTTTTTTATAAGATAAGTTTAATGCTAGCTAGCAGCTTAACTGAACGGTTGCAAGATTGGATCCCCTGAGCTGACAAGGTGAAAATCTGTCATTCTGCCCCTGAACAAGGCAGTTAACCCACCGTTCCTAGGCTGTCACTGAATATAATAATGTGTTCTTAACTGACTTGCCTAGTTAAATAAAAGTATTACAAATATATATTATAATTTTTTTTAAATCTGCAAATCGGTGCCCAAAAATACTGATTTCCGATTGTTATGAAAGCTTGAAATTGGCCCTAATTAATCGTCCATTCCGATTAATCGGTCGATCTCTAGTATCTACACATCTCTTCAACACATCCCGCTGCTCTTACTGTATTTGTGCATTGACTCTTTAGGGACCTCGTCAAAGTGTGTTATTTTGATTAGCCTCTTAGCTCCCTAGATGTGTAGATGCATTGTATGACATTGAAGGTGATAATTATGTTCATCAGATGCCACAGCCTCATTCAGTCCAACTATGAATAATCTATGGGCCCTGGTCATTGTCAGTGATTGACTAGTACTGATACCTACTGAGAATATGTATTAATAATGGAACTGTAGTTACCAGGAAGGACTAGTGACTGTCGAGGGCCTGGAAATCTAAATCATTCTATAATATAGAGTAACACCTCAGCGAGTTCTAGTTATGACACATTCATTTCTGACACTTTGATTCAATATCGAAAGCAGTGATGGATGTATGTGTGTGTGGGGAGGGGGTTCGTGTGTGCGGGGGAGGCTTTTGTGAGCTTCATCTTAAATCAACTGAAAAGGCTTCCAGCTGCTCAATCTGTGTTAGTATGTGTGTGTTAGAGAGCGAGTGAGTGATTTGTATTTTCTCTCATACCCTCTCTTCCCCTCCTTGTGTCGAGTTAGAGGATTTATTAGGAAACCAATAAGCACTAACCAAATGTAATGTAATGAGCAACCAGTGTCATTAGTGGTGCCTGGAGAAATGGCTATATGCAGAAACAGAAGAGTGATCAAATTAAGATCTTACATCTGTACACCCTAGATGACATGAAATGATCAATCCCATATTGGTCTTTCACAGTCAGGCCACCCCAAGCTGCACTGTGCAAGTAGGCCTACTAGACTGTCAACTGAGTACGACATTCAAAGGTTTCAGATGTTCAACAAATCAAATTAGTTTTTGCTCTCAAGTCACACTTTATTAATAGAAAAACAACAATTGGATGTTCTAAGCCCACAACCATGCTTAAACCACATCAGGAGACCACTTGAGGCCTGGGAAAATTATAATTTTCTCACTTCATCTGAGCAGGCACCTAACACTGTTGCTTGGTTAGCAGTGTTTCTGTAGCGTTTGCAAAAACAAATGCCCACTGGATTGACGCAAATAATCATGATATCATTCTGCCAGGTAGGTATCGGTTCATTTTTAGCTAGTTAACATTTCATTTTGGGGAAAGCCTTTCCATTGACCAGAAGACGGTTAGGCCTGTCATTAGCGTCACTATATTTTTCTTGACACTTAATTGTTTGAAACCTGGACTTTTTACTTCATATTATGAGGAATGTCTGACCTTGCTTCAAAGTAGCCTGTAGCCAAAATCCCACCATAGAAACGCGGAGGCAATTTTTTTATAAAGACTTTCTCATTTGCGCTTTCCTGTTCTATTGGTTTTCAAACTTTCTTTGTCTAGCAGCCAAAGGCATTATCCTAGTCATATTAAAAACCCATGATTTCCATTTTGTAGCATTTGAGTGTAGGCCTACCGCTGTGTGCGCATTGCAGCGCTTAAAATGTGAAGAAATAATAGTTTATCAACATTTTAAGCTAAACATGATGTTCTGTTCCATCAGCCTTATTAAATGATACGGCATATACCTCCAGTACGCTACTTTGATACGCATCATGGGGATTCAAATGTGAGTATATGCAATTCCCACTGAAAACAAAGTGAGTATACGGTGTATTCCGGCGTATACCCTCCATTACACCACTGAGTGTCATTAACAATGAAAATCAATAACACTCTTGTCTCTTGACATCCCCTTATCAGTCTACGACCCAAAAATGAATAATGCAAAACAGCCACTGTTGTTCATACAAAGGCATTTGAAACATTATATTTATTCCATTCATTCACTGCCCTCTAGTTCACATTCAGAACAGTACTGGAGAAAAGCCAGAAGCTGTGGTGCCATTTAGAATGAATTTGAGGGATTTCATTAAAGATATCACTATTCTTTCTCCTACTCTTTCTCCTCTCCTGTCTCCCCTCCTTCCCTATTCTCCCCCCCCCGTTCCTCTCCTCTCCTGCTATCAGCTTTGGGATGAATTAATATACTTTTTTTCTCTAATGAACTGTGACACATCAAGGTCTCCACGGAAATGGTTTGGTCTGCAAACACTGTGACTTCCTGCTTCTCTGCTCTCTCTGTGGCGCCTCTCTTCTCAGTTCACTATCAGGCCTTGATAGTGAATAACTTTCAAACCATCCTACTGAATCATTTGTTATTTAATGCAGAAATTCATGTTCTAATTCTGAATTCTATCTTTCAAACCACAAATGGATTCTTAACCCTAACCCTAACATTACATATTTTTTTGACCCCTAACAAATCTAGCTACTGACCCTAACCTCAAGTTTGACTTTAATAACCCTATCCTCTCCTCAGATGAGGCAGCATTTGCAGAGGCGGTGCGCGTGCTGCTGACGTGGGTGGAACGCGGCGAGGTAAACCGTCGTAACGCCAACAACTTCTATTCCATGATCCAGTCGTCCAACAGCCACATCCGCCAGCTGATGTGTCAAAAGGCCACCCACGAGAAGGAGATGGAGGAAGCCAAGGACAAGTTCAAGAGCGCTCTATCTGGCATTCTGGCACAATGTGAGTACACACTAGACTGACATTACACACCCACATACAGAGGGAAAGAGAACCATGTCTCACGTCAGGGTCAACATCAAACCACTCCTTGCGTTCTCTTGAGGCAACGTCAACATTGTCCCTGTAAAAGTTCCCCATACTCAAGTGGTTTTCATGTCACAAGGTCACTTGTCCTATTATTACAGGTTAGTGCTCCATACATGACAAATACTCGCGACATTAAACAGAATTGGTATTTTCTGAAAACACACACACAGCAGGGCACAAACAGAGCACTTCTGAAGAACCCCTTTATGGGAATACTCTTTGAAGGAGCAGTTTGGCTGCTAAAGGCCAGTGATGGCAGCAATAACACTGAACAGTTTATTTAGGGAGCTGTTAGCTATCTCTCTTAGCACATCATCATTAAACCCAGAGTGGCCATCTCTCTAGCTCCATCTCCCAATCTCTCTCTCCATCTTTATTGTCTTTCTCCCAGCTTCCCTCTCCCTCACTCTCTCTTTCTCTCTCTCCATCTCTCCATCTCCTAGTGATTGACACCTCGAACACCTCTGTCTGAGGAGAGCAGCTGTATGGCAGATTCACTAATGAGGCTTTTAGGTGCTAATCTCACTGTTGACTCCTGTAGAGCTGACCCTGGGTCAGTCAGAACCATTAGACTACCCAGGTCAGCC
Source organism: Oncorhynchus kisutch (assembly GCF_002021735.2). Classification (NCBI taxonomy): domain Eukaryota; kingdom Metazoa; phylum Chordata; class Actinopteri; order Salmoniformes; family Salmonidae; genus Oncorhynchus; species Oncorhynchus kisutch. The sequence continues at coordinate 44,025,028 of NC_034188.2, read as the reverse complement.
AGAGACATTCAGATAGTTCCTGGGTCAGTCAGACATTCAGGTAGTACCAGTACCTGGGTCAGTCAGAACCATTCGACTAATTGGGTCAGCCAGAAACATTCAGATATTACCAGTACCTGGGTCAGCCAAAGACATTCAGATATTACCAGTACCTGGGTCAGCCAGAGACATTCAGATAATACCAGTATCTGGGTCAGCCAGAGACATTGAGATAGTACCAGTACCCGGGTCAGCCAGAGACATTCAGGTAGTACCAGTACCCGGGTCAGCCAGAGACATTCAGGTAGTACCAGTGCCTGAGTCAGCCAGAGACATTCAGGTAGTACCAGTACCTGGGTCAGCCAGAGACATTCAGGTAGTACCAGTGCCTGAGTCAGCCAGAGACATTCAGGTAGTACCAGTACCTGGGTCAGCCAGAGACATTCAGATAGTACCAGTACCTGGGTCAGCCAGAGACATTCAGGTAGTACCAGTACCTGGGTCAGCCAGAGACATTCAGGTAGTACCAGTGCCTGAGTCAGCCAGAGACATTCAGGTAGTACCAGTACCTGGGTCAGCCAGAGACATTCAGATAGTACCAGTACCTGGGTCAGCCAGAGACATTCAGGTAGTACCAGTACCTGGGTCAGCCAGAGACATTCAGGTAGTACCAGTACCTGGGTCAGCCAGAGACATTCAGGTAGTACCAGTGCCTGAGTCAGCCAGAGACATTCAGGTAGTTCCAGTACCTGGGTCAGCCAGAGACATTCAGGTAGTTCCAGTACCTGGGTCAGCCAGAGACTGTAACGGCGTTCGTCTGTTGAAAGAGGAGCGGACCAAAATGCAGCGTGGTGGTTACTCATGTTCTTTAATAAAGATGAACAAACGAACAATACAAAACAACAAACGTAACACGAAAACCTATACAGCCTATCTTGTGACAACTAACACAGAGACAGGAACAATCACCCACAAACACACAGTGAAACCCAGGCTACCTAAATATGGTTCCCAATCAGAGACAACGAGAATCACCTGACTCTGATTGAGAACCGCCTCAGGCAGCCATAGACTATGCTAGACACCCCACAAAACCCCAAGACAAAAACGCACCACAAAACCCCATGTCACACCTTGGCCTGACCAAATAAATGAAGACAAACATAATATACTACGACCAAGGCGTGACAGAGACATTCAGATAGCACCAGTACCTGGATCAGCAAGAGTAAATTCATATAGTATCATCCAGAGGTGGGACCAAGTCACTCAAGTCAAGACCGTCAAGTATCAAGTCAAGTCTCAAGTCTTTAACTTTGAGTTTTTTTGAGTCCTAAACAAGTCATAATGTGCTTTTTTTCACCTTTATTTAACCAGGTAGGCCAGTTGAGAACAAGTTCTCATTTACAACTGTGACCTGGCCAAGATAAAGCAAAGCAGTTCGACACATACAACAACACAGAGTTACACATGGAATAAACAAACATATAGTCAATAATACAGTGTGTGCAAATGTGATCGACTATCGAGGGTCGCTATGGGGCACAATCGGGCGATGTAGGCTTGTACACAATTGCCCAACCTAGTTTTAGGAATGTCAGGCAGGATTTAGGTTACCAACTGCCTAGCTAGTTGTAGCTCAGTCTTGGGTGCAATGATCATGTTCCCGCGCTGACTGACTGTGTGGAGGCTCATTGATTTAACTTTACGCTAGCCTACATGATACACTAGTAAAGTAATAGAATATATAGCTGTCGGCTATATTAGCCACGACTTACCGTTCTTTGTGCAGCTTCAAATGTGGAACAAAGTTGGAAATTGTTGCGCCTCCGTCTGTAATTTTCTTCCCGCATGTTTTGCAAGTTCCAATCAATTTTTTTGGTTGATACAGCGTTGTCTTTATATCATCTTTCCAAGGGCTCAATCTGAATTCAGCCGCCAACGTTCCTCTGCACTGCCACACACAATTTGATTGGCTGCTGTCCGATTCCAACTTTAATCCGTTAAATGAAGAGTTGATGGCTGCACACTTTTTTTAATAGCATCGTTTTTAGTATTTGGGCTTGGGGAGGGTTTCGAGTCAGAAGGCTCAAGTCCAAGTCAAGTCATGAGTCATTGGTGTTAAAGTCAAAGTCGAGTCCAAGTCATCATATTTGTGACTCGAGTCTGACGCGAGTCCAAGCCATGTGACTCGAGCCCACACCTCTGGTATCATCATCCCATCCATATTATCATTCTGAGCGCCAACTAGGGAACTCATTAAGCTTGAGGCGGGACTACCCTGGGGCATGTTGGTAGTCTACAGATGTAACACTTGTTTGTCAGCCGTTCAGCTGTAACTCCTGTGCTTCAATGGACAACATCCCAAAGGGAGCAGACATAGTTTTATAAACCTGCTTTAACCTTCTCTGTGGCAGTCTCTCTGTATCCCACAGCTGTGACAGGCGTGACACTAAGAACCAAGGATATAACACACTCCCATACCTGCCGGGGGGGATTAGAGATATCCATGTCTGAGGTTGCAGGAGACCTGTGATGGGCGGAGCTACCTCGCACAAGGACTATATGAACGCGCTCAAGTGATCATTGAATGGCAATGATCTGTCATTGGGCCTGTGAAATATTGATATCACATACAGTGACTTATGTACTAAGTACTCCTTCTATTGTAGGATTCATAAAACCTCCGCTTCAATGGCTCTCGCTTTTGAGTATGATTGACACCAACACAATCGCCACAGATAGACATAACGATAATCACATAGACATAACAATCATCACAGACAGACATATAAACAAAGCAATCATCAGAGGTAATAAAATGCGTAGCAAAGAAACACCAACTCTGTAGCCACTCAATGCACTCTAAATTCTTACAAAAAGCATGCTGTTGTATACCTCTTGTGTGTTAAACTAGTATTTAGGAGCAATGTTTATTTGATGATAAAGAAGGTACGTTTGTTTTTTGGCCCCACAAGTACAGAATCTAGTGCTGCATGTAGAAATAGTCCAGTGAAATCTCCCCCCCAGAGGTCTGAAACAAACTCCTCTAGTGGACGTTAGCCTGCGGTAGCCAGTGGTCGGCTGATTTGAAGGAACCCATAGCCATATAATCAAAGTAAGTAACACCTCTCTACATGAAAACAAATGGAAGCAATTAAATGAGTCATATCAATGATTGAAAGGTCAAAAGGGAAAATGTATAGCTGACCTGATTCACAACTGCCAATGCTAAGAGCATGCAGGAGTTCAGATGTCTTTGGTGATACACCACTTACAGTAGTGTGTTAGCATGGACATTGAGATGGAGCACTTAATTGGTTTTCTTTATACAGTGATGTATTTGAAAGAACAACGTGGGTCTCTCTCTTCTTCTCTTTTAAAGTCCACCCTCCTCCATCACAATAATCCATACAAACATGTATTTCTATTCAGCAGTTTGTCTGCAGTTTCACCCTTACAAATGTCAACACAGACTTTGGTGTCCTGGGAGGCAGGGATACACTGTCGTTCCGTGAACAAAGCCACATCCATATTTACCAGGATTTCTCACAGCTGCACATTTGAATACATAGACATGTTGTTTCCAAATGTAATATAATTCAATATCACATATCCCTCCATTTGGCATTTGGTTGTTGTCACCTTGAATGGAATGGTTCCTTTAAAAAGCCTGCTCTGAAGCAGGTTATTCAAACAGGGATGTGTCCAAAATGGCTCCCTATTCCCTATTTAGTGCACTGCTTTTGACCAGTCCTGCTTCGTATTTCACTCAGGATGATCTTTATAGAAGATCACAGCTAGATTTGGATCTGTGTCCATCCTGTTTGGTAGATTTTAGTTTGTCTTTTTGCCACTGCATATTTCATCTACAAGATAAACCTGGTTGACAGATAGTTAATGGCCTCATTTAGAAATGCTGGCACAACTCTAGCTGGAGTTCTACAAATAACAACAAAGAACATACACTTATCCATCAGCTATCTCTCGGACTCAGACACACACACCCATAAAAGGCGAGGCCACAACCTATACTTTGCTCTCCCCTTCCTTCCCCATCAATCTCTTCCATCAAATGAAGGATTCTGAGATGCCACTACTGATCTAGACACGTACCTCTTGAACATTTATTGAACTATGTCTTGTGTGAGTACTCTGTCTGGACAATCTGTGACTATGCTGCATTATATCAACAGGTGAGTAAAATGGGTCATTCTGACATGCACACACTCAACCATACACATATGCACTACACTCACACACATTAATTATGAGAAACGAAAAGTGTTATGACAATTAGTACAGTCTCACAATCTCTAGCTTAATCTATTTTCACCTATTGAGTAATTTTCTCCATTGCTCTGGGTTCACACACTGAGCGTGTTCTTGTAACTAATCTGAGGCTGGTTGTTAATACCAGGCCCAGCTGTCAATCACAGGAGTGATTAGGAGGGTGGGATGAACAGACACGTGTCTTACACCAGCCCTGAATCAAAGCTGTCATCTTAACTCAGGCTTAGGGATATGACCACTCAGCCCTTCTATCTAACCCACGATAAGAACAGTAATGAGGAGAGCCAAGTTCTATCCCAAATTGCACCTTGTTCCGAGGGGCACTACATTTGACCAGAGGCCTATGGGAACTGCGTAGGGAATAGGTTGCCATTTGACACACAGCCCCAGTCTCAGAAACAGGCTTTAGACACAGAGACAGCCTTTGATTGTGGCCTTCAGAGCGTCTGAGAGTCGTTATAGGCTATAAATTGAAAAGTGAAAGACTAAAGTTACATACATGGGATGCTTTAGTGAATTTCAGAATGTCTGGAATAGAAAAGGCAGAAATAAAACAATTCAATAAACATTCGCAGCCAGTCATCCAAAACATAGCCCTATGCAGTCGTTAAATTCCTATAGAAGGTGGCAACTCATGTGTTGTAATTAAAAACAGGAGAGGCTTTAGACGAAAAGAGGGTTTCAGTTAGTGGTAGAGACTTTACTTTGATCTCTTGATAAGATCTCTGTCCCTTCAGAGAATTCCCTTGTTCTACAGTCAATCTCTACTGAGTCTGTATCACTGAGGAGGAGAGGAGAGAAAGAGGAGCAGTTAGTGTGCGTGGGCGCGTGCGTGTGTGTGCAAGCAAGTGTGTGAGGCCATGGTCAGGGCAGGGGTGTGTGTGAATAGAGCAGGCGCCTGCTGCTAGCCGTCTGATCTTCCTGTTGCGTTTTTAGGACGGGCTCTCTGTGATCACCTCGAGGCGGGGTGACTCGCGACTCTGACCCAGAGCTGTACTATACTGTATAGAACAGAAAATAACAGTAAAAACACATCAACATACAGTAAGGTGTCTTCCTACCTGATTCCACTTTCTCACTCCTCTGCTCCTTCCCACCTGCCCTCTCTCTCTCTGGATGGTAACTGGCCCCTGCATCCCCTGCTACAGTTGAGCAGATTGTGTCTGTATTCCACGCTGCTTCCAAACAAAAGGCATGGGACCATTTCTCCAAAGCTCAACGCAAGAACCTGGACGTGTGGCGCAAGCAAGCAGAGGTTGGTCATTTTACTTTTTCTATTTAAGCATTCTATTCATTTGGTGAAGTGCAGTATAGTCTCCATATTATTGTGTCCTTTATGTGAACAATATGTAAACATCTCTCCAGTATTCCAGCCTCCAACTACTTTTTGTGAAATTCATAGTGTTGTCTTGGCAGGATGATTTGTGTTGGAGTATTAAAAGCAAACACTAGCTTTTAAACAAGGCTTAACATTAGCCTTAGCTTAATTTAAATGGTAAAAATAACTGGTCCTAAAATGGAACCTTGTGGTATTCTTTAAGTATTATAAAGGAACTGAGATTGTAGAACATCAACATTAAGTACTAGCCTAAGAGGTAAATACTAGAGCTAGCCTAATAAACACAGGATGAAGGCTAGGCTACACCCAGTCTCTCTACTTAGTTCAGTCCCAGAGTAGGAGCTCCGGTCAGGACCAGGTACAGGCTACTTATCCCTCTCTCCTCTGAAGGGAGTCCAGTCCGGTGAGTGGTCAGTCTCACTGCCAGGAACAGGTAACGGTAGACTCGCCCTTTAACTCACCCAGAGTACACTGGATCTCTTTTTACATAACACCTCAAAACACACTTATGTTTTCTTTATTTTATGACTCTCTGATTGTGCTTTCATCCAGTAGGTGAACAAATAACCTACTTTAATGTTTTGTTTCGTGTAAAATGTAGGTCATGCTCAGATTTGTTCTCTATTTTCTTTGTTGTTTCCAACAAATGCTGCATTAATTACCACAAACATGTTTCCCTATTTAATGGAGGGTGTTCAAGTGTGGCGCTGCTGTCATTTTAGGGCCAAACAGGTAAGTTTGATCTGGGTATAAATCTCTGAGGCCACCAATGTGTAAACAGCAGATATGGTGTGTAATTAACAGCCTAATCTCTATCTCACAGTAACACTGACACGGTCACCGTGGATCACAGGCTGGAGACGGTGTAGCTCTTCTATGGAGATCCTAGTGCAGGAGATATATTACAAACTAGTTGAACAGACTCATTACAAACTGTTGATGCACGGTGGCAGTGTATAGGTGTTCTGTAAAGTGAGAATCATTTTTATGTGCAGGTCATGTGTAACTGACGGTATACAATTTGATGGGTTGGTAGCTGTGTGTTTGGGTGAGTGTATATCATGATGGACTCAATCAGCTGGTATGTCTTGATCTCAGACTGTAGAGACTCTTCTGCTCTAAAGGTAGGTGTGAGGTGGTGTGTGTAGACTAGTGACATCACTCCTCACTAAGAAGAAAATGACAATTATGCCTAATTTACCCCTTGCGTGTATATACGCAACACAAGAACCCAAGTTCATTATTGCAGGGTTGCACTTGTCTGTGTACGTTTGCTACGTAACTATGCAGGACCACGGTTTTGCATAGGTCATTGTAGTTCTTGTGTTGGTTACCGACTAGGGTAAAAATTAGGCTTAATACACATAAACATGACATTGCCTGTTTATTTTTCACAGCATGGAGCTAAAACATCCCTACATCCCTAGCTCTATGTGAATATTAATGTATTAAAAACACATTTGCAATATAATACAGTACAATCCTAATGACACCAGGAATAGAACTCTGGAGAGTTAACAACTCATACTGAGAACTAGATGCATATTAACACTCTACTGTTGGCTGTGAATATTCAGTTATTGTGATCCAGCAACACTATTCCCTGCAGAATCATAAACATGCGTATGGTGATACCTGGAACTGAGCTCTTAACACAGATGTATCACCTTCTGTTGTAAGTGTAGATGGCTTAATGACGCAGCTTTACCCTGTCATATACTACTGTCAATGGACATCTCTGTCGTCACCAGGGCCAATCTTCTACTGTTCTACTGGACATAATCTCTGTCATCACAAGGGCCAATCTTCTACTGTTCTACTGAACATAATCTCTGTCGTCACCAGGGCCAATCTTCTACTGTTCAACTGGACATAATCTCTGTCGTCACAAGGGCCAATCTTCTATTGTTCTACTGATTTTGTCAGACCTTGAGTCTCAGGGATCAAGTCCTTAGAGGAATATTAGAGCTCTCTTATTGGGAGATTATTTATTGATAGACAATGTCTTTCAATGCAGAAAGACTGTTGTGGCGTGTGTGTCACTGTGTTGTAAATGGAGAACAGTGATGTAGCAGTCACACAGTAATCCAGCAAAAATATTCCAACATTTCACCAAGGTTTTCCAGAAATCCTAGTTGGACGATTCCAGATTTCCTGTTTATTCCATACTGATTCCAGAAATCTTCCATCCAGGAAGTATTTTCCCACCCTACAGCAGTATCTTTATTGAAGGTCTGTTCTGTATTTGTCAGACAACAGGATGCACAGAATAGCAGGACTGAAAAAGTGCAGAAGTTTCACTGTCAGTCTGAAACAATCACAACAAACATCTGCTACCTTCCATCCATTCATTTATCCATTTGCCTCCTCACACAGTCACTCATCCATTTACCTTATTTATCCATTTACCTATTCAGATCCAGCCATCTATCCATTCCACGAAATGGGTGCCTTTTGCTTCCCTTTGATATTTTAAGTAGAAATTATGCACTGATACTGAATTTTAAAAGCTTGTTATTTTAAATGAAGTGCACGTTAATATACACCACATGGATCATTTAATAAATCTGATTTTTCTTTACACGAATAAAGGATTAAGTAAGGGTTCTCTCTCTTTTTGGTCTATTTACACGTCAACCCTCTTCGCCCAATTCATTTGAGGAAAACGTTACTTTATTAAACTTTCATTATGTGTGAAACATGTATCATTCTTAATTTCGTGAACACCATATGGTCCAGTGCTCTTCACCGCATGAGGAGTAATGGCCGAGGAGTAATGGCCCCACAGTAACTTAATAGGTTTGATATTATATATCAGTGTATTTGTACAAGAGATACTTGATCAATGAGAAAATGTTGGATTTATCGCAAACATGCCTTTAAATAATATACTGAAAGAAATATGAATGCAACATGCAACAATTTCAATTATTTTTTTGAGTTACAGCTCATATGGAAATCAGTCATTTGATATAAATTAATTAGGCCCTAATCTATGGATTTTACATGACTGAGAATACAGATATGCTGTTGGTTACAGTTATTGTCATACATAAGACTGCCAGTCTCGTTGTGATTGACCGTTAGTTAACATAAACACTTTTAGTATCTCCAGGCCTCCACTCATACAAGCAGATGTGTAGCTTTGTAATATGTATAAAAGTCTAAATAAATTGAATACACACCATCACAATAAATCCAGTATTTATTTTTGTCAGGTCTGAAGAAACATGATATGAAAAAAAAAAAATTCAGAAGAAGGGAATATGAGTTGGCCTACTGTATGTTATCTAGCTATGCTCCATGTCGGTTCGTTTAGCTGACAAGATATGCTTATAAGTCCCACACCATTATTTTATATTATATGATTTTATAGTAAGAAGAATGTAATTGAATTTAGCTGAATAAAATAGAAATATATATATTTTTCCTCATATGAAGTGTCAATGTTGAGCATAAAAGTGATTATTTGAAACAGGTCCTTTAGTTGTGAATGATGCAATCCTTAGAATGTCTTAGAAATCAAAACGTATATGGGCTACATGATGCTATTGATGATTGGAGAAAGTAGAAAAAAAGCTTGCTCTCTGTTCCTTGACTTAGGCTGCACAGCTGAACCCCCCCCCCCCCCCCCTCCTTCCATTTGTTTTGTACACTGTTGCTACTCGCTGTTTATTATCTATGCATAGTCACTTCACCCCTACCTACATGTACAAATTACTTCTAGCCTGTACCCCCACACACTGACTCGGTACTGGTACCCCCTGTATATAGCCTCATTATTGTTATGTTATTCTGTTACCTTTTATAATTTTTTATTTTAGTTTATTTGGTAAATATTTTCTTAACTCTTCTTGAACTGCACTGTTGGTTAAGGGCATGTAAAGTAAGCATTTCACGGTAAGGTCATGTCACGCCCTGGTCTTAGTATTTTGTGTTTTCTTTCTTTATTTGGTCAGGCCAGGGTGTGACATGGGTTTATTTTGTGTTGTGTTATGTATGGGGGTTTTTCGTAGGTTTTGGGATTGTGGCTTAGTGGGGTTTTCTAGCATAGTCTATGGTTGCCTGAGGCGGTTCTCAATCAGAGGCGGTTCTCAATCAGAGGCAGATGATTCTCGTTGTCTCTGATTGGGAACCATATTTAGGCAGCCATATTCTTTGAGTGTTTCGTGGGTGATTGTTCCTGTCTTTGTGTTAGTTGTCACAAGATAGGCTCAGTCACTTTGGATTTTCTTTTTTCATTGTTTTGGAAGAGAAGAGAACGAGCGCCATTCTCCTTGCGGAGATGGTGCTAAATACATCAACACGGTCGGTCCCTGGGATTGGGCTGGCCAACACGATTCGTTTTGCTTGGAAGGAAAAGGAGTTGGAGCCTTTAGGACGGGAAACTTTTGGAAGGATAATATTGATGGGGATTCTAAAGCTGACGGTGAAGGACGTGTTTTGTTTCCAAGGCAACTCGTTGGAGGGAGCATACGATGTGGCACTATATACAGAGGAGAAACACGATGATATCCTGAGAAGGGCAAGAGCAGTGGGAGGCGAGAGGCCGATGAGCCACTATGAAATAACAAGCCTGGCGAAGAATAACTTTAGGGTTGTAACTGTCAACATTTACAACCCATACGTTAAGGATGAAGAGGTGAGGGCCTTTCTGGGGAGATACATGGATAACGTCTCCTCAGCAAGGCACCTCAAAGACTCCCTTGGGTTTTGGAATGGGAGGAGAGGCTTCCAGGCCCTCCTCAGAGAGGACCCAAAGGGACATGGTGGCTACCTCCATCCTCCTGCTATGTTCTCCCTAGGGGCTGACAGGGGGACGTTGTTTTATACACGTCAGCCCCCATTTTGCAGGCGCTGTATGGCCTACGGCCACATATTCGCCTCGTGCAGCACAAGAAAATGAAGATTTTGTGGATCTGAGGAACACGAGGCGAAGGATTGTGACAAGCCTAAGGCGTGCCACGGGTGTGGCTCGTCAGCACACCTGTGGCGGGGGTGCCCGGCTCGTCAGAGGTCATATGCGTCTGCGGCTGGGGGGGGAGCAGGAGCGGGGGATGGGGGAAGAAGAGGGGGGGAAGGAAGCAAGCCTCATGACCAGAGTACAGGTCCAGAGGGGAAGGCCGCAAGGAAGGAGGAGGAGCAAGAAGCGGCGGATGGAAGAGAGAAGGAAACGGAAGGCACGGGAGTAGGAAAACCAGGAAAAGCGGCGGAAGAAGGCAACCGAGTGGAGGAGCATGAGAGAGAAGAAAGCGAAGGAGGAGTGTTGGAGAAGGAGACGGTGGAAGAGCAAGTGGACTGGGGGGAAAGTGCCCTGGTGGAAGAGATGAGGGGTATGGTGGAGGAGCTGGTGGGGGGGGAGGGTGGTATCTCTCCACTACCGCCATCACCAAAGAAGAGAATGAAGAGGAGGGTGCGATTGGCCGACAGTGAGAGGGAGGGGATGGCCAAGAGAGTGATGGGTTTCCCCAGGCCCTCAACTTCTGTTGGGTGGGGACACACCTAACAAGACTCAGGACTGGGTACAGGAGGAGGTGGGGAGTTTTTTGTTTGGGGACTCAGCCTCCCCGATTTTTTTCCAATCCAGCTGCAGCACTGGGGAGGGGGAGGATTGTGGGGGTAGACCCAGGGTGCAGGGCACCCCGGAGCCAAACACTATTCCTGCATCCTGGGTTGGTGAGATGGAGGAAGTGGGGGGGATGTCGGGAGTACGGATGGTGTTTTCACCGGTAGATATGGAGCAGGGGAGCATCGGGTGAGTCTCCTGTTTTTGTTTTTTTCTGTCTGGGTTTAGAATTTGAGTGTATTACATGTTTTTATTTGATTCTTTCATGGGGTCTAATTTTACTTTTGTTACTTTAAATGTAAGGGGTTTAAGGGATTTTGTTAAGAGGAGGGCGGTTTTTAGTTATTTGGAGGGTGTGGGGTTTGATTTTTGTTTTTTACAGGAGGTTCACCTGAGGGATGGAGGGGATGTTAGTAGGTTTAAGAGGGAGTGGGACAAGGGGGAGTCGGTTTGGGGTATTGGGGGGGTGCACTCATCGGGGGTAGGGATTTTGTGTGGGCACAGGGAGGTAAAAGTGGAGGATTCTTTTGTGGTAATGCAGGGGAGGGTTATAGGGGTGGATGTCACGATAAGGGATTGTAAATTTAGATTAGTGGTGGTGTATGGGCCACAGGTGGTGGCAGACAGGAGGGAGATGGTGGACTGTCTGACGCCCCTGTGTGTCACAAATAGGAAATTAGTGATAGGGGGGGATTTTAATACAGATTTAGGAATAGGGGGGGATAGCAGTGCAGGCGCCATTACCAGGCTAATGGCTTGCCATGGTCTGGTTGATGGTGGTCTGCACACTACTCCGAAAATGGCCGGTCCTACATGGCGCAACTCCAGGGGGGTTGAGCGGAGGCTCGACTATATTTTTGTACCCAGGTCTTTGGGTAAGTTGTCTGGGCGGCTGTTGCCTGTTTTCTTTTCGGATCACGACGGGGTGCTCCTGCAGGTGGGGTCTCCAGTCTGCCTCTTTGGTAGGGGGTACTGGAAGTTAGATCGGGATGTGCTGGAGGAGCAGGCTTTTGTTGACAGGTTTTATGATTTCTTTTGGAGGCTTGAAGGCCTCCGGTCCATGTGCGAGGGGGTGTTAGAGTGGTGGGAATTAGTTAAGGTGAGGATTAGGGCTTTTATAATAGGGTATTGCAAGAGGAAAAAAAGGGAGGAGAGGAGGGAGGTGGATCGTATCCAAAGGTTAATTGAAATCGAGTATGAGGCAGGCAACCTCGGCGGGTCGTTTGACTGGGACAGATCCGCTACCCTAAAGGCGCAGCTCAGGGAGTTGCAGGAGCGGAAGGCTCGAGCTTTCCTGGAGCGTGCGCATAGTGGCTTTCTAGAACACAATGAGACTTGTTCCGCTATGTTCTTTAAGTCGGTTAGGGCCAGACAGAGTAGGAAGGTAATGCATGGCATTAGGGAAGAAAATGGTAGTATAGTTAGAGAACCAGAGGATATGGTCAGGGTGACAACTGATCATTTCCAAGGTTTATTTAAGGAAAGGGAAATAGATGTAGAGCAGGGAAATGTGTTTTTAGAACACTTGTCCAGGCGGTTGCCGGAGGACATTAGAGAAGTGATGGAGGCCCAGATTTCACTAGAAGAGGTTGAGAGCGCTCTTAGGAGGATGGGAAAAGGGAAGGTGCCTGGGATGGATGGGCTGCCGGCTGAGTTTTATCTCAAGTTTTGGGGTATACTTGGACCAGTGGTCCTCGAAGTCTTGAAGGCCATCCTTGAGACGGGGGTCCCGGGGGGATCAATGGCTGTTGGTGTGCTGTCACTTTTATATAAGAAGGGGGAAGTAACAGACCTTGGCAACTGGCGGCCATTGACCATGCTGTGCGTAGATTACAAGCTACTTGCAAAGGTTTTAGCAGACCGGTTGCGCACAGCCCTTCCCTACGTCGTTCATGAGGATCAGACGTGCGGGGTAGAGGGCCGCTCTATTAGATGGAACCTACAGTTAATCAGGGACTCCATCGCTTGGGTTGAAGATAGAGGACTGCCTTTAATGGTAGCAGCGCTAGATCAGGCGAAAGCCTTTGATCGCGTGAATAGATCCTTTTTATTCAGAGTGTTAGGTCGATTAGGATTTGGGGAGAAGTTCATAGGATGGATTCGTACATTATATGTCGGAGCGGGGTGCCGAGTTAGTGTAAATAGTCACTTGGGTGACGTTTTTGACCTCTCGTCTGGGGTCAGGCAGGGGTGCCCACTCTCGGCTCTCCTCTTCGTTCTGTACATGGAGCCTCTGGGGGCTGCCATTAGGGCAGACACAGGGGTGGAAGGCTTGTTGATCCCTGGAAGTGGTGGGCTGCGTGTTAAGATGACGCAGTACGCCGACGACACTTCCTTGCTGCTGTGCAAGGACTCGTGCCTGACAAGGTCCCTTGCCATCTTTGGGGATTTCACCCGAGCGTCGGGAGCGGTTCTGAACCATGCAAAGTCTTCCGTCAAGTTTTTCGGTAGATGGCGCGGTAGAACGGATGTGCCCGGGGGGTTATCTCTCTGTGAGGGGGCCCTGAGGATTCTCGGGGTCCATTTTGAGACCTCCGGCTCAGCGACGCTGAACTGGAACATGCGTATCGCAGTGGTACAGAGGAAGCTAGCAATGTGGAAGGCTAGGTATTTGTCTTTTATGGGCAAAGTCCTGGTCCTAAAGGTGGATGTGTTGCCGTCTCTTTTGTATTTGGCGTACATCTACCCATTGCCGGCTTGTCTGAGGAGGCCTCTAGTGAGGCTTGTGTTTCAGTTCATGTGGAGTGGCAGGTGCGAGTGGGTCGCCAGGGCGCGCATGATCTGTCCCATCGGGGAGGGAGGTAGGGGGGTACCACATTTCCCCCTCAAGCTGGACACAATTTTTGTTTCTTTCTTGTTAACGGAGCTTGCTCATCCAGTGATACACCCATCCGGTTACCTCCTGCGGGTGTTCTTCTCATATCAGGCGAGAAGCATAATGGTGTGGTCTAACACGGGTCCTCGGGCAGAACAGCTGCCGTGGCACTTTGGTCATGCGGCCAAGTGGCTGCGTGCGCACCCTGAGGTTGAAGTTGCCCGAGTAGGTTTAGATCACAGGCACCTGTACGAGGAGGCCAGAAAGGCAGGGAGTCCGGTGCCTGTAGTGGGCATCTCGGAAGTGGTCTGGGAGGGAGTGCAGACGCGGGGTCTGGACAACAGGCTCAAGGACCTGAATTGGTTGAGCCTCCATAGGTGCTTGCCGGTACGTTCCATCATGTACCGGTATAGTTTGGTGCAATCCCCCACCTGTCCAAGATCCTCTTGTGGCAGGGAGGAGACTGTGCGCCATGTCTTTTGGGACTGTGCCTTTGCCGGAGTAGTATGGTCTAGGGCACGGGTGTTGTTAGGTTTGGTAAGGGGGGATTTTGTATTGACGTGGGCCAGGTTAGAGAGAGGTGTAGGGAGAGCGAGAGGGACGGATAGGGACAGGTTTCTGCTCTGGCTTCTCATGAGTCTCTTTAAACGGGGGCTGTGGGAAGCCAGGCAGAACATGGTGAAGACAGGGAGAGATTGGGGGGTGGAAGGGATAGTGAGGAGGGTGGAAGGAGATTTGAGGGGGAGGATGAAGAGGGAGGAGAGGAAGTGGGGGCAGCATGCTGCTCGGGAGAGGTGGAAGGGGGGTTTAGGGCTGGGTGTCATTTAGATTTGTAAGGGGATAGATTAGGGATGGGGAGATAGGGAAAGGTATTTTGTAGGGTGACGGGAGGGAAGATGCTCCCCTGAGGTTTTGTTTGGGGTTTATGTTTAGTTAAATTAGTTAAATTAAAATACCATTATTTGAGTATGTATGAAAATTATGAGTTGTAAAGAATGAATGGTATTGAAGATAATAAATTATTTTTTATAAAAAAAAAAAAGATAGGCTCAGTCACTTTGGTTTTTCTTTTTTCATTGTTTTGGAAGAGAAGAGGACGTGAGCCGGGTGCGCCATTCTCCTTGCGGAGATGGTGCTAAATCCATCAACACGGTCGGTCCCTGGGATTGGGCTGGCCAACACGATTCGGTTTGCTTGGAAGGAAAAGGAGTTGGAGCCTTTAGGACGGGAAACTTTTGGAAGGATAATATTGATGGGGATTCTTAAGCTGACGGTGAAGGACGTGTTTTGTTTCCAAGGCAACTCGTTGGAGGGAGCATACGACGTGGCACTATATACAGAGGAGAAACACGATGATATCCTGAGAAGGGCAAGAGCAGTGGGAGGTGAGAGGCCGTTGAGCCACTATGAAATAACAAGCCTGGTGAAGAACAACTTTAGGGTTGTAACTGTCAACATTTACATGGAGATACATGGATAACGTCTCCTCAGCAAGGCACCTCAAAGACTCCCTTGGGTTTTGGAATGGGAGGAGAGGCTTCCAGGCCCTCCTCAGGGAGGACCCAAAGGGACATGGTGGCTACCTCCATCCTCCTGCTATGTTCTCCCTAGGGGCTGACAGGGGGACGATGTTTTATGCACGTCAGTCCCCATTTTGCAGGCGCTGTATGGCCTACGGCCACATATTCGCCTCGTGCAGCACAAGAAAATGCAGATTTTGTGGATCTGAGGAACACGAGGTGAGGGATTGTGACAAGCCTAAGGCGTGCCACGGGTGTGGCTCGTCAGCACACCTGTAGCGGGGGTGCCCGGCTCGTCAGAGGTCATATGCGTCTGCGGCTGGGGGAGGAGCAGGAGCTGGGGATGGGGGAAGAAGAGGAGGGGAAGGAAGCACGCCTCATGACCAGAGTACAGTATCTCTCCACTGCCGCCATCACCAAAGAAGAGAATGAAGAGGAGGGTGCGATTGGCCGACAGTGAGAGGGAGGGGATGGCCAAACACTATTCCTGCATCCTGGGTTGGTGAGATGGAGGAAGAGGGGGGGAGTACGGATGGTGTTCTCACCGGTAGATATGGAGTAGGGGAGCATCGGGTGAGTCTCCTGTTTTAGTTTTTTTCTGTCTGGGTTTAGAATTTGAGTGTATTACATGTTTTTATTTTATTATTTCATGGGGTCTAATTTTACTTTTGTTAGTTTAAATGTAAGGGGTTTAAGGGTTTTTGTTAAGAGGAGGGCGGTTTTTAGTTATTTGGAGGGTGTGGGGTTTGATTTTAGTTTTTTACAGGAGGTTCACCTGAGGGATGGAGGGGATGTTAGTAGGTTTAAGAGGGAGTGGGACAAGGGGGAGTCGGTTTGGGGTATTGCACTCATCGGGGGTAGGGATTTTGTGTGGGCACAGGGAGGTAAAAGTGGAGGATTCTTTTGTGGTAATGCAGGGGAGGGTTATAGGGGTGGATGTCACGATAAGGGATTGTAAATTTTGATTAGTGGTGGTGTATGGGCCACAGGTGGTGGCAGACAGGAGGGAGATGGTGGACTGTCTGACTCCCCTGTGTCACAAATAGGAAATTAGTGATAGGGGGGGATTTTAATACAGATTTAGGAATAGGGGGGATAGCAGTGCAGGCGCCATTACCGGGCTAATGGCTTGCCATGGTCTGGTTGATGGTGGTCTGCACACTACTCCGAAAATGGCTGGTCCTACATGGCGCAACTCCAGGGGGGTTGAGCGGAGGCTCGACTATATTTTTGTACCCAGGTCTTTGGGTAAGTTGTCTGGGCGGCTGTTGCCTGTTTTCTTTTCGGATCACGACGGGATGCTCCTGCAGGTGGGGTCGCCAGTCTGCCTCTTTGGTAGGGGGTACTGGAAGTTAGATCGGGATGTGCTGGAGGAGCAGGCTTTTGTTGAGGGGTTTTATGGTTTCTTTTGGAGGCTTGAAGGCCTCCGGTCCATGTGCGAGGGGGGTGTTAGAGTGGTGGGAATTAGTTAAGGTGAGGATTAGGGCTTTTATAATAGGGTATTGCAAGAGGAAAAAAAGGGAGGAGAGGAGGGAGGTGGATCGTATCCAAAGGTTAATTGAACTCGAGTACGAGGCAGGCAACCTTGGCGGGTCGTTTGACTGGGAGAGATCCGCAACCCTAAAGGCGCAGCTCAGGGAGTTGCAGGAGCGGAAGGCTCGAGCTTTCCTGGAGCGTGCGCATAGTGGCTTTCTAGAACACAATGAGACTTGTTCCGCTATGTTCTTTAAGTCGGTTAGGGCCAGACAGAGTAGGAAGGTAATGCATGGCGTTAGGGAAGAAAATGTAGAACCAGAGGATATGGTCAGGGTGACAACTGATCATTTCCAAGGTTTATTTAAGGAAAGGGAAATAGATGTAGAGCAGGGAAATGTGTTTTTAGAACACTTGTCCAGGCGGTTGCCGGAGGACATTAAAGAAGTGATGGAGGCCCAGATTTCACTAGAAGAGGTTGAGAGCGCTCTTAGGAGGATGGGAAAAGGGAAGGTGCCTGGAATGGATGGGCTGCCGGCTGAGTTTTATCTCAAGTTTTGGGGTATACTTGGACCAGTGGTCCTCGAAGTCTTGAAGGCCATCCTTGAGACGGGGGTCCCGGGGGGATCAATGGCTGTTGGTGTGCTGTCACTTTTATATAAGAAGGGGGAAGTAACAGACCTTGGCAACTGGCGGCCGTTGACCATGCTGTGTGTAGATTACAAGCTACTCGCAAAGGTTTTAGCAGACCGGTTGCGCACAGCCCTTTCCTACGTCGTCCATGAGGATCAGACGTGCGGGGTAGAGGGCCGCTCTATTAGATGGAACCTACAGTTAATCAGGGACTCCATCGCTTGGGTTGAAGATAGAGGACTGCCTTTAATGGTAGCAGCGCTAGATCAGGCGAAAGCCTTTGATCGCGTGACCTAACACTTTTTATTCAGAGTGTTAGGTCGATTAGGACTTGGGGAGAAGTTCATAGGATGGATTCGTACATTATATGTCGGAGCGGGGTGCCGAGTTAGTGTAAATAGTCACTTGGGTGACGTTTTTGGCCTCTCGTCTGGGGTCAGGCAGGGGTGCCCATTCTCGGCTCTCCTCTTCGTTCTGTACATGGAGCCTCTGGGGGCTGCCATTAGGGCAGACACAGGGGTGGAAGGCTTGTTGATCCCTGGAAGTGGTGGGCTGCGTGTTGAGATGACGCAGTACGCCGACGACACTTCCTTGCTGCTGTGCAAGGACTCGTGCCTGACAAGGTCCCTTGCCATCTTTGGGGATTTCACCCGAGCGTCGGGAGCAGTTCTGAACCATGCAAAGTCTTCCGTCAAGTTTTTCGGAAGATGGCGCGGTAGAACGGATGTGCCCAGGGGGTTATCTCTCTGTGAGAGGGGCCCTGAGGATTCTCGGGGTCCATTTTGAGACCTCCGGCTCAGCGACCCTAAACTGGAACATGCGTATCGCAGTGGAAAAGAGGAAGCTAGCAATGTGGAAGGCTAGGTATTTGTCTTTTATGGGCAAAGTCCTGGTCCTAAAGGTGGATGTGTTGCTGTCTCTTTTGTATTTGGCGTACATCTACCCATTGCCGGCTTGTCTGAGGAGGCCTCTAGTGAGGCTTGTGTTTCAGTTCATGTGGAGTGGCAGGTGCGAGTGGGTCGCCAGGGCACGCATGCTCTGTCCCATCGGGGAGGGAGGTAGGGGGTACCACATTTCCCCCTCAAGCTGGACGCAATTTTTGTTTCTTTCTTGTTAACGGAGCTTGCTCATCCAGTGATACACCCGTCCGGTTACCTCCTGCGAGTGTTCTTCTTGTATCAGGCGAGAAGCGTAATGGTGTGGTCTAACACGGGTCCTCGGGCGGAACAGCTGCCGTGGCACTTTGGTCATGCGGCCAAGTGGCTGCGTGCGCACCCTGAGGTTGAAGTTGCCCGAGTAGGTTTAGATCACAGGCACCTGTACGAGGAGGTCAGAAAGGCAGGGAGTCCGGCGCCTGTAGTGGGCATCTCGGAAGTGGTCTGGGAGGGAGTGCAGGCGCGGGGTCTGGACAACAGGCTCAAGGACCTGAATTGGTTGAGCCTCCATAAGTGCTTGCTGGTACGTTCCATCATGTACCGGTATAGTTTGGTGTAATCCCCCACCTGTCCAAGATCCTCTTGTGGCAGGGAGGAGACTGTGCGCCATGTCTTTTGGGACTGTGCCTTTGCCGGAGTAGTATGGGCTAGGGCACGGGTGTTGTTAGGTTTGGTAAGGGGGGATTTTGTATTGACATGGGCCAGGTTAGAGAGAGGTGTAGGGAGAGCGAGAGGGACGGATAGGGACAGGTTTCTGCTCTGGCTTCTCATGAGTCTCTTTAAACGGGGGCTGTGGGAAGCCAGGCAGAACATGGTGAAGACAGGGAGAGATTGGGGGGTGGAAGGGATAGTGAGGAGGGTGGAAGGAGATTTGAGGGGGAGGATGAAGAGGGAGGAGAGGAAGTGGGGGCAGCACTAAGCTCGGGAGGGGTGGAAGGGGGGTTTAGGGCTGGGTGTCATTTATATTTGCAAGGGGATAGATTAGGGACGGGGAGATAGGGAAAGGTAGTTTGTAGGGTGACGGGGAAGGAAGATGCTCCCCTGAGGTTTTGTTTGGGGTTTTTGTTTAGTTAAATTAGTTAAATGAAAATTTAAAAAATTGAGTATGTATGAAAATTATGAGTTGTAAAGAATGAATGGTATTGAAGATAATAAGTTATTTTTTATAAAATAAAAAAAAGATAGGCTGTATAGGTTTAGTATGCCCTTCATGGGTGAATGCCGTTCTCAACTTCATCGAGCAGATGGCAGACAGCAAGCGGTTTGCTGATGTCAACGTTGTGAACGAAGTGGTGGTGGTGGTGGGGTTATGGTATGGGCATGCATAAGCTATGGACAACGAACACAATTGCATTTTATTGATGTCAATTTGAATGCACAGAGATACTGTGATTAGGTTTATTCCGCAGCCATCACCTCAAAATTTCAGCATTACGATGTACTGCCAACATTGCAAGAATCTCTACATAATTCTTGGAAGCTGTAAATGTCCCAGTTCTTCCATGGCCTGCCTACTCAGACATGTCACCCATTGAACACGTTTGGGATGCTCTGGATTGGTGTGTACGACAACGTTTTCCAGTTCCTGCCAATATCCAGCAACTTCGCACAGCCATTGAAGTGGAGTGGGACAACTTTCCACAGGCCACATTCAACAGCCTGATCAACTCTATGTGAAGGAGATGTGTCACGCTGCATCAGGCAAAAGGTGGTCACAACAGATGCTAACAGGTTTTCTGATCCACGGCCCTACCTTTTTTTACGTACAGTATCTGTGACCAAAAGATGCATATCTGTATTCTCAGTCATGAAATCCATAGATTAGGGCCTAATGAGTTAATTTCCATTGAAGTGTAGTTTGTAGCAGTGTAACTTGATCTGATGGAATGGCTTGTCCGGCACTTTGTGAAAACCAAGAGTGCATTGAGTGAATGTTGGAAGGAGATCCTGGTTCCTTTCTAAACATAGCAATGTGAATACACAGGATTCGGACCACAACATAGGTGAAGTGTATGAAAAAGAGTTGAGTCCACATTCAAAGGCAAAGGATTGAGATCGGTTCTTTTAAAGAGGACTGTGTGTGAACACACCCTAAGGGGAAGTTCACTCTACTCTGAGCTAGACACAGCCAACAGCACAGTGGCTACAGCAGTATGCTTATAGGACAATTATATCAGTACAGTTATACTCAAAACAGTATAGGACATACATTACATGCAGGCTGCTGCTCTCTGCTATCTGCTGTCCCATCAGTGCAGCAGAGGGAGAACTCAGTCCTGCTCTGAGACCTGCCATCATGTCTTATCTCATCTCCACTCCTCATGCTCTCTGTGTATCGCTCTGGGTAGAAGTTGCCTTTAGGTACAGCTCTAGGATCAGCTCACCCTCTCAATATCCTAAACGTACCGATATAGATGGAAAGCAAATCTGAACCTTAAATCAGTTTGCACGGGCAACTTCATCCACTGTGTGTGTGTGTGTGTGTGTGTGTGTGTGTGTGTGTGTGTGTGTATGTGTGTATCTAATCTATCTGAGTGTGTGTGTGTGTGTTTATGGGTTTGAGCCATGTCTGCAGCCAGGCTACCCAGGAGGAGTTTGTTCAGAAGGAACGTTGTCATAATCCTGTTTTGTTGTGTTGTTTACCTCCAGGAGATCAGAAACATGCAGAATGAAGAGCTGATGGGGATCAGACGAGAGGAGGAAATGGAGATGTCTGACGATGACATGGAGGATACACACAACCCTGACGAATCAGGTACACACACACACTACACACACACCTGATATAAAAACTAACATTAACTACACACACACACCACAAACACTTTCGGGATATGGTTGCTTCCTTTTCTTCTTAGTTGTAGAATAGATCTGTAGCACAGCCCTCTGTCTCAGTGTCATCAGCTCATTCACTCTCTAAATGGACAAATTAAGTTGGAGAGGAGACCATGCAGAGACAATATAACGGGCTTCTCCAGGCTGAGTGTGTACGCGTGTGTACTTGTAGAACTGTGTGTGCGTGCGTGTCACTCTAATTGGGGATGCTCACAGCTGGAACTGTGTGTGTGCGCATACTTGTACACTTAAGTGTGTGTGTGTGTGTGTGTGTGTGTGAGAGAGTCAGAGAGAGAGAGCGTGTGTGTGTGCACTGCTGGTAGACACTCTGAGACAACTATCAATCATCCAGTAGCCCTTCTCTAAAGCACGTTTATGGCAAAATAACAGGTCATATATCAATATGGAGCAGGGGTGACAAACATGGGGGATTAGCTCATCTAGACTAAAACCAAATCGAAACTGTGTAGAAATGATAATGGACCTACATTCATACTGTTTATTGACTATGTCCAGCTCACCAATACAGTGTTTCCTCTGAAGTCATTTAGCTGTGGTGCTGCGCCACAAAATCATTGCCGCCACGGCAAAAAAACATAAACAAATCTTTCTGCTGAGGTGTACATTGAAGATACTGGAACAGTCCACAATTAATTTTCCTTTGCAAACAAAATAAGTAATGACCTGTTGTGATTGTTGTGTGAGAGAAATATTCCTTGAGGCGCATTCAAGAGTGCCATGAGGAGGGAAATTCAAGAATTGAATAAAGGCTGCAAAAATAGGCTACCTTTATTTAGCAGGTTACTAAACCTTTACCAGCGCACCAGTTTACACTTGATTTGGACTGCGTATGGTCTAATGAAGGAAAGTCTGAATAAATGTAATAATGAACTGATAATTAACTGAATTATCGAAAATTAATCAGCCTACCTGCTTGCACTTTGTGCAGGCTGTGTATCCATCTACCGCATTGTCCTTCCAATCTAGGGATTTCACTCTAGCAGCACCTGTTTCCACGATCGTGTCGTAGCCTATTCCCTTATCATAACCGTTCTTCTTTTTCTCCGGTTAGGCCTACATTAGTCATTTTCGTTTGAGATAAGCTATCCAGGGAAAGTAATCTGGGTAACATATGTCATATTCTCACTGGGGAGAGGGAAATAAACTCTGCGAGTGGACATATTAGAACGTTTTAGCACCACACGAGTAATGGACAGTTCCCAGGTCCACACCCACTCATGGATGAGTGGCTGGAGGCCTTATGTCTGCCTCAATGCTCATAGAATGGAATTCGCAACACAACAAGCTACTGGGTTTTTTCAAAGTCTTATCTTGATTTAAAATGTAATTGTTCTGAACCTAGAGCCGTCCCAAGGGTTGAAAGAATGTTGTCGTTCCACCAGTCAGCAGATTATTTTGCGGCTCACCAATGGGTAACCGTGGGTATCCGACCCCATGCAGGACTCTACTAATGATTAGCCCAATAGGGTAAATGCAGATAGGCAACCCCATGCTTCAACCAATTTATTTATAGCCACTATGCTGCTAAATTATTAACATGTTAATAATTTGTGAAAATAATTTTACCAACTTCTGGAGGTGGGAATTTTATTTCCACCTTTTCAGACCCCAAAAACAGTTCAACCCGTCCTCTCTGCAACCTTTTCCCCCCACTGCTAAACATTTTTCCAGAGGATACACTGAGCTAATAATAGCTGAAATGAAAAGTAGACCGTCAGGGAGCATAGAAAATACCAAAAACGACTGATTGAGGAATATTATTTGTACATTTTGAAGGAAATATAATGGAAAAAAGATGTTTTATCCTGAAAAACTCCCAGTCCTTAACGATTACAAGCATACACATAATAGGAAGCAGCAAACACTATGCTTAAAATATGGAGAGTAGTGCTCAGTAATGTGTTGTGATGGATTTTCCCCTAACATAAAGCTTTGTATTCAGGACAAAAGTAAATTGATTTGCCACATTTTTTTGCAGTATTACCTTAGTGCCCTGTTGCACACAGTGTCATGACATGACAATTTTTTATCGAATAATTACCTATTATGTTTGTTCGTGGATTAAATTAATCATGTAACATTTAACTCATTAGGAATTTGGGGCACCACAGGAGAAGTTGTTTACCGAGTTACCGTCTCCCGAATTAACTCAAGAATATACAGTTGAAGTCAGAAGTTTACATACACTTAGGTTGGAGTCATTAAAACTGGGTTTTCAACCACTCCACAAATGTCTTGTTAACAAACTATAGTTTTGGCAAGTCGGTTAGGACATCTACTTTGTGAATGACACAAGTCATTTTTCCAACAATTGTTTACAGACTGATTATTTCACATAATTCACTGTATCACATTTCCAGTGGGTCAGAAGTGTACATACACTAAATTGACTGTGCCTTTAAACAGCTTGGAAAATTCCAGAAAATGATGTCATGGCTTTAGAAGCTTCTGATAGGCTACATAATTTACATAATTTGAGTCAATTGGAGGTGTACCTGTGGATGTATTTCAAGGCCTACCTTCAAACCCAGTGCCTCTTTGCTTGGGAAAGAGGGAATCATGGGAAAATCTAAAGAAATCAGACCTCAGACAAAAATGTAGACCTCCACAAGTCTGGTTCATCCTTGGGAGCAATTTCCGAACGCCTGAAGGTGCCACGTTCATCTGTACAAACAATAGTACATTTCACATAAACACTATGGGACCACGCAGCCGTTATATCACTCAGGAAGAAGCCATGTTCTGTCTCCTAGAGATGAACTTACTTTGGTGCGAAAAGTGCAAATCAATCCCAAAACAACAGCAAAGGACCTTGTGAAGCTGCTGAAGGAAACAGGTACAAAAGTATCAATTTCCACAGCAAAACAGTCAAATGTCCTCTGGTCTGATGAAACAAAAATAGAACTGTTTGGCTATAATGACCATTGTTATGTTTAGAGGGAAAAGGGGGAAGCTTGCAAGGTGAAGAACACCATCCCAACCGTGAAGCACAGGGGTGTCGGCATCATGTTGTCGGGATGCTTTGCTTCAGGAGGGACTGGTGCACTTTACAAAATAGATGGCATCATGAGGTGGGAAAATTACGTGGATATATTGAAGCAACATCTCAAGACAACAGTCAGGAAGTTAAAAACTTGGTCGCAAATGGGACTTCCAAATGGATAATGACCCCAAAGTTGCGGCAAAATGGCTTAAGGACAACAAAGTCAAGGTATTGGAGTGGCCATCACAAAGCCCTGACCCCAGTCCTATAGAAAATTTGTGGGCAGAACTGAAAAAGCGTGTGCGAGCAAGGAGGCCTACAAACCTGACTCAGTTACACCAGCTCTGTCAGGAGAAATGGGCCAAAATTCACCCAACTTATTGTGGGAAGCTTGTGGAAGGCTACCCGAAATACTAATTGAGTGTATGTAAACGTCTGACCCACTGGGAATGTGATGAAATAAATAAAATATTAAATAAATCACTCTCTCTGCTATTATTCTGACATTTCACATTCTTAAAATAAAGTGGTGATCCTAACTGACCTAAGACAGGGAATTTTTACTAAATGTCAGGAATTGTGAAAAACAGAGTTTAAATGTATTCAGCTACGGTGTACATTTAAACTTCAACTGTATGTTTATCGATAACAGTCACTAATTGATAATTTCCTCATATCAGTATCATTCTGAACGTTGCAGACTTCTTAAATCTGCACAAACCCGAGTCTTTCTAATCATTCCGTACCACACAAATTGATTTGATTATTTATTTACTAACAAACTAAATGATAACACAAGATACACACACACGGTATAGGTTATTGATTAGAAACTTAATAAGGTTAGACAACAATATGACACTTGTTACACAAGATGGAGAGTTAAAGTGAGAGAGAAAGCAAGAGAGAAAGGGAGGCAACACTTGTATACACTCACAGTAACCCTAATACCTGCCCCGAATGCCGCTCTTTTGTGTAAGAAGTAATGCATGTATTTACGTGTTGAATGTCTTTGTCTGGTATCTCTGTTGGGCCCAGGCCTTCGTGGAAAGGGTTCCGCTTTGTGAGAAGGGTTTCGATTGGGCCTTCTTCTTCGGATGGCCTTCTCCTTCGTTCTCAGGTGTAAGTCTCTGATTGTTCACAATGTCACAATGTCCTTCTTATTAGTTGTCTGTTTACTTGCACTCATTCTGGAAGAGTGGCCTTCTGAGGACGGCTAATCAACCGTGTCGATGATCCCCAGACAGGTGATGAGAGCAGTGTAGGCGACGAGGATTTGAAGAGAATAACCGGATGGTCCTACTTAAATTCACTTTCTTAGATACAGTACTTTAGAACAGCTACTGAACCGTAGCATTTATTGTTAGAGGTTCAATTGTCTTCAACCTCGTGTTGAGTTCCAGGGTTGTGACAAATGTTGACCTAGCTGCAGCTTGTGGTCCATTTAGTCTGGTATGTTAATTCTTAACTTTAATACCCTCTGTAATAAAGGGGGTGTTTTTGTCTTGCTGACACGCTCTCTGGGCTCCCTGGAGCGTGGATAGTTACGAGGCAAAGTATCCTAATTACTATGAGGTCGTTAGAGAACAAAAAATCACAATCCTATCGTCACAAAAACGTTCTCTTCATCCTCGATAATTTCTACACCACGTAAAGGATGTAAACCTGATATACACAGCGTAAAAGCTCAAGTTACAATGTTTTCGTTATAACATCTTTATATCAGTTTTAATGACATCATAAAATAGACGTTCATTTTCCATATTCCATCTCTCATCATTCCCAACATTTAGGTGATGAAATGTATTGTCCAGGGTTCATTGTTTGATGTTGAAGTTTTGGGCGGCAAACTCTTCTGTAACAAAAAGACATTTCCATTCACCCATACTAAAGACCAGAAAGGAGTCATCTGCTGCATAACAATATTCGATTGACGTGAGGTGTCATAAAACCACCATATCAACCCCCCCCCCCCCTCCCTCTGCGGGTGAGAGGGTTCTGTAGACGCTGATCCACTGTCCTGATCTTTGGAAATGCTCCTAGTGGCTAGTGCAGGCAAGCTTAAATCAGTTTTACCAAATTCTTACCAGCATGTCACTGTGGCTTCTGTGCAACCAGGGAGAAAAAAATCCTCGACCACCTTTACTCCACACAGAGATGCATAAAAAGCTCTCCCCCGCCCTCCATTTGGCAAATCTGACCATAATTCTATCCTCCTGATTCCTGCTTACAAAGGCAAAACTAAAGCAGGAAGTACCAGTGACTCGCTCAATACGGAAGTGGTAAGATGACGTGGATGCTACACTACAGGACTGTTTTGCAAGCACAGGCTGAAATATGTTCTGGGATTAATTTGTAATGTTTTAATGTTTTAATTTATTTAACCAGCCTTTATTTAACCAGGAATGGCTCATTGAGATTAACATCTATTTTTCAAGAGCGCCCTGGCCAAGATAGGCAGCACCAAGTCATTACAAAAAAATTACAGACAGACATGAAAAAACTACAAGTAATCTAGTAAAAACCATTGAATTCACAAGAGTATAAAACAGCAAATTAAAATCATTGACACGTCAGGGAATCAGCCTCAAAATCCTTCATCAGTGATTTAAAAACACCAATCGGAAACAAGTTCTTCCAGTTTAAAAGTATTTTGTAAGGTGTTCCAAGACGATGGCACAGAGTACATGAAAGCCCTTTTACCAAATTCAGTTCAGACATTTGGAAACAGTTAGCAGGATAAAGTCCAGCGAACGAAGAAAGTACCCACCACATTTCTGAACAATAAAAATGCACAAATAGGTAATAAACCCAAAATGGCTTTGTAAATAAAAGTATACCAGTGACTGAGCCTACGAGTGACTAGAGAAGGCCAGCCAACCCTGGTATACAAAGTGCAGTGGTGCGTAAGGGTTTTGCAGTTTAAAATAAATCTCAAAGTGCCATAGTAAATAGTGTCAATTCTCAAACACTGAGCGGAAGCATTCATATATAAAATATCCCCATCCAATGCCATTGAGGAATACGCCACCTCAGTCATCGGCTTCATCAATAAGTGCATCCCCACAGTGACTGTACCTGCATATCCCGACCAGAAGCCATGGATTACAGGCAACAACCGCATCGAGCTAAAGGCTAGAGCTGCCGCTTTCAAGGAGCGGGAGACTGATCCGGACGCTTATAAGAAATCCCGCTATCCCCTCAGACGAACCATCAAACAAGCAAAGCGTCAATACAGGATTAAGATTGAATACTGCTACACCAGCTCTGACGCTCGTCGGATATGGCAGGGCTTGAAAACTATTAAGGACTACAAAGAGAATCTCAGACGTGAACTGCCCAGTGACGCGAGCCTACCAGACGAGCTAAATGCCTTTTATGCTCGCTTCGAGGCAAGCAACACTGAAGCATGCACGAGAGCACCAGCTGTTCTGGATGACTGTGTGATAACGCTCTCCGTAGCCTATGTGAATGAACAAAACCTTTAAACAGGTCAACATTCACAAAGCTGCTGGGCCAGACGGATTACCAGGACGTGTAATCAAAGCATGCGTGGACCAACTGTCAAGTGTCTTCACTGACATTTTCAACCTCTCCCTGACCGAGTCTGTAATACCTGCATGTTTCAAGCAGGCCACCATAGTCCCTGTGCCCAAGGAAGCGAAGCTAACCTGCCTAAATGATTACCGCCTGTGATACTCATGTCGGTAGCCATGAAGTGCTTTGAAAGGCTGGTCATGGCTCACATCAACAGCATCCTCCCAGACACACTAGACCCACTCCAATTTGCGTACCGCCCCAACAGATCCACAGATGACACAATCTCAATCGCACTCCACACTGCCCGTTCTCACCTGGATAAAAGGAACACCTATTTGAGAATGCTGTTCAATGACTACAGCTCAGCGTTCAACAACATAGTGCCCACGAAGCTCATCACTAAGCTAAGGACTCTGGGACAAAACACCTCCCTCTGCAACTGGATCCTTGACTTCCTGACGAGCTGCCCCCAAGCTGGTCCAGCTGATCCTTAACACTGGGGCCCCTCAGGGGTGTGTACTTAGCCCCCTCCTGTACTCCCTGTTCACCCACGACTGTGTGGCCAAACACAACTCCAACACCATCATTAGGTTTGCTGACGACACAAAAGTGTCGACAACGATGAGGCGGCCTATAGGGAGGAGGTCAGAGAACTGGCAGCGTGGTGGCAGGACAACAGCCTCTCCCTCAATGTGAGCAACACAAAGGAGCTGATCATGGACTACAGGAAAAGGCGGGCCGAACAGGCCCCCATTAACATCGACGGGGCTGTGGTGTCCACATCAACAACTAACTATAATGGTCCAATAGATACCAAAACAGTCATGAAGAGGGCACACCAAAACATTTTCCCCCTCAGGAGACTGAAAAGATTTGGCATGGGTCCCCAGATCCTCAAAAGGTTATACAGCTGCACCTGACCAGTTGCATCAGTAGGGCATCCTGACCAGTTGCATCACCGCCTGGTATAACCACTGCTAGACATCTGACCGTAAGGTGCTACAGAGGGTAGTGCAAACGGCCCAGTACATCACTGGGGCCAAGCTTCCTGCCATCCAGGATCTATATACAGTGGCTTGCAAAAGTATTCACCCCCATTTGTCCTATTTTGTTACCTTACAACCAGAAATGTACACATTTTTTGGGAGGGTTGTATATCATTTGATTTACACAACATGCCACTTTGAAGATGCAAAAAAATCTTGAGGGTACATAACTATTCAATCCCCACCCCCCTCTATGTCAATACTTTGTAGAGCCACCTTTTGCTGAAATTACAGCTACAAGTCTCTTGGGGTATATATCTATAAGCTTGGCACATCCAGCCATGTATTTTTGCCCATTCTTCAAAACTGCTCCAGCTCCTTCAAGTTGGATGGGTTCCGCAGGTGTACAGTAAGTAAAAGTCACACCACAGATTCTCAATTGGATTGAGGTCTGGGCTTTGACTAGACCATTCCAAGACATTTAAATGTTTCCCCTTAAACCACCAAACCCCTTAAACCACCTGAGTGTTACTTTAGCAGAATGCTTCTACACCTGCATTGCTTGCTGTTTGGGGTTTTAGGCTGGGTTTCTGTACAGCACTTTGAGATATCAGCTGATGTACGAAGGGCTATATAAATAAATTTGATTTGATTTGATTGTCCTGCTGGAAGGTGAACCTCTGTCCCAGTCTCAAATCTTTGAAAGACTGAAACAGGTTTCCTTCAATAATTTCCCTATATTTAGCTCCATCTATCATTCCTTCAATTCTGACCAGTTTCCCAGTCCCTGCCGATGACAAACATCCCCACAGATTGATGCTCCCACCACCATACTTTACTATGGGTAGAGTGTTCTTGGGGTGATGAGAGGTGGAGGTTTGCGCCAGACATAGCGTTTTCCTTGATGGCCAAAAAGGTAAATTATAGTCTGATCTGACCAGAGTACCTTCTACCATATGTTTGGGGAGTCTCCCACATGCCTTTTGGCGAACACCAAACGTG
Source organism: Oncorhynchus kisutch (assembly GCF_002021735.2). Lineage (NCBI taxonomy): Eukaryota > Metazoa > Chordata > Actinopteri > Salmoniformes > Salmonidae > Oncorhynchus > Oncorhynchus kisutch. The sequence goes on along the minus strand of NC_034188.2, from coordinate 43,995,108 downwards.
TTTACTTATTTATTAGCGTCCCACCTGGCCAACATCCAGTGAGATTGCAGAGTGTCAAATTCAAATACAGAAATACTCATTATAAAAATTCAGAAAAGATACAACTATTAAACATAGGTTTAAAGATTTAACTTCTTGTGAATCCAACCACGTTCTCAGATTTAAAAAAATGCGTTACGGCGAAAGCATACCTTACAATTATTTGAGAACATAGCCCAGCAGACAAATCATCACAAACAGTAACCAGCCAAGTAGAAGAGTTACACATGTCAGAAATAGAGATAAAATTATGCCCTTACCTTTGATGATCGTCATATGTTTGCACTCAGAATACATTAATTTATTCAATAAATGTTTATTTTGTTCGATAAAGTCTCTCTTTATATCCGAAAACCTCCGTTTTGTTTGCGCATTTTCTTCAGTAATCCACAGGCTCAAACACAGTCACAATAGGCAGACAAAAAAATCCAAATTGTATCCATAAAGTTCATAGAAACATGTTAAACAATGATTATATAAAATGTTCAGGTTATTTGTAGCCTAAATGATCCAATCTAAATGATCCATATTTCAACCGGACAATAACGTCGTCAATATAAACAAGGCACTCTCTCTGGTTGCGCGCATGAAAAAGCTCTGTGACACAGCAGGGTTCACTCATTCAGACTGCTCTTACACTCTCATTTTTCCGAATACAAGCCTGAAACAATTTCTAAAAACTGTTGACTTCTGGTGGAGGCGTAGGAACTGCAATTTGAGTCCGAAGTCAATGGATACTGTAATGGCATTGAATAGAAAACAAATGGATTTCGCACCATACTTCCTGAATAGATTTTTCTCAGGTTTTCGCCTGCCAAATCAGTTCTGTTATACTCATCCGACATTATTTGAACAGTTTTGGAAAGTTTAGAGTGTTTTCTATCCAAATCTACTAATTATATGCATATCATATCTTCTGGGCCCGAGTAGAAGGCAGTTTAATTTGGGCATGCTTTTCATCCAAAATTCCAAATGCTGAAGATACCCTAGAGAAGTTAAGCAATGGCTTTTTTTCTGGCCACTCTTCTGTAAAGCCCATCTCTGTGGAGAGTACGGCTTAAAATGGTCCTATGGACAGATACTCCAATCTCCACTGTGGGGCTTTGCATCTTTGGTCTCTGTTTTGCCTCTCTGATTAATGCCCTCCTTGCCTGGTCTGTGAGTTTTGGTGGGCAGCCCTCTCTTGGCAGGTTTGTTGTGGTGCCATATTCTTTCAATTTTTTTATAATGGATTTAATGGTGCTCCGCGGAATGTTCAAAGTTTCTGATATTTTTTTATATCCCAACCGTGATCTGTACTTCTCCACAACTTTGTCCCAGACCTGTTTGGAGAGCTCCTTGGTCTTCATGGTGCCGCTTGCTTGGTTGTGCCCCTTAGTGGTGTTGCAGACTCTTTCAGAACAGGTATATATATATATACACTGAGATCATGTGACAGATCATGTGAAACTTCGATTGCACACAGATGGACTTTATTGAACTAATTATGTGACTTCTGAAGGTAATTGGTTGCACCAGATCTTATTTAGGGGCGTCATAGCAAAGGGGGTGAATACATATGCACGCACGACTTTAAAAAATAAAATACAAATATTTATTTTTACTTCTTATGGCTAGCGGAACCCCTCGACAACATTCCCCTGAAAAGGCAGCGTGCGAAATTCAAAAATATATTTCTTAAATATGTAACTTTCATACATTCACAAGTGCAATACACCAAATGAAAGAAACTTATTGTTAATCTACCCATCGTGTCCGATTTAAAAAAGGCTTTACCACGAAAGCACAACATATGATTATGTTAGGTCAGAGCCTAGTCACAAAAACACACACAGCCATTATCCAGCCAAAGAGAGGAGTCACAAAAAGCAGAAATAGAGATAAAATGAATCAGTAACCTTTGATGATCTTCATCCTATGACACTCATAGGACTTCATGTTACACAATACATGTATGTTTTGTGCATATTTATATAAAAAAATCTCAGTTTACATTGGCGTGTTATGTTCAGTAATTTTTTGCTTCCAAAACATCCGGTGATTTTGCAGAGAGCCACATCAATTTACAGAAATAGTCATCATAAACTTTAATATAAGATACAAGTGTTATGCACAGAATTAGAGATATACTTCTCCTTAATGCAACCGCTGTGTCAGATTTCAAAAAAACTTTACGGAAGAAGCAAACCATGCAATAATCTGAGTACGGCACTCAGACAACAAATCAAGCCATACAGATATACGCCATGTTGGAGTCAACAGAAGTCAGAAATAGTGTTAGAAATATTCACTTACCTTTGATGATCTTCATCAGAATGCACTCCCAGGAATCCCAGTTCCACAAAAAAAAATGTGATTTGTTCGATAAAGTCCAACATTTATGTCCAATTACCTCCTTTTGTTAGCGCTTTCAGTTCACATATCCAAACTCACGATGCGCGGGCAGGTCCAGGCGAAAGTTCAGATGAAAAGTCATATTACAGTTTGTAGAAACATGTCAAACGGTGTATAGAATCAATCTTTAGGATGTTTTTTTCATAAATCTTCAATAATGTTCCAACCGGAGAATTCAGAAATGCAATGGAATGCAAGCTAACTCTCACGTGAACGAGCGTGACCAGCTCGTGGCACTCTGATAGACCACTGACTCATTCAGCTCCCATTCCCCCCTCCTTTACAGTAGAAGCATAAAGACTGTTGACATCTAGTGGAAGCATTATGAAGTGCAATTTGACCCCATAGACACTGTATATTCGATAGGAAAATAGTTAAAAAACTACAAACATCAGATTTCCCACTTCCTGGTTGGATTTTTCTCAGGTTTTCACCTGCCATATGAGTTCTGTTATACTCAGACATCATTCAAACAGTTTTAGAAACTTCAGAGTGTTTTCTATCCAAATCTACCAATAATATGCATATATTAGCAACTGGGACTGAGTAGCAGGCAGTTTACTCTGGGCACGCTTTTCATCCAAACGTGAAAATGCTGCCCCCTAACCCAAACAGGTTTTAAACAAGTAATGTTTTACATTTCACTTCACCAATTTGGACTATTTTGTGTATGTCCATTACATGAAATCCAAATAAAAATCTATTTAAATTACCGGCAGTAAAAATGCCAAGGGGGATGAATACTTTTGCAAGGCACTCTAATAGGCGTTGTCAGAGCAAAGACCATAAAATTGTTAGACTCCAATCACCCAAGTTGTCTCTTCTACCGCACGGCAAGCGGCACCGGAGTGCCGAGTCTAGGACCAAGAGGCTCCTCAACAGCTTCTACCCCTCATCCTGTCTGTTCAATAGGACAGGTTAGAGTTTCATGAGTAGTTCTCATCACATTGTCTTTCCTGTCTGTTCAATATAGGACAGGTTAGGATTTCATGAGTAGTTCTCATCACACTGTCTCTCCTGTTTGTTCAAAATAGGACAGGTAAGGATTTCATGTAGTTCTCATCACACTGTCTCTCCTGATTTAAATATAGGACAGTTTAGGATTTCATGAGAATTTCTCATCACACTGTTTCTCCTCTCTGTTCAATATAGGACAGGTTAGGATTTCATGAGTATTTCTCATCACACTATCTCTCCTGTCTGTTTATTATAGGACAGGTTAGAATTTCAAAGCCTCTCCTGTAGAGTTGTAGTATGTCCTCAGATCATCAATAGACATTTGAAGGTTGTTTATACAGTTTAATGTTATGATACTGCAGTTGTGATGTTCTATGTCTCTTGTGCATGTGTGTGTGTGTGTGTGTAGGCCCTGTGTCCCAGGCGGAGGCTCTAAAGGAGGAGAATGACTCTCTGCGCTGTCAGCTGGATGCCTACAGAAACGAGGTGGAGCTGCTGAAGCAGGAGCAGGGCAAGAACCAAGAACACACACCTCCACAACACAGTGAAGAGGACACCTGCAGGCAGCAACAACTAACCTTTCTACAACAGGCACTACAGGGCATGCAGAAGGTATACTTCAACCACACCCACTATAGCTTAACTTTTTGCAGCAAGTCCTGCAGATTCTAGCTGGTGAGAGTCATAATCCGTTGGTTTTGCTTTCTGGGGTGACAAGTGGTTTTGATGAAAAGTCACTTTTAATGATGGAGGTGGATAGAGAACTGCCCTCTCAATCACACACACACACAGGTGCGTGCACACCTACACACAGCACTAATAAAGAGATGAGAGAGTGGTAGGGAGAGATGCAAGCTGAAAACAAGAGCAGCAGAGGGATGCACTCAAGAGTTAGATGGATGGTTAGAGAGAAAAAGAAAGAACAATAGAAAGACTTCAGAGGGAGAGAGTCATTCTAGAATCTGATCACTCTGCTGTCCTCGACGCTCTACAGAAACCAATACCAACCAGCTCGAAGGGTTTTCTATTAAAATCTCCCTCTCAGAGAAAACAACCATCATACTATTGGTAAGGTAAACAACCCTCTGAGGCAGGAAATCTGTTGCTCCCATCACCTGCTGGGTCATCAAATATCCTCAAGTTGTCAGCGGTCATAGTTAATAGAAATATATTTTTTTAAATGTTGGTTTTGAGCATAAATAATGTGTCGTCCTCCTGCTCATTTGAATAGACAGATGGTAATTACATTTCTAACACGCAAGTTTGAACATTTCCATGGAAAGATTAAATGAATGGATTAAAATGAGGAGGAAGAGACCAATTGGATGCTTCTTATTGCTCCATGCTAAATTACGTTATCATGCAGGCTCTGCCAAATTACCATCAAATATTATCAGCAGGTGACTTGAGTGTGCCCAGGTTCTATGAATTTCTTCCACTTGTGAGTCATGTTATACTTCCGTATTTCAGCCTAAACCCAACTGAGACTGTGATGGATAAGCTGAAATGGATGAAATGGAAATGTAGAAAGGACTTTTCAGCTCCTACGTGGTTCTAACTTGCAGCACCAGAGAGACTAGATAGATAAGCTATGAGCTAAAAGTTCCTACTCAATAGCAAACCCTGAAACATAAGCGCTAACTTGGTTTCCTCTCAAAAGGTGTTGCAAAAAAGGTTAATAACCAGCATGCGGCATATGCCTGTTGTAAGCAGGCATCTGTGGCTAACTGTGCCTCCTCTGTCTTAAGGGGGCTAGTTAACATTTGTGTCTTTAAAGATTAGTTAGCATCTGTAGCTAACTGTGCCTTCTCTCTGTAGCAGACCCTTAGTTAGCATCTGTGGCTAGCTGTGCCACCTCTGTAGCAGAAAAGTACAGGTTAAATAGTATATGTGGCTAACTGTATCTCCTCTCTGTTTGCAGCAACTGCTGAAGATGTGTGAAGAAAGGAAACAGCGGGAGGCAGAGATGGAGAAGACTGTGGAGGACAAACATCAGCTGGAGAGCCAAGTAAAGAGCCTCAAGGAAGGACTGCAGAGCCTGAAAACACTGACAACACACACACCACAGGTCAGTAACACACACACACAACACATGCACACTTTACAGCTTGTTTTTAAAAACTCCTGGGGTTTGAAATGGAATTACAATATCGGATTTGTGCTGTAATTGTAATGAAATTAGTTCAAAATCAGTTTCAATACATGAGAAATATTTCTGAAATAATTGGTCTGCTACTGGAACCCAGGCTGTGGTAGACTTGGATTACAGTGTATTTCATTTAATTCCAAATGGTATTGCATTTCTTCAATATCCCAGTGTCACCTGATCTACCCCTAATATATATATATTAGGGGTAGATCAGCTGACACTGGGATATTGAAGAAATGCAATTACATATATTCTAGTGTCCCCACTAGACATTGATTTCAAATAGTTAATTTGGAATCCCATAGGGAGAGGGTCAAATAGAATGCCATATACAGTAGTGAGAGAGAGACGGGTCATTTAGAATGGATAGAAAGAAGAGGGACAGGTCATTTAGTGTTATAAACCGTGTAATTTGGGTCCTGGATGCAGATTGGCTAAAACGGTATTTCAGTCATGTGTACTGTATATCAGACGATATACTACGAGTATGACACAAAAATACAGTTCTATTTAGGTTGGTAACCAGCTTATAATAGCAATAAGACACTTCTGGGGTTTGTGGTATATGGCCAATGCACACGGCCAATGGCTGTGTCCAGGCACTCTGCTTCGGGACTTGCCAAAGAACAGCACTTAGCCTTATTGCTTAAGTATGCCATATATAGAGAGAGACAGGTCAATCCTCTTTACATCAAACTGGCCTATTCAAACTAACTACTAGTTTCACCACCACTTTATCAGAGGAGGATGAGCTGGCCAATCAGCGGTGTACTTGCGTGCATATTTGTAATGTCCGGTACATGCCCGCACCATTACAACACAGAAAGCTGCTTTTTAACATTCTTAATTACCATTTTTTGGGGAAGGAAAACCATTTCACTCATATTGTAAGTAAATATAGGTCAATTTTCATAGAAATATGGAAACACTGGACAGTTACTTTAACATTAGCCATGTATCACCACTGCTTTTTAAAGCACAGCACCACACCTCCAACTACTCCTAGCTGACTAACTTCTTTACACTAAACCAGCCTGTGTAAACTGAAACCGCATTTTACATTCACCATGTGTCAACACCACTGTTTAGGGCACTGTGCCAACACGCAGACTAAAACATCTTCATACTAGCCATATTCTGTATCTAGATAGTAGGGATGTAACCATTCACAGACAGGCATCGGTCTCTGATTCAAATACAAATGTGTCGGTCTGCGAATACCAAACCGATCCAAATGTAACATGCATCGGTCAGACTGCATGTTACGTTTGTTAAAGTAACTGTCCAGTGTTTCCAGATCAAATTTTTTTCTCATATTATACTTTCTACCTTCCAAAAATACCTAATCTTTTGTGACAAATGATGCATCCTCTCCTTCAGGGTCAAACTGCATTTAACTGTGGTGACAGTCATTGATCTCTTAGTCGTGGCCAAAAGTTTTGAGAATTATATAAATATACATTTTCTAAGTCTGCTGCCTCAGTTTGTATGATGGCAATTTGCATATAATCCAGAATGTTATGGAGAGTGATCATATGAATGCAAAATCCCTCTTTGCCATGCAAATGAACTGAATCCCAAAAAACATTTCCACTGCATTTCACAGAAGGACCAGCTGACATCATGTCAGTGATTCTCTCGTTAACACAGGTGTGAGTGTTGACGAGTACAAGGCTGGAGATCACTCTGTCATGCTGATTGAGTTTGAATAACAGACTGGAAGCTTCAAAAGGAGGGTGGTGCTTGGAATCATTGTTCTTCCTCTGTGGGATATTGAAGAAATGCAATTACATATATTCTAGTGTCCCCACTAGACATTGATTTCAAATAGTTAATTTGGAATCCCATAGGGAGAGGGTCAAATAGAATGCCATATACAGTAGTGAGAGAGAGACGGGTCATTTAGAATGGATAGAAAGAAGAGGGACAGGTCATTTAGTGTTATAAAACGTGTCATTTGGGTCCTGGATGCAGAGTGGCTAAAACGGTATTTCAGTCATGTGTACTGTATATCAGACAATATACTACGAGTATGACACAAAAATACAGTTCTATTTAGGTTGGTAACCAGCTTATAATAGCAATAAGACACTTCTTAAGACAATGCCGTCGTCATTGCTTTGCACAAAAAGGGCTTCACAGGCAAGGATATTGCTGTCAGTAAGATTGCACCTAAATCAACCATTTATCGGATCATCAAGAACTTCAAGGAGAGCGGTTCAATTGTTGTGAAGAAGGCCTCAGGGCGCCCAAGAAAGTCCAGCAAGTGCCAGGACTGTCTCCTAAAGTTAATTCAGCTGTGGGGATCGGGGCACCACCAGTACAGAGCTTGCTCAGGAATGGCAGCAGGCACAGTGAGGTGAAGACTTATGGAGGATGGCCTGGTGTCAAGAAGGGCAGCAAAGAAGCCACTTCTTTCCAGGAAAAACATCAGGGACAGACTGATAATTCTGCAAAATACCTTTTGGGATAAAGTCATTTTCTCTGATGAATCCCCTTTCTGATTGTTTGGGGCATGCGGAAAAAAGCTTGTCCGGAAAAGACAAGGTGAGCACTTACCATCAGTCCTGTGTCATGCCAACAGTAAAGCATCCTGAGACCATTCATGTTTGGGGTTGCTTCTCAGCCAAGGGTGTGGGCTCACTCAGAATTTTGTCTAAGAACACAGCCATGAATAAAGAATGGTACCAACACATCCTCTGAAAGCAACTTCTCCCAACCATCCAGGAACAGTTTGGTGACGAACAATGCCTTTTCCAACATGATGGAGCACCTTGCCATGAGGCAAAAGTGATAACTAAGTGGCTCAGGGAACAAAACATTGATATTTCGGGTCCATGGAAACTCCCCAGACCTTAATCCCGTTGAGAACTTGTGGTCAATGCTCAAAAGGCAGGTGGACAAACAAAAACCCACAAATTCTGACAAACTCCAAGCATTGATTATGCAAGAATGGGCTGCCATCAGTCAGGATGTGGCCCAGAAGTTAATTGACAGCATGCCAGGGCGGATTTCAGAGGTCTTGAAAAAGAAGGGTCAACACTGCAAATATTGACTCTGCATCAACCTCATGTAATTGTCAATAAAAGTCTTTGACACACACTGAAATGCTTGTAATTATACTTCAGTATTCCATAGTAACATCTGACAAAAATATCTAAAGACACTGAAGCAGCAAACTTTGTGACACAAATACTAATTTCCATTCTCAAAACTTTTGGCCATGACTGTAAGTCAATTTGCATGCCGAACAACCACAGACACTATCAGTAGCCTAGTCAAACCGCTGACCAACGCAAGTTAGGTTCCTGATCTTGCACATGTACGCAGCACCTTCAGCATTTAAATAGTAATTTGGCTTGCGTGATATTAGGCTTTGTCATTGAACTAATAATCTATGTAGTTTGATTTTTTATTTAGAATGGAAAGTGTTTATGCAACAAATGTTAGTGCATCACATCGAAATGAATCGCATCGAATCGTTCTCTAATTAAACCGAATCATTTAAAACTAAAACATATCGTTCCTGGATTGTATTGGAGCCCTTGACTAGAGATGAGTATCTTTAAGATTTTAATGGTATTACTACTCTTACTGATACTGCTTATCGATCTGGTACTTTATCGGTTCTTTTTGTTCTTTTTTTAACAAAAAAAACGAAAGACATTAAGGCCAGAATTAACATTGCTTTATTTTCTGAAATGTTAAATAAAAAAAATTACTATTATTTTACAGCAAAAGAAACAGCAATGTTTTGAACAAATCCCTATTATAGGCTCTAATGTTGTGATGATGAAAATGTAAAACAAATAAAAAACTATTTTCCTGCAAAAAGAAAATACAGTGGTATAGAGCAACACGGGTGGGGCACGCAGGTAGCCTGCAAAAGGACTAACAGTTCTTATCAGTTCTTCTGGAGAAAGATCAATATATTTGCCTTCTCTGGCAGAAGTCAGGACCTCTCCTGGCTTATTGTGTTCCCTGCAGTCGAAAATACCCTCTCGCTGGGGGTGGAGGAGACTTGAGCACAGAGGTAGCTTGTTGCAATGTTTGTGAGGAGGGGCAGAGTAGCTCACTTCTCCCACCACCACATCACAGGATCTTCAGCAATGGGGATGGGAGGCAGGCCTTTGTAGAGCTCGACCTCTAGGTCAACACAATCGCTGAGGGTGAGGGACGAGGTGTTCTGTTGGATCGTCAACCTCAACTCCCTGTCCTCCTCTGAGAACAGCTCCTCCAAGGCACCCCTTGTTTTGTACAATGGAGGGACTGCCTCCTCCATTTCCTTCTCCTTCAGACTCCTCCTCCTGTTGCTGGTGCTCTGTGTCTGTCTTCTCCGGCTCCTTTGATAGCCTTGGGGTTGCTCCTGTCACACTCAACATTTGCTTTCCTCAGCCTGTCTCAGGTGGCGTCCCTCACCGGCCTCCCTTTAAATCTGGGGTCCATTGCTGTGGCCTCATGCAGGAAGGCATGAATATCCTTATCCTGATAGCGCTCAGAGAGATTTTCCCACACCTTCTCTTTGATGGTTGCCACAAACGTTGCATCTTCATGCTCCACAGTTTAGTGCTCTTCCAGTTGTTGGAGGATGGGTATGATCTGTCCACAGGTGGCATTATTTTCACATGACACATACATTGTGGATGTATAGAGGATTCTTATGAGCTGGACATACTCCTCAGCCTTATGGAAGTCCTCGTCCTTCAGACGATCCAGGTTGTCTTTGGTCAATGCTTTTTGCAGCCGTGGGTCCAAGGCTGCTGCTTGGATCGCTGGATTCCATCTTGTCTTGACATCAAGTATGAGTGAGTGTTGCGGAAGGCCTGAAACAACAAGAAAAAACAACATACATTTAATTACAGCACACTTGAATATTGAATTAATTGTTAAATGAGGGAATTTCAAAATAATACTTTAACAGGGTGAACTGGCTTCTTACTAAGTAAGACGCTGCTCCTTTTCCTTCAAGATTGTTTTGGACATTGAGGATCTCTTGAACCACACGACCACTGCTCTGATTCGGGCTGCCCATTTATCAATGGAAGTCATTTTGTAGATTTTCTGCGATGCCAGATTCAATGTGTGCACAAAGCATCCTATTTTTAGGATGTGTAGCCTCTTGATGGCAACATCCATATAGCCAGCATTATTAACAGTCACAGCTACAATCTTGCTTGCCTCTATCTCAAACTCTTCCAGAATGCCTGAGATCTCCTCTGCCACTACTTCGCCTGTTTGCGATTTGTATACTGCCCTGGTGTGGAGGACCTTCTGTTTTACACTGCCCTGGCTTGTGTAGGGCACTGTAACAGTGAGATAGTGGTCCTGACAGAGGCTGGTCCACCCATCTGATGTGATGGTCAGCTTTGGCATGTCCGTCACCTCAGTGATCACCATACCAGGTAGGAATTAATGTATCACTGAGGTAACTCCTGGAGGGAGGGGTATATTTGGGGTTTAGTAAATAGGAATAAATAGGAAATGTATTTTCTTAATTTCTCCAGTATCGAAAGCAGAACTGATAACATTGGAGCTTATCGATACTATGGTCTTTCATAATTTAGCCCCGGGGCCCGTTTAATACCGGGTTTCGGTACCCATCGCTACGCTTGACAGTACCAGTCAAAAGTTTTGACACACCTACTCATTCAAACGTTTTTCTTTATTTTTTTATATTTTTTTTTACATTGTAGAATAATAGTGAAGACATCAAAACTATGAAATAATATTTGAAAACATGTAGGGGAATGGTGCAAAGCTTGCCGCCATTAGACTCTGGGCAGTGGAAACGCGTTCTCTGGAGGGATGAATCACATTTCACCATCTGGCAGTCCGACGGACAAATCTGAGTTTGGTGGATGCCAGGAGAACGCTACCTGCCCAAATGCATAGTGCCAAATGTGAAGTTTGGTGGAGGAGGAATTATGGTCTGGGGCTGTTTTAGTGCCAGTGAATGGAATTCTTAACGCTACAGCATACAATGACATTCTAGCTGATTCTGTCCTTTCCTGTTGCAGCATGACAATGCCACCATGCACAAAGCGAGGTCCATACAGAAATGTTTTGTCGATATCGGTGTGGAAGAGCTTGACTGGCCTGCACAGAGCCCTGACAATCAACCCGATCGAACACCTTTGGGATGAATTGGAACGCCGACTGCGAGCCAGGCCTAATCGCCCAACATCAGTGGAAAGCCTTCCCAGAAGAGTGGAGGCTGTTATAGCAGCATAGTGGAGACCAACTCCATATTAATGCTCATGATTTTGGAAATAGATGTTTGAGGAGCAGGTGTCCACATATTTTTGGTCATGTATTGTACCTTACTTAGATTAGATTACCACTAGGCGCTGAAATGTGTCCCCAAGCAGTGATCCATGGGAAATATGGTCATTATAGCATGCGTACTTACAGAGATGAATCATTGGAAGGAAGATGAATCAATTTGCAGAGGGTGTTGCTCTCTAGATTTGTGGTCAGTGTGAGTGTTTGTGTGTGTGTACACTCATGTCTGCTTACATAAGAATCTGGCATGTTAGACAGTGTTGGCTCTTCTCATTTTTATAATTGACTCTAGCTGGAGATTTCCCTACAAGATGACAGAGGGAGCAAGGAGAGGGCTAATCAAGTCAATGTAAGTGGAAAAGGGCTGTGACACTCGCTCTACTTTTTCTCTTTCTCTTTCCCTCTCTCTCCCTCTTCCTCTATTCCCCTCTCTCTTTTTGTCTGTATCCTCCATATTTCTCCTCCTCTCTCTTCTCTTCCAGTGACATGACAAATCATTACAGGCCAATCCAGTGCAGAAGGACTTTATTTGTTGCCAGATAAATCAACCCTACACAACTGGGTTAGGAAGTCAAGGGCTTGTCCAATCACACACACATAATAGCATAGTGAGGAGTATTAGCCCACCACGACTGGGTCAGACAGGGCAGCGCCCACACACACAAACACATCAGTCATACAGACACAAACACCCTTCCGTCCCTCCCTCCCTCTGCCAGCCTGTCAGAAACCCAGAGTAACCAACAGCTTGATCATTAGTATCGCTAAGACTCTCAGCTCTGTCTCGCGCTCTCTCTCTCTCTCTCTTTCTCTCTCTCTCTTCTCTCTCTCTCTCTCTCTCTCTCTCTCTCTCCCTCTCTCTCTCTGTTTCCTCCCTCTGTTAGAACTATTGCCATCGGCTCCCTCTGTATTTTCTCCCCTCTCTCTGCCTCCTTTGTCTCTCCCCGTGTGTGTGTGTGTGTGTGTGTGTGTGTGTGTGTGACGGCTTTTCTAATTTTCATAATTGACTCTAGCTGGAGATGTCCCTGCAAGAGGACAGAACGAGCGAGGAGAGAGCTAATCAAGTCAATGTAAGTAGAAAAGGGATGTATCTCTCTGTTCCTCTTTTTCTCTATTCCACTATATTTCTCTTTCTATCCTCGCTTTTTCTCCTCTTTTCTCCTCTCCTCTCCTTAGATCATTACATGACAGATCATTACAGGCAAATCTTATGCAGGAGGACTTTATTTGTTGCAGGATAAATCACAACTGGTTTAGGAAATCAAGGTCCTGTCCCATAATATAGTGGTTCCCAAACAGTGTGCCTTGAGGAACTCTCAGGTGTGCCATGAAACCTTTCCTAATTTAGATAATTTAAATATTTTTACATTTACGTATAAATGTGACCTCTGAAATGCACATGGAATTTGGACGTGCGAGCACTAGTACCGATCAGATAATACATTAAATGGCACATGGTTACATCTGTATTGTTGGTTCAAGTACAGTACATTGCAGGCTGTTCTTACATATGAATCATTTGATGGGTGCGCATCACAAGCATTAATTTGGTTAATTACGCTTTGTCTGTAATAATTTATCACAGGCAAATTTAATTAGGCTAAGCGAGAGTACACGCATGGTGCCCAAATTTATGACATATGTCGCGCAGCGAGAGTCGAGGAGAGACGAGCAGATTCGGTTCAATCAGTTGAGTCAGTCATCCTGCTGAGCCCTTCCCAGCTAGCTAATAATGCTAAGATTTTGAAACTTGTCAGAGTAATTTTTATCTGAGTAATTCTTTGTTTTTCAATAATAATAGTTAACATAATTTTTTTTATGACTACCTCACACATACAATTGTCTGTAAGGTCCCTCAATCGAGTAGTGAATGTCAAGCACAGATACAACCAAAAATACCAGGGAGGTTTTTCAATTGCTCGTAAAGAGGGGCACCGATTGGTAGATGTGTAAAAAAAAAAGCAGATGCTGAATATCCCTTTGAGCGTGGAAAAGTTATTAATTAGTCTTTGGGTGGTGTATCAATACACCCAGTCACTACAAAATGCAGGCGTCCTTCCTAACTCAGTTGCTGGAGAGGAAGGGAAACGCTCAGGGATTACACTATGAAGCCAATGTGTCACGACTTCCGCCGAAGTTGGCTCTCCTGCCCTTTCGGGCGGTGCTCGGCGGTCGTCGTCACCGTCCTACTAGCCACTACCGATCCCTTTTTCGTTTGTCTGTTGGTTTTGTCTTATTAGGGTCACCTGTGTGTAGTTTAGTTTAATTAACGTCCTTATATGTAGTAGGTTGTCCCTCCCTTGTTTTGTGCGGGATTGTTTTTGTATTCGTGTCATTTGGTGTAGCACTTGTGTTTTATACTCCGGTCTATTTTGATCCTGTGTTGGATTATTCACCCTGTGTGTTGGGTTGACCGTGTTTTTTGTGCGCCGGAGAATAAATTGTTCGAATCACTGAAACCTGCTCTCTGCGCCTGATTCCACCCACCTTGATAAAACGTGACAGAATCCCGCACCCGCATGGAATCAGCAGGAGCAGCCGCGTCTCCTCTCCCATCGATGGAAGAGAGCGTCCTCCATCACACCAGCGTGCTTCACCGGATTGGTTCTGCCATGGACCAAATGATGGAGAGGATGGATTGATGGGAGAGGAGTGGCCTTCCCACCTCATCTCCAGCACCCCCTTCTCCAGCACCTCCTGTTCCTGCGACCACATCTGGCTCCGGGGCTCTTCGGCTGACACTCCCACGGGAGTATGACGGAACGGCGGCTGGGTGCCAGGGTTTCCTCCTTCAACTGGAACTATACCTGGCTACCGTGCGTCCTGCTCCCTCCGGAGAGGAGAGCGTGAGCACCCTCGTCTCCTGCTTGACTGGGCGAGCCCTCGAGTGGGCCAACGCAGTGTGGAATGGTCCGGACTCGGCGAGGGATAATTACCCAGAGTTCACCCGCCGATTCCGAGCTGTTTTTGACCATCCACCAGAGGGTCGGCTGGCGGGTGAACGGCTGTTCCACCTGCGTCAGGAGACGAGGAGCGTACAGGACCTTGCTCTGGAGTTCAGGACCTTGGCCGCAGGAGCAGGATGGAACGACAGGACCTTGAACGATCATTTCAGATGCAGTCTCAGGGAGGACGTCCGCAGGGAGCTGGCATGTCGGGACACCACAATCACAATGGATGAACTCATTGACTTGGCTATCCGTCTCGACAATCTGCTGGCTTGCCCGCGGGCGTTCGGATCAGGCCCTGTCGTTTCCACTTCCCAGCCTTCCTGCCCCTATCCCTATGGAATTAGGAGGGGCGGCTTCGAGGGGGACCGGAGGAGGAGTGTCCTCCTGCACCAGTTGTGGTCGACGAGGGCACACGTCCGACCGGTGCTGGAGGAACTCGTCTGGGAGTCGGGAGGGCAGGCGGAGCACTGCTCGATCACCCCAGGTGAGTAAGCAGCAGACTCACCCAGAGCTTCCTGTCGGTCATGTGTATGTGTTGACTTCTTTCCCTGGGTTTTTTCCCTCTCTACAGCATAAGGCGCTAGTCGATTCAGGCGCAGCTGGGAATTTCATGGATCGTGGGCTTGCGTTAAGGCTAGGGATTCCCCTTGTGTCGTTAGACCTACCTTTCTCCGTGCACTCCTTAGATAGCCGACCATTAGGGTCAGGTGTAATTAGGGAGGCTACGGTGCCGCTGGACATGGTAATGCAGGGGGATCATAAGGAGCAGATTAGTCTGTTCCTTATAGATTCACCTGCGTTTCCAGTGGTGTTGGGGGTTCCCTGGTTAGCTCAACACAACCCGGTGATTTCCTGGCGACAGGGGGCTCTTAAGGGGTGGTCAGAGGAGTGTTCAGGTAGGTGTATAGGAGTTGCCGTTGGTGCGACTACGGTGGAGAGTCCAGACCAAGTTTCCACCGTGCGCATTCCCTCTGAATATGCCGATTTGGCTATCGCCTTCAGTAAAAAGAGGGCGACCCAATTACCACCTCATCATCAAGAGGACTGCGCGATAAACCTTCTGGAGAACGCTGCACTTCCTAGGAGTCACGTGTATCCATTGTCCCAGGAGGAGACGGTAGCGATGGAAACATATGTTGCTGAATCGCTGGGACAGGGGTACATTCGGCCCTCCGCATCACCCGTCTCCTCAAGCTTCTTTTTTGTGAAGAAGAAGGATGGAGGTCTGCGTCCGTGCATTGATTATAGAGGTCTAAATTCCATCACAGTGGGGTTTAGTTACCCACTACCTCTCATCGCTACGGCGGTGGAATCATTTCACGGAGCGCGCTTCTTCACAAAACTGGACCTGAGGAGCACGTATAATCTGGTGCGTATCCGGGGAGGAGATGAGTGGAAAACCACATTTAGTACTACATCTGGTCATTATGAGTACCGCGTCATGCCATACGGGTTGAAGAATGCTCCACACGCGCGGCGCATGTGTCTCTGGTGCGTAAGGTACTTGGGTGACTGCTGGAGCAAAACCTGTATTGCAAGGCGGAGAAATGTGAGTTTTTCAAACAGTCCGTTTCCTTCCTGGGTATCGTATTTCCACCTCCGGGGTGGTGATGGAGGATGACCGCGTTACAGCCTTGCGTAATTGGCCGACTCCGACCACGGTGAAAGGAGTGCAGCGGTTTTTAGGGTTTGGCCAATTACTACCGGAGGTTTATCCGGGGTTTTGGTCAGGTGGCTGCTCCCATCACCTCACTGCTGAAGGGTGGACCGGTGCGCTTGCGCTGGTCAGCAGAGGCGGGCAGAGCCTTCAGTCGTTTGAAGGAGCTGTTCACCAATGCGCCCGTGTTGGCACATCCGAACCCCTCTTTAGCGTTCATAGTGGAGGTGGATGCGTCCGAGGCTGGGGTCGGAGCCGTGCTGTCCCAACGCTCGGGCGTGCCACCCAAGCTCCGCCCGTGTGCTTTCTTTTCGAGCAAGCTCAGCCCAGCGGAGCGAAACTATGATGTGGGGGACCGGGAGTTGTTAGCTGTAGTCAAGGCTCTGAAGGTGTGGAGACATTGGCTTGAGAGGGCTAAACACCCTTTTCTCATCTGGACTGACCATCGTAATCTCGAGTATATCCGGGCAGCGAAGAGACTAAATCCACGTCAGGCTAGATGGGCCATGTTTCTTACCAGGTTCCGGTTTACCCTCTCATACCGGCCAGGCTCCCAAAACACCAAAGCCGACGCGCTGTCCCGCCTCTATGATACCGAGGAGCGGTCCGTTGAGCCAACTCCCATCATTTCACCGTCATGTCTCGTGGCACCGGTGGTATGGGAGGTGGACGCGGAGATAGAGGAGGCCTCACGGTCAGAGCCGGCCCCCCCTAACTGTCCAGTGGGGACTCAGTACGTGCCGAGGGGGGTCCGGGACAAGCTGATCCGGTGGGCTCATACTCTCCCCTCCTCGGGTCATCCTGGCATCGAGAGGACAGTGCGGAGTCTGAGAGGGAGATATTGGTGGCCCACGCTGGCTAAAGACGTGAGATTTTATGTCTCCTCCTGCTCAGTGTGTGCTCAGAGCAAGGCTCCTCGGCACCTGCCTAGAGGGAAATTACAACCCCTCCCCGTTCCACAACGGCCGTGGACACACTTATCGGTGGACTTTCTTACCGACCTTCCCCCGTCCCAGGGAAGTACTACGATCCTGGTTGTTGTGGATCGGTTTTCTAAGTCCTGTCGTCTCATCCCGTTGCCCGGTCTCCCTACGGCCCTGCAGACTGCGGAGGCCTTGTTTACCCATGTCTTCCGGCACTATGGGGTGCCTGAGGACATCGTTTCTGATCGGGGTCCCCAATTCACGTCCAGAGTGTGGAGGGCGTTTATGGAGAGACTGGGGGTCTCGGTCAGCTTAACCTCAGGTTTTCACCCCGAGAGTAATGGGCAGGTGGAGTGCGTAAACCAGGATGTGGGCAGGTTTCTGCGGTCCTATTGCCGGGACCGGCCTGGTGAGTGGGCAAGGTATGTTCCCTGGGCTGAACTAGCTCAGAACTCCCTACGCCACTCCTCAACTAACTTGTCCCCTTTTGAGTGTGTGTTAGGTTACCAGCCGGTCCTGGCCCCATGGCATCAGAGCCAGACCGAGGCTCCTGCGGTGGAGGAATGGGTACAGCGCTCCAAGGACTACGGCTCACTACGGTTAGCGGGAGAACGGCAGAGGAGGAGCGCAGACCAGCGCTCCAAGGACTACGGCTCACTACGGTTAGCGAGAGAACGGCAGAAGAGGAGCGCTGACCAGCACCGCAGTGAGGCCCCCGTGTTTGCACCGGGGGACAGGGTCTGGCTCTCGACCCGAAACCTGCCCCCCGCCTGCCCTGTCGGAAGCTGGGGCCGCAGTGTGTGGGGCCGTTCAAAGTCCTGAGGAGAATAAACGAGGTGTGTTACAGGTTACAACTTCCTAGGTATTACCGTATTAACCCCTCGTTTCATGTGTCTCTCCTCAGGCCGGTGGTGGCTGGTCCCCTGCAAGAAGGTGAGGTGCCTGAGGTCCCTCCGCCCCCTCTGGACATCGAGGGGTCCCCGGCGTACACAGTTCGGGGCATTCTGGATTCGAGACGCCGGGTGGGGGGCCTACAGTACCTCGTGGGCTGGGAGGGGTACGGTCCGGAGGAGAGATGCTGGGTTCCGGTGGGGGACATTTTGGACCCTTCTCTCCTGAGAGATTTCCACCGCCTCCACCCGGATCGCCCAGCACCTCGTCCTCCGGGTCGTCCTCGAGGACGGTGGCGGCGTGCTGCGGGGGCCGCGCGTCAGAGGGGGGGGTACTGTCACGACTTCCGCCGAAGTTGGCTCTCCTGCCTATTCCGGCGGTGCTCAGCGGTCGTCGTCACCATCCTACTAGCCACTACCGATCCCTTTTTCGTTTGTCTGTTGGTTTTGTCTTATTAGGTTCACCTGTGTGTAGTTTAGTTTAATTAACGTCCTTATATGTAGTAGGTTGTCCCGCCCTTGTTTTGTGCGGGATTGTTTTTGTATTCGTGTCATTTGGTGTAGCACTTGTGTTTTATTCTCCGGTCTATTTTGATCCTGTGTTGGATTATTCACCCTGTGTTTTGGGTTGACCGTGTTTTTTGTGCACCGGAGAATAAACTGTTCAATCACTGAAACCTGCTCTCTGCGCCTGATTCCACCCACCTTGATAAAATGTGACACAATGGGGATTTTTAAAACAGTTACAGAGTTTAATGGTTGTGATATGACAGAACTGAGGATGGATGAACAATGTTGTAGTTACTCCACAAAACTAACCTAAACGATAACCAGATAAAATATTCCAAAACATGCATCCAGTTTGCAACAATGCGCTAAAGTAATACTGGAAAGAAATGTGGCAGAGAAATGTACTTTTTGTCCTCAATACAAAGCATTATGTTTGGGGCGTTTAAACTTTGAAACGAAGTTGGGATCCTTAACGTTATGAAAGATCCCTAACTGAAAAACAATGTTTTTCTTTTGTTGTTTTTTTCACTTAATTAAAATCACAGTTCTGTTATGACAAAGCATATTATTTTCTGTGTTTATAGCCAATAGGCTACAAAGGCCTGGGGAAGTTGTGTAATTAAAGTAAAACTAGAGGAGGAGGCGAATTTCTGGCTACTTGGGGAATTTATAAAGCATGCAAGACAAGACTTTGCAAGATGCAGATTACCAAAACATATGAGCATGCTTCTGCCTTCTTTCTGCCTCTCTCTTCCTCGTGCTGGCCTGCCTGCTCTGTCTCTTTGCTAATGATGCAAGTGCGTTCAGTCTTTGGTCTGTTGCGTGTAGAATATCCTAGTTTATTCATGGCACCAATGTCTTCAGGCTAGTCTTGCCTGCACAGGGCTGCCTGCTCTTCGTTTTTTTTCTTCATATGAAGTTACAGTAGGCTACCGGTAACCTGTATTGATTACGCTTTTTAGGCATCATGGAATGTGGCCCCATGTATGTTTGATTGTCTGTCTGTTAGGGTAGGCTACACTACAGTTTTTTTAAATGCCAACATGATGCCAACAAGAAACAGACATTTTACTTGACTATAAGGAATGTGGCTTCTGAAACGGGATTTAAATCCACAACTAGGCAACCAGAATTGTCAATAAAATAATATTGAGCTGCTGCGCGCAGCCTGCATGTCTGCTGCCTGTGCGCAGACCACTCTCTCCTAAAAAAGTACTTTAAAGTTTGTTAAATACAGTGACTTACCAAAACATTTAGTTTAAATAAAACACATTGCTACCCTACCATAAAACACTGCATAAAAAAACTATAGCAGCACATCAATCAGTGACGTTTATTGTTGTAAGGGAAAAAATACAGAACATTTTACAAATGAGCAGAATTCTACTGTCTGAAAAGGTACAGACTTGATGTGGCACTTTTTTAATTGTCTGAAAAGTTATCAATTGTCACTATCCACATGTTACTGTAACTGTGTTCTATGACTGTAAAGGTTTGTGGTAGATATAACTTTATTCCTCGGCCGTAGTGGTCATACATGCGTAATAGGACAATTATTCTGCATTGTAAATTGACTTGGATAAAAAACTTGGAAAAACCCGAAAATACTATTCATGTCAGTTTTAAAAGTTAAGCAAAATGGTTAATTGTCACAACCCCTACTGAGTACTACTCATATTTTCAATCATGATTGTGGCTGCATCATGTTATGGGTATGCTTGTCATCAGCAAGGACTAGGGAGTTTTTTGGGGATAAAAACATAATACAACTAACTATAAGCACAGGTAAAATCCTATAGAAGAACTTGGTTCAGTCTGTTTTCCAACAGAAACTGGGAGATTAATTCACCTTTCAGCAGGACAATAACCTAAAACACAAGGTCAAATCTACACTGGAGTTGCTTACCGAGACACACATTGAATGCTTCCGAGTGGCCTAGTTACAGTTTTGACTTAAATTGTCTTGAAAATCTATGGCAAGACTTGAAAATTGCTGTCTAGCAATGATCAACAATCAACAGAGCTTGAATATTTTTTTTAAGAATAAAGGGCAAATATTGTACAATACAGGTGTGCAAAGCTCTTAAACTTATCGCCGCCAAAGGTGCTTCTACAAAGTATTTACTCGGGTGTGAATATTTATGCCAATTTTATATTTCTGTATTTAATTTTCAATAAATTAGCAAAAAATTCTAAAAACATGTTTTTACTTTGCCATTATCGGGTATTGTGTTTAGATGGGTGAGGATTTTTTTGAATTCATTTGAATTCAGGCTGTAACACCCCAAAATGTAAAATAAGTCAAGGGGAATACATTCTGAAGGCACTGTACATCAGTCACAAACACACATACCCGAGCCTCCCTCTGCAAGCCTGTCAGAAGCCCACAGTAAACAAAAGCTTGATCATTAGCATCGCTAACACTCTCAGCTTTCTCTCGCTATCTCTGTTTCCACCCTCTGGTAGAACTATTGCTGTCGGCTCCCTCTCTGAATTATCTTCCTGCATTTGTCTCCCCTCTGATCTTCCACTGCATCTGTCTGATGTGAGTGTGTGTGGTGTGTTTTCAGGTGCTGCTGGGTACTGATTGTGTGTGTATGTATGTGCTGTCAAACAATTACAATAATTAATCTCATCATTTTCTGTAGTTAATTGTGATTAACAGCAATTTTTGAATTTGCTCAAATTTGACCATAAAGAAAGATGTTTCTATTTAAAAAGCAGTGCATTGAGTTACAGGCATACTATGCTGTGGGATGAAAACACGAAATAATCTGTATCAGAAACTAAATGCTTCCAATATTTAAGTAGGCCTGCCTACTCCCTCAATGTTCTTAAAGTTTAACACTTGAGCGCTCACTAATACACACACACTCAAGTACTGTTAAAGCAACAGCCAGGCATTCTAAATGAGTGTTCTCCCAATTTCAGATTGTATGGTTGACTACAGGAAAAAATAACTGGCTCTACAAAGAACAAAGAGCATGCACAACAGTGTTATGAATTCCACAGAAGACAATGACAACAGGTCAGCCCGGTCTGAATTAATGTAGGCTAAAACAACCATTAGATCTAGCCTAGGCGACTTCAACATGCACTAGTCCACAAGCTACTACAACTAGAACTGGGATAATTGCGATAAATCTTTTGACCTGAGACCTATAACGAAAACAGTAGCTAAATGGAATGGATGTCCTGTTCTGATTAAAATAGTTGTGGGAAGTTAGTTATATCAAGAGGCATTCAGCCAAATGGCATTGTAAACATTAGTTTGGTTAGCTAGTGAGCTAATGTTATTATAATTAGCTAGCTATTCTGTACAAATTATCTTGTGGCTGTTATTTAAAGAAATGCCTGGGAATGTGTTTGATTGAGCTCTCTGTAAGTTAAACCTGTGAGCATAGTGGATTCTTCAAACAGACAGCGCTACATAACAGCAGTTGCCACCGAGTGCAGTGTCTGTGAGGAAACGCATACGCTTAAAAAGGGCCCGTGCGGTGAAAAATGGAGATTCGATTAATGACATCAATAAAATCATTAACGGCATTAACTTTGTGTATGTCGAGGTTATTGTAGTCAACGAAAACTGAAACTAAAATAAAAACAACAATTAGAAAATATATTTAGTAACCTGAAATTAAACTAAAACTACTAAAACTATGTAAAAAAAATTAAAAAATTTAAAAAATTATGTTAAATTGTAGTTTTTTTCTTCTACTATTTGGATAAAAATCCAGTGGTATTCAAGGTTTTTTTTCCAACTTTTACCAACTTGCCGACCAATGACTGGGCCAAGCTAGAGCAGCTTGTGAAGTTCCTGGATCCGTGAAGTTCCTGGATCCGTTCGCAATTCACACCGACGAACTTCAAACTGATAGACAGTTGCTGTCTGATCTGGTGCCGTGCATTCTCAACCTTGAGGCACAGTTGCAGTCAACTACTGTGGTAAAACAGTTGGCACAGGTCCTCCTGAAGTCACTGCATCAGCGCTTCGCATGCATACTGAATCCTATGGCAGCCAATTTTGAGCCAACCCCTGCAGCATGTTGCCTGATGGACCTAAGGATGTGACTGGCACTTTGCTCAATGGAGATGGAGTCACTGATGAGGGAAGCAGAGCCTTTTGTACTTCAGTAATTAGAGAGAACAGCCGTGGAGCAGCAGGACCCCAGGAAGATGCCAGCACGATGAATCATCTCGACCAAAGTGCTTCAGAAATATAGCTTCCTCGCATCGAATATTGTGTTTCAGGTCACTGTCCAGCTGGATGGTCAACCTGGCAGAGCGTTTAGTGTCACATGTGAGCTGCGGAATACCAGTTCTGGCAAGCAAGGATGGCTGTTTATCCAAAAAAGTGCATTGTGGCTCTGGATCTGGTTTCTTTCCCTGCATCCCAAGAGTTTTTGGAGAGCTGGCTGGCTTGTGAAGTGTTGTACTGCTTATGTTTTTGCTGTTGTTGCAGCTGTTTTTATTAGCCCTATTTGAAGGGGTTAGTCAGTGATGCATGTTTAATATTACATAAACATAAGTCAAATTTGCCATGACGTAATTTGTTGTTTGATCCTCTGTCAAATAAAGGTACTTGTTTCTTCTTATATCTACTACTAAAGTAAAAAACAACAACATTGGTTTGATGTAAACAGTTTCATTCCCCCGGATTTCTTGCACCAGTCTAGGCACTTATCCTTGAAATCCAAGTCACATTAGGATTGATTTATAGTTTAAACCTAACCAAAACCATGTCCTGGCCATAGAGTTCCTTGCTTGCCATCCTTGCTTGCCAGAACTGGTATTTCCGCAGCTCACACGCAACACTTAATGCTCTGCTAGGTTGACTCTCCAGCTGGACAGTGGCCTCAAACACAATCTTCGATGTGAGGAAGCTAATATTTCTGAAGCACTGTGGTCGAGATGATTCATCGTGCTGGCATCTTATTTGGGTCCTGCTGCTCCATGGCTGTGCTCTCCAATTTGCTGAAGTACAAAAGGCTCTGCTTCCCTCATCAGTGGCTCCATCTCCACTGAGCAAAGTTGTATGGAGTCCTCTAGTGGCCAAAAGCCTGTGTTAGCATGGGCAGGGCTTTCGCTGTTTAGATTTAGTCAACTGGGCGGGACTTCCAACTTCATTGGCTGATCCCTCCTGATAACCCGGTTGGCATGACCCAATGACCCAGTTGGAGTTGTACTATTTTAAGATGGAGATGGCCTCAATGCACATACTCTCACAGACGCCGTCATGACACCGATACAGAGATGTTATGTCTATCCAAGTCTATGGTCTTGCCCATCACCTTATGTATTACTTCCCCCCCAGGGTCAAGAAGTTACAAAAAAACGGACTATAGGCCTACAACACATAAATGGCTCCTAGCCTCCCACGCATAGGCTACTTTCTGTCGCGAACACTAAAACTCAAACTAAATCATATAAATTAAGTCTAAAAACTAACTGAAACTAAGCTGAATGTCATATAAAATTACTAAACTATATTAACTGTGTGTGTGGACGTGTTTAACTCTACCAGAAGTCCCCACAAGAATAGTAAGCGAACAAAAAATGCTATTTCTATGGGGTTAGGATTAGGTTTGGGGTTAGGGTTAGGGTTAAATAAAATAATTACATCGGAGCTAGGGTTAGTTTTAGGGTTAGGAGCTACGGTTAGGTTTAGGGTTAAGGTTAGGTTTTTTGGTTATGGTTAGGGTAAGGGTTTAGGATTAGGGGTTAGGGAAAGTAGGATTTTGAATGGGACTGAATTGTGTCCCCACAAGGTTATATGAACAAGAATGTGTGTGTGTGTGTGTGTGTGTTCCCCATATTATAATTGTATTTATTGAATGTTTGTTTCTATATAATCCAGGTACCAGCTGAGTTATTCCAGTTACAAACTTTAAAAATAATTATATTGTGTAGTTGTTTCATGTGTGTTTGGATGGGCTAGGCTAATGGTGTTAATTGAAAGCCCTCCCACCAAGTTAGCCTGCTTATTAGATACAGGTGCATAAAGGTTTGGTAGTATCACAGATTATCCATAATATTGACCACATACTTTATGAAAATAAATGTCTTAAAACATGTCAGGCAGTTTGGAGGAGGCATGATCTGCTGGGACCATTCCAGCCAATTAGAGGGCAGATACCCGTGTGAACAACCGGCACAACGGTTTCCACTAGTTACCACAGCTGCAGAAGGTGGCTCTATCATAGATAATCATGAAAACTCAAATGTACTTTTTGGTCATAATTTAAGGTTAGGGTTACGGTTAGCAGTGTGGTAAATCACATTTTAATGATTGAAATTGTAGAAATAGGCGGAGCTTATGACTGTGGCAACTAGTGATGACCAGGCACTCCGATATTAAGTGTTTTTTCTCAAAGTTGCCAGCATATCACATTGTCCTACTTATATCAGTACACTCGTAAAAAAACAAATCATTACGAAACTTATATTCGATCAAATAAGCCACACATAGCAAAGTAAGCCATTACAATTTTTGTTAACCAGATTCGACACATTCTTCTTTTTTTTCAGCAGCAAACCACCCTGCATCCCACTGCTGGCTTGCCTCTGAAGCTAAGTAGGGTTGGTCCTGCTCGGGTCCCTGGATGGGAGACCAGATGCTGCTGGAAGTGGTGTTGGAGGCTCTCTTTCCTCTGGTCAAAAAAAATAATTCCAATGCCCCAGGGCAGTGATTGGGGATATTGCCCTGTCTAAGGTGCCGTCTTTCAGATGGGATGTTAAACGGGTGTCCTTACTGTCTGTGGTCACTAAAGATCACATGGCACTTATCGTAAGAGTACGGTTTTAACCTCGGGGGTCCTGGCTAAATTCCCAATCCAGCCCTCATACCATCATGGCCACCCTTTAACTATCTCTCAGGTCGTTGTTGTAAATGCGAATGTGTTCTGTCAATTTATCTGGCAAAATAAGAGTAAATAAATAAAATCCTGGCTTGGTGAGTGAAAATAAATGAAAATAAATGAAAACCGCCACCTGCTGGAGAAGACAGATTTGGGGCTTAGTTATCCCTATCGCGTCACTTTTTCCTCTCTGAGAGAATGCAAGGATGAGTAAGGAGTATTTGCACATTTTTAGACCTAATAATAAAACTCAAGATTTTGAGGAAGTCTGTTCCAGTCATATTTAAAAAAAAAAAAAAAAATGTATGTGACATGCAACAGCCAGATTCGTCACAGTGTGTGTTTGTGTGTCCTCTACCAGTCTAACAGTGTTTTCAACTCCTTTACTGTAGGAGGCATCAGCGTTAGAAGTGGTGTCCTGCAGTCAGGAGAAGGAGAGTCTGCCCCCGGAGAAGAGTCCCTCCAATCCTGTTCACTCTGAGAGAGAAGCCTTGCTAGTTGGTATGTTCACCTAACAACATTACTATAATGTTATATTAACCTAGTTGGAGGAGAAGATTCCCCCAATTCCTGTCCACTCAGAGAAGCCCTGCTACTTGTCACATTCACCAAACATTATTGCAACCTTAGTCCGGTAAACTCTGAGGAGTTGGTATGTTCAGACAACATTACTACAACCTTCTAACAACATTTGTACGTACAATGGAGAACATTCCCCTCGCGCTATCCACTCTAGGAAAAATACCCTGCTTGTTCATACACTGCTTGTTCATTTGACTGGTTATTGTTAGCGAAACTATCCACAATCATCAAAGCTGTTTTTTTGTGGAAAGCCTGGTTTTCCTCCCCTGGTTATTCCCAGTTCTCTGGGCTGGTTCACATGTTTTCAATGGCTGGTTTACTGAGGCCTTCAGCATAGTTTTATGGCATATTCTCCACTCCAGTGGAGGGTTCTTTCCATGGGGAACAGTTGGTCCTGGATCAAATTGGTTTTACGAAAGTAAGGTCTTGCTGAGATACAAGGGAAAGTTATTGTGGCATTACGATTAGGCCTATGCCAGATGGCAGGATGCACACTATTGTGTGGTAGTGGGAGTTACCTGTCCTGTCCCACAGTGGTGTTATTCTAGAATGATCATATATTTGGCATAGTTGGTTAGGTAGTCAATGAGGCGCTCCCTCCCTCCATGCCGGCCCACTTTGGCTGCTCAATGAAGTAGATGGCTGCTGAGGATTCTGGGTGGTCTCTGTCAGAATTGTTCTAAATTACATCTTGTTTGAAGATGAAGTGAGCACCGCAGAGAAAAAAGGACATTGGCTCAAAAGTGAACTCATCTTTAACTGCTTTGTCTGTCCTTCTAGATGGCAAAATGAATACCAATGAGATGAACACTTAAAGGAATGTTATGTATCGTATATGTGCATCTCTAGGCAATGTTATATCGATTTCCGGGGTCATTTCATGTTTTATGTGTATCTGACCTATTCAGCGTTCAAGCAGGCAGAAAAACAGCCATAATGACGCAGTTTGTGTGCATAACATTGTCTTTAAAAAGAAGAGAAAACGGATGACTAAACTCTGATCAAAACAAAGACATAGAGAAGGAAAGAACAGATGCTAGGCCTTTTTCAAGACTTGAAGTTTGATAATAACAAAGCACTTTCTATTGAACTTCCATGTTTCTCAGAGAGTGGCTGAATATCTAGGCTAGGCTATAATTACACATTCAGTTAGAAAATGAAACTGTAGACATCACCAACTACAAAGTTAGCATTGTCAATTAGCATCAATATGAACTTGACTAGGCTTTGGAACTAGGCTTTGGAACAGAGCAGCTACTGCTTTCTCCACAAGTCCCTTTACAACTAAACATACAGTTCTGATTCATTTGCTATAAATTATTTGGAGATTTGAAGGCTTTTGGACCCATTCAAAGTATATAGACTGATTTCAAATTATGCTTTTCTGTATATCCTTGGTCCAAGCCCAGCCATTAAAACACACATCTGATCAGAGTTGTTCTCCTCCAGTGTCTCACCTGGTGTGTTTGTTTTCTGAGCTGGCTCCTCAGTGGGCTCATGTTATTACACAGGGGTTTAGGACTATCAGTAGTGCATCATCATATCAATTAGCTGATAGTAGATGTTAGTGTTGGGATGAGCGAAACGCCTTTGTGTGTGTGCGTGAGTGCGGGCGTGAAGCCCCATGCTGCTCTGATCAGAGAAGCTTTAATGTAGAGAGCAGTATCAAAGTCTTCATTAAACACTTCTCTTAATCTGGACGGTTTAAACACAGGTCTTCCACAGAGCTGGGAGTGTTTTGGGGAAGACAGACACACTTGAAAAGTACAGATACATTTTCACTTCAGTCAGACAAGATGAGTTAAGTAGAGTGGTCTTTTGAATGTGAGGTTCTCGCTGGCTTTCATGTTGGACAGATCGGTGAATGAATCAACATTCAAACGTAATGTTGTTAGTTAGCTATAGATTAGCTATACGTTAATGGTCTACAGTTTGATACTTTGGGATGGCATGTTCTCATTGGCTTTCATGTTGGACAAATGGGTTAATGAACACTCAGACTGAATGGGATCATACCGTAGTATAACTTTAGTGTTTGAGTTATAGTTCTAAAGTAATAGCCTATACTACTGTATGATAAGATGGGTGAATCAGCCATTATATATATATAATGGTTATAGAGTTATAAGTATACAGTAATGCTAATGCCAGTTTAATTGATACTGTATTGAGGTATCTCTTTCTCATTCCTCAGGGATCATCTCTGCATTCCTCCATGTCCATCCGTTTGGAGCCAGCATCGAGTACATCTGCTCCTACCTACAGCAGCTGAACACCAAGGTACTGCTGGTACAAGCTGACACACACACACACACACACAAACTGACACACTGACACTAACCAGGTTTCCATCCAACCATTTCATGTGTATGAATTTCATGACACATGGAAAAGGTCATGCCTGGGCTGCAACAGGAAATGCCGGTACAATTGTATAAATGTCGACAGACAATGTGTTAGTTCGACGTGGTGGGATCATTTTGTGTTGGTAAAATGTACACTGCTCAAAAAATAAAGGGAACACTTAAACAACACAATGTAACTCCAAGTCAATCACACTTCTGTGAAATCAAACTGTCCACTTAGGAAGCAACACTGATTGACAATAAATTTCGCATGCTGTTGTGCAAATGGAAAAGACAACAGGGGGAAATTATAGGCAATTAGCAAGACACCCCCAATAAAGAAGTTGTTCTGCAGGTGGGGACCACAGACCACTTCTCAGTTCCTATGCTTCCTGGCTGATGTTTTGGTCACTTTTGAATGCTGGCGGTGCTTTCACTCTAGTGGTAGCATGAGACGGAGTCTACAACCCACACAAGTGGCTCAGGTAGTGCAGCTCATCCAGGATGGCACATCAATGCGAGCTGTGACAAGAAGGTTTGCTGTGTCTGTCAGCGTAGTGTCCAGAGCATGGAGGCGCTACCAGGAGACTGGCCAGTACATCAGGAGACGTGGAGGAGGCCGTAGGAGGGCAACAACCCAGCAGCAGGACCGCTACCTCCGCCTTTGTGCAAGGAGGAGCAGGAGGAGCACTGCCAGAGCCCTGCAAAATTACCTCCAACAGGCCAAAAATGTGCATGTGTCTGCTCAAACGGTCAGAAACAGACTCCATGAGGGTGGTATGAGGGCCCGACGTCCACAGGTGGGGGTTGTGCTTACAGCCCAACACCGTGCAGGACGTTTTTCATTTGCCAGAAAACACCAAGATTGGCAAATTCGCCACTGGTGCCCTGTGCTCTTCACAGATGAAAGCAGGTTCACACTGAGCACATGTGACAGACGTGACAGTCTGGAGACGCCGTGGAGAACGTTCTGCTGCCTGCAACATCCTCCAGCATGACCGTTTTGGCGGTGGGTCAGTCATGGTGTGGGGTGGCATTTCTTTGGGGGGCCGCACAGCCCTCCATGTGCTCGCCAGAGGTAGCCTGACTGCCATTAGGTACCGAGATGAGATCCTCAGACCCCTTGTGAGACCATATGCTGGTGCGGTTGGCCCTGGGTTCCTCCTAATGAAAGACAATGCTAGACCTCATGTGGCTGGAGTGTGTCAGCAGTTCCTGCAAGAGGAAGGCATTGATGCTATGGACTGGCCCGCCCGTTCCCCAGACCTGAATCCAATTGAGCACATCTGGGACATCATGTCTCGCTCCATCCACCAACACCACGTTGCACCACAGACTGTCCAGGAGTTGGCGGATGCTTTAGTCCAGGTCTGGGAGGACATCCCTCAGGAGACCATCCGCCACCTCATCAGGAGCATGCCCAGGCGTTGTAGGGAGGTCATACAGGCACGTGGAGGCCACACACTACTGAACCTCATTTTGACTTGTTTTAAGGACATTACATCAAAGTTGGATCAGCCTGTAGTGTGGTTATCCACTTTAATTTTGAGTGTGACTCCAAATCCAGACCTCCATGGGTTGATAAATTTGATTTGCATTGATAATTTTTGTGTGATTTTGTTGTCAACACATTCAACTATGTAAAGAAAAAAGTATTTAATAGGAATATTTCATTCAGATCTAGGATGTGTTATTTTAGTGTTCCCTATATTTTTTTGAGCAGTGTATTATGCGAGAACTGGAGGCATTTTCTTGTGTTGGTAAAATGTATTATGTGAGAAATGGCGGTGGAAACGCCTTTATGCGCAAATATTGATATGATAACCATCACATGGAAGTAAACTTGGAGTGATGCGATGATATGTTGTGTGGTCCTCCCACTATGACTCGGAAAGCATGCAGTTTATTAGGCTACAGATGAAATAAGTTATGATGAACTTTACAGGGTGGTGCTATTTTACATAACAGCTTTTGTGACAAAACCATCAGTAGAGTTGAAAACGCGATGGATACCCATTTAACTTGTGTTTTTTTATTCAGTACATGGGAATTTAACCACAAAAATTGTCTTAATGTGCACTACGTCATCAATCACAGCCTTATACGCAAAAAGTCTGATGGAAATCTCTGGTGGAAAATGCAAAAGATTTTTGAACATTCATAGCAAAATCTAGCTACTGACACACACGCAGCATGTCATGATGAGCATCAGGAGCCAACCTGTCGCACTATTCCAGCATGCACATGCAAGCACGCACACACACACAGTCATCCTGGCACCACACACACAGACACACACAGACACAGACACAGACACACACACACACACACACACACACACGCAGCAAGCTGAGCAATAGAGCCATCCTGGCACAACACACACACACACAGAGCACAAACTTGGAATAAACACCCCTACTGGGCTGTCATACAGTATTGTCCTGATGTATTCCAGGGCCACACGGTGCAGTTGGAGCACCCTGGTGCAGTCAGCCTCCCCCAAATGAAATGTGAATCATCCCCTTTTGACAGCAGAGCCCCATCGTGCAGCAAGAGTTTCCTCACATAGCCAGATCCTTCTCATCAAATTTGATCCCCCTGGTGCAGGAAGGCCCCTCTCATGATGCTGATCCCCAGGTTAGAGTTGGGGTTGAAGCAAAGGCAAGTCCCACTGCCTCCAATCTCTGTAGCTATCATAGACATGAATATAGGACATTTCCTTGTATCCCCAGTGTTCTTGAGGAAGTGTCTGAGTGTAATTTCCCTGGACACTGAGACCTGTTAGATCTGGATCATTCCTGTCTCTCCCTGACAGAGCTGAGCTGTTTCATTTATTCTGGCGCTTCGCTTAAACACCCATCTCCACATGTCGGGCTCCTCAGGGGCCTTCCTTGGTTCTCACCTCTGTTGTCGTCTGCCAGAGAGATTATTTTCCTTTCTCTCAACCACATACACTGAGTGTTCAAAACATTCCATGACATAGACTGACCAGGTGAAATGTTTTAACCCGTTATTGATTTCACTTGTTAAATCCACTTCAATCAATGTAGACGAAGGGGAGGAGACAGGTTAAACAAGGATTTTAAATCATTGAGACATGGATTGTGTATGTGTGCCATTCAGAGGGTGAATGGGCAAGACAAAAGATTGAAGTGCCTTTGAACGGGGTATGGTAGTATGTGCCAGGAGCACCAGTTTGAGTGTGTCAAGAACTCGAGCTTAGCAATTTCCTGTGTGTATTCAGAATGGTCCACCACCCAAAGGACATCCAGACAACTTGACACAGCGGTGGAAAGCATTGGAGTCAACATGAAGCTTCGACACCTCGTAGAGTCCATGCCCCAACGAAAGGTGTTCCTGATGTTTTGTACACTCAGTGTATGAATAACGTCTCTTTTCGATCTATCGTTCCGACCCAAACCTCTATCCGATAACATGGCTGGTGGAAACCCAGAGGGGCATAGTAGCCATACCTTGCCTAAATCAGGCTGGACAAAATAATGTTTTGTACACGGTGTATATGACCACTACACTCACTGCCACCACCGCAAGGAGGCCTTCAGATATAATATATGGCCACTCTCACTCTACCTCCATGATGAGGCCATCAGATAAAGGACTATGGGACCACCAGCCCACCTCCACCCTGAGGCCTTTAGACATGACTACTCTTACTGCTACCTCCATGAGGAGGCCCTCGTGAATATATTGTATGACCACTCCCCCCGCCAACTCATTAAAACCTCTGCGCCTTCACCACACTGACTCATTCCTTCTCTATCCTTTTGGCTTTTCCACTCTGTCTGAGGATGTTTTTGTTCCCACACTACCTCTCTGTAACACCACACAACAAGCCCACAGGGCTTTGTCAACAGTACTGGCTGAATTCACCAATAACAACATTACTCTCTACTTATCTACTGTGTTCATGATGCACTGCTACATTGTTAATGGTGATACACACATATCTACGCGAATGCTTAATGCATACTGACAGGTTTACCAATCTGGTTCTTACAAATGTGTTTTTTCTCTGCATAAAATTATACAGTGCTTCCTGCTGTCATTGTTTTGTGTGTGTGTGTGTGTGTGTGTGTGTGTGTGTGTGTGTGTGTGTGTGTGTGTGTGTGTGTGTGTGTGTGTGTGTGTGTGTGTGTGTGTGTGTGTGTGTGGGTGTGTGTGTGGGTGCGTTTATTGTTTGTCAATCAGATCCATTTTTCAGAGATGTGTGGCTCTTTTTGAGTTTGTAGGGGTGTGTGTCAGATCTGTGTGTTAACATTGTATTGTGTTTGTACGTGTGGGAGTGTATTTATCAAATTTGTGTATTTACATTGTGTGTGTGTGTGTGTGTGTGTGTGTGTGTGTGTGTGTGTGTGTGTGTGTGTGTGTTTCAGATAAATACAGGGGAGGTGGATGCTCTACTGGGTCGGCTGCCCTGTACATTCAGACAGGAGTTGACGGGGGTAGGCGCCAGCCTGGAGAAACGCTGGAAGTTCTGTGGCTTCGAAGGCATCATGATCACATAGAGCATTACGGGGACACGGAGGAGGACATCACAGGGACACCGAAGAAACAGGATTGAGCTCAGGCTGAATTATTAGGACACTGTATTATGGAGACCGGTACTGGTCCCTGAGACGTTGCTCACCAGTCCCTGCGATGGTTAACTGGCCTTGGTTTAGTCAGTTCTTAAGAGCTAGTTATAATGTAAACAGTTTGCTGGTCCCAGGTATAAATAATATTGAGAAACACTGGCATAGAGCTCTGGCTGTATTATTAGGACACAGAAGTAAAAACATAGAGCTCAGGCTGCAGAGCAGGCTGTGACACTGAGGAAACAGCCCTCTGTATGGGTGACAGAGAGGGTGACTCGTCTCCAGGGTGATGGAGATCTCTATAACACCACCAAATCCACAATGCTCTTCTCTGTGCCCAATTTTGCAAAGCCTCATGGGATAGAACACCACATTGGGAGTCCCAAAGGAGTATCAGTCCGAAGGCGCCAGGGCATTGGCTGTTTGTCCTTCACATGGGTGGACCAGACCATTCCCAGAGCCTCTAATTGGTTAACTCTGCTGTCACTCAGCTAGGAATGCTACCCAAGGAGGTTATCAGGATCTGCTGAACATTTTCCACCTCCCACCCCTCTGGCCTCTCTCACTCTCTCTCTCTCTTTTTGTTCCTTGTTTTTATAATTCTATGAATAAAAATCAATATATTTCTTAATTTTCTGTAAAGGCTGTTAACAGTTGCATAGATTGATTTGTTTTACTACTCTGTAAATGCTTGGATGATATTTTTTAATAAAAAATAAAAGCAATCTGAAGAATTGAGAATAGAGTTTTATTGAATAGAGTTCTTCTCACTGGCGCTTAGGCTATATAGCGGTAAGCTGCTTGTATATGCAATGTGTGTAGATGTGGTATGTAGCATGAGTGTGAGTAAACTGCGAATCCAAGTCCCCAGTCACATGAGGAACCTTCAGCCTGCCAGCCTCCGGACATGAAGTCTCAGAGGTACACACTCTCTCTCTCTCTCTCGCTCTCTCCTTTTCTCACATACATACACACACACTCTATCACGCGCACACACACACACACAGAGCAAAACGCAACTGCTACACTCCATTATGCCTGTGGCCAGCCATAACTGGAGAGATGCCTGAGACCAGCCATAACTGGAGAGATGCCTGAGACAGTAAGTGACTTGAGGCCATCTTTTGTGATGCTGGTTTTCTTCCCTCTTAGCTCTGGCCAAGGCAAATCATCAGACTTCCAGAGATACACACTCTTGGGATCATCTTAATTAAGTATACAGACTTAATGAAGGCTGTATCACAACCAGCCGTGATTGGGAGTGCCATAGGGCAGCACATAATTGGCTCAGGTTCGTCCGGGTTTGGCCGGTGTAGGCCGTCATTGTAAATAAGAATTTGTTCTTAACTGGCTTGCCTAGTGAAATACAGGTTAAATAAAACAGTTTATTTTTATTTTGACAAATTATCTAATTATAGAGGCAGGTGTATGTGTGTCTGCATGTGTGAGAATATGTGCTTGTCTGGGTGAGCATACATACATGTGTGTGTCTATAGAAGCCAGTTTTATAACAAAATAGAGGTTGCCCCTCCAGGTTGAATCCTGGCAGCAAGGACCTGGAAGTTTTTCCCAAAAGCCAGTGAGAGCGTTCCAAATGCAATTTGTCTGCACGCTCTCTTCCCCTGTTTTGCTTGGGGAAACCAAATGTTACGACACACGATTTGCGCTCATCAGCCTCCGCCTTCTCCTAAGGCCTTGTGTATAGAACATCAAGTCCACGAGCTTGTCAGAACACCATCCATCCTACCTGAATTAATAATAGGTATTGAGTTGGTTTTCTCCCTGCAAGACTCCCTTCTATACATATTAATTTGTTTTGGCATGTATTATTAAGATGGGTCCAAAAGGGAAGAGTGAACACGCATATGGCAGAACCATAGAGCGGAGTGGAGATGTGTGTAGTGTATTATATATGGATCTATATAGTATTCTTCTAATCCCTAGGTATATATATAAAAAATTAAAATATATATTTTTTACTACTCTTTTCTCCCCAATTTCGTGGTATCCAATTTGTAGCAGTTACAGTCTTGTCTCATCGCTGCAACTCCCGTACGGACTCGGGAGAGGCGAAGGTCGAGAGCCATGCGTCCTCCGAAACACAACCCAATCAAGCCGCACTGCTTCTTGACACAATGCCCATCCAACCCGGAAGCTAGCTGCACCAATGTGCCAGAGGAAACACCAGAGGAAGCCCGCCACCGGAGTTGCTAGTGCGCGATGAGACAAAGTTATCTCTGCCGGCCAAACCTTCCCTAACCCAGACGACCCTGGGCCAATTGTGCGCCACTCCATGGGCCTCCGAGTCGCGGCCGGCTGCGACAGATTCGGGGCTCGAACCCAGAGTTGTCCGGGTTAGGGAGAGTTTGGTCGGCAGGGATATCTTTGTCTCAGGAACT
This sequence comes from Oncorhynchus kisutch, assembly GCF_002021735.2. Classification (NCBI taxonomy): domain Eukaryota; kingdom Metazoa; phylum Chordata; class Actinopteri; order Salmoniformes; family Salmonidae; genus Oncorhynchus; species Oncorhynchus kisutch. The sequence continues at coordinate 43,959,578 of NC_034188.2, read as the reverse complement.
TGTTCAGTTTGTCTCAGTTGTTGAATCTTGTTATGTTCATACAAATATTTACACACAGTGAGAGGACGTTTATTTTTTTATGTAGAGTTTATGTAGCTTAAGAAACGAGGTTCATGAAATCAATAATTTGCTAGTAACAGATGACATTCATATTCTGACAATCTCTGAAACAAACTTAGATAATACCTTGATACAGTGGTAGCAATATATGGTTATGAGATATACAGAAAAGACAAATGCCAGAGGTGGAGGTGTGGCCGTTTATATTCAGAACCACATTCCTGTAAAGTTTAGAGAGGATCTCATGTTAAATACTGCTGAAGTAATATGGCTACAGGTTCATCTGCCTCACCTAAAGCCCTTTCTGGTGGGAAGCTGCTATAAACCACCAAGTGCTAACAGTCAGTATCTGGATAACGTGTGAAATGGTTGATAATGTATGTGATATCAACAGAGAAGTATATTTTCTGGATGATTTAAATATTGACTGGCTTTCATCAGGCTGCTCACTAAAGAGAAAGCTTCAAACTGTAACTAGAGTGCCTGCAACCTGGTTCAGGTTATCAGTCAACCTACTCATGGTAATTACAAGCAGCACAGGAATGAAATCATCTACATGTATTGATCACATCTGTTATGACTTCTATGAATGGTGGGTGGAGAAGCCAAGTGCAGAGAGCAGGTAGTTCCGTACGTGGATCTTTTATTCCAATGACAGCGGAAAAACGGACATGCAAAACACAAGGGCGCATGAAACAACCCGTCCAAATAAACAGGACTAAACTGTCCGTAAAAATAGAGATCACAATAATCAACCAACACCATAAAACAGAGAACAGGCCCGCACAACCAGCGGGCCTATTGCCCTTAAATAGCCTACAAACAAAACAAAACTCAAAACAGGTGTAACCAATAAGACCCAACTAACAGAAACAAAAGGAAAGGGAATCGATGGCAGCTAGTAGGCCGACGACGACGACCGCCGAGTGCCGCCCAAACAGGAAGAGGCACCATATTCGGTGGGATTCGTGACAACATCTTTACTAATGCTGCAGAAATTAGCTTGGACGCAGTATCCAAATCCATTGGGTGTGGTGATCACAATATAGTAGCCGTATCTAGGAAAACCAAAGTTCCAAACGCTGGGCCTAATAGAGTGTATAAGAGGTGATTCCAATGTTGTTGATGCAAATAATATTTGTTGGTCCGTGGTGTGTAATGAGAACCAACCAGATGTTTCACTTGAGACATTTATGAAATTGCTTATCCCAGTTACTAATACCCATTAAAAAATAACTGTAAAAACATATTAACATTTAAATTGATGAGGAATTGAAAAATGTTATGGTTGAGAGGGATGAGGCTAAAGAAATGGCAAATAAGTCTGGCTGCACAACCGATTGGCAAACGTACTGCAAATTGAGAAATCATGTGACTAAACTGAATAAAAAGAAGAAACTACACTATGAAACAAAAATAAATGACCAAGAATGATAGTAAAAAGCTTTGGAGCAACTGAAATGAAATCTTGGGCAAAACGTAAACTCCACTCCATCATTCAATGAATCAGATGGCTCATTCATCACAAAACCTACTTTTCCAACTACTTAAATTGTTGTCTCTCAACAATGACAAGCCACCAGGGCCTGACAACTTGGATGGAAAATTACTGAAGAGAACAGTGGACAATATTGCCATATCTTCCATTTGCTTTTTGAGTAAAGCAAGTTTGTCTAGAAATGCTGATGACTCAACACTATACACGTAGTTTCAGAATGGGTGACAAGGAAAAAGTTAGTCCTAAATATTTCAAAAACTAAAAGCATTGTATTTGGGACTAAACCCTAAATCTTGTATGGAATCATGTGGAAATTGAGAAAGTTGAGGTGACTAAACTGCTTGGAGTAACCCTGGATTGTAACTGTCATGGTCAAAACATATTTATACAACAGTAGCTAAGATGAGGAGAAGTCTGTCCATAATAAAGCTTTAGGCACTGCATCTCAGTGCTGAAGGCGTCACTACATACCCTGGTTCGATTCCAGGCTGCATCACAACTGGCCGCGATTGGGAGTCCCATAGAGCACCGCACAATTGTCCTTGCGTCATCCGGTTTAGGGTTTGGCCAGGGTAGGCCATCATCAGGGTAGGCCATCAAATAAATTGTTCTTAACTGACTTGCCTTGTTAAATAAAGGTTAAATGAAAATAAATAGTTTTGTTGCACCTGGACTACTGTTCAGTCGTTTGGTCAGGTGCCATAAGGCGGGACTAAGGAAAGTTGCAATTGGCTCAGAACAGGGCAGCACGGCTTGCCCTTAGATGTACACAGAAAGCTAACATTAATAATATGCATGTCAATCTCCCCTGGCTCAAAATGGAGGAGAGATGGACTTCATCACTGCATGTATTTGTGAGAATGCATCGAGCTTTCTGTTTGAACTACTGGCACACAGCTCAGTCCCCAAATCCAAAACAGGCTATGGGAGGAGCACAGTACTACATAGAGCCATGGAACTCCATTCCACATCAAGTAAATCATGCAAGCAGTAAAATTATATTTAACCAAACAGATAAAAACACATCTTATGGAACATCAGGGACTGTGACGCAACACAAACATAGGCACAGACACATGCATACAAACGCACAACATACTCACTGCACAAACGTACACATTGATTTTATGTTGTAGAGTAGGGGCCTGAGGGCACACCTTAATGTGTTTTGAAATCTGTTGTGAATGTATTGTAATGCTGGATGCCAGGAACGGAGTAGCTGCAGCAGCTAATGGGATCCATAATAAATACAAATAAAAATACCATACAAAACATACAGGGAGCATAGATTGTTTTGGAAACAAAAGCATTGATTTCATTTCTATTTTGCAGGAGCTGAAGTTGCAGGCTCTTGGTGCCCTTTAGACAGAGAGATGCAGACAGACAGGCACTGATTTGTGCCTCACTCCACTGGGCTTTCTGCTTCCCCTTCAAGCACTATAAAGTATACATTACATGACCGACAGTATGTGGACAACTGCTCGTCGAACATCTCATTCCAAAATCTTGGATATTAATATGGAGTTGGTCCCCCTTTGCTGCCATAACAGGCTCCACTCTTCTGGGAAGGCTTTCCACTAGATGTTTGAACATTGCTTCGGTGACTTGCTTCCGTTTAGCCACAAAAGCATTAGTGAGGTCGGGCACTGATGTTGGGCAATTAGTCTGCGTTTCAATTCATCCCAAAGGTGTTCGATAGGGTTGACGTCAGGGTTCAGTGCAGGCCAGTTGTCACGGCTCCTCCTCTGCATTGCAGGGGTGGTTCCTCCTGCAGGCAGAGGAGGGTCGTTAGTGATTGGAGTCACCTGGGATTTAAACTGTCACTAATCACCTCTCTCTCTCTGCTCCTCCAGGTATGAACCTGTTTTGTTTGTTCTTTTGCATAGTTTTCACTAAGTCATTCACACACACACAGATTCACACATCCATGCACTTTACATACACCTTACATTATGATACTTCCACACCTCATTCCTTTTTCTTACTTTAAAGTTAATAGTTTTGTTTACAAATTTTTTATTTTTATTTTTTATTGGCCTATACCTGTTGTTCGCGTCCCCTAATTTTTGCCACAGGCTATGAGCCTAAGTTCTTCCACACCGATCTCAACAAACCATTTGTGTATGGACCTTGCTTTGTGCGCGGGGTCATTGTCATGCTGAAACAGGAAAGTGCTTTCACTAAACTGTTTTCACAAAATTGGAAGCACAGAATTATGTAGAATGTCATTGTATGCTGTAGCGTTAAGATTTCCCGTCACTGTAACTAAGGGGCCTTGCTCGAACCATGAAAAACAGCCCCAGACCATTATTCCTTCTCCACCGTTATTGCTTCTAGACTTCACACTTCACAATAACAGCACTTACAGTTGATCGGGGCAGCTCTAGAATGGCATAAATTTGACGAACTGACTTGTTGGAAAGGTGGCCTCCTATGACGGTGCCACGTTGAAAGTTACATTCTACTGCCAATGTTTTCTATGGAGATTGCATGACTGTGTGCTCAATTTTAAACACCTGTCAGCAACAGGTGTGGCTAAAATAGCCAATTACACTGATTTGAAGTGGTGTCCACATACCTTTGTATAAATAGTGTATCTTGTCATAGGTGCAGTTGACAGATGCTTCAGTACTCGCCCACAACAGGGTTTCCCAACCTCGGTCCTGGGGTCTCCCCTGGGGTCTCCCCTGGGTTCAGGTTTGGTTTTTGCATAGCTGATTCAAATATCCAACTCCTTATCAAGCTTTCATTATTTGAATAATTTGTCTAGGGCAAAAAACTAAATGTGCTCCCAGAGTTTAGGAAACCATGTCCTACAACAACAGGCTCCGATGATAATACTGACCATTTCTATCCTCACTGGAGTTGCAGTGTTCTGTCAAGCCCAATCTCCCTGTAGACTTGATGCGTCTGTTAGACAGGAGACATTAATAATAAATATTTTCAGACTTGAGTGACATTTTTGGGGAACCCCACGCAAAGGAGGTCAACACAGCCTAATTAAGGGATCTCGGCCTAAATCCGCTCGCGGTCACCGGTCAATGTGTTTTCCATTTGGGGTTGTCTTATCACCGTACCGGAGAGAGTTTATCATTAATTAAATCCAAGGCGATTCAAGATTCAACCAAAAGCTATTCAAGGGTGCCAGCGAGCCTGGGCAGCCACTAGTGGACTTCATGGATCTCTATTATCGTCTGGACTTGAGGTGCACAGCAGGTAATACACTCCTGTCCCCCGGCGACTGGTGCTTACATAAAACATACTTCCTGATGTTGCACCACACATTCAGCCAGGGGTTAACAACCGACTGCTGCAACCTGATTGGCTGAACATCAGGAAGTAGCATTCCTAGACATTGGAAAATGGTGTTTAATAAAGAAAGTATGCATATTTGCCCAGTTTTATCCCGTCTTCTTGCCATTAAATGTAGTTAAGGAGGAAATTGAAGCCTTTGCTGTCTGAATGTTTTATGTACGAACTGGTCGCCAGGGGACACGAGGGTATTACAGGCTACAAAAGCTGATGCACACATTTCCCCTCTTTGGATGATGAATCTACAGAAGGTGATATTCGGAAGATGTCCTTGAGCAGCTTCCCTCATTCTGCTCGAGTTGTTTTGAATAACAAATACAGGAGCCTTTATCTCAGAGGCTGTGGTGTCAAACAATGAATACCTCAGAGTGTCATAAAATAGTTTAAATCCCTTTTAAGACATTCAAGTTGTGTGTGAAAGGAGTTATTGGATGTGAGACGATAAGGTTATTTTGGGAGATATGACATGCTTGAGATAATTTTAATTACTCCAGTCGCTATGTCACTTCCATAAGCCATCGAGATCCAGTTAATTATAAACATGGTCTCCCCTGAGTGTGTGTGTGTGGTGTGTGTGTTTGCATATTTGTGGTTGCAGCTTATAATCCTATGTGTGTTTAGGGGTGTGAAACTTGAGGGTACTTCAGAAAAGTTGGAAAACTTTTCGAAGGGCATGGCTCCATTTTTCCCCGTGACCCCTAACCTGACTTTCCAGGCTGAGCAGGGTTGGCAGAAACAGAAAGCATCACATTTTCAGGCTTTGCATCTTCTTATCTTTTCCCATAAAAAGCGGATGTATCCGTTTTTTTACAACCCGCTGAGGGTGCGTGGCCCATCAAGGCCGCTACACACAGTGTGATTTTCTACATGGTTCTACACTTTAGTGCGCTCAAATTTTGGGACGGACCATACACGACTCTCCGTCGCTCTCTTTGTGTAGGGTGTGTAGGGCCCTTAACAAAGCCCATCTGTAAACAACTCTGAGATGGAAGTTGCCAGTGACCCTACTGCACACAAAATGCTATACAATATAGAATTCAGATAACCCACTGAGTCAATAACGCCCCCTATGGGCCACAAATGCATCTACATAACAATATAATATATTCCACAGCTGTGATGGTGATTTGCTATGGCAGCTGGTACAGTGCCTTCAGAAACTATTCACACCCTTTCCATTTTGTTGTGTTACAGCATGAATTTAAAATGCATTAAATGTAGATTTTTTTGTCACTGGCCTACACGCAATACCCCATAATGTCAAAGTGGAATTATGTTTTTCAAAATGTTTACAAATTCATTTAAAATGAAAAGCTGAAATGACTACTCAATAAGTATTCAACCCCTTTGTTATGGCAAGCCTAAATAACTTCAGGAGTACACATGTTCTTAACAAGTCACATAAATTGCATGGACTCACTCTGTGTGCACTCTGTGTGCAATAGTATTTACCGTGATTTTTTGAACGACTACCTCATCTCTGTATCCCACATATACATTTGTCTGTAAGGTCCCTCAGTCGAGCAGTGAATTTCAAACACAGATTCAACCACAAAGACCCGGGAGGTTTTCCAATACCTTGCAAAAAAGGGCACTTATTGGTAGATGGGTAAACACTTTTAAAAGGTAGACATGGAATATTACTTTAAGCATGCAGAAGTTATTTGATTTTGACTTGATTTATTAGGATACCCATTAGCCGATCCCAGTGGTGGCAGCTAGTCTTGCTGGGGTCCAACATATAAAATAAATAAAAAGAAAGACAAAAGACTTTACAATTTACATACATTTAAAAACATGAACATGTAATGTGCTTGCATGTGCATCTATCAGTTATACATATTGTACATGTCAGTGTTTCTTTAGCTATTTTTTTAGATGGAATGGAGTTCCATGCACTCATGGCTCTGTGTAATACTGTATGTTTCCTTGAATTTGTTCTGGACCTGGGGATTGTGAAAAGACCCCTGGTGGCATGTCTGGTGGGGTCAGTGTGTGTGTCAGTGCTGTGTGTATGTTGACTATGCAAACCATTTGGTTTCTTCTAAAAACATGAAGTGATGCTGTTAGTCTTCCCTCCACTCTTACCCAGCTGTAGCTTAACTAGGTCTTACTTTACAGTACGTACTTTGCAGACCATTTGATTGGACAATAACTAATATAAGATAAAACTATAGCCTGCAGGACTTGCTTTGTGGAGTGTGGTGTAAAAAAAAAGAAGCTGTGCACAATTCATTTTGTCTCCTCCACTTGTTCAACAGCCACACCATTCATTACCATGCTCAGTTGAAGTCTAGAACTTAGGGAATGATTTGTACCAAATACTATGCAGTTTATTACTGACCACCCATTCCAAAACGGACTTTAACTCTTTAAGGGCTTCAGTGACTTCATTAGCTGTGGTGGCTGACACAGTACCAGTCAAAAGTTTAGACACACCTACTCTTTATTTGTACTATTTTCTACATTGTAGAATAATAGTGAAGACATCAAAACTATGAAATAACACATGGAATCATGTAGTAACCAAAAAATTGTTAAACAAATCAAAATATATTTTAGATTTTTCAAAGTAGCCACCCTTTGCCTTGATGACAGCGCTGCACACTCTTGACAGACCGAGTGAAGGAAGAGCAATACCTTTTAATCAAACAGGTCTGGCAGCGCTTCGGGATGCCCCACACACGAAGACAGAACCGACCTGGACACAACATAACACACAGCATAAATTAATGCACTGTTTACACAACCTAAGGTAGCCAGGACCACTGTCACACTATCACCAATAGTGACAACAACAGTGTCACATCAAAAGTGACAGGCTCATGGTGCTGAAAGGACAGCGACCGTAATACCTGTGCACTCCATGGCACTGATTGAGAGACCATTTTGGACAAACATAGACATTGCTGATAGACAGGCAACAGCAGTCACACACAGCATCAAATAGAGTTAAAGAGTAAGCAACCCATTCACTCCAGTAGGCCCAGTGGAATCATAATACAAAAACACAACCATTTCATGTCCAAAATGAAATGAACAAGCCAGCTATTAATTCCCATTGCAAATATATTTTGTCATGCTCATCACATGACCTGGTGATCTACAGTTTAAATGCAACAATGTTTTCCTGAATCGGGTCACATTTATGCTTGCTCTGGAAATGCGATCCGGAGCCTCCGGAGGCTTGCAGAGGCTAAATTGAGGTCTGTACCACATTGACATGCATTATTTTCTCTTGCGTGCTCTTCTTCTTCTTCTTCTTTATGGTTTTATGGCTTTTTTATGACTACAAGCTATTTATGTATTGCCACCACCTAGTGTATTGGCTGTTTATTAGCCTACTATTCTGTATTATAAATTCAGTATCTCAGTAGTATCTCAGCCTTCGAAGGAGAAAAAAATGGTGATTGGTTCATTTCTCACTTATCATCAGCATACATGGACACACATGCTCTGTTTAATGCCAGTGGCAAGTCATTTGTAAAAATACAAAAAGAGTAGAGGGCCGAGAGAGCTGGCTTACGTACACCACACTTAACATGCTTGACATTAGAGAAGCTTCCATTAAAGAAAACCCTTTGAGTTCTGTTCGATAGATAGCTCTGAATCCATGATATGGCAGAGGTTGAAAAGCCATAACAGATACATTTTCTCAACAACAGTTCATGGTCAATAATATCAAAAGGCTGCACTGAAATCAGTGCACTGTTTATAACATATAACATTTTAAAATGACGTATTAACAAAATGGTGGGCTGGGCCAAGACTGATCAGCTCAACTAACCATTAAAAATAATATTGTAAGAAGAGAATAGTTTCAGTCAATGTAAGATCAATGCAAACACACAATACACAATCTTCTTATTATCAATTTATTTCAACCAATCATCAGTAATTTGTCAGTGCAGTACATATTGAGTGCTATTGATAATTTGACGGGCAGCCCCCAGGTGGTAAGGGTAGGTAACAACACATCTGCCACACTGATCCTCAACACGGGGGCCCCTCAGGGGTGTGTGCTCAGTCCCCTCCTGTACTCCCTGTTCACTCAGGACTGCATGGCCAGGCACACATCCAACACCATCATTAAGTTTGCCGATGACACAAAAGCGGTAGGCCTGATCACCGACAACGATGAGAGACAGCCTATAGGGAGGAGGTCAGAGACCTGGCCGTGTTGTGCCAGGACAACATTTGAATAAAACTTAACATGATCAAGACAAAGGAGATAATTGCGGACTGAGCACGCCCCCATTCTCATCGACAGGGCTGTAGAGGAGCAGGTTGAGAGCTTCAAGTTCCTTGGTGTCCACATCACCAACAAACTAACATGGTCCAAGCACACCAAAACAGTTGTGAAGAGGGCATGACAAAACCTATTCCCCCTCAGGAGACTGAAAAGATTTGGCATGAGTCCTCAGATCCTCAAAAGATTCTACAGCTGCACCATCGAGAGCACCACTGGTTGCATCACTGCCTGGTATGGCAACCGCTCAGCCTCCGACTGCAAGGCACAACAAAGAGTAGTGCGTACGGCCCAGTACATCCTGCCATCCAGGACCTCTATACCAGGCGGTGTCAGAGGAAGGCCCTAAAAATTGCCCCACCTGAGTCATAGACTGTTCTCTTAGCTACCACATGGCAAGCAGTACCGGAATGCCAAGTCTGGGTCCAAGAGGCTTCTAAACAGCTTCTACCCCGAAGCCATAAGACTCCTGAACATCTAATCAAACGGCTTCCCAGACTATTTGCATTACCCCCCCCCCCTCTTTACGCTGCTGCTACTCTCTGTTTATTATCTATGCATAGTCAATTTAATAACTCTAACTACATGTACAAATTGCCTCCATTACCTCAACTAACTTGTGCCCCCGCACATTGACTCTGTACCGGTACCCCTTGTATATAGCCTCACTATCGTTATTTTACTAATGCTCTTCAATTATTTGTTACTTTTATTTCTTTTTTTCCCTTCTTTTTTTTCTTAAAAATGCATTGTTGGTTAATGGCTTGTAAGTCAGATGTATTTGTATTTGGTCAAACACTTTTTTCAACAGCTTCCCTCCAGGCCTGAGGACAAACACTTTCCTCTTGGCTCAGATTAAAGATATGACAGATAGGAGTGGCTATAGACAGTGGCAACCTGTCATTCAGGGCAATGTTGTTGTTTTTTGTTGCCTTTTTTGCATGTTATTTTGCATGTTAATACATGTCACATATCAGTTTGCAAACAATCATTGAGTTAATAAAGCCGCATACAAACAACATGGTCTCTTTTTTACTTTCTTGAGTAAGGCAGCTCCAAAATGCAGGTGTTTCAGCCTAGCTCAGTGCTTTCTGTGGTGGGGCAGCCAGTGGAAATACTGGGAGCTCGTAATGTTCTCTAGTTGCGCCATGATTGGCTCAGTGTTCTGTCCCTCATAGACACTAAATCACCGCAAAATCTACAGGGAGAGCTCTACAATTCAAGCCCCTTGGGTGCTGCCGTATGTTACATTAGAAGTGCCCATCCAAGAAGGCTCAAGGTCATTTGCCAGAGATAAAATGTCAAATCAAGTTATATCTACAGTAACTTTGATTGGACTGATCATGTCAATATCATACTTTCGAAATCTTACCTAGCAGTCATCTTGAATCATGTCGACAATCTACTGGCAATCCTTTTCAACCCTTGTCATTTGAATAAAAATTATGAAGAGAAATTATAGATAAAAAGTATCGGTACTCATAGGCCACTGGACATGAACATTACACAACAAGTTGGAAATCACAAATTCAACCATGAGTGATTTGGAAGGAATCAGTGACTAACTGCAAGCATTGCAAAGCAATCACTAGCCTGCTATTCAGTGGAGTGGGTGTGTGGTCCAAGTCTGGGCATAAGGTTCTCATTTCCAAGCTTAAAAGGACAAACATTAAACACCATAGGCCAGAAAAGTTTGAATACATTGGCCATGCTGTCAATCCAACATGACTTCTGCCGCATTCAAAACAATTGGAAACTCGGGAACTGGGAAAACACAGACTTCAGTGAGTTCAAGACAACTGGGAACTCCGACTGAGAAAATACATTTTGAATTCAGAATTCTAAGTCGGGAACTTGGCCTCTTTCTAGAGCTCCGACCTGAAGATCACTGACGTCATGATTCAACATAGTTTTTTTCCCAGAGTTTCCAGTTGGCCTGAAAGCACTATAAATCCAGAGAACCCAGACTTTGATGACAAAGTTTGATGATAAAACTTGCCCTCGAAGGAGTCAAAGGAGTTCAAGTGAGCACAGCACAACAAGTTGAGTCCAAAAATGTCTTGTATGCTGCTGCATAAATTATGTAATATGCCAGGGAGATATGCATACTGTAGCTAATAAAGTAATACTAAGGTGTATGTTGTGTAGTAAGCTGTTAGTAGCCCATGTGCCTCACCCTAATAATTTAGTCCCTTTTCCCCTCATAATTTAGCCTACTGTTCTGACTTGGTAGTGCACATGTAGCCTATGTTTTTAGAGAAATGTCATCCTTGACTATTGTAAGAGCTTTCATTGTCTGCTTTATATGCCCCCTTTATTTAGCCTACAGTTCTGACTTGTACAGGGAGAATACTGTAAGAATGGCCCATGTTCTGAATTCTGTCGCTGTACATTTCAAAAGTCCTGAACAAATAGCTATATTGACTATGTCCGTCCTAGCTCGCTCATTAATGTCTTAATCGAAATGACCGATTGCCTCTTACATTGTCCACTTATGCCATAGTTTGTACATCTCAATTGTCAGTAAAAACACATTTGTTTAAGCAAGTCAGCTCTGTTTTTTTAAGGCAGGAAATGAGGTTTAATTAACTGTTTCACTGCCAGACAAGGCTCCGCTGATAGCCAGGTGGTAATGATTCACTCCATCGTGCTGAAAATAATGTTCTGCTGTTGGGACAGCTTTATGTAGGACCTAACAGTTTTTGGGCACCGTTTGTCACTGTTATAGTGCCATTAATTTCTTCTCCAAGGTGGCATTTCTTCTCCAAGGTGGCATAGCAGTTCAGACGTCTTTTGTCCTCGTCTTGTCGTGTCCTGTATATATATATATTTACAACTTTTTCACATACATTTTATTTTTATTTTCCATCAACTCATCTTCAAAACACTCTCCTGCAACCCGCCTCACCAATGTATATTTATAAAAAAGTATTATTTACCTCAGATCTGTAATCCTCCAAGAAGCTAGCCAGAAACTCCAGGAGGCTGGCCTGAAACTAGCCAGAAGCTAATCCAGAAGCTAGTTCAGAAGCTAGTTGGCTCCTTTACTGGTAAGTCGTTGGTGTTCAGCTAACCACGGTTTGTGGTCATCGGCTATCCTTTGGCTCGAAAGTCTATCGCCAGTTCTGTACGGCGCAGCGCGGCTCGGAGCGGAGCATACCGGACCAATTTTTCTCTCCATGTCCCTGGATTTCGACTGCTCTCTGGACATTCATGCCCGGATCTCACAGCTAGCTAGCTGCTATCCGTGTGACTATCGGCCTTCGTCGATTCCGGAGCAAACATCAATTGTTCCGGAGCTAGCAAGCTCCGTCAATCACTCTTGAGTTCCATCAATCGCACCTGGGCTGCAGTCGCCTATCCGGACCCGTTTTGCTGCCTTCGCGGAGCCCCACCGGGCCTTCACAACTGGACTGCCGACGTTATCTACCCGAAGGGGTTATTCGGCTGGCTCCTCCGTCGCGACGTTACCTGAACGCCCATCTGCGGCCTGCTAACCGTTAGCTGTCTTACTGGCTGCTATCTGAATAGACAATCGGACAATTTTTTTTATTTTTTATTTATTTATTTATTTATTATTATTATTATGTTTTCTTCTTGGGCCTCTATAACTATATCTATTGTTTTTATTTTTGTTGTTGTTGTGTGATTTGGATTGATCCCCTCTACCACACGGAACCCCACTAATCTACTGACGGAGCGCAGGAGGTGGCTAACAACAGACCTCCATCCTATGCTAGCTTGCTACCGATGCCCTGGCTAGCTGTCTAAATCACCAACCAACCTCTCCACTCACCGGACCCTTTTGATCACTCGACTAAGCATGCCTCTCCTTAATGTCAATATGTCTTGTCCATTTCTGTTCTGGTTAGTGTTTATTGGCTTATTTCACTGTAGAGCCTCTAGTCCTGCTCACTATACCTTATCCAACCTACTAGTTCCACCACCCACACATGCAATGACATCTCCTGGTTTCAACGATGTTTCTAGAGACAATATCTCTCTCTTCATCACTCAATACCTAGGTTTACCTCCACTGTATTCACATCCTACCATACATTTGTCTGTACATTATACCTTGATGCTATTTTATCGCCCCCAGAAACCTCCTTTTACTCTATGTTCCAGACGTTCTAGACGACCAATTCTCATAGCTTTTAGCCGTACCCTTATTCTACTCCTCCTATGTTCCTCTGGCGATGTAGAGGTGAATCCAGGCCCTGCAGTGCCTAGCTCCACTCCTATTCCCCAGGCGCTCTCTTTTGACGACTTCTGTAACCGTAATAGCCTTGGTTTCATGCATGTTAACATTAGAAGCCTCCTCCCTAAGTTTGTTCTATTCACTGCTTTAGCACACTCTGCCAACCCGGATGTTCTAGCTGTGTCTGAATCCTGGCTTAGGAAGACCACCAAAAACTCAGACATTTTAATTCCAAACTACAACATTTTCAGACAAGATAGAACTGCCAAAGGGGGCGGTGTTGCAATCTACTGCAAAGATAGCCTGCAGAGTTCTGTCCTACTATCCAGGTCTGTACCCAAACAATTTGAACTTCTACTTTTAAAAATCCACCTCTCTAAAAACAAGTCTCTCACCGTTGCCGCCTGCTATAGACCACCCTCTGCCCCCAGCTGTGCTCTGGACAGATTGCCCCCCATCTATCTTCAGAGTTCGTGCTGCTAGGCGACCTAAACTGGAACATGCTTAACACCCCAGCCATCCTACAATCTAAACTTGATGCCCTCAATCTCACACAAATAATCAATGAACCTACCAGGTACCTCCCCAAAACCTTAAACACGGGCACCCTCATAGATATCATCCTAACCAACTTCCCCTCTAAATACACCTCTGCTGTCTTCAACCAAGATCTCAGCGATCACTGCCTCATTGCCTGCATCCGTAATGGGTCAGCGGTCAAACGACCTCCACTCATCACTGTAAAACGCTCCCTGAAACACTTCTGCGAGCAGGCCTTTCTAATCGACCTGGCCGGGGTATCCTGGAAGGATATTGATCTCATCCCGTCAGTAGAGGATGCCTGGATATTTTTTTTAAATGCCTTCCTAACCATCTTAAATAAACATGCCCCATTTAAGAAATTTAGAACCAGGAACAGATATAGCCCTTGGTTCTCCCCAGACCTGACTGCCCTTAACCAACACAAAAACATCCTATGGCGTTCTGCATTAGCATCGAACAGCCCCCGTGATATGCAGCTGTTCAGGGAAGCTAGAAATCATTATACACAGGCAGTTAGAAAAGCCAAGGCTAGCTTTTTCAAGCAGAAATTTGCTTCCTGCAACACTAACTCAAAAAAGTTCTGGGACACTGTAAAGTCCATGGAGAATAAGAACACCTCCTCCCAGCTGCCCACTGCACTGAAGATAGGAAACACTGTCACCACTGATAAATCCACCATAATTGAGAATTTCAATAAGCATTTTTCTACGGCTGGCCATGCTTTCCACCTGGCTACTCCTACCCCGGACAACAGCACTGCACCCCCAACAGCAACTCGCCCAAGCCTTCCCCATTTCTCCTTCTCCCAAATCCATTCAGCTGATGTTCTGAAAGAGCTGCAAAATCTGGACCCCTACAAATCAGCCGGGCTAGACAATCTGGACCCTTTCTTCCTAAAATTATCTGCCGAAATTGTTGCCACCCCTATTACTAGCCTGTTCAACCTCTCTTTCGTGTCGTCTGAGATTCCCAAAGATTGGAAAGCAGCTGCGGTCATCCCCCTCTTCAAAGGGGGGGACACTCTTGACCCAAACTGCTACAGACCTATATCTATCCTACCGTGCCTTTCTAAGGTCTTCGAAAGCCAAGTCAACAAACAGATTACCGACCATTTCGAATCTCACCATACCTTCTCTGCTATGCAATCCGGTTTCAGAGCTGGTCATGGGTGCACCTCAGCCACGCTCAAGGTCCTAAACGATATCTTAACCGCCATCGATAAGAAACATTACTGTGCAGCCGTATTCATTGATCTGGCCAAGGCTTTCGACTCTGTCAATCACCATATCCTCATCGGCAGACTCGACAGCCTTGGTTTCTCAAATGATTGCCTCGCCTGGTTCACCAACTACTTCTCTGATAGAGTTCAGTGTGTCAAATCGGAGGGTCTGCTGTCCGGACCTCTGGCAGTCTCTATGGGGGTGCCACAGGGTTCAATTCTTGGACCGACTCTCTTCTCTGTATACATCAATGAGGTCGCTCTTGCTGCTGGTGAGTCCCTGATCCACCTCTACGCAGACGACACCATTCTGTATACTTCCGGCCCTTCTTTGGACACTGTGTTAACAACCCTCCAGGCAAGCTTCAATGCCATACAACTCTCCTTCCGTGGCCTCCAATTGCTCTTAAATACAAGTAAAACTAAATGCATGCTCTTCAACCGATCGCTACCTGCACCTACCCGCCTGTCCAACATCACTACTCTGGACGGCTCTGACTTAGAATACGTGGACAACTACAAATACTTAGGTGTCTGGTTAGACTGTAAACTCTCCTTCCAGACCCATATCAAACATCTCCAATCCAAAGTTAAATCTAGAATTGGCTTCCTATTTCGCAACAAAGCATCCTTCACTCATGCTGCCAAACATACCCTTGTAAAACTGACCATCCTACCAATCCTCGACTTTGGCGATGTCATTTACAAAATAGCCTCCAATACCCTACTCAACAAATTGGATGCAGTCTATCACAGTGCAATCCGTTTTATCACCAAAGCCCCATATACTACCCACCATTGCGACCTGTACGCTCTCGTTGGCTGGCCCTCGCTTCATACTCGTCGCCAAACCCACTGGCTCCATGTCATCTACAAGACCCTGCTAGGTAAAGTCCCCCCTTATCTCAGCTCGCTGGTCACCATAGCATCTCCCACCTGTAGCACACGCTCCAGCAGGTATATCTCTCTAGTCACCCCCAAAACCAATTCTTTCTTTGGCCGCCTCTCCTTCCAGTTCTCTGCTGCCAATGACTGGAACGAACTACAAAAATCTCTGAAACTGGAAACACTTATCTCCCTCACTAGCTTTAAGCACCAACTGTCAGAGCAGCTCACAGATTACTGCACCTGTACATAGCCCACCTATAATTTAGCCCAAACAACTACCTCTTTCCCAACTGTATTTAATTTTTATTTATTTATTTATTTTGCTCCTTTGCACCCCATTATTTTTTATTTCTACTTTGCACATTCTTCCATTGCAAAACTACCATTCCAGTATTTTACTTGCTATATTGTATTTACTTTGCCATCATGGCCTTTTTTGCCTTTACCTCCCTTCTCACCTCACATTGTATATAGACTTGTTTATACTGCATTATTGACTGTATGTTTGTTTTTACTCCATGTGTAACTCTGTGTCGTTTTATCTGTCGAACTGCTTTGCTTTATCTTGGCCAGGTCGCAATTGTAAATGAGAACTTGTTCTCAACTTGCCTACCTGGTTAAATAAAGGTAAAATAAATAAATAAATAAATTAATGTATTGTTTAGCGTTGTGTTGTGTAGTGTAGGCTTTGCTGGCATGCGTCTAAAACGTTTTTTTTTTTTTTTGCCCCACCAAGATTTACATGCTAAAATTGCCACTGGCCATAGACAGCTACCAGCTTTCTATCTAAGCTACCAATGCCAGGAGGTTCAAACTTACAATGTTTTTTTTCAGTATTTGTTTTTTTGTTATGCATGAATAAGATGCATTGTTCGTTGTTGGCATTTCCTGCCTAAGTTTAACCACTTTGCCAATGAAGTAATCATTAAAATAATTGGCAACATCAAATGGTCTTGTGACGAATAAGACATCTGATTCGATGAAAGATGGAGTTGAATGTCTTTCTGCCCATAATTTCATTTAAAGTACTAGTTCTTTATATCATTGATCTCGGCTCATAATATAGTTTCTTGTTTTTGTTAAGTTTAGTCACATTCATTTCTCAATTTGCAGTAAGTCAGCCAGTCAAATGTGCAGCCAGACTTATTGGCCAATCCTTTTTTCCCCAAGAAGTTATTAATTTCACGTTGGATGGTGTATCAATACACCCAGTTACTACAACGATACTGGCATCCTTCCTAACTCAGTTGCTGGAGAGGAAGGAAACCGCTCAGGGATTTCACCGTGACTTTAAACAGTTAGTGTTCAATGGCTGTGATAGGAGATAACTGAGGACATATCAACAACACTGTAGTTACTCCACAATACTATCCTAATTGACAGAGGGAAAAGAAGGAACCCTGTACAGAATAAAATATTCCAAAACATGCATCCTGTTTGCAACAAGGCACTAAAGTAATACTGCAAAAAATGTGGCAACGCAATAAACTTTTAGTCCTGAAAACAACAAATTGCTGTGTACCACTCTCCATATTTTCAAGTATAGTGGTGGCTGCATCATGTTATGGACATACTTGTAATCGTTAAGGACTGGGGAGTTGTTTAGGATAAATAATAAACAGAATGGACCTAAGCACAGACAAAATCCTAGAGGAAACACTGGTTCAGTCTGATTTGAACCAGACAATGGGAGATTAACTCACCTTTCAGCAGGAATAACACAATGCCAAATCTACACTGGAGTTGCTTACCAAGAAGACAGTGAATGTAACTGGGGGGCCAAGTCACAGTTTTGTCTTCAATCTAATTGAAAATCTATGGCAAAACCTGGTTGTAACAATGATCAGCAACCCATTTGACAGAGCTTGAAGAATTTGGGGCAAATGTGGAATAAGGGTATGAATACTTTCTGAAGGAAAACTTTTAGAGAGCTGCTCACGTGGATTCATGTCTCAATAAACCCTGCACAGAGCTCATTAATTTATGTATGCGCAGAAAGGGACTTTAAAAATTACAGTTTTCTCCAAGAGCCGGTGCTGCAGCAGAGACAGAGCACAGCCAGCACAGCGAGCACCACTCCAGAAACCCGTGCCCACGGCGGGCAAATGGAACGGTGTCTTAGACTATTGAATATTAAAGCTTGGACTGAAGAGATGTATATTTCTTTGAGGATACTAGTGGGAGAGAGCAGCCAATCTGTACTTTGCACAAAGATCTTCTTGAATTATTTATATTCGGTTGAATAATTATTATCACCTCCAGACTTTGAATGACAGGTACGTTTTTGGCCGCTGTGCTTTCTTAGCTGGCACATAATACAGTATAATGTAGGCTACAAGCTTGGTGAAAGGGTGCATGTCAATAGTCTAAAGTGGCTTTCTCTCCTTGTCTTTATTCTTTAATTCTATAACATAGAATAAGTGGAATGTCCATCAGTTATCCACTCTCACCAGTCCAGTTTCTTCACATCAGTGCAGAGGACGGAAATGATAAAAATAGTGATGCCAGCCCCTAATGCCAGGGAGATGGCACAGTGCCTAACTGCACCTAATGAGTGATGTCAATACGCCTATTAGAATTGCCTGATCATTTGCAGAAAAAGAGGAAACTGTGTTTGTACAGGAGGCAATTATGTGCACCAAAAGAAAGATGCTCGGGGTCCCTGTTCATCTGCGTGAACATGCCTTAGGCATCCTGCAAGGAGGGATGAGGACCGCAGATGTGGCTAGAGCAATAAATTGCAATGTCCGTACTGTGAGACGCCTAAGACAGCGTTACAGGGAGACAGGACGGACAGCTGATCGTTCTCGCAGTGGCAGACCACGTGTAACAACACCTGCACAGGATTGGTACATCTGAACATCACACCTGTGGGACAGGTACAGAATGGCAACAACAACTGCCCGAGTTACACCAGGGACGCACAATCCCTCCATCCGTGCTTAGACTGTCCGCAATAGGCTGAGAGAGGCTGGACTGAGTGCTTGCAGGCCTGTTGTAAAGGCAGGTCCTCTCCAGACATCACCGGCAACAACGTTGCCGATGGGTACACAACCACCGTCGCTGGACCAGACAGGCCTGGCAAAAAGTGCTCTTCAATGACGAGTCGCGGTTTTGTCTCACCAGGGGTGATGGTCAGATTCGCGTTTATCGTCGAAGGAATGAGCGTTACACCGAGGCCTATACTCTGGAGCGGGAGCGGTTTGGAGGTGGGGGGTCCGTCATGGTCTGGGCCGGTATGTCACAGCATCATCGGACTGAGCTTGTTGTCATTGCAGGCAATCTCTACGCTGTGCCTTACAGGGAAGACATCCTCCTCCCTCATGTGGTACCCTTCCTGTAGGCTCATCCTGACATGACCCTCCATGGCATGACAATGCCACCAGCCATACTGCTCGTTCTGTGCATGATTTCCTGCAATACAGGAATGTCAGTGTTCTGCCATGGCCAGCGAAGAGCCCGGATCTCAATCCCATTGAGCACATCTGGGACTTGTTGGATCGGAGTGTGAGGGCCATTCCCTCCAGAAATGTCCGGAAACTTGCAGATGCCTTGGTGGAAGACTGGGGTAACATTTCACAGCAGGAATAGTCAAATCTGGTGCAGTTCATGAGGATGCACTGCAGTACTTAATGCAGCTGGTGGCCACACCAGATACTGACTGTTACTTTTGATTTTGACCCCCCTTTGTTCAGGGACACATTATTCCATTTCTGTTAGTCACATGTCTGTGGAACTTGTATAGTTTATGTCCCATTTGTTGAATCGTGTTATGTTCATACAAATATTTTAAAAGTATTTATGCTGCAGTAGTTTATGTGTCGGGGGGCTGGGGTCAGTTTGTTATATCTGGAGTACTTCTCCTGTCCTATTCGGTGTCCTGTGTGAATCTAAGTGTGCGTTCTCTAATTCTCTCCTTCTTTCTCTCTCTCGGAGGACCTGAGCCCTAGGACCATGCCCCAGGACTACCTGACATGATGACTCCTTGCTGTCCCCAGTCCACCTGGCCATGCTGCTGTTCCAGTTTCAACTGACCTGAGCCCTAGGACCATGCCCCAGGACTACCTGACATGATGACTCCTTGCTGTCCCCAGTCCACCTGGCCATGCTGCTGCTCCAGTTTCAACTTCCACCTGACTGTGCTGCTGCTCCAGTTTCAACTGTTCTGCCTTATTATTATTATTCGACCATGCTGGTCATTTATGAACATTTGAACATCTTGGCCATGTTCTGTTATAATCTCCACCCGGCACAGCCAGAAGAGGACTGGCCACCCCACATAGCCTGGTTCCTCTCTAGGTTTCTTCCTAGGTATTGGCCTTTCTAGGGAGTTTTTCCTAGCCATCGTGCTTCTACACCTGCATTGCTTGCTGTTTGGGGTTTTAGGCTGGGTTTCTGTACAGCACTTTGAGATATCAGCTGATGTACGAAGGGCTATATAAATAAATTTGATTTGATTTGAATTTGATTTGATTTACATATGTTAAGCTTGCTGAAAATAAACCCAGTTCACAGTGAGAGAAGGTTTCTTTTTTTGCTGAGTTTATATGGATTTTACATGACTGGGCAAGGGCGCAGCCATGGGTGGGCCAAGGGAGGAAATAGGCTCACCAAGATGGAAGCCAGGCCCACCCACTGGGGAACCAGGCCCAGCCAATCAGAATTGGTTTCAGCCAATCAGTCTTTAGACAGGGTTTCAGGCTTGTTTCTTGAAAAACAAACAAGTAGTTGTAGTTTAGCCAAGGTGTCCCTCATTAAAAAAGTAGTCTTGTTGCGGGTGTGAATGAGGTGCGAACTCTTCGTTATTTATCTTCCCTATTGAACATACTATTCTTCGTCTTAAATATGTTAATTTATTTAGATATTAGAGTACCTGAGGATTAATTAGAAACATCGTTTGAGTTGTTTGGACGAACTTTACCAGTAACCTTTTGGTTTGTATGCATGTTGAACGAGTGGATTAGTGAAATCAATGGCGCCAACTAAACTGACGTTTTTGGATGTAGGATGTAGAAGGACTTTATAGAACAAAACGCTGATTCATTGCGTAGCTGGGACCCTTGAGATTGCAAACAGAGGAAGATCTTCAAAGGTAAGTGATTTATTTTATCACTATTTGTGATTTTTGTGGTGCCTGTGCTGGTTTGAAAAAGTATTTTGATGTGGGGCGCTGTCCTCAGATAGTTGCTTGGTATGCTGTCGCGGTGAAGCCTTTTTGAAATCTGACATCGTGGTTGGAATAACAAGAAGTTACACTTTTAAATGATGGAAGAGACTTGTATGTTCATGAATGTTTAATATTACGATTTTGTCATTTGAATTTGGCACGCTCCAACAAACTATAACAAGTCGGTTAGGACATTTACTTTGTACATGACACAAGTAATTTTTCCAAAAACTGTTTCAAAACAGGTTATTTCACTTATAATTCACTATCACAATTCCAGTGGGTCAGAAGTTTGCATACACTACGTTGACGGTGCCTTTAAACAGCTTGGAACATTCCTGAAAATTATGTCATGGCTTTAGAAACTTCCGACAGGCTAATTGACATCATTTGAGTCAATTGGAGGTGTATCTGTGGATATATTTCAAGGCCTACCTTCAAACTCAGTGCCTCTTTGCTTGACATCATGGTAAAATCAAAAGAAATCAGCCAAGACCTCAGAAAAATAATTGTAGACCTCCAAGTCTGGTTCATCCTTGGGAGCAATTTCCAAACACCTGAAAGTACCACTTTCATCTGTATAAACAATAGTGCGCAAGTATAAACATCATGGGACCATGCAGTCGTCATACCACTCAGGAAGGAGACGCTTTCTGTCTCCTAGAGATGAATGTACTTTGGTGCGAAATGTGAAGATCAATCGCAGAGCAACAGCAAAGGACCTTGTTAAGAAATGGGTACAAATGCATCTATATCCACAGTAAAAATGTGTCCTATATCGACATAACCTGAAAGGCCGCTCAGCAAGGAAGAAGCCACTGCTCCATGACCGACATAGAAAATCCAGACTATGGTTTGCAACTGCACATGGGGACAAAGATCGTACTTTTTGGAGAAACGTTCTCTGGTTTGATAAAACAAAAATAGAACTGTTTGGCCAAAATGACCATCGTTATGTTTGGAGGAAAAGGGGGAGGCTTGCTAGTCGAAGAACACCATCCAAACAGTGAAGCACGGGGTGGCAGCATCATATTGTGGGGGTGCTTTGCTGCAGGAGGGACTGGTGCACTTAACAAAATTGATGGCATCATCCAAACTGTGAAGCACGGGGTGGCAGCATCATATTGTGGGGGTGCTTTGCTGCATATATTGAAGCAACATCTCAAGACATCCCGTCAGGAAGTTAAAGCTTGGTCGCAAATGCGTCTTCCAAATGGACAATGACCCCAAGCATACTTCCAAAGTTGTGGCAAAATACCTTAAGTACAACAAAGTCAAGGTATTGGAGTGGCCATCTCAAAGCCCTGACCTCAATCCTATAGAAAAGTTGTGGGCAGAACTAAATAAGCGTGTGCGAGCAAGGAGGCCTACAAACAAACCTGACTCTGTTACACCAGCTCTGTCAGGAGGAATGGACCAAAATTCACCCAACTTATTGTGGGACGCTTGTGGAAGGCTACCCGAAACATTAGACCCAAATTAAACAATTTAAAGGCAATGCTACCAAGTACTAATTGAGTGCATGTAAACTTCTGACCCACTGGGAATATGCTAAAATCAATAAAAGCTGAAATAAATCAATCTCTCTACTATTTATTCTGACATTTCACATTCTTAAAATAAAGTAGTGATCCTAACTGACCTAAGACAGGGAATTTTTACTTGGATAAAATGTCAGGATTTGTGAAACTGAGTTTAAATGTATTTGGCTAAGGTGTATGTAAACTTCCAAATTTAACTGTATATATTTACGCATAGATGTCTTTGTCTTCTCTCTGTTGAACTTGATGGTTCTATGGGAAGTGGAAGTCACAATGTCCACCAGAGGTCACAATGTCCTTCTTAGTTGTAGGCTTTTTTTTGTTTTGGAGTGTTCGTTTTATAGATGCTTCAGATGTACCACACGGTGTGCAGAGGGATCTGTTCTTGCTTGTTTAAATGTCCTATACTACTTTACATGCACAGCTGCAGACATGTTTTGGTCTGGTTTACAAAGTTTCTAACTATTTCAACTTGTGGACCACGGCCTCACGTTCATTGGTCTCAATGGTTGATTATTCAGGGTACAGCTAAGGACAACTTTACACGCTGGAAATAACCCGGCATGTTTTGATCTCATGTAAATTTTGTTAGCGAGTCAATTAAAGCATTCTGGTCAGAAAGGTGGTTCCATCATGTTGACAAGAACTCTGAGCTCACTTGAGTGGTGACAAGTTTGCATGAAACACAATTCTCATTTAGAAGGCTAAAATCAAATGTCTTTCTTTTCAAAAAATAGATTCATATTTAATCATATAATTTTTACAACATCTAGATGTAAATCTGATATATACAGTGTGAAAACTTTAAAAGTTACAAAGTTTCCGTTCTAACTTCTTTCTGGTAATTTTAATAACATCACAAAATATACATTAGTTTCCCATATTCCATCTCATCATTCCCAACATTCAGATGTTGAAATGTATTGTCCCAGTTTCTAATGTTTGATGAAGTTTTTGGCGGCAGGAGTCTCTCGGTAACAGGAATTTTTACCTTTGTTAAGTCATAAAACCGGCCCAACTCCCCAGAGGGGGGTCTGGCTGTCAGCCATGTGCCGAGCTGATCTGGCACCTTTGATCCTCACCAAGGAGAGAGAGTCATGACAAGGTGCACCTGTGTAATATTCGTGCTGTTTAATCAGCTTCTTGATATGCTATACTTGTCAGGTGGATGGATTATCTTGGCAAAGGAAAAATGCTCACCAACAGGGATGTAAAAAAAATTGTGGTGAACATTTTTGAGAGAAGCTTTTTGTACGTACGTATTAAACATTTCTGGGATATTTTATTTCAGCTCATGAAACATGGCACCAACACTTTACATGTTGCGTTTATAGTTTTTGTTCAGTATATAATATACAGTATATTACACAGGCTCCGACGCCAGCCGCATGTGGCAGGGGCTACAGTCCATTAAGGATTACAAAGGAAGACCCAGTTGTGATCTGCCTCGCTACCAGACAAACTCAATGCATTTTATCAATGCTTCGACAAAAAACACCGAGGGCCCCCGCCGACCCAGGGGATTGGGTGATCTCACTCTCCGAGGCCCATGTGAGTAAGTAAGTAAATCAGGTGTTCCAGGGCGAGTTCTCAAAGCATGAGCAAAACAGCTGACAGGCATATTTGCAGTTATTTTCAACTTCTCCTTGTGCCAGTATGTAATCCCCTCAAGCTGACCACCATCATTCCTGTTCCCAAGAACTCTAATGCTACCTGTCACATCTGTAATCATGAAATGTTACCCGGCAGTCCCAGAGAGCAAATGAAGAGCATTTATTGGCCTACCGCTGGCCAGATCACCGTTAGCTCAGATCACAGATCACCATGTCTGCAGAGTTTCCTCAAGCCATAGACTCTAAAAAGAAGCCTCGAACACACAGCAAAGTTGAAACTGTGAGATTTCAAAACTTTTAAAACCTTGACCAGAGACAGACTCAATGAATAAAGCAAAGAGTTCATGTTTAAGTTGTTATTCAGCACTGTTCAACACTTTATAAACCATGAAATGCGCTTTCTCCCTATTTCCACTCCATCTTCACCACTATAATAAGATATTATGTTACCTTCTAAAGGGATGGCAGCACACTCCCCGCCTGGTATAATGACATTTTGCCTCTATGAATTAAAACATGTTTGAAATAACAAATAATGCTCCTTTATATTTTTCTCTAGGTTGCTTCAGAAAGAAGAGCAACAAGCTATAAGTTTGGTCTCAGTAACACCTTAGCAGTCCCTTGCAATGTTTTGCTCTACTTTCCTGACCTTTTTGTCAGTACTGGGAAATGTTTTGACCACAAGCCCATCTGGCCAGTCATTTCATTGCACCTGACTGTCTTTCAATAAGACAACATCTCCCACTTTTACATTAGGCTTTTCTGCTGTCCATTGTCTGCATCTCTGGAGTGTTGTCAGGTACTCCTGTCTGCACCTTTTCCTTTTTGCGTCCACTGTTTTCCATTATGGTCATTCATGTGGAAGTATCCAGAAGGGGCTGAGGTACCTCTTGAGTGGAGCCCTTCTGAAACAGCATAGCATCTAGGATACATCTGGTTACCCCAATGAGTCTCTCCCAAGAACCACTCATATGAAATGAGTGTGGGGGATTAAAAATCCAAATACATCCCTTGTCTGAGAGGTGTTTAGTCAGTTCTGAGTAATTGTGTCGATTCCGAGTTCCCTGCTGGCACCTATAAAGTTTGTACCTTGATCAGAGCGTAGCACTTTTGCTGAACCACGGAAGGGTAAAAAAACGCCTCAGCATGTTGATGAAGCTGGATGTCGACATGGATTCGATGAGCTCAATATAGACTGCTCTAGTAGACATACATGTAAAGTGTACCGCCCAGTGCTTGGTGTCTGCACTACCTAACCTCTAGTGCAACAAATTATGACATTCCATGGTCCAAATGCATCAAGTCCAACGCTGGTGAATGGTGGCTCAGATGTGAATCTGTCGGCAGGCAAGTCAGCCATATTTTGGTCAACTAACCTCCCTCTAACCTTGCGGCAGGTGACACACTTGTACATGATACCAGAGACCAGACGTTTGCTCCCAATATTCCAGGTGCTCAAATAGCTCCATCTGAAAAATGACGACCCTGGTGAGCCACTTGCTCATGATAATGTCATTACCAGCAGAGTGCGGACATGGTGACAGGTCGGCAGAGGATAAGCGGCCTCCCACCCTCAGCAACCCATCCTCATCAATTACTGGGTTCAGCTTGAGTGTACTTTGTTTAGGGAACTCTTTTCCTTCTCAAGGCATTTTAATTCCTCTTTGAAGGCTTCATGTTGCACACGGTGAATGATTGTTGTTTTGGCTTGTGACAACTCACTTGTAATGCATTGGTTTATTACTGTGATGCCAGCCTCTGCAGTTGGCGTCGTCCGCACCTTCATGGAAGGATCTGGCAACATGAATGAGTCTCACTGTGCCTCGATTGAGAGCTTTCCAGCTTGAGAACCTCTCAAAGGGATGGGAGCCGAGTTGAGCTCCAAAAACCTTAGTGGAAAAGGCAGTGATGTCTGGTTAAAACTCTGCGTCTACGTCAGGCCCTACAAAGTCAAAATTGATGGTCTCAGGCTCACCTGAGTTTGCTTGGGCCAGGAAAGGTGGACCTGAGGTTTTACACATGGAGTAAAACAAACATACAGTCAATAATACAGTAGAAACAAGTCTGTATATGATGTGAGCAAATGAGGTAAGATAAGGGAGGTAAACTGGTGTGCTTTAAGAGTGCTTTTAGTATGGGCCTGGTTGCATGGTCTGCTGGATTGCTGGCAGTGTTTACATAACACCACTGGTCTGGATGGGTAGACTTCCTGATTTAAAAAAAAATGTTTCACCTTTATTTCACCAGGTAGGTGTCAGGGTTTTCTTCTGGTGAAAGAGAGGCGGACCAAAATGCAGCGTGGTGGTTATTCATGTTTTTAATAAAGAAGACTATACATGAACAGACTAAACAAGAAAAGTGAAAACCTAAAGAGTCATATCTGGTGCAAACACAGAGACAGGAACAATCACCCACAAAACCCAACCCAAAACAGGCTACCTAAATATGGTTCCCAATCAGAGACAATGACTAACACCTGCCTCTGAGAACCATATCAGGCCAAACATAGAAATAGACAAACCAGACACACAACATAGAATGCCCACCCAGCTCACGTCCTGACCAACACTAAAACAAGGAAAACACATACGAACGATGGTCAGAACGTGACAGTAGGTAAGTTGAGAACAAGTTCTCATTTACAATTGCGACCTGGCCAAGATAAAGCAAAGCAGTTCGACACATCCAACAACAGAGTTACACATGGAGTAAAACAAACATACAGTCAATAATACAGTAGAAACAAGTCTGTATACGATGTGAGCAAATGAGGTAAGATGAGGGAGGTAAAGGCAAAAAAAAGGCCATGGTGGCAAAGTAAATACAATATAGCAAGTAAAACATGGTAGAATGGTAGATTTGCAGTGGAAGAATGTGCAAAAATAAATGGGGTGCAAAGGAGAGAAATAAATACAATAGGGAAAGAGGTAGTAGTTTGGGCTAAATTATAGATGGGCTATGTACAGGTGCAGTAATATGTGAGCTGCTCTGACAGCTGTTGCTTAAAGCTATTGAGGGAGATAAGTGTTTCCAGTTTCAGAGATTTTTGTAGTTCGTTCCAGTCATTGGCAGCAGAGAACTGGAAGGAGAGGCGGCCAAAGAAAGAATTGGTTTTGGGGCTGACCAGAGAGATATACCTGCTGGAGCGCGTGCTACAGGTGGGTGATGCTATGGTGACCAGCGAGCTGAGATAAGGGGGGACTTTACCTAGCAGGGTCTTGTAGATGACATGCAGCCAGTGGGTTTGGCGACGAGTATGAAATGAGGGCCAGCCAACGAGAGCGTACAGGTCGCAATGGTGGGTAGTATATGGGGCTTTGGTGACAAAACGGATGGCACTGTGATAGACTGCATCCAATTTGTTGAGTAGGGTAATGGAGGCTATTTTGTAAATGTGTCTTATCGATGCCGGTTAAGATATCTTTTAGGACCTTAAGCGTGGCTGAGGTGCACCCATGACCAGCTCTGGATAGCAGAGAGGGTATGGTGAGATTCGAAATGGCCATTAATCTGTTTGTTGACCTGGCTTTCGAAGACCTTAGAAAGGCAGGGTAGGATAGATATAGGTCTGTAGCAGTTTGGGTCAAGAGTGTACTCCCCCCTTTGAAGAGGGGGATGACCACAGCTGCTTTCCAATCGTTGGGAATCTCAGACGACACAAAAGAGAGGTTGAACAGGCTAGTAGGGGTGGCAACAATTTCGGCAGATAATTTTAGAAAGAAAGGGATTATCTAGCCTGGCTGATTTGTAGGGGTCCAGATTTTGCAGCTCTTTCAGAACATCAACTGACTGAATTTGGGAGAAGGAGAAATGGGGAAGGCTTGGGCGAGTTGCTGTGGGGGGTGCAGTGCTGTTGAGTTGACCGGGGTAGGGGTAGCCAGGTGGAAATCATGGCCAGCTGTAGAAAAATGCTTATTGAAATTCTCAATTATACTGGATTTATCAGTGGTGACAGTTTCCTATCTTCAGTGCAGTGTGCAGCTGGGAGGAGGTGTTCTTATTCTCCATGGACTTTACAGTGTCCCAGAACTTTTTTGAGTTAGTGTTGCAGGAAGCAAATTTCTGCTTGAAAAAGCTAGCCATGGCTTTTCTAACTGCCGTGTATATTGGTTTCTAGCTTCCCTAAAAAGCTGCATATCACAGGGGCTGTTCGATGCTAATGCAGAACGCCATAGGATGTTTTTGTTGGTTAAAGGCAGTCAGGTCTGGGGTGAATCAAGGACTATATCTGTTCCTGGTTCTAAAGTTCTTGAATGGGGCATACTTATTTAAGATGGTTAGGAAGGCATTTAACAGGATGAGATCAATATCCTTCCAGGATAACCCGGCCAGGTTGATAAGAAAGGCCTGCTCGCTGAAGTGTTTCAGGGAGCGTTTGACAGTGATGAGTGGAGGTCGTTTGACCGCTTACCCATTACGGATGCAAGCAATGAGGCAGTGATGGCTGAGATCGTTGTTGAAGACAGCAGAGGTGTATTTAGAGGGCAAGTTGGTTAGGATGATATCTATGAGGGTGCCGTGTTTACGCCTTTGGGGAGGTACCTGGTAGGTTCATTGATAATTTGTGTGAGATTGAGGGCATCAAGCTTAGATTGTAGGATGGCTGGGGTGTTAAGCATGTTCCAGTTTAGGTCGCCTAGCAGCACGAGCTCTGAAGATAGATGGGGGGCAATCAGTTCACATATGGTGTCCAGAGCACAGCTGGGGGCAGAGGGTGGTCTATAGCAGGTGGCAACGGTGAGAGACTTGTTTTAGAGAGGTGGATTTTTAAAAGTAGAAGTTCAAATTGTTTGAGTACAGACCTGGATAGTAGGACAGAACTCTGCAGGCTATCATTGCAGTAGATTGCAACACCGCCCCCTTTGGCAGTTCTATCTTGTCTGAAAATGTTGTAGTTAGGGATGAAAATTTCAGATTTTTTGGTGGTCTTCCTAAGCCAGGATTCAGACACAGCTAGAACATCCGGGTTGGCAGAGTGTGCTAAAGCAGTGAATAAAACAAACTTAGGGAGAAGGCTTCTAACGTTAACATGCATGAAACCAAGGCCATTACGGTTACAGAAGTCATCAAAAGAGAGCGCCTGGGGAATAGGAGTGGAGCTAGGCACTGCAGGGCCTAGGTAAACCTAGGTATTGAGTGATGATGAGAGAGATATTGCCTCTAGAAACATCATTGAAACCAGGAGATGTCATCGCATGTGTGGGTGGTGGAACTAATAGGTTGGATAAGGTATAGTGAGTAGGACTAGAGGCTCTACAGTGAAATAAGCCAATAAACACTAACCAGAACAGCAATGGACAAGGCATATTAACAATTAAGGAGAGGCATGCTTAGTCGAGTGATCAAAAGGGTCAGTGAGTAGTTAGGTTGGTTGAGGTCAAGGCGATTTCAGACAGCTAGCCGGGCCATCGGTAGCAAGCTAGCATAGGATGGAGGTCTGTTTTTAGCCACCTCGTGCATTTTCGTCGGTAGGATTAGTGGGGTTCCATGTGGTAAAGGGGATCAATCCAATTAACAAAAAAAAATAGATATAGTTATAGAGGCCCAAGAAAAATTGTCAGAATGCGAGTTACCCTATTGGCAACATACACATAGAATCTTTCGGTGACATTGTGTAAGAGAACTATCTTACTGTCTGTGTAGAACTCTGCAGCATTTACATCAAGGTCCTTTTCGTCTCCGATCAGTTCATACATCTCAACATCTAGCACAGCCGCACACAGTACTAGGAGTGGGATAGTGTGGGACGGTCGAGGAGCCAATTTAGATTTCTCCATGACAAATCCAACATGGCATTGCCCTTCCAAGTCAATAACTCTCAGGTAGGCTACCGCTCCTATGGCTACTGTAGAGGAATACGAGAAGATGTCTACCACTCAAATAAGAGCGCTGCACAAAGCGACTGGGATGTCGGTCAGCTGAATATACAGATGTTCCAACTCCTTCATAGATTCCTTCCACATTTTCCATTCCTCTTGTTTTTCTGTGGGAAGGGGGGCATCCCGCTCACTCTGATCAGAAGAGAGTTCTCTGATTAAGGCTTTACCTTGCATTGTTATTGGAGCCACGAACCCAAGGGGGTCATAAAGACTTTGCACTGTAGACAGGATGCCTCTCCGCGTAAAAGGCTTCTCATTGTGGGACACCTGGAATGTGAAGCTGTCTGTTTCCAGGTTCCAAGAAAGTCCCAGGCTCCATTGAAAAGGGGAGAGGTTCCATTCCGAGGTCCAGGTCTTTTAAATCTAAGTGCACTGTAGAGAAAGGGATGTGTTGCTGAGCTATGCTGCTGTAGTTCCCTTTCACCTGGATGATGTCGGGGCAAGGGCTCAGATAGGATGTGCGACCATTGTGAAGTATGTTTGTCCTGAACACGGTAACACTGGCTGGTAGGTGAGCCATTCCCAGACAGACCTCATCCACAATGACCCACCCAAGGTCGAGTCGCTGTGCATAAGGAGTGTCGTGGGGCGCATTGATTCGCTCTCGTACCTTGTGTACCCTTAAGATGTCTTGTCCTAAAAGCAGGAGGATGGGAGACTCTGGGTCCACAGCTGGAATTTTGTCTGCCACTGGTTGCAGATGGGGATGATGTTGCGCAATGAAGGGGGAGGGAATTGTCCACCCTACTGTCTGGCATAATGTCACACTCTATCAAAGTAGGGAGAGTGAGCTGCATGTGTCCGTCTATAGACTGACACCTTACAGTCTTTAGCTCTGTGCTGAGTTGACCCACCACATCGGAAACAAATTACATTCTCTTTGAGATATTATTTGCGCTCATAGAGTTAAAAAAAATCTAAACCCACAACACATTTTAAGAGGATGAGGCTTGTTATGTATTGGGCAGTGATGGTCAGAGCTTTCAACCTTTGTCTTACTGGGTTTGGTTTGGTGGTCTGAGGGCTCAGATGACACGTCTGTTTTGTGTACAGTCACAGGTGTCTTGCTGCTGTACCTGACAGGTTTCTCACTTTTCATAGACACCTGGGTAGTCATTGCAGATAAGAATTTGTTCTTAACTGACTTGCATAGTTAAATAAATCAAAAAACAGATCGAAACACGATGCAATCTCAATTGCATTCCACACTAAATAAGAGGAATATCTTCAACACCATAGACCCCTCCAAGCTCGTCACAAAGCTCGTCACCAAGCTTTGGACCCTGGGACTGAACATATCCCTCTGCAACTGGATCCTGGACTTAATGACGGGCCGACCCAAGGTCGTGGACAACAGGAAAGGGGGGGGGGGGCATATCCACATCGACGGGGCTGCAGTGGAGCGGGTCAAGAGTTCCTCTGTGTCCAAATCACTAAGGACTTAGTGACACAGCTGTATCACTAAGGACTTAGTGACACAGCTGTGACACAGCTGTGAAGAAGGCACACCATTGAGAGCATCTTCACTGGCTGCATCACTGCTCGATATGGCAACTGCCCTGCCCTCAATCGCATTGCGCTACAGAGGGTGGTGCAGACTGCCCAGTAGATCACTGGGGCCAAACGCCCTGCCGTCCAGGACCTCTATATCAGGCGGTGTGAAAGGACAGCCTGGAAAATGTATAAAGATTTCAGCCACCTAGCCATAGACTGTTATCTTTGTTTCACCATGGCAAGTGGTACCGGAGCAACAAGACTGACACCAACAGGGTCCTGAACAGCTTCTATCCCGAAACCATAAGACTGCTAAATGGCTAACAAAATGGCTACACAGACTATTTACCATTCTATTTTATAAAGAACATTGCACTGACTCTAGGCACACACACTCACTCTATGCACCCTCTATACTCGCACACAATCACACTTCATTTGCTCACACACACATAACAAACGCACACATTCATACTGACTCTACACACACTCACACGTAATAATCATATATGCTGCTGCTACTCTAGTTATCATATATCCTGATGCCTAGTCAACTTACCCCTATACATATCTACCCTTACCACTCCAGTATCCCTGCACATTGTAAATATGGTATTGGCACTGACCCTGGAACTGACCCAGTATTTAGCTTACTTATTTCTTGTGTTCTTATTTCTATTTCTAGTGTGTTTTTGTTCTACTTTACTTTTTTTTAATAGTACTACTGATATTGATTAATACATTGTTGGGAAAGAGCAAGCAAGAAAGACATTTGTACTTGTGCACGTGACAATAAAACTTGCAAATCTCTTGAAATTATTGGGGAGAAAATGTATTGTTGGTATTTTAGATATTTGTTTTATTATTCAAATGTATCAGGGGGAGCACCCGTACTTCCCTCGGCTATGTCTATGCTTATCTCACTAAGATTCTGGGCCCTATTCTAAATACTTTACAATGCATCCTTCCTTTCTTCCTCCCTTCCTCACTTCTTTAAATAGTACCTATCCAATGTTATGTCATGACTGGATTAGCCTACGCAGTGAACCCTTGATTTTCACCTATCCAACAGTGGTTGCACTGCATGGGCTGGATAGGACAAAGAAACACCTGTGCTGCCTCACAAAATCCATATAGGTAATTGTAAAGCTGTTATGGTTTCTTAACATTGTTCATACTGTAACAATGTGTATCTTGTCCTAAAGACGCTTATATAACTTCTTAGGGCTGCAATCCCGTTAATGGGATGATTTGACAACAGCCAGTGAGAGTGCAGAGCGCCAAATTCAAAACAACAGAAATCTCATAATTAACATTCCTCAAACATACATGTATTTTATACCGTTTTAAAGGTAATCTTGTTGTTAATCCCACCACAGTGTCCAATTTCAAATGGGCTTTACAGCGAAAGCACCACAAATGATTATGTTAGGTGACCACCAACTCACAGAAAAACCCATCTGTTTTTCCAGCCAAAGAGAGGAGTCACAAAAAGCACAAATAGAGATCAAATTAATCACTTACCTTTGATCTTCATCAGATGACACTCATAGGACTTTGTTACACAATACATGTATGTTTTTTTGATAAAGTTCATATTTATATAAAAAATCTGAGTTTACATTGGCGCGTTACGTTCACTAGTTCCAAAAACATCCTGTGATATTGCAGAGAGCCACATCATTTTACAGAAATACTCATCATAAATGTAGATGAAAATACAAGTTATACACATGGAATTATAGATATAACTCTCCTTAATGCAACCGCTGTGTCAGATTTCAAAAACACCTTACAGAAAAAAACAAACCATGCAATAATCTGAGACGGCGCTCAGAAAATAAATACAATTATTCTCCATGCTGGAGTCAACAGAAATCAGAAATCACATTATAAATATTCCTTTTCCTTTGATGAGCTTCATCAGAATGCACTCCCAGGAATCATAGTTCCACAAAAAAGTATTGATTTGTTCGATAATGTCCATTATTTATGTCCAAGTAGCTACTTTTGTTAGGGCGTTAGGTACACAAATCCAAACGCTCGTGCAGGTCCATCCGAATGTCGGAACAAAACTTCAAAAAGTTATATTACAGGTCGAAGAAACATCATTCAAACAGTTTTAGAAACTTCAGTGTTTTCTATCCAATACTAGTAATAATATGCATATATTAGCAACTGGGACTGAGGAGCAGGCCGTTTACTCTGGGCACCTTTCATCCAAGCTACTCAATACTGCCCCTGCAGCCATAAGAAGATTTATACAGTCTTGTTAGTACTGGGTAGATCACATCACTGACCAAGGTTAAGAAGTTAAGCACTTGCTATGCAGAAGAGTTTGACGTGCCAACAGGTGTCACTGTAGACTAATTCAGAGGTGAGACGATGGAGTCCATTGGCCACCCTGTGGATCTCCAAGAAGCAGCCGTGTCATCAAGTACTTCTCTATTAGATAACAGTGGATTCTGAATTGAAAAGGATATTGGCCAGAATGACTTGATTATGACCAAACCTTTATAGCTGAGGTGTTAGTATACCTAATAAATTAGTGTAGCCTACCAAGGCCAAAATTGCAGTAAGCCCTATGGGTATTTAAACTTTCTCAAGCCCACAAGGTGAGTCTTAAAAGTTGTATTATTTATTGTTATTCATACATCTACCTGAAACATGAGCTTTTTAAGATTCAAATCATCCATTCGTGCCACGGGCTGACTGACTACTGATTTGCAAAGTATTGCTTTGTCTCCCCCACCCACTCCCCTGCCAGCTGGGTATAACAAAGCCTGTTCCAACATACTGTAGACATCCTTACTACCGTCTATTGCCTGGTCATTAGCACTAACTGCAACAATGCTAATGAACACCCTGGGCACCCGTTTACTTACATACACAAATGCATATATACACACACACACAGCCTTGCTCATGCCCTTGAGCAAGGCAATTAACCCTAATTGCTCCAGGGCCACTTTTTATTAATGGAAGACCCTGGCTGTGGCCACACTCTGACTGTCTCAGAGAGTTGGGATTTGCAAAAAAAACACATTTCCAAATCACACATGCGTATAAATACACAGTTATACATGTGTAAAATAGGACAAATATAAGCACCCACCAAATTATGACACAATAGTTTATTGAAATAAATGGTGCAAAAGAGATGGATTGTTTAAACCTACAGTATTGCATAAGGAATTACTTTTCATAAGGAATCCAAGTGCCTCTAATCAACAGAGCTTTTTGCACAATATACCTTTATTATTTACAACGCTTTGGCAATACTTGCATGATTACAATGCAGGCATGCTTGAAGCCACCATGTTACATTAGATTCTTATTATGTCACTGTCCTTCCATGCAAATCACATGCTATCTGTCAAAAATAG
The DNA here is from genome assembly GCF_002021735.2 of Oncorhynchus kisutch. NCBI lineage: Eukaryota > Metazoa > Chordata > Actinopteri > Salmoniformes > Salmonidae > Oncorhynchus > Oncorhynchus kisutch. The sequence goes on along the minus strand of NC_034188.2, from coordinate 43,924,528 downwards.
CTTTTGTATTGTAATACCTGCCATTTATTTGGACATGACACTATCAGCACACAGATGTCAGAATGTAGGGTAAACAAACATTTGTCTGCTTATTCTCAGGTCACCCTCTTAACCTCCTTTGGACAATTGTACGCAATCTTAAATGAATATGAACCAGTTTTGGCTTAGTTCCATACTATTTTGTTGCCCTTTTTGTCTTTTGTTGAGTTCATACATTTACCCATCCCACATTTAGCCCTGCAGCAGAAAGTCAGGACTGACCAACCTGGTCTCAGAGCATTTTGTATTATTCTGTGTGTAAATCCGAGACACCGTTTAGTATGATATGTTACGTTTCGTATGGCTTGTATTAATTTCTGGATGTCTATCGCCCATATGCGTATGATGTTACAAATTATATTTGTATTATATGTTACAAATTTCCTAAATTTATGATATGTTATGATTTTAGCTTAGCTAGCTGGCTAACATTAGCTAGGCTAGAGGTTAGGGTTAAGTTTAAGATTTAGGTTAAGGTTAGGTTAGGGGAAGGGTTAGCAAACATGCAAAGTAGTTAAAAAGTAGTACAGTTGAAGTTGACATACACCTTATCCAAATATATTTAAACTCAGTTTTTCACAATTCCTGACATTTAATCCTAGTAAAAATTGCCACTTCATTTTAAGAATGATTTATTTCAGCTTTTATTTCTTTCTATACATTCCCAGTGGGTCAGAAGTTTACACACACTCAATTAGTATATGGTAGCATTGCCTTATAAATTGTTTAACTTGGGTCAAATATTTCAGGTAGCCTTCCACAAGCTTCCCACAATAAATTGGGTTCATTTTAGCCAATTTCTCCTGACAGAGCTGGTGTAATTGAGTGAGGATTGTAGGCCTCCTTGCTCGCACACGCTTTTTCAGTTCTTCCCACAAATTTTCTATAGGATTGAGGTCAGGGCTTTGTGATGGCCACTCCAATACCTTGACTTTGTTGTCCTTAAGCTATTTTGCCACAACTTTGGAAGTATGTTTGGGCTGATTGTCCATTTGGAAGGCCCATTTGCAACCAAGCTTTAAATTCCTGAATGAAGTCTTGAGATGTTGCTTCAATATATCCATATAATGTTCCTACCTCATGATGCCATCTATTTTGTGAAGTGCACCAGTCCCTCCTGCAGCAAAGCACACCTACAACATGATGCTGCCACCCCCGTGCTTCACGGTTTGGATGGTGTTCTTAGGCTTGCAAGCCTCCCCATTTTCCCTCCAAACATAACAATGGTCATTATGGTCAAACAGTTCTATTTTTGTTTCATCAGACCAGAGGACATTTCTCCAAAAAGTACGATCTTTGTCCCCATGTGCAGTTGCAAACCGTAGTCTGGCTTTTCTATGGCGGTTTTGGAGCAGTGGTTTCTTCCTTGCTGAGCGGCCTTTCAGGTTATGTCGATATAGGACTCGTTTTAATGTGGATTTAGATTATTTTGTACCTGTTTCCTCCAGCATCTTCACCATGTTGTTCTGGGATTGATTTGCACTTTTCGCATCGAAGTATGTTCATCTCTACGAGACAGAATGCGTCTCCTTCCTGAACGGTATGACGGCTGCATGGTCCCATGGTGTTTATACTTGCATACTATTGTTTGTACAGATGAACGTGGTACCTTCAGGCATTTGGAAATTGCTCCCAAGGATGAACCAGACTGGTGGAAGTCTTGGCGGATTTCTTTTGAGTTTAACATATCAAGCAAAGAGGCACTGAGTTTGAAGGTAGGCCTTGAAATGCATCCGCAGGTACACCTCCAATTGACTCAAATGATGTCAATTGGCCTATCAGAAGCTTCAAAAGCCATGACATAATTTTCTGGAATTTTCCAAGCTGTTTAAAGGCACAGTCAACTTAGTGTATGTAAACTTCTGACCCATTGGAATTGTGATACCGTGAATTTTTTTGGGGAAAAATGACTTGTCATGCACAAAGTAGATGTCCTAACCAACTTGTCAAAACTACAGTTTGTTAACAAGAAATGTGGGGAGTGGTTGAAAAACGAGTTTTAATGACTCCAACCTAAGTGTATGTAAACTTCCGACTTCAACTGTAAGTAGTTGAAAAGTTGCTAAAGTTGTCCATGATGAGATTCAAACTCGCAACCTTTAGATTGCTAAAGGTTGGCGTTATACGACCCCCATCCACCCCAACCAAATATGTAACCATGTGTGACCCAATTCAGGAAACTAGGCGTATGTCGCAAGTCATGGCTTCACAGGCGAGCCATTTACCTAGCTAGCTATATGTCTTAAGCTAAAGTGTACTGTTAACTAGCTAGCTAACATTAGCTGGCTGGCTCCCTAGCTGACGTTATTATCCGTATTCCAGAGACGTTTGCTTTTCTAGTTAGAGCCTAATGTTAGATAACATTGAACCAGGTTGGTTAGCTCCCAGCAAGTTGATCAACTTTAAAAGCAGGATTTACTTTCCCATTGTTCCTCAAATGCAGTGTGTGATATACCATTTTGTAGCTCTGAGTCTCTACTTTTGTCCAATGTAAAAAAAACACAATTTCAAATTTTGCTACATAATACCAAATCCAGGTGGTCTCAAATATCATACTAATACATATACAATGTTACGTCTAGTGTATGAGACCAGTCTGAATTAATATACTGTAAGGAAATCATTGATTTCAACAAGTTTGGGCAGTGTAGTCCAGGGGATGTTTCCTTGACAGGGCCTCTATTTTGGAATTGCTTAGGCTTGGTCTCTGCTATAGCACGGGGTTCTATAAAGTTATCAGCCTGGTGGCCTGGTGACAAACTTCACATGATAAAGGTGGAAGTGGATCTTTCTTGTGTATGTGAAGTGAAACGTCTCACTTCACTGCAGTTCTCACAGTACTGACACTTGAACAGTGCTTTCAGCACATGTATGGTTATCTTTCTGATTTACATGTCAAGCTTAACTTTACCTTGGCTCCCATATCACTGTAACTGACTCTTGGTGTGTGTGTGTGTACCGGTGAGTCAGCAAAACAAAGAGGCTCCTCTAATGGGGCTCAGAGGGTGGTGGTAAGGCAATTGAATGACAGACATACAGTTAAATTTAGAGAAATTCATGAATTGCTTGAAACCACTGCACTCAAACTTGTTGTTAGGCCATCAAGTGTCTCTGAACATATAAAAAAGTCTGATGCAGAGAAGCTAGTCCATGCCTTTATCTCCTCAAGGCTGGAATACTGCAATGCACTCTTCATCGGGATCCCTGGCAGGAGTCTCCAGAAGCTCGAATACATCCTGAACAGCGCTGCCAGGATCCTGGATGCGAGTGAGGAAACACCATCATATCACCCCCATCCTTGCATCTCTGCTCTGGCTCGCCCTCTCATTCTGGTTTGAATTCAAAACCCTCCTGCTGACTTTCCAGTGTATTCATGACAATGCCCTTCCTTATCTCAAAACTGCTCTCCCTCCATAACCCCACCCTCAGGTCAAGCGACAGCCTGCTCCCCCAAGCCCCCAGGACCAACCTCCGCTCCTTCCAGCTCGACCTCCCCCATCCTCTGGAATGCCCTCCCGGACAACCTGAAAGAAGCACAGACTATGGGCTCCTTTAAAATGGGCCTAATGACCTTTCTCTTTAGGAAGGCTTTTCCCTTGTAGTGTCAGCTGTGTTCTTTGTGTCAGTTGCCCTGTCTACGTGTCAATTCTAAATTTAAAAAAATATGTTTTATGAGATTATTCTGTAAAATGAAAAGCACTTTACAACTGTAATAAATTATTATTATTACCATAATTCAACACTTTTCCATGTCAACTAACCTTTGTGTTTGCCTTTCCCCTCTACAGAAGGGCAGCCATGTTCCCTGATGCCATAGAAGCAGCTGGCCAGGTGGAAGGCTTGCCCCTGACCTCCCCCGCAACCCCAACATTACCTAACCCTGATGAAGAGAAAGGTCAGAGGCAGGTGGTGGCGAGGACCAGTCCCAGGCGGAGATCTGGCCGCTACAGTCACAGCCTGCAGATAATGAATCCCTTCAGGATAACACACAAGTAAGCATCCTCCTTTTTAGGGCCTTTACTCAGCTCCTAATCTGCAATACTGCAATGTTGAGACTAAAGAGACAGTGTGCCCTGCTGAGTTGTGTGTAATGGCACCTCATTCCCTTCATAGTACGCTACTTTTGACCAGAGTCCTATTAGTCCTGGTCAACATTAGTGCACTGTGAAGGGAAAAGGGTGCCATTTAAGAGAATCTCGAACAGAGGGCTCTGCATTTGAATGCAACTTTTTTTCCACTGCTTCCCAAGAATTCTATGAAGTGTCTGCAAACGGCTGTTCATGATTAATTTTTCCACTTTGCCGAGTCAGTGAAGGTTTAGGGCCTCTTTCTTATTTTCTTGCTGTTGCTCTTTATTGCACTCTCTGTCTCTAACACCATGCCTCGATTTTTTTACTGTCTTTCTCACAGGCACCAGCACCCAGTCGACAATTCTGGCCTCTTCTCCTTCATGATTCTGCACTGGCTCACCCCACTCGCTCTAAGGGCCCACAAGACATCCAGCCTCTCCATAGACAATGTATGGGGCCTATCCTGCCACAAGAGCTCTGAATACAACTGCCACAGGTGAGACTATTGTCAAACATCAATCCCTAAGCACCCACTGTCCAGGTTCAACAGGGTTATTGTTTTCCTCTTCAACATTCATTCAATGAATCACATTTCCTGTCCCTTTGCAAGTTAAACCAACCAATGTTCAAATAACATTGGACAAACACAGACGGTAGGCCTAGAAAACAGAAGTGCGGCCGAGGTTTAACAGCCAGGTGCATTGTGGGTCATTGCTGAGTGGACCTTTGCAGTTGCCTAATGTGGTATTCCCTTGATTTCCAAGAGTCACCCTCCACAGGGGTTGATTGACTGAATGATGAACATCCTGTCTCCATAGAGATCTGGCGGTAGGGAAGATTGTATTAATAGCCTGGGATTAGGGTGTTTTTAGAGTTAGCAGGGACTAGCTCTGCTCAGTCCTGCCTACAGAGAGAGCGGTTATGTCATTAACCCTCATCCTCGCCTCGGGACAGCCTGTCTCTCCATGTCTCGCTTTGACTGGAGACACCTCTTATTTGTTAGCTGCCAAAATCACCTCAAGCAATCCTTCCTGCTCATGGCTTGTGTCTTCACCCTTATGGAGGTGAATCTGTTATTATTCATGAGTAGATTGATGGAATGAATTAACAAAAGATGGACATATTAACTGGTGGAGCATTTGTGGCTCATTTTCGACATGACTTCCACATCTTGATCAAAAGCAGAAATTCCTGTTAGCTAGGCGTATAACATGCTATAGGGGAGGGACGCATAAGAAGTGTGTACCTAGCCTGGGGCCAAACGTGGCCCTGAAAACTGCCACATGCATTGTATGTGTGTGCTGCGTCTGAAAAGAAGAGGTAGAGTGGAGGAGGGTTTAACTTTGTGTTTAAATAGCTAGAACACTTATGCAACACAACTCCCACAGATAGGGGGACCGGAGAGAAGCCAGAGAGCCCCTTGGGAGAGTTGACAGGTGCTATCAATGAAACCCCAGCAGGCTATCCACTAGCTGCATTCAGTCACCACATTTGTTTTCTTAGGCACGTTTTTTGTTAGGCTTGCCGGTATAAAATGTGGCAATTAGGCCTACGTTAACATTTAACACTACGTTAACATTTTTGGGGGGTATTGTTAAAGTTAGCGTTTTTTTGTAGTTGCTTTATGTGCAATTACACTCCATAGTGCGATCCTACTAGACGACTCTTTTCAAAATTACAGACAGTGAACTGGATTAAATTTGCTTGTAGAATCACTATCTTTTGGGGCCTTTTACAGGATTGAAAACTCCAAAAGGCTTCTCTCGAAATTAAACTGCTTGGTGTATAGACCATAGATATCAGTTCAAACCAAAAACTCCAAAAGGAGATATATTATTTATACTAAACTTTGAATGTTTCATTTCCTGCAAAACTCGCTCTGCAGAGACTGCTTAATTGTGTTAATTGTAAAATCTCACTCAGGTTGCAGGTAATGTGAATTAAAGTAGTAATTATCAGCCTGCGGGAGCACGTGCTCGGGTTAATGCACTTTATATCTCTGATGCGTTTTTAATAAACCCATTAAGACATAAATTAGATGTGGCAGCTGCTCCTTCTCTCTCTTTTCAAGCCATTAGGAGTGATCCATTTAGTCATTAAGACCTTTTTCTTCTTCATGGGGATTTACATGGTGGTAAAAAAAAGTGCATTAGCACATATTTAGCATGTTGGCGTGTATTGCTCACACTGCGATTATCCTACGTGCCATCCATTCTCACCTCCCATTGGGCTCGTTGCCTGTTACTGTAATTAAGCTGAACCACAACGTTTAATAATAATGGATTTATTTTATGTAGTGATTTTCATTAGAAGTCAAATCTTGAAGTCGCTTTGAATTACAAAAAAACAAATTAAGTGATCTACAGTTCTTTGGCAATGGTTTTCCACATAATGAGTCTAATTTAGTGTAAAATACTGGTATGAAATGTGCGTTTGTGTAAAGATTATAATTTGTACTCCAAAAATGCAAATTTCAATCACCAACATAATTATCACCTCACCTACTGTATGTCTGCGTAGTGCATATTAATTTGGAAATATATACTGTAGGTCTACCATTGACTTTCTTCATCATGCCTATCTTGGTTTACAATACGCTTACATGGATTGTTTTAAGAAGCTAATGTAAATGATTATGCAGAGTAGGCGTAAGTTTTCCGTAACCATTGATACAGGGTTGGGTGTTTTTGTCATCCCTCGAATAGGAAAAGGCTAGGACTGGGTGAAGGCTAATTTGATTCTAGATCTGTGATCAAGAGCAACTATTGCTGAGTCAGTGGTCTCAAGTTTCTTAATCTCTCTTTCACTCTCACTCTTACCCTACGGTCAGACTGGAGAGCCTGTGGCATGATGAGCTGAAACAGAAGAGGAAAGAAGAGGCATCCCTATCCTGTGTCTTCTGGAGGTTTTGCCAGACCAGCATGCTGGTCGCCATCTTCTCCCTCCTCATCACCATGGTCACCAGCTTTGTGGGGCCTGAAAATACACTTCAAATCTGCTTTCTTTCTTTTCTGCTGATTCACCTAACATTGGCAGTCCTCATTCGGCCTTCATGCTGGCTCAGAAATTGGGGATGCGTTCCAAATAATGCCCTATTCCCAATGTAGTGCACTACTTTTGTCCAGGACCCGTAGGAATTTGGTAGAAAGTAGTGCACTCTGCAGGGAATAGGGTGCCATTTGAGAAGTACTCTGGGAAGTACTATTCCATTTCACACTAGTCTGAAAATGTTTATGAGAACATAGCAGAAGATTACAAAGCCTTCGATGGTGAAACCCATATTAATCCTCCAGATTAGCCAGTGTGTACCATGGTCGCACTTTGGCCCAGAAATATACAGTTATTTTCCAACTGCCACACTTTGGGCTTAATTTCCCCCCTCCTCCTAACTAAAATACCCCAAATTAGCATCGACCAGCAGTGAAACGCAAAAGTGCTGATAGTGCAGTACAATGCGGGCGCTTATTACAGCCATATTAAATTACATTTCAGATGAAAGGCATTTAAGTTTTGAGTTCCCCAACTGCAATATTATTGAGTGGATGTTTTGTTTCCACCACTTCTAGCTGTTTATTTGAATGTCATGCTAGGGCTACGTGTGGTGTGATACGTGCTAGCAGCTTTCCTCATTCCCCAGCGTTAACTGGATTTACTAGTTACACAATGACTTGTTTGTCTCACATTCCTGTCTGGGTGCTATGTAGGCCTACTTGGCATAGATTGGACTATAGTGCGCACTGGTAATCTCACTGTCAATATTTTAGAAGGTCACCTCGCTTCAAGTCCTTAGGAAACTATGCAGTAATTCGTTTTTTTTTAATGTATTAATACGACTTTCCCAAATCACATCCTTTGTTCAGACCTCCACCCTGGACATTGAGTCTAATCCCAGAGGCCGACCCAAAATAACATCGTCGCCGCAGGAGAGGCAGATGGAGCAGACTCCTGGTCAGAAGGCGAGCACACCATCCACCGCTTCCGAGCATATTACTCGCCAATGTCCAGTCTCTAGACAACAAGGTGGATGAAATTAGGGCACGAGTTGCCTTCCAGAGAGACATCAGAGATTGTAACATTATCTGTTTCATGGAAACATGGCTCGCTCGGGATATGTTGACCGAGTCGGTATAGCCACCGTGTTTCTTCATGCGTCGCATCGACAGAAACAAACATCTCTCTGGTAAGAAGAAGGGCGGGGGTGTATGCCTCATGATATGCGACTCATGGTGTAAACATAACAACATACAGGAACTCAAGTCCGTTTGTTCACCTGACCTAGAATTCCTTACAATCAAATGCCGACCGCATTATCTCCCAAGAGAATTTTCTTCAATTATAGTCACAGCCGTGTATATCCCTCCCCAAGCAGATACCTCAACGGCCCTGAAAGAACTTCACTGGTCTCTATGTAAACTAGAAACCATATATCCTGAGGCTGCATTTATTGTAGCTGGGGATTTTAACAAAGCCAATTTGAGAAAAAGGCTACATAAATTCTACCAGCATGTTGATTGTCGTACCTGCTCGAGCAAAACACTGGACCAGTGCTACTCTAACCTCTGCGATGCATACAAGGTCCTCCCCCGTCCTCTCTTCTGCAAATATGACCATGACTCCATCTTGTTGCTCCCCTCCTATAGGCAGAAACTAAAACAGGAAGTGCCTGTGCTTAGGTCTATTCAACACTGGTCTGACCAATCGAATTCCACGCTTCAAGATTGCTTCGATCACGTGGACTGGGATATGTTCCGGGTAGCTTCAGACAATAAGGTGAGTGAGTTTATTAGGAAGTGCATTGGAGATGTTGTACCCACAGTGACTATAAAAACCGTGGATTGATGGCAACATTCGCGCAAAACTGAAAGCGTGAACCACAGCATTTAATCATGGCAAAGCGACTGGAAACATGACCGATTACAAACAGTGCATTTATTCTTTCCGCAAGGCAATCAAACAAGCAAAGCATCAGTATAGACAAAGTAGAGTTGCAATTCAACGGCTCAAACACGAGATGTATGTGGCATGGTCTACAGACAATCACGGATTACAAAATGAAAACCAGCTCCGTCGCGGACATCGACGTCTTGTTCCCAGACAAATTAAACAACTTCTTTGCCCTCTTTGATGACAATTCAGTGCCACCGACACGGCCGACGTGAATAAAACATTTAAACGTGTTAACCTTCAAGGCTGCTGGCCCAGACGGCATCCCTAGCCGCATGCACAGACCAGCTGGCTGGTGTGTTTACGGACATATTCAATCAATCCCTATCCCAGTCTGCTGTCCCCACATGCTTCAAGATGGCCACTATTGTTCCTGTTCCCAAGAAAGCTAAGGTAACTGAACTTACTGACTATCGCCCCGTAGCACTCACTCCTGTCATCATGAAGTGCTTTGAGAAACTAGTCAAGGATCATATCACCTCCACCCTACCTGATACCCTAGACCCACTCCAAGTTGCTTACCGCCCCAACAGGTCCACAGAAGATGCAATCGCCATTACACTGCACACTGCCCTATCCCATCTGGACAAGAGGAATACCTATGTAAGAATGCTGTTCATTGACTCAGCATTCAACACCATAGTAGCCTCAACTCATCATTAAGCTTGAGACCCTGGGTCTCGACCCCGCCCTGTGCAACTGGGTCCTGGACTTTCTGAGAAATGCACTTGCACTTCTAGTGGTTACATTGCAGGTGTATCTCAGATAACAAATAGTTTCATTGTATCAGTTTCATGAAACAAAAGTAACAATGAAAACAAATCCCACACACTGCAGGGTAGCCTAGTGGTTAGAGCATTGGACTAGTAACCGGAAGGTTGCACGTTCAAACCCCCGAGCTGACAAGGTACAAATCTGTCCTTCTGCCCCTGAACAGGCAGTTAACCCACTGTTCCTAGGCCATCATTGAAAATAAGAATTTGTTCTTAACTGACTTGCCTAGTTAAATAAAGGTAAAATAAAAACTCTTGCAAAGTATAATTTTGTATTGTGCCAACTTCTCAGCCTTTTGTCTTATTTCCAAGCCATGCACTACTATTGAAATAGTTAGGGTTCAATTCACATGTCAGCTTATTCTCATTGCAGCATTTTCACTTTCTGTGAGTTAATTTAATTCTCTTCTTTGACTGACTATGTCTGTCAACTACAGGGTCTGTTTCAATGTGTTCTCCTATTATTCTGCGTCAATGTCCCTCTCTACAGCTGATCAACATCTGCTCCAGTGATGGCCAGCAGGTATACGAGGCAGTCTCTGTGGGCTGTCTGCTAGCCGGGGGTCCACTTGTGGGTATCCTTGGTCTATCCTACGCTTACTTCCTGGGACCCACTGCACTTGTTGGATCAGCCGTCTTCATCTTCTTCTACCCTACTATGGTAGGAGGTTATCCACATACTAACAAAGGAATGCACACCCTATGAAAGTGCTAATAGGAAAATCTGAACTGATATTGAAATGACAGTTACACTCACCACTCTCCTCTGACACTGTTTATTTAACTCAGAGGCACCTTAGCTTCATACAGTTGTAACTTACGTATAAGGTTTAGTGACTGAAAATATTGTCCACTGAAAAGATAAACACCATTATTTTGCCAGCAGTTACCCCAGAAATGTTACTTGGAGCATGATTACTCTGAAATTCTCACTCAGCACTTAGTAATTCATGAATTGTCTTTCCTGTTTATGGTATTAGTCATAAACTTATTTTCCAATAACTGTAAAAACTAAAGTGAAAGTACTTCACTTCAGACTGTTATTCTTTACAACACAACCTGTTTGTTCCCCTTAACTTTCCAAATCTCCTCCCCCAAAACTGTCCTCCTGCCTTCCTGCCAATCTCCTGTTGACTTTGGTGTTGTCCCTCATGAGCCTCAGTCTGAAGACTGCCTGAAGACGACCTGTTGGGGACCTTTGTATTGATGTGGAAGCTGTTTATAGTCTGTTCCCTGCAGTAACCCTGCCGAACAGCTGATTCCCATGGGGCTCTGGTCAAAAGTAGTGCACTAGGGAATAGGGTGGGATATAGACTGTCTGCTTTCATTTCCCCCAACTGTCACTCAAATTTTCCTCTGTTCCTTCTTCTCTCCATCCATGAAAGATGCTGGCGTCGCATCTCACAGCGTATTTCCGTAAGAAGTGTGTGGTAGTGACTGCCCGGCGCTTGAGGCTCATGAATGAGATCCTAGTCTGTATCAAGTTAATCAAGATGTACTGCTGGGAAAATGCTTTCACTCAGAACATCCACAGTGAGTGACTGGTTGCACACACACACACAGCTTGTATTTCATTTATTTTTTGGTCAGGTCACTTGGTCAGGAAAAACACAAGGCCCGAGTCATCACGTTTATGTCACGGGGCCTGTGACTCAGCAAAAATCATAAGTAACTCACTTCCTGTTTTGCATCTGGATTAAGGTAATTATTTCCAACTGAGAATGTACCTCCTTAATTTGACTAATATTGACATTTTCCTCTCGGTTTCGCCAATTCAATTCCAGTCAGTCCAATAAATTCAACCCATTACCTGAAACACATTAGTTTCATTAAATCCTCCAATCATCAATTCAAATTAGACTCATCCCCGCAATTGATCCGGCAACTCCGTTCCCATTAGATTCCATTGGCTTAGATTCCCTCCCTGTACTCCAGCATTACGCCAGCCCTGAATTAATCCCTGCGCCCCAAGGTTAATTAAAAAAGTGTTTAAAGCTCTTTGATACCTAAAGACCTGCAGAGGGTTGTTCCACTTAGAGGAGATTGACGAATTAGAGGGGGCCATTTCTCACGAGGCTCTTTCTTACATTGTTGATAAGAAGCGTTTGGTGCTTTTAAACATGATTGTAATTAGACAGGTGGGACTCATCCTCATATCAGTCGACCGTTTGGATGATGATGATAATAATCATACCTATTATCATGATGATTAATTGGACGTTCATCTTAAGAGACATCAGTTATTTAATATCAAGAGTTGTGATATCATTATCTTCATGAGTTATTGTTAATTGACATCCATATTACACCTGCTGATAAAAATAGACGGCAGGTAGCCTAGTGGTTAGAGCATTGGGCCAGTAAGTGGAAGGTTGCTGGATTGAATCTCTGAGCTGACAAGGTAAAAAAGTACAAATCTGTCATTCTGCCCCCTGAGCAAGGCTGTTAACCCACTGTTCTCTGGGCGCCGAAGACACGGATGGCGATTAAGGCACCCCCCCCCCCCCCCCCCATTTGAGATTCTTCAAATAGCTACCCTTTGCCTTGATGGCAGCTTTGCATACTCTTGGCATTCTCTCAACCAGCTTCATGAGGTAGTCACCTGGAAGGCATTTCAGTTAACAGGTGTCCCTTCCCAAAAGTTAATTTGTAGAATTTCTTTCCTCCTTAATGCGTTTGAGCAAATTAGTTGTGTTGTGACTAAGTGGGGGAGGTATACAGAAGATAGTTCTATTTGGTAAAAAACTAAGTCCATACTATGGCAAGAACAGCTCAAATAAGCAAAGAGAAACAACAGTCCTAGTCATTACTTTAAGACATGAAGGTCAGTCAATACGGAACATATTAAGAACTTTGAAAGTTTCTTCAAGTGCAGTCGCAAAAACCATTTAAGCGCTATGATGAAACTGGCACTCATGAGGACCGCCACAGGAATGGAAGACCCAGAGTTACCTTTGCTGCAGGGGATAAGTTCATTAGAGTAACCAGCATCAGAAATTGCAGCCCAAATAAATGCTTCACAGAGTTCAAGTAACAGACACATCTCAACATCAACTGTTCAGAGGAGACTGCGTGAATCATCTTCATGGTCAAATTGCTGCAAAGAGACCACTACTAAAGGACACAAATAATAATAAGAGACTTGCCTGGGCCAAGAAATACAAGCAATAGACATTTGACAGGTGGATGAGTCCACTTTTTTTTTTGTTGCTCTAACTGCAATGTCTTTGTGAGACGCAGGATAGGTGAACGGATGATCTCCACATGTGCGGTTCCCACTGTGACGCATGGAGGAGGAGGTGGGATGGTGTGAGGGTTCTTTGCTGGTGCCACTGTCTGTGATTTATTTAGAATTAATGGCACACATAACCAGCATGGCTACCACAGCATTCTGCAGCGACACGCCATCCCATCTGATTTGCACTTAGTCCCACTATCATTTGTTGTGTAAGGGCTATTTGACCAAGAAGGAGAGTGATGGAGTGTTGCATCAGATGACCTGTCCTCCACAATCACCCGACCTCAACTCAATCGAGATGGTTTGGGATGAGTTGGACTGCAGAGTGAAGAGGGAATTCCTTCAAGACTATTTGAAAAGCATTCCAGGTGACGCTGGTTGAGAGCCAAGGGTGTGCAAAGCTGTCAAGGCAAAGGGTGGCTACTTTGAAGAGTTTGTTTAACACTTTTTTTGGTTACTACATGATTCCATATGTGTTATTTCATAGTTTTGATGTCTTCACTATTATTCTGCAATGTAGAAAATACTAAAAATAAAGAAAAACCCTTGAATGAGTAGGTGTCCAAACTTTTGACAAGGTACTGTACATTTGGGAGATGTACACATACATGAACACAAGGAGGGCAAGACGGGCACTTGACTTGGACAGCTGCCAATGGCCCACAATTTTAAAAGTACATTTTATAACATTTATGGCCGCGAGGCCCAACATGTCTCTTTTATTTCTATCCATGTCTGTAAGTGTGTCTAATGTTGTTTGAGGATGAATACAACATGTCTTCCTTCTCTCTCTGTCTCTCTCTGTCTCTCTCTGTCTCTCTCTGTCTCTCTGTCTCTCTGTCTCTCTGTCTCTCTGTCTCTCTCTGTCTCTCTCTGTCTCTCTCTGTCTCTCTCTGTCTCTCTCTGTCTCTCTCTCTGTGTGTTCGGAGGAGAGGGGGATATTGGAGAGGGCTGGTTATGTTCAGAGCCTCACAGTGGGCGTGGCTCCCATATTCGTGGTGATTTCCAGTGTCTGCACATTCACTCTACACGTGGCCTTGGGTTATGACCTCACTGCAGCCCAGGTAAGCCCCTCTGTCAATAGCTTTTAAAGAATTAAGTTCTTTTTCAGGAACTGAGTGCTCTTTTCATTGCTTTGAATAGCTACCGGTAGCTTTTGTTGATGTTTGTATAAAATTCATAGAAGCTTTTAAAGAGGTGGAATTTCACAAAATGAACTATGCTGGACCCCTCCTCACCTTTCAGGCCTTCACCGTTGTCACAGTCTTCAACTCAATGACCTTTGCCCCCAAGGTCACACTCTTGGCTGTACAAGCTTTATCAGAGGGTTCTGTGGCAGTCAACCGATTTCGGGTAGAAAAAAGACAGATGAGATCGTTGTACAAAAATTGGGAATGATTGTGGCACGAAGTCAGCTAGCGTTCAGTCAGCAAGGACTGTTGTCAGCACTTCAAAATGGACATTAATTAATCAGCTCCTCATGCAATTTTTCAATGTCCATCTTATCATATCTGTGTCAACAGAGACTATTTTTGATGGAGGACCGAGCGGTTGTGATGGCCAAAACGGACAGCCCTATGAATTCCGTGGAGTTCCGTGATGCCACGTTGGCTTGGGAGAAGGCCAAAGCTCCCACCAAAGCCATCACTGTCCACAAGAAGAAAAGAGGCGGGATGAGATGTGTACTGCGCAAGGAGAAACTGAGCCTGTATATCATTGCAGAGAAGGTCAAGGGGAACAACGAGAGTCCCAACGGACAAAAGCTCCTCACCCACATGGAACAAGAGAGCCCCCAGATCACCATCTCCTCCACCCAGAGCTCCACCACCCGCCCGCCGCTGCACAAGACCCAGCATCGAATCGATCTGTGCGTCAAGAAGGTAAACGGCTCATTTACAAATATACACATAAACAAACACACTCTAAAGCATTGAGACACTGGCACTTGACAGAAATGGATTTAGCCTGCAGGCACTTTCAAATATAGTAGTTCAACTCATGGAAAAAAGAAAGCGGCTGAAAGAATAGACAATTATAGGGAGTCAAGGTTGTACCACAACTTTGCACTTCTTTCCTTTGAAATGGACATTTCAATACAAATCCATATTATTACATCACTAGTATCATTCTAATCTGCAGGGGTGGGGAGTGGAAAGAGCTTCTGTCTGCTCTACTGGGACAGGTGAGGATCAAGATCATTGGCCTTCAAATATCACCAGCTTACTGGGGGATTCCCCTACAAACCAGACTTGAAAGCATTTGAGGTGTGTTTGTCTAAGCCTGAAATTCGCACTTTTGGGACTATTCCATTGGTTCCATTGTACTGGGAAAAGGAAGTCAAACACTGCTCAAGTATTTTCCTGAAAGTATTTGACTTTTGGCCCAGGTCAGCTTTACCTCTAGTATGTATTAACATGAGTCTTATCCCTGGTGTTCAACAGATGACCCTGCTGGAGGGCAACGTGGCAGCCAGTGGCGGCTTTGCGTATGTCGCTCAACAGGTCTGGATCCTCAACGACTCACTGAGAGAGAACGTCCTGTTTGAAAAAGGATATGATGAAGACAAGTAAGATTGATTGATTGATTTTGTGTATATAAAATCAACAGCTAATTGTCTGTAGTCCATGACAAACCACATTTGGATGTCATAGTTTGATAGTTTCACATTGACAAGGGCCAAAGACATTTCGAACTCATGGCTTACTCATTTCTCTCGACAATGACTGTTTCCCTCTCATGTTAACTCATGTCCTTGGCAGTGTTTCCTTATTAGGTATAATTCTGTGCTCGATGCCTGCTGCCTGATCCCTGATCTGACAGAGCTGCCCTGTGGGGATCTGACTGAGGTATGTATCAGACCTCTATTACATCTCTCTGTTGGATATCCTCTCAATATGAACTATGGCCACACTGTACAATGCATAGACCTTACAGTATACCAAAGTAGCCATTCCACCAAAGTGGAATAACTATGTACAAGGCTAGAAAGTAGTACATGCGTTTATAGATGGAATGTTTTGGGGTGCACTGTAGTATTTATGTTTATGTAACTATCTTTATGTCCTTATCTGTTCTGGCCTATGATGCCCATGTATTGAGAAATAATCCTTGATACATTTTGTCAACATTGTCTCAATGTTCTCACTCTAGATCGGGGAGAGGGGTGCCAACCTGTGGCGGGCAGCGCCAGCGGGTAAGCCTGGCACGTGCCCTGTACAGCGAGCGACCCATTCTACTCCTAGATTATCCTCTCAGTGCCGTGGACACCCACGTGGGCTCTCAGCTCTTCCACAACGCCATCCGCACAGTGTCCAAGGGCAAGACCATCTTTGTCACACAGCAGCTTCAGGTAAAATGAGCTACTGATCATCTGAATGATGTGACATTCAGAATGATTTGCAGCAAATAAGTGACTTGTGTAATATGGCAACATCATCGGAAATGGTTTTATTCCTGTATAATGCAGTAATGATCTGAATGGGCTTTCTTAGCTAGTCTCTTTTGTATATCTTTGGGATGCTTAGTCTGAAAGGACTACTAGTGAAAGGAAATGAGAGAACCCTATCTAGACTTTGCTTTCTCCTATGTACAGTGGGGCAAAAAAGTATTTAGTCAGCCACCAATTGTGCAAGTTCTCCCACTTAAAAAGATGAGAGGCCTGTAATTTTCATCATAGGTACACTTCAACTATGACAAAAAAATCCAGAAAACACATTGTAGGATTTTTAATGAATTTATTTGCAAATTATGGTGGAAACTAACAGATCTATGACTAGGCTAGTCTTGCCAACTTCTATGGTCATGCATTGGCATGAGTTGGCAAGACAGCACAAACTGATCTGGGACCAGGCTAGTCCAGCTCCAGCTCTCCTTTATGTAAAAACACCTTTGTCATCCCTCTTTACACAATGACATCATACATCCATCCTGCATAATTCATGAGACATGAGAAGCCAAGAGGGTGGCTGGGAAATGTTAGCGCATACAAGGCCTTTCATTATTTATGCGTGCATTGATTTACCGGTGTCGCACCGCTAAAGACCCTGTCACCGATGTCTGTTTAAATTACTTACTGGCCATTGTTATGGCTTCGCCAGGATTTGTGGGGTCTTATGCTGTAGCTCTCTCTGGCTTTCTTTCCTAGAACCTGGTGAAAAATAACCTGAAAAATAAGGAGAAGGAGGGAGAGGAAAAGGTTGAGTCCACCGCAATTGTCGCTAAAGTCGCCAGACCTTCGATGGAGAAACAGAAAGGTGAGACTCAACCGCTATGGATAGAATGTGTTAATGTGTTCCCTCCAAAACAGTTGGCTTGAAATAAGGAAATGACTCACATGGGTCTCTTTTTTTTAAATTCCTTTATTTCTTTCTTCTTCCCTCCTTCCCTCCCTTCCGCCTTTCTTTCCTCCAGAAGGGCTCTGACGCCGTGGCCTAGGATGTGTACAAGGCCTTCATCAAAGCAGCTGGTGGCCCTTGTGCCTTCATCATCAACCGCTTCCTCTTCACCACCGGCTGCATCGCCTTCAGTAACTGGTGGCTGAGCTACTGGATCCGCCAGGGCAGCGGGGTGATTTTTAATTTTTATTTTTGTAAACTTTTTTTGCACTTGATCCAAATGATCATCCACTGGATACAAATGATGATCCACTCGATCAAAATGATGGCCTTACACACAGACACACAATTAGGGTCAGATTACCATACACCCAATCCTACACCCAATTAGAAACATTAGAATGAAAAAAAAGTGGCAAAGGGCAGCTTCTGCCTACCTTGAGAGGGATGTCTCAGTACACTGTAGAGGCTATGTCTACCACAAGAAAAACGACTTCTGCGCATCACTGAGTTGTATTGGGGAAAGTGAGAGCATTAATCTTAACGAGTAATTAAAAAAGAAACGCGGTAAACATAATTACAACAAGGGACGAGCCACCGAAATAGTTGTGCTGCAAAGCTATCGTCCATGTCAGATTTGAAGAATGCGTTTGGAATAGCGACATCATTCGAATGGCTGCTTCTTTCATGTATTCTATCTTGGATTCAGTACTCAGCTGACTTTGTTTTATTTATCTCATTCATTAGATATAAATTCTGTTTTTTCCGAGGCGGCCCTGTGTGTTTCCTTCATGGGGATTTGTTGCTCTCATCTGCTCTCAGAACACATCATTAATCCTGGAGAACAAAACCAATGAAACGGTGGCAGCGTTGGCAAAAGACAGCATGAGGCTCAACCCTCATGTTCAATACTACTCAAGAGTTTATGTGCTGACCATGGGAGCCGCTCTCTTCCTGAAGACAATGAGGGGGCTAGTGTTTGTCAAGGTCAAGCTCAAATGTCTTTTAGAGTGGTTCTTGTGGATTGTTCTCCCATCTCGATGTCCTGACCATTCATTGGCATGTCAAAGGAGAGTGCATCACTGGGTGCTTCCCAAATGGCACCCTATTCCCTGTATGGTGCACTACTTTTGACGAGCTCATAGGGTACCATTTAGAACGTAATCAGGTTTTCATTGATTTACACTCAGGCCCTTTCAAAGGAAAGAGGTGCAAAGTGGTTGTGGTAGAACCTTGACTCCCTCTAATTGTCTTATTCTTTCAGCCGTTTTCATGAGTTGCTCTACTATAATTTGTGCGTGTGCGCCTCTGTGTGCGTGTGCGCCTCTGTGTGCGTGTGCGCCTCTGTGTGCGTGTGCGCCTCTGTGTGCGTGTGCGCCTCTGTGTGGCCGTGTGCGCGCCTCTGTGTGCGCGTGCGTGCCTCTGTGTGGCTGTGTGCGCCTCTGTGTGGCTGTGTGCGCCTCTGTGTGGCTGTGTGCGCCTCTGTGTGGCTGTGTGCGCCTCTGTGTGGCCGTGCGCGCCTCTGTGTGGCCTTGCGCGCCTCTGTGCGCGCACCTCTGTGTGTGCGCTTGCGTGCCTCTGTGTGTGCATGCCTCTGTGTACGCGTGCGTGCCTCTGTGTGCGCGTGCGTGCCTCTGTGTGCGCGTGCGTGCCTCTGTGTGTGCCTCTGTGCGTGCCTCTGTGTGTGCCTCTGTGTGTGCCTCTGTGTGTGCCTCTGTGTGTGCCTCTGTGTGTGCGTGCGCCTCTGTGTGTGTGTGCGCGTGTGTCTGTGTGCGTGCCTCTGTGTGCGTGCCTCTGTCTGTGTGCGCGTGCGTGCCTCTGTCTGTGTGCGTGCCTCTGTCTGTGTGCGCGTGCGTGCCTCTGTCTGTGTGCGCGTGCGTGCCTCTGTCTGTGTGCGCGTGCGTGCCTCTGAGGTTTGTTGTGAACGTCTGACGTCATTTCCGGTCACAACTTGCAGGCTTGTTTTCGAGTTGCTGTGCGTTTTGTTGCTAACCTGTTTTGCTACCTGACAACTTTACGGTTTTCACTTTTTAATTACCGTTCATATATATATATTTTTTTCCTCAACTTTTTCACTCCGGACGCTTTATCTGGACACGATTCGTCAGGACCTCCAACAGCCGAAGCTAAGTAGTAACATTAACATGATGCCTTCTAATTGCAGCCGCTGTACTCGCCTTACGGCGAGGATAGCTGTGCTGCAAGCCCAGCTTCAGACGCAATCGTTAGGCAAGGGTAATTTCAGTGTAGGAAAGGATGAAATAGCGTCTGTGGCACCAGTAAGTACAGATAGTAGTGTAAATCCCCTGGCACAGTCCCCGCAGCCGGACAACTTTCTCACGGTTTCTGGAAGGAAATGCTGTAGGAACGCTCAACCGGTGTCGCTCATTCAGCCGACAGAAACTTTCAACCGGTTTTCCCCATTAAGCAGCAGGTCGGAGTCAGAGGCCGATTCTTCTCTGGTCTCTACTCCTCCCGTTACGGGGTCTGAGACGCCGAAGCTTCCCACCATTAGCTCTGACAAATTGAAAACTCTAGTCATTGGCGACTCCATTACCCGCAGTAGTAGACTTAAAGCGAATCATCCAGCGATCATACACTGTTTACCCGGGGGCAGGGCTACCGACGTTAAGGCTAATCTGAAGATGGTGCTGGCTAAAGCTAAAACTGGCGAGTGTAGAGAGTATAGAGATATTGTTATCCACGTCGGCACCAACGATGTTAGGATGAAACAGTCAGAAATCACTAAGCGCAACATAGCTTCTGCGTGCATATCAGCTAGAAAGATGTGTCGGCATCGAGTAATTGTCTCTGGCCCCCTCCCAGTTAGGGGGAGTGATGAGCTCTACAGCAGAGTCTCACAACTCAATCGCTGGTTGAAAACTGTTTTCTGCCCCTCCCAAAAGTTAGAATTTGTAGATAATTGGCCCTCTTTCTGGGACTCACCCACAAACAGGACCAAGCCTGACCTGCTGAGGAGTGACGGACTCCATCCTAGCTGGAGGGGTGCTCTCATCTTATCTACCAACATAGACAGGGCTCTAACTACTCTAGCTCCACAATGAAATAGGGTGCAGGCCAGGCAGCAGGCTGTTAGCCAGCCTGCCAGCATAGTGGAGTCTGCCATTAGCACAGTCAGTGTAGTCAGCTCAGCTATCACCATTGAGACCGTGTCTGTGCCTCGACCTAGGTTGGGCAAAACTAAACATGGCGGTGTTCGCCTTAGCAATCTCACTAGGATAAAGACCACCTCCATTCCTGTCATTACTGAAAGAGATCATGATACCTCACATCTCAAAATAGGGCTACTTAATGTTAGATCCCTTACTTCAAAGGCAATTATAGTCAATGAACTAATCACTGATCATAATCTTGATGTGATTGGCCTGACTGAAACATGGCTTAAGCCTGATGAATTTACTGTTTTAAATGAGGCCTCACCTCCTGGCTACACTAGTGACCATATCCCCCGTGCATCCCGCAAAGGCGGAGGTGTTGCTAACATTTACGATAGCAAATTTCAATTTACAAAAAAAAAAAAAATGACATTTTCGTCTTTTGAGCTTCTAGTCATGAAATCTATGCAGCCTACTCAATCACTTTTTATAGCTACTGTTTACAGGCCTCCTGGGCCATATACAGCGTTTCTCACTGAGTTCCCTGAATTCCTATCGGACCTTGTAGTCATAGCAGATAATATTCTAATCTTTGGTGACTAATATTCACATGGAAAAGTCCACAGACCCACTCCAAAATGCTTTCAGAGCCATCATCGACTCAGTGGGTTTTGTCCAACATGTCTCTGGACCCACTCACTGTCACAGTCATACGCTGGACCTAGTTTTGTCCCATGGAATAAATGTGGTGGATCTTAATGTTTTTGCTCATAATCCTGGACTATCGGACCACCATTTTATTACGTTTGCAATTGCAACAAATAATCTGCTTAGACCCCAACCAAGGAACATCAAAAGTCGTGCTATAAATTCACAGACAACACAAAGATTCCTTGATGCCCTTCCAGACTCCCTCTGCCTACCCAAGGACGCCAGAGGACAAAAATCAGTTAACCACCTAACTGAGGATCTCAATCTAACCTTGCGCAATACCCTAGATGCAGTTGCACCCCTAAAAACAAAAAAAATGTCTCATAAGAAACTAGCTCCCTGGTACACAGAAAATACCCGAGCTCTGAAGCAAGCTTCCAGAAAATTGGAACGGAAATGGCGCCACACCAAACTGGAAGTCTTCCGACTAGCTTGGAAGGACGGTACCGTGCAGTACCGTAGAGCCCTTACTGCTGCTCGATCATCCTATTTTTCTAACTTAATTGAGGAAAATAAGAACAATCCGAAATTCCTTTTTAATACTGTCGCAAAGCTAACTAAAAAGCAGCATTCCCCAAGAGAGGATGACTTTCACTTTAGCAGTGATAAATTCATGAACTTCTTTGAGGAAAAGATTATGATTATTAGAAAGCAAATTACGGACTCCTCTTTAAACCTGCGTATTCCTCCAAACCTCAGTTGTCCTGAGTCTGCACAACTCTGCCAGGACCTAGGATCAAGAGAGACGCTCAAGTGTTTTAGTACTATATCTCTTGACACAATGATGAAAATAATCATGGCCTCTAAACCTTCAAGCTGCATACTGGACCCTATTCCAACTAAACTACTGAAAGAGCTGCTTCCTGTGCTTGGCCCTCCTATGTTGAACATAATAAACGGCTCTCTATCCACTGGATGTGTACCAAACTCACTAAAAGTGGCAGTAATAAAGCCTCTCTTGAAAAAGCCAAACCTTGACCCAGAAAATATAAAAAACTATCGGCCTATATCGAATCTTCCATTCCTCTCAAAAATTTTTGAGAAGGCTGTTGCGCAGCAACTCACTGCCTTCCTGAAGACAAACAATGTATACGAAATGCTTCAGTCTGGTTTTAGACCCCATCATAGCACTGAGACGGCACTTGTGAAGGTGGTAAATGACATTTTAATGGCATCGGACCGAGGCTCTGCATCTGTCCTCGTGCTCCTAGACCTTAGTGCTGCTTTTGATACCATCGATCACCACATTCTTTTGGAGAGATTGGAAACCCAAATTGGCCTACACGGACATGTTCTGGCCTGGTTTAGATCTTATCTGTCGGAAAGATATCAGTTTGTCTCTGTGAATGGTTTGTCCTCTGACAAATCAACTGTAAATTTCGGTGTTCCTCAAGGTTCCGTTTTAGGACCACTATTGTTTTCACTATATATTTTACCTCTTGGGGATGTTATTCGAAAACATAATGTAAACTTTCACTGCTATGCGGATGACACACAGCTGTACATTTCAATGAAACATGGTGAAGCCCCAAATTTGCCCTCGCTAGAAGCATGTGTTTCAGACATAAGGAAGTGGATGGCTGCAAACTTTCTACTATTAAACTCGGACAAAACAGAGATGCTTGTTCTAGGTCCCAAGAAACAAAGAGATCTTCTGTTGAATCTGACAATTAATCTTAATGGTTGTACAGTCGTCTCAAATAAAACTGTGAAGGACCTCGGCGTTACTCTGGACCCTGATCTCTCTTTTGAAGAACATATCAAGACCATTTCGAGGACAGCTTTTTTCCATCTACGTAACATTGCAAAAATCAAAGTTTCTGTCCAAAAATGATGCAGAAAAATTAATCCATGCTTTTGTCACTTCTAGGTTAGACTACTGCAATGCTCTATTTTCCGGCTACCCGGATAAAGCACAAAATAAACTTCTGTTAGTGCTAAATACGGCTGCTAGAATCCTGACTAGAACCAAAAAATTTGATCATATTACTCCAGTGCTAGCCTCTCTACACTGGCTTCCTGTCAAAGCAAGGGCTGATTTCAAGGTTTTACTGCTAACCTACAAAGCATTACATGGGCTTGCTCCTACCTATCTCTCTGATTTGGTCCTGCCGTACATACCTATACGTACGCTACGGTCACAAGACGCAGGCCTCCTAATTGTCCCTAGAATTTCTAAGCAAACAGCTGGAGGCAGGGCTTTCTCCTATAGAGCTCCATTTTTATGGAACGGACGCAAACTCGCAAACCCATGTCAGAGACGCAAACTCGGTCTCAACCTTTAAGTCTTTACTGAAGACTCATCTCTTCAGTGGGTCATATGATTGAGTGTAGTCTGGCCCAGGAGTGGGAAGGTGAACGGAAAGGCTCTGGAGCAACGAACCGCCCTTGCTGTCTCTGCCTGGCCGGTTCCCCTCTTTCCACTGGGATTCTCTAACCCTATTACAGGGGCTGAGTCACTGGCTTGCTGGGGCTCTCTCATGCCGTCCCTGGAGGGGGTGCGTCACCTGAGTGGGTTGATTCACTGTTGTGGTCATCCTGTCTGGGTTGGCGCCCCCCCCCCCCTTGGGTTGTGCCGTGGCGGAGATCTTTGTGGGCTATACTCAGCCTTGTCTCAGGATGGTAAGTTGGTGGTTGAAGATATCCCTCTAGTGGTGTGGGGGCTGTGCTTTGGCAAAGTGGGTGGGGTTATATCCTTCCTGTTTGGCCCTGTCCGGGGGTGTCCTCGGATGGGGCCACAGTGTCTCCTGACCCCTCCTGTCTCAGCCTCCAGTATTTATGCTGCAGTAGTTTATGTGTCGGGGGGCTGGGGTCAGTTTGTTATATCTGGAGTACTTCTCCTGTCCTATTCGGTGTCCTGTGTGAATCTAAGTGTGCGTTCTCTAATTCTCTCCTTCTCTCTTTCTTTCTCTCTCTCGGAGGACCTGAGCCCTAGGACCATGCCCCAGGACTACCTGACATGATGACTCCTTGCTGTCCCCAGTCCACCTGGCCATGCTGCTGCTCCAGTTTCAACTTCCACCTGACTGTGCTGCTGCTCTAGTTTCAACTGTTCTGCCTTATTATTATTCGACCATGCTGGTCATTTATGAACATTGAACATCTTGACCATGTTCTGTTATAATCTCCACCCGGCACAGCCAGAAGAGGACTGGCCACCCCACATAGCCTGGTTCCTCTCTAGGTTTCTTCCTAGGTATTGGCCTTTCTAGGGAGTTTTTCCTAGCCACCGTGCTTCTACACCTGCATTGCTTGCTGTTTGGGGTTTTAGGCTGGGTTTCTGTACAGCACTTTGAGATATCAGCTGATGTACGAAGGGCTATATAAATAAATTTGATTTGATTTGTCTGTGTGCGCGTGCGTGCCTCTGTGTGTGTGTGTGCTCCTCTCTTTCCCAGTCCATTTGGATATATGTCCCCTTTTCTTTGCTAAACTTTTCTGACAGCCCATTAGAGGTCATGTCCCCACGTAATTGTGTGCCACTAACTTTCCAAAGATGGCTAATCTTTTTTTTTTTTACCCCTAGCTGTGACGTGAATGTGTGGGTGTTGGATATTCCATTAATAGATTTATTGTGTTTTCTCCTGCCAAAAGTAATTTCTGTACAATTGAGTTAACTTAGACATACGGTCATAACCTTTCTGTGTCAGCCTGCCAGACATTCATTTATGTATGATTCGTTGACATATGGGCTGACACAAACATTCCACTTGCTTAACAGCACAGTGACCAGGCCTGGCGCCAGGGGGCAGTTGAAATTGACAATGGGGAAACATTTTCCGGGGTTCTTGCATTTGAATTAAATTGTGCTTATATCATGCTTTACCACAATAAACATAAAGTTCAAAATATATATATTTTAAATATTTTTTTTGACCTTTATTTAATCAGGTAGGCAAGTTGAGAACAAGCACTCCCCATTTTTCAGTTTTTGATTTGTTAAAAGTTTGAAATATCCAATAAATGTCGTTCCACTTCATGATTGTGTCCCACTTGTTGATTCTTCACAAAAAAATACAATTTTATATCTTTATGTTTGAAGCCTGAAATGTGGCAAAAGGTCGCAAAGTTCAAGGGGGCCGAATACTTTCGCAAGGCACTGTATATGGCTTGGTGACAAAAGAGATGGCACTGTGATAGACTGCATCCAATTTATTGAGTAGGGTATTGGAGGCTATTTTGTAAATGACATCGCCAAAGTTGAGGATCGGTAGGATGGTCAGTTTTACGAGGGTATGTTTGGCAGCATGAGTGAAGGATGCTTTGTTACGAAATAGGAAGCCAATTTTAGATTTAACTTTGGATTGGAGATGTTTGATGTGAGTCTGGAAGGAGAGTACAGTCTAACCAGACACCTAAGTATTTGTTGTTGTCCACGTATTCTAAGTTAGAGCCGTCTAGAGTACTTGAATTTAAGAGCAGTTGGAGGCCGCGGAAGGAGAGTTGTATGGCATTGAAGCTCGTCTAGAGGGTTGTTAACAGTGTCCAAAGAAGGGCCAGAAGTATACAGAATAGTGTCGTCTGCGTAGAGGTGGATCAGAGACTTTAGAAAGGCAGGGTAGGATAGATATAGGTCTGTAAAAGTTAGGGTCTTGATAGTCTCCCCCTTTGAAGAGGGGGATGACCGCGGCAGCTTTCCAATCTTTAGGGATCTCAGACGATACGAAAGAGGTTGAACAGGCTAGTGATAGGGGTTGCAACAATTGCGGCGGATCATTTTAGAGAGGGTCCAGATTGTCTAGCCCAGCTGATTTGTCGGGGTCCAGATTAAGCAGCTCAGATCAATTTGAAGAAAGAAATGTAAAACATGGTCGTTGTGGATGTTTGTTTACCAGAGTAATCTGTTTACCAGAGTTACGGCTGTTTCAATGTATTTGTTATGTTTATGTTGTGTCTGGCTCCGTGTTCGAACACATCTGTGTTTCTGTCTGACAGTGCACTGTTCGGGCTGCCTCGGTGCTCCACGACAAGCTATTCCACCGCCTCATCCTGAGCCCCATGCGCTTATTTGACACGACACCTCTGGGCCGCATCCTCACCCTCTTCTCCCGTGACATGGACGAGGGTGAGGCACCCAATGATTTGCCTTGACTTCATACTCAGCGCATTGAGTTCCCCTTACAACACAGACAATCTGACAATCTGGCAGTTCTCTCCCTCTCTATCTCCCTTTCTCTCTCGATCTCTTTGTCTATCTCTCTCTTCCTCTCCATCCACAGTGGATGTCCGTCTGGCCATGTATGTTGAGATGCTGCTCCAGAACTTGACCATGGTGCTTTTCTGCCTGGCCATGGTGTGCATCGTATTGCCCTGGTTTCTGCTCTTCCTCTTTCCCCTGGGAGCTTTCCTCCTCATTGTCAACCGTGTCTCCAGGTCAGGCTCCAACCAATCGATTTAGACGAACGGGATTATATTGGCTGTGAGTGTGTGAGTGTGCATGCCTACGTGTGTTGATTAAAATAGAAGAAGTGTAGAGATGGATTAGGGTTCTGTAGGTCTTTTGGGTAATATACAAAATCCGTGGGAAGAAAACCATGTTTGATTCACAAGATATAAAAAGTGCAGCTTGTGTGGTTCACGTCTAGCCTACTACCCCACAATGTGTGATGAAATAAATGCGAAGAAGTAAATGTGATGAAATGGCGTGCAAAGTCACAACTCAACGACTTCTCGAGATTTGATATTCAACGTGACTCATCTGAATCGCATCAAACTGGTTACCCCAATTTAAAAGCAAACCCAAAAAGCACCCTATTCCCTATATAGTGCACTACCTATGACCAAGGCCCGCACTATAAGGGAATAGAGTGCCATTTGGGACACGCCTCCTTTGTTAATGTGGTTTACTTTGCCCGTTGGTATCGATAGATGAAAGTACCAACTGCATAAACATGTTTGTGTAGGAAACCTCAGAACAAGGACAAGTGTCATGTTGTTTCATGCTCTGTCCTATTCCTGCCTCCCTCCCTCAGATTTGTTATTCACAAGTGCAGCCAATCCTATCTATGAACCTAAAAGTAGAACTCCACCCCACCTTTGTCAATAAACCCCTCTCTCTTGCGTCGTAGTTGTGGTTGTGTGGGTGTGCAGCTCATAAAATCAAACAGGAATCAGAAATGATGGCACGAGCCCTGCCAGGAAATGGTTGTCCTGGGCAGAATTATACTCTGACTCCCTATGTCCTCTCATCATATCATAGTCCACTAACCTGTCAGATAACTACACCGTCATTAGAGTTACAGTTGAAGTCGGAAGTTTACATGCACTTAGGTTGGAGTCATTAAAACTCTCCACAAATTTCTTGTTAACAAACTATAGTCTTGGCAAGTCGGTTAGGACATCTACTTTGTGCATGACATGAGTCATTTTTCCAACAATTGTTTACACACAGATTATTTCACTTATAATTCACTGTATCACAATTTCAGTGGGTCAGAAGTTTTTTTTTTTATCCAGAAAATGATGTCATGGCTTTAGAATCTTCTGATAGGCTATTTGACATCATTTGAGTCTATTGAAGGTGTACCTGTAGATGTATTTCAAGGCCTAACTTCAAACTCAGTGCCTCTTTCCTTGACATGGGAAAATCAAAAGATATCAGCCAAGACCTCAGAAAATAATTGTAGACCTCCACAAGTCTGGTTAATCCTTGGAAGCAATTTCCAAATGCCAAAGGTACCAGTACATATGTACAAACAATAATAAGTATAAACACCATCATACCCTCAGGAAGGAGACGCGTTCTGTCTCCTAGAGATGAACGTACTTTGGTGCGAAAAGTGCAAATCAATCCCAGAACACCAGCAAAGGACCTTGTGAAGATGTTGGAGGAAACAGGTACAAAAATATCTATATCCCCAGTAAAACGAGTCCTATATCGACATAACCTGAAAGGCCGATCAGCAAGGAAGAAGCCACTGCTCCAAAACTGCCATACAAAAGCAGTTTACAACTGCACATGAGGACAAAGATGGTACTTTTGGAGAAATGTCCTCTGGTCTGATGAAACAAAAATATAATGACCATCATTATGTTTGGAGGAAAAAGGGGGGGCTTGCAAGCCGAAGAACACCATCTCAACCGTGAAGCACGGGGGTGGCAGCATCATGTTGTGGGGGTGCTTTGCTGCAGGAGGGACTGGTGCACTTCAGAAAATAGATGGCATCATGAGGAGGAACATTATGTGGATATATAGACGCAACATCTTAAGACATTAGTCAGGAAGTTAAAGCTTGGTCGCAAATGGGTCTTCCAAATTGACGATGACCCCAAGCATACTTCCAAAGTTGTGGCAAAATGGCTTAAGGACAATAAAGTCAAGGTATTGGAGTGGCCATCACAAAGTCCTGGCGTCAATCCTATAGACAAGTTGTGGGCAGAACTGAAAAGGCGTGTGCGAGCAAGGAGGCCTACAAACCTGACTCAGTTACACCAGCTCTGTCAGGAGGAATGGGCCAAAATGTACCCAACTTATTGTGGGAAGCTTGTGGAAGGCTACCCAAATGTTTGACCCAAGTTGAACAATTTAAAGGCAATACACTCAATTAGTATTTGGTAGCATGTGAACTTCTGACCCAATGTGATGAAATAAATAAAAGCTGAAATAAATCTATTATTCTGACATTTCACATTCTTAAAATTAAAGTGGTGATCCTAATTGACCTAAGACAGGGAATGTTTACTCGGATTAAAGGAATTGAAAAACTGAGTTTAAATTTATTTGGCTAAGGTGTATGTAAACTTCCGACTTCAACTGTATAACGCAGTGTTTCTCAATCCTCTCCTTGATCACCATCCCTAGATATTTCACAAGGCTGTTGTAGAAAAAAGGGTGTTTCGCACACCGGTGTGTGTGTGTGTCAAGAACTCTGACGCTGCTGGAGTTTTCACAATCAACAGTTTCCTTTGTGTATCAAAAATGTTTCCACCACCCGAAGAACATCCAGCCAACTTGAAACAACTGTAGGAAGAATTGGAGTCAACAAGGGTCATCATCCCTGTGGAACGCTTTCGACTTTGTAGAGTCCATGCTCCGACGAATTAAAGCTGTTCTGAGGGCAACTCAATATAAGGAAGGTGTTCCTAATGTTTTGAATACTCAGTGTATAGTGTTCATAAGAAGACACTTCATTTATCTGTCATTAGTGGTAAACTAATATATAACATTCATAGTTAGACACTTAATGTATGTCTCACTAACAGTACAATAATATATAGCGTTGCTACGAAGACACTTCCTTTGTCTGTCACAGGACACTGTTAAGATACTGCTTTTGACAGTTAATTTCCAATGAGCTCAGCCCACCAGAAGTCTACCAAGTGGCAAAATTAATAATGAGTTAACGTCCCTAAGTAACATTTCCTGGAGTTTGAGTTAAGTAGCATTTCATTTCTGCTGAGCTAATGTGGGTACTGGGCAGCCTCTATCATACAAGTTGTTTAGGGAAGCCAGACTCCCATTGAAACTGATGTGTGCCAGGCAGGCTTACAGGTGAGGAGAGTAGAATCCTGGCTAGCACAGTACGTGTCCAGTTCACCAGCCCCTTAAAGGGATAGTTCGGAATATTTACTCCTCCAAAGTCAGATGAACTCGTGGATAAAACATTTTTGAAGGAAGTTCCTCGCAATGACGCTAGTTAGCATTGGCTCGCGAAACTACCTCTAACTTCCTTCATACTAGACAGAGACATAAAAATGATCATTGCCAAAATCCCGAAGTATCCTTTAATGCATGTGTCCTTGGTTCAACATGTTTGGCCTGGCCTCCCTCGATTCTCACCAAGTCCCTTGTTATTGGCCCTTTGACTCTCGCCAAGTCTGCTATTTGCCCGTTGACTCTGACTAAGTCTGTTATTGCTCTGTTCCACGAAGTCTGTTATTAGTCTGACTGTTACTAACCGTTCTTAGTGGTTTGTTGCTGTGTATCGCAGGTACCAGGCTTTACTGGACACCAACCAGGCCTCCCACTAAATGTTTAGCTGTGCTATGTCATGGCTGGCTGTTCGACTGGACCTGATCAGCATTACTCTCGTCACCACCGTAGCCCTGCTCATCGTTTTCATGCACAATCACATCACCCCAGCCTATGCAGGCTTGGCCATATGCTACGCCATGCAGGTACACACACACACACACACACACACATATGGACGTACGCACATGCAAATGCACACACAATGTTAGGGTTTATCTTTACTATGGTTTAATTATTTTGACTTCCCCTTTAATGGAAGGGTTTGTATTAAGGCTTTTTGATGTCTTATTTATAATTTCACTGTGGGATTACTACAGGCATGGGAAGGAGCTCCCTCTTAGGGAACTATGAATTGAAATTGATTGAGCTGAATGGAGAAGTATAGCCTTATCAGCATGTCTGTCTAAAGGTTTATGGTTTGTGCTGCTCTTTCATTCATAGGGTATCATTGCAAACTGGGATGAACACTAGTGTTGACGTGGGTCTAGGTTGATTATAATAGGGTGTGAGGGTGTTAATCATTGACTTATAGCTTCTCTTGCTTTCTTCTCTATCTCCTTCTGTCTCTCTCCTCTTCAGCTGACTGGTCTTTTTCAGTTCACTGTGAAATTGCTGTCAGAGACTGAGACTCGCTTCACATTAGTGGAGAGGATCAATCATTATATAAAGGTAGGTAGGTAGGCCTAATGACACCAGGGAGTGCTGCCAACAGTCGGGGGAAGGTTGTTGATTGGCTGAACCATGTGTGGCTGAATCGAAAGTACACACATGAGTCTGACACAAACACACACCTATAGATTTAACGCAGCAGGACACAAGCACAGATGAAGCAACAACACACACACTTACACAGAGACAGCATACTCGCAAGTAGGCACACACACACACACAATACACATTCCTGCGTACGGTGCACCAACACAACATCCCAATAACACAATGACATCCCAGCATGAAGCATATATAGAACCCAGTGTGTGGCCCGTCACACATCACAGGACCTGTTTCACACCACCCATCATAAGGTAAACTTTTTCTTATAGCGCCAACAAGCTTTTGGAGATCTATAAATGCATTTTCTGTTAAAAAGGAGGTGGCTTCGCTTCTTGGGATTGGAGCTACAGAGATCAACACTCAAGCACCAGTGACTCGGCGAATAAAAAAGTGGTCAGATGAAGCAGATGCTAAACTACAGGGCTGTTTTGCTAGCACAGACTGGAATACGTTCCGGGATTCTTCAGATGGCATTGAGGAGTACACCACATCAGTCACATGGCTTCATCAATAAGTGCATCGATGACGTCGTCCCCACAGTGACTGTACATACCCCAACCAGAAGCCATGGATTACAGGCAACATCCGCGCTGAGCTAAAGGGTAGTGCTGTCGCTTTCAAGAAGCGGGACTCTAACCCGGAAGTTTATAAGAAGTCCCGCTATGCCCTCCGACGAACCATCAAACAGACAAAGCGTCAATACAGGACCTAGATTGAATCGTACTACACCTGCTGCGACGTTCGTCGGATGTGGCAGAGCTGGGAAAATATTAGACTACAAAGGGAAGCACAGCTAAATTACTTATATGCTCGCTTCCAGGCAAGTAACACTGAAACATGCATGAGAACATCAGCTGTTCCGGACAACTGTGATCACGCTCTCCGTAGCCGATATGAGTAAAACCTTTAAACAGGTCAACATTCAGGGACAGACAGATTACCAGGACGTGTACTCCACGCATGCGCTGACTAACTGACAAGTGTCTTCACTGATATTTTCAAACTGTCCCTGACTGAGTCTGTAATACCAACATGTTTCAAGCAGACCACCATAGTCCCTGTGCCCAAGAACACTAAGGTAAGCTGCCCAAATGACTACCGACCAGTACCACTCACATCTGTATCCATGAAGTGCTTTGAAAGGCTGGTTATGGCTCACATCAACACCATTATCCCAGAAACCCTAGACCCACTACAATTTGCATACTGTCTCAACAGATCCACTGAAGATGCAATCTCTGTTGCACTCCAGACTGCCCTTTCCCACCTCGACAAAAGGAACTCCTATGTGAGAATGCTATTTAATAGACTACAGCTCAGTGTTCAACAACATAATGCCCTGAAAGCTCATCACTAAGCTAAGGACCCTGGGACTAAACATCTCCCTCTGCAACTGGATCCTGGACTTCCTGACGGGCCGCCCCCAGGTGGTAAGGGTAGGTAACAACACATCCGCCACGCTGATCCTCAACACGGGGGCCCCTCAGTGGTGCATGCTCAGTCCCCTAATGTACGTTGCCCCTGGTATGGCAACTGCTCGGCCTCCGACCGCAAGGCACTACAGAGGGTAGTGTATACGTTCCAGTACATCACTGGGGCCAAGCTTCCTGCCATCCAGGATCTCTATACCAGGTGGTGTCAGAGGAAGGCCCTAAAAATTGTCAAAGACTCCAGCCACTCTAGTCATAGACTGTTCTCTCTGCTACCGCACACCAAGTCCAAAAGGCTTTTTAACAGCTTCTACCCCTGAACAGCTAATCAAAGGGCTACCCAGACTCCTCTTGCATGCTGCTGCTACTCTCTATTTATGATCTATGCATAGTCACTTTAACTGTATCTACATGTACATATTACCTTGACTAACCGGTGCCCCTGCACATTGACTCTGTCCGTATTGTTATTGTACTGCTGCTGTTTAATTATTTGTTACTTTTATTTTCCACTTTTTACGTGACACTTGTTTTTCTTAACTTCTTAAAGCATTGTTGGTTAAGGGCTTGTAAGTAAGCATTTCACTGTAAGGTCTGTAATACCTGTTGTATTCGGCGCATGTGACAAATAAAATTTGATATTGGATTTTTAAAAATCTGTCAGAGCTTGGAGGGTGAGGCACCAAGACAGATCAGTGGGACATCCTCTCCTGCTCCCTGCTGGCCAGATAAGGGACAGATCTCCTTCCAGGACGTGGAGATGTGTTACCAGGACAACCTGCCACTGGTACTCAAGAAGCTATCCTTTAACATCCTGCCAGAGGAGACCATCGGCATTGGGTCGTACAGGCTCAGATACTCACCATCCTTTATTCCCATGTATCATTTTATAGTCCTATTTCCCTGCTGGTTTTTACCTGGTATTTACTAAGAAATAATGTAATAACGATGGTATCGAATTCATTGTATTGGTGTTTTTGTTTTTGAATGATTTTCATAGAAGCAAAGAAGTAATCCTTATCCAGTTTAATCACATCAACATGTGAAGATTACAGTTATCATGTATCTGAACTAATCATAGGTATGCTGAGTAGTTCACTCACAACCCCGTTGCTATCTGTCCATGGAAGTCCTCACTGGGCGTATCTCTCTTCAGACTGGTGGAGCTGACTGGGGGCTCCATCACCATCGACGGCATCAACATTGCCACGATTGGATTGGACGACCTGAGAAGCAAGCTGTCAATCATTCCCCAGGAGCCCGTTCTCTTCATTGGCACCATCAGGTATGTATGAATGATTTACCGAAGTTTCCCCTAGGTACATATCTAGAATCAGCTTCCCCTCCCCCAATCCTAACCTTAACCATTAGTGGGAAAATGTACTGACTCCAGATCAGTGTCTGATTCTTTATTCTTATTTTTTCTTACCAAATAGGTCCAATCTGAACCCATGGAATAAATACTCAGATGCCCAGATCTGGGATGCACTTGAGAAGAAACATATAAAGGAGGTGGTAAGTAGGGATAGATGGTCAATGGAAACATAAATAGAGACCACAAATAAAATGATAAATGTCTGTTTAAAAATGTCAAGTAGTCATTTTTATTATTGTTTATTTATTTATTATTTATTACAAAAAAACACAAGGAAGGGGTAACATTAAAGTATTAGAACATGAAGGACAAACAATACAGCATCAACACACTATCAAACATGTATCAGTCTTTCTGCAACAGAGCCATACTTATGTGTGAGGGTGATATAAAATATATGTCATAGTTTCCTTGATCATGGTCACAACCTTGTGAAACCCAAACCCTCCAAGACCCCCCCCCTACAGTTCCCCAATAGCTGTCCCTCATCCATTTGAGACCCCTCCCCCCGGAAGAAAAAATAAATAAAAAATAAATTCCATTCTCCACCCCCAAGAACTCCCCCAATGCACCAACAACCAAGAGAATGAACTAAATAGAAAAAAGGAAAAGACAAAAGAAAACAACAATGCAATTTTCTTTTAAACAAAATAATAATTTTAAAACAAAGGACATCAAGGACAACTGAAATCATTACAGCAATGCCTACTTTATATGTTTGTGTGCATGTTTGGCACTATTACATGTATGTGTGTGTTCTTGTATGTGTTTATTTGAGAGTGTGTGTGTGTGTATATATATATATATATATATATATATATATATATATATATATATATATATCAGGTTTGCCTGAGGCTGATGCCGTGCAGGTGTTTGTACACATGTATATGTATATATGTATATATGTATATGTGTATATATGTATATGTATATGTATATATATATATATATATATATATATATATGTGTGTGTACAAACACCTGCACGGCATCAGCCTCAGGCAAACCGGCATTAGTTGTAAAAACACTGCCACTTAGTGTCATTCAAATGTACTTTTATTATGTTTTATTTGTACTTTTTTCTCCTTTTATCTCTTGACCATCATTCTCTCTCTCACACAGCAACTCCACTCCCACTTGTCTCCAATTCCACATACCAACATGTCATGTTCTGACCTTAGTTTATTGTTATGTCTTTGTGTTAGGTTAGTCAGGGCGTGAGTTGGGGTGGGTTGTCTATGTTCTTTTTTCTAGTTTATATTTTCTACGTGTTTGGCCTAGTATGGTTCTCAATCAGAGGCAGGTGCCGTTCGTTGTCTCTGATTGAGAATCATACTTAGGTAGCCTTTTCCCACCTGTGTTTTGTGGGTGATTGTTTTCTGTTTAGGTTGTTTACCTGACAGAACTGTGCGCTTTCGTTTTCTCCGTTTGTCATTTTGTTTGAGTGTTTTTTTGTGAACATTAAATATGAATAATTTCCACGCTGCGCTTTGGTCTCATTCCAACGACGATCGTTACACCTCAGCTTCCCTCAGCCCATCCCATCTATCTCTGCTGGCCACCTACTTCATATCTTTAAACTATGCTATGATGTTTAATGTACAATTTCAATCTATCTAATTGAATAGAATCTATAGATTGCGTGTTGAAGAAAAATACTTTTACTAAGAATATTAGTATATTAGTAATTGACTGACTCGGTCTCTCCAGATCTCCTAACAGTACTATTTCTAGGGTCAATTTTAGATCAATGCTATGCATTTTCAGCCATTCCTGAACCTGAGACCAGAAACAGGCTACCTGAGGGCAATACCGAAATAAATGGTCTATTGATTCTGTATCCTCACAACAAAATCTGCAGAGCTTCAATGATTTTATGCCCCAAATATTCAACATTTTGTTGGTGGCGAGAAATGTATTTAATAATTTTAGCTGAAAAGCACGAAGTCTTGAATCGTGCGTTGTTTTATATATCAACTCATACACCATGTACCATGGAATCGGTACATCTCTTCCCAACAATTTTTCAATCTGTATGGCACCGTTGTCAACATCCTGGTCCTCAGATTAAACTGGTATACTTTCCTATTTATGCTATTTTTATTCCTCCACCAGTTTTGATCCATTATATTGGGCAGACAGACCAGTTCCCTACCTCCTCCCACTGCCACCTGCCTCCTCCATTTTTGGGGCAATTCTGTAATCAATTGGTTGTACTCTTGGATTGAACAGACCTTCCCGTACAATTCTGATAACTCCATGAAGGACATAACGCTACCATTACAATTTATAATATAATTTAAGAACAAAATACCCTTTTCAAACATCTTTCCCATAAATACAGGTATTTTATCAACCAGGACATTTGAGTTCAGCCATAATATTTGTTGTAATATTTGTTCTATCTTTTCAGGGGGATGAAATTGAAATTGTAGTGCTTGTTTGAAAAAGACAGATACTTTGAAAAAAGTATCATTTTCAATTAATCGAAAATGAGACATGGTAATCTGCACAAAGGCAAAAAGGCCATTTTTAAACAATGAATGAGCTTTTCTTATTAATCTAGTAGTCTTTATGTTGGCATCATAGTATATATGCATTGCCTTATACATCTTCAGATAAAGTGTTATTACTGCTGAGAGTAATTGATAACAAATCCTAGACCTGTTTAAGATTAAAAATCCCCTCTAGAGTTGTTTGAACAGTTGAAAAACGATATCTGTGGCTTGTGTTTTGACTTAATTTTGTCTACCATCATATTCAGATAAGCCAACTGCCCCTTTCCCTCCAGTCTGAGGTGACAGAGAACGGAGAGAACTTCTCAGTAGTAGAGAGACAACTACGGTGTGTGGCAAGAGCACTTAGACACAGCAAGGTAAACGCACGCACGCACACACACTAGTGTCACGTCTCTTTCTCTCCACACCACACACAAACACACAGACACACAGTACAACAGATGAGGGCAGTTAGATTTATTTTATTTTCTGTTACCACATAGGAAAGCTTGTGTGCATCACATCCTACTTTTTGAGGTTGTCACATAAGAACATTGAGAATGTAAGGCAGCAACTTCCCAAAGGTGTAACATTGCCACCACATGGCTTCTATTGTTATTTCACTTTGATTCTGTAGAATGCAGTTTGAAATACAAACAACTGAGAATTGCATTTAGGGACTAGTCTTACATTAGTTATAACACTCCTTAATTAAGATTATAAGATATTTGTCCATATTCAAAGAACCAACACTGTTTTTCCATTCTTTCCAATATTACTACTTCCTTATTCTACCAACCTTAGAGATTGAACTACCAACCTTAGAGATTGAACCATTCTCAGCAAAGTGTGTTGGGGGTTGCCAGATCTTGCTGTTGGATGAGGCGACGGCAGCCATTGACACAGAGACAGACCGGCTGATTCAGGACACCATCCATGAGTCGTTCAGCAGCTGCACCACGCTGATCATCGCCCATCGCCTCAATACTGTGATGAGCTGTAACAGGATCATGGTGTTGGACCAGGGACAGGTGGGTCTTCTGCACCATAGAAATATACAATGTGTCTCAAATAGCACCCTATTCCCTATGTAGTGCACTACTTTTGACCAGGGACTATAGGGTTCTGGTCAAAAGTAGCTCAAATCTATTGAATCATATGAAAGGTGGGCTAATATACTAAACAAAATATTTGATATACTACATTATACTTAAGGGCACATTTCTGTTGTGAGTCAAAAGACTTGTTGGTCATAAAATACTTTATTTATTTTCTCAATTCCACAACAGATGTTGGAATTCGACACCCCTGCTGCTCTGCTGGCAGACGTCAACTCCAGATTCCAGGCCATGTTCGAGGCATTTGACGGCAAGCTCAGTAACACAAAAGTGACCCCAGTCGAATAGGTACAAAGGAGCTCTTATAAAACAGGCAATGCAGAAGAGGACCTCACTTGCACAAACTTTGAAGATGAACATCTCAATCTTTCCATGAAGTGAGGAAGATGTTATTTTAAAGGGCAATAGTAGAGGTTCTTACAATTACTGCTAAATCTAGAGAAGTCTGTTGATATCAAAAACCAATGATGGCTTCATGACAATGATGACAATGTTCCAAAAGATGCATCAAAGATGTGGATCTAAGGAAAGTTGGGAGTGTCATACCTGCTGACTTTTGTTGCTGTGTGGAAAGAGAATTTCTCTGAGGCCAAAAAAGCAAGTGCAAACAAAGGGGAACATATCCATGACACTACAGTGGCACTTTAAATTCCATGATAATGTTGCTCTACAGGGCTATCAATGAGACTCGGAAAAGAACATTCTATATGTGTTTTACTGATATAATTAGAAGGAAACCTACAGGTAAGTGCCAAAATAAAGGAAACACTAACTTTAAGTGTCTAGAGTCACCACAAGCCGCCCTAGACACTGTGTAGGCCAGTTACACAAAAAATTATAATGTAATTCATTCAAAATTCAGGCTATAACACAGCAAAATGTGGAAAAAGTTAAGGGGTGTGAATAATTTCTGAAGGCACTATACAAGCTAACTGCTGCTACCAGACTTTTTTATTATGATTGCTAGATAATGCAAAATAAAAAATTTGCCCCCGAATCTCCCCAAAATATGTGTAAATATTTCACTATAAATTGTGCCTTCCTTTATTATACATATGCTAAAATGTTTCTTCTATCCTACATTTACATTGTTCGTATTTTGATATTTTATTATTTCTTATTTTTTGTTGCATTGTTGAAGGAACCTGAAAGTAAGCATTTAGTTGGACGGTGTATATCAGGGATAGGCAACTCCACTCCTCGGGGGCCTGATTGGTGTCACACTTTTGCCCCAGCCCCAGCTAACACACCTTACACCAATAATACACTAATCATGATCTTCAGTTTTGAACGAAATTAATTTCAATCAGCTGCGTTTGCTGCTGACCCCCGAGGACTGGAGTTTCCCATCCCTGGTGTACAATACCTTTGGAAACTATTTAGACCCCTTTACTTTTTCCACATTTTGATACATTAGACTTATTCTAAAATTGATTTTATACCCAACAAAGTCCTCAAATCTACACACTATAATGACAAAGCAAAAACAGAAATACCTTATTTACATAAGAATTCAGACCCTTTGGTATGAGACTTGAAATTGAGCTCAGGTGCATCCTGTTTCCATTGGTCATCCTTGAGATGTTTATACAACTTAATTGGAGTCCACCTGTGGAAAATTCAATTGCTTGGACATGATTTGGGAAAGGCACACACCCGTCTATGTAATGTCCCACAGTTGACAGTGCACGTCAGAGCAAAAACCAAGCCATGAGGTCGAAGGAATTGTCCGTAGAGCGCCGAGACAGGATTGTGTCGAGGCACAGATCTGGGGCATTGAAGGTCCCCAAGAACACAGTAGCCTCCATAATTCTTAAATGGAAGACGTTTAGAACCACCAACACTTCCTGGGGCTGGCTGCCTGGCCAAACTGAGCAATCAGGGGAGAAGGGCTTTGGTCACTCTGACGGAGCTCTAGAGTTCCTCTGTGGAGATGGGAGAACCTTCCAGATGGACAACCATCTCTGCAGCACTCCACCAATCAGGCCTTTATGGTAGAGTGGCCAGACGTAAGCCACTCCTCAGTAAAAGGCACAACAGCCCGCTTGGATTTTGCCAAAAGGCACCTTAAGGACTCTGACCACGGGAAAACAAGATTGAACTCTTTGGCCTGAATGCCAAGCGTCACATCTGGAGGAAACCTGGCACTATATCCCTACGGTGAAGCATGGTGGTGGCAGCATCATGCTGTGGGGGTGTTTTTCAGCGGCAGGGACTGGGACACTATTCCTGATCGAGACAAAGTATAGAGAGATCCTTGATGAAAACCTGCTCCAGAGCAAAGGCCCAACGGCCCTAAGCACAGAGCCAAGATAACGCAGGAGTGGGTTCAGCACTCAATGTATACCCAAGAAGACTCAAGGATGTAATTGCAGCCAAAGGTGATTCAACAAAGTACTGAGTAGATGGTCTGAATACTTATGTAAATATATGTTTTTCATTTTTAATAAATTAGCAAACATTTATAAAACCTGTTTTTGCTTTGCCATTATGGGGTATTGTGTGTAGATTGAGGTAAACATTTATTTGAAATCAATTTTAGAATAAGGCTGTAATCTAATAAAATGTGGAAAAAGTCAAGGGGTCTGAATACTTCCCGAAGGCACTGTATACCAGCGTTGTGTTCGAATACTCATGTTAACCGCACTAACCATACTATGTGTTACGTGAATTGAGTATATACAGTCGTGGCCGACGGTTTTGAGAATGACACAAATGTAAATTTTCACAAAGTCTGCTGCCTCAGTGTCTTTAGATATTTTTGTCAGATGGAATGGAATACTGAAGTATAATTACAAGCATTTCATAAGTGTCAAAGGCTTTTATTGACAATTACATGAAGTTGATGCAAAGAGTCAATATTTGCAGTGTTGACCCTTCTTTTTCAAGACCTCTGCAACTTGTCCTGGCTGTCACGAATTACTAAGGTGGGTGGAATCAGGCGCAGAGAGCAGGTTTCAGTTATTAGACAGTTTATTCTCCTGCGCACAAAACAACGGTCAACCCACCACACTGGGTGAATAGCAGGACCAAAATAGTCCGGAGAATAAAACTCATGGAGACCACCAAATAACAGGAATACAAAAACAATCCCGCACAACACAAGGGCGGGACAACCTACTAAATATAAGGACGCTAATTAAACTAAAATACACACAGGTGAAACTAATAAGACAAAACCAACAGACAAACGTAAAATGGATCGGTAGTGGCTAGTAGGACGGTGACGCCGATCACCGCCTGAACAGGCAGGGGAGCCAACGTCGTGACAGTAACCCCCCCCCCCCTGACGCGCTGCTCCCGCAGCGCGCCGCCACCGGCCTCGAGGATGAGGTGCTGGGCGATCCGGGTGGAGGCGGTGGAAATCTCTCAGGAGAGAAGGGTCCAAAATGTCCCCCACCGGAACCCAGCATCTCTCCTCCGGACCGTACCCCTCCCAGTCCAGGAGGTACTGTAGGCCCCCCACCCGGTGTCTCGAATCCAGATTGCCCCGAACTGTGTGCGCCGGGGACCCCTCGATGTCCAGAGGGGGCGGAGGGACTTCAGGCACCTCACCTTCTTGCAGGGGACCAGCCACCACCGGCCTGAGGAGAGACACATGAAACGAGGGGTTAATACGGTAATACCTAGGAAGTTGTAACCTGTAACACACCTCGTTTATTCTCCTCAGGACTTTGAACGGCCCCACACACTGCGGCCCCAGCTTCCGACAGGACAGGCGGAGGGGCAGGTTTCGGATCGAGAGCCAGACCCTGTTCCCCGGTGCAAACACGGGGGCCCCGGTGCTGGTCAGCGCTCCTCTTCTGCCGTTCTCCCGCTAACCGTAGTGAGTCCTGAACTGCTTTCCAGGTGTCCTTGGAGCGCTGTACCCATTCCTCCACCGCAGGAGCCTTGGTCTGGCTATGATGCCATGGGGCCAGGACCGGCTGGTAACCTAACACACACTCAAAAGGGGACAAGTTAGTTGAGGAGTGGCGTAGGGAGCTAGTTCAGCCCAGGGAACATACCTTGCCCACTCACCAGGCCGGTCCCGGCAATAGGACCGCAGAAACCTGCCCACATCCTGGTTTACGCGCTCCACCTGCCCATTACTCTCGGGGTGAAAACCTGAGGTTAAGCTGACCGAGACCCCCAGTCTCTCCATAAACGCCCTCCACACTCTGGATGTGAATTGGGGACCCCGATCAGAAACGATGTCCTCAGGCACCTCATAGTGCCGGAAGACATGGGTAAAAAAGGCCTCCGCAGTCTGCAGGGCCGTAGGGAGACCGGGCAACGGGATGAGACGACAGGACTTAGAAAACCGATCCACAACGACCAGGATCGTAGTACTTCCCTGGGACGGGGGAAGGTCGGTAAGAAAGTCCACCGATAAGTGTGTCCAAGGCCGTTGTGGAACGGGGAGGGGTTGTAATTTCCCTCTAGGCAGGTGCCGAGGAGCCTTGCTCTGAGCACACACTGAGCAGGAGGAAACATAAAATCTCACGTCTTTAGCCAGCGTGGGCCACCAGTATCTCCCTCTCAGACTCCGCACTGTCCTCTCGATGCCAGGATGACCCGAGGAGGGGAGAGTATGAGCCCACTGTTTCAGCTTGTCCCGGACCCCCCTCGGCACGTACTGAGTCCCCACTGAACAGTTAGGGGGAGGTGGCTCTGACCGTGAGGCCTCCTCTATCTCCGCGTCCACCTCCCATACCACCGGTGCCACGAGACATGACGGTGGAATGATGGGACTTGGCTCAACGGACCGCTCCTCGGTATCATAGAGGCGGGACAGCGTGTCGGCTTTGGTGTTTTGGGAGCCTGGCCGGTATGAGATGGTAAACCGAAACCTGGAAAAAACATGGCCCATCTAGCCTGACGTGGATTTAGTCTCCTTGCTGCCCGGATATACTCGAGATTACGATGGTCAGTCCAGATGAGAAAAGGGTGTTTAGCCCCCTCAAGCCAATGTCCCCACACCTTCAGAGCCTTGACTACAGCTAACAACTCCCGGTCCCCCACGTCATAGTTTGGCTCTGCTGGGCTGAGCTTGCTCGAAAAGAAAGCACACGGGAGGAGCTTGGGTGGCACGCCCGAGCGCTGGGACAGCACGGCCCCGACCCCAGCCTCTGACGCATCCACCTCCACTATGAACGCTAAAGAGTGGTCCAAGAGCGCCAACACGGGCGCATTGGTGAACAGCTCTTTCAAACGACTGAAAGCTCTGTCCGCCTCTGCTGACCAACGCAAGCGCACCGGTCCTCCCTTCAGCAGTGAGGTGATGGGAGCAGCCACCTGACCAAAACCCCGGATAATTGTAATTGGCAAACCCCAAAAACTGCTGCACTTCTTTCACCGTGGTCGGAGTCGGCCAATTACGCACGGCTGTAACGCGGTCATCCTCCATCACCACCCCGGAGGTGGAAATACGATACCCCAGGAAGGAAACGGACTGTTTGAAAAACTCACATTTCTTGCAATACAGGTCA
Organism: Oncorhynchus kisutch; assembly: GCF_002021735.2. Lineage (NCBI taxonomy): Eukaryota > Metazoa > Chordata > Actinopteri > Salmoniformes > Salmonidae > Oncorhynchus > Oncorhynchus kisutch. The sequence continues at coordinate 43,881,660 of NC_034188.2, read as the reverse complement.
TGCTCCAGCAGTCGCCCAAGTATCTTACGCACCAGAGACACATGCGGCGCGCGTGTGGCAGAATAGATCAAGATGTCATCGATGTACACTACCACTCCCTGCCCGAGCAGGTCTCGGAGAATCTCATCTACGAAGGATTGGAAGACGGCTGGAGCATTCTTCAACCCGTATGGCATGACGCGGTACTCATAATGACCAGATGTAGTACTAAATGCGGTTTTCCACTCATCTCCTCCCCGGATATGCACCAGATTATACGTGCTCCTCAGGTCCAGTTTTGTGAAGAAGCGCGCCCCGTGAAATGATTCCACCGCCGTAGCGATGAGAGGTAGTGGGTAACTAAACCCCACTGTGATGGAATTTAGACCTCTATAATCAATGCACGGACGCAGACCTCCATCCTTCTTCTTCACAAAAAAGAAGCTTGAGGAGACGGGTGATGCGGAGGGCCGAATGTACCCCTGTCCCAGCGATTCAGCAACATATGTTTCCATCGCTACCGTCTCCTCCTGGGACAATGGATGCACGTGACTCCTAGGAAGTGCAGCGTTCTCCAGAAGGTTTATCGCGCAGTCCTCACGACGATGGGGTGGTAATTGGGTCGCCCTCTTTTTACTGAAGGCGATAGCCAAATCGGCATATACAGAGGGAATGCGCACGGTGGAAACTTGGTCTGGACTCTCCACCGTAGTCGCACCAACGGCAACTCCTATACACCTACCTGAACACTCCTCTGACCACCCCTTAAGAGCCCCCTGTCGCCAGGAAATCACCGGGTTGTGTTGAGCTAACCAGGGAACCCCCAACACCACTGGAAACGCAGGTGAATCTATAAGGAACAGACTAATCTGCTCCTTATGATCCCCCTGCGTTACCATGTCCAGCGGCACCGTAGCCTCCCTAATTACTCCTGACCCTAATGGTCATCTATCTAAGGAGTGCACGGGGAAAGGTAGGTCTAACGACACCAGGGGAATCCCTAACCTTAACGCAAGCCCACGATCCATGAAATTCCCAGCTGCGCCTGAATCGACTAGCGCCTTATGCTGTAGAGAGGGAAAAAACCCAGGGAAAGAAGTCAACACATACACATGACCGACAGGAAGCTCTGGGTGAGTCTGGTGCTTACTCACCTGGGGTGATCGAGCAGTGCTCCGCCTGCCCTCCCGACTCCCAGACGAGTTCCTCCAGCACCGGTCGGACGTGTGCCCTCGTCGACCACAACTGGTGCAGGAGGAAACTCCTCCTCCGGTCCCCCTCGAAGCCGCCCCTCCTAATTCCATAGGGATAGGGGCAGGAGGGCTGAGAAGTGGAAACGACAGGGCCTGATCTGAACGCCCGTGGGCAGCCAGCAGGTTGTCGAGACGGATAGCCAAGTCAATGAGTTCATCCAGTGTGAATGTGGTGTCCCGACATGCCAGCTCCCTGCGGACGTCCTCCGAGACTGCATCTGAAATGATCGATCAAGGCCCTGTCGTTCCACCCTGCTCCTGCGGCCAAGGTCCTGAACTCCAGAGCAAAGTCCTGTACGTTCCTCGTCTCCTGACGCAGGTGGAACAGCCGTTCACCCGCCGCCCGACCCTCTGGTGGATGGTCAAACACAGCTCGGAATCGGCGGGTGAACTCTGGGTAATTATCCCTCGCCGAGTCCGGACCATTCCACACTGCGTTGGCCCACTCGAGGGCTCGCCCAGTCAAGCAGGAGACTAGGGCGCTCACGCTCTCCTCTCCGGAGGGAGCAGGACGCACTGTAGCCAGGTATAGTTCCAGTTGAAGAAGGAAACCCTGGCACCCAGCCGCCGTTCCGTCATACTCCCGTGGGAGCGTCAGCCGAAGAGCCCCGGAGCCAGATGTGGTCGCAGGAACAGGAGGTGCTGAAGAAGGGGGTGCTGGAGATGAGGTGGGAAGGCCACTCCTCTCCCATCGATCCATCCTCTCCATCAAATGGTCCATGGCTGAACCAATCCGGTGAAGCATGCTGGTGTGATGGAGGACCCTCTCTTCCATCGATGGGAGAGGAGCGGCTGCTCCTGCTGATTCCATTGAGGGTGCGGGATTCTGTCACGAATTACTAAGGTGGGTGGAATCAGGCGCAGAGAGCAGGTTTCAGTTATTAGACAGTTTATTCTCCGGCGCACAAAACAGTGGTCAACCCAACACACAGGGTGAATAATCCAACGCAGGACCAAAATGGTCCGGAGAATAAAACTCATGAACACCACCAAATAACAGGAATACAAAAACAATCCCGCACAACACAAGGGTGGGACAGTCTACTAAATATAAGGACGCTAATTAAACTAACATACACACAGGTGAAACTAATAAGACAAAACCATCAGACAAACGAAAAAGGGATCGGTAGTGGCCAGTAGGACGGTGATGACGACCGCCGAGCACCGCCGAGCACCGCCCGAACAGGCAGGGGAGCCAACTTCGGCGGAAGTCGTGACACTGGCACGCTGTCAATTAATTTCTGGGCCACATCCTCGCTGATGGCAACCCATTCTTGCATAATCAATACTTGGAGTTTGTCAGAATATGTGGGATTTTGTTTGTCCACCTGCCTCTTGAGGATTGACCACAAGCTGGGATTAAGGTCTGTGGAGTTTCCTGGCGATTGACCCAAGATATTGATGTATTGTTCCCCGAGCCACTTAGTTATCACTTTTGCCTTATGGCAAGGTGCTCCATCATGCTGGAAAAGGCATTGATTGTCACCAAACTGTTCCTGGATGGTTTGGAAAAGTTTCTCTTGGAGGATGTGTTGGTACCATTCGTTATTCATGGCTGTGTTCTTAGGCAAAATTGTGAGTGAGCCCACTCCCTTGGCTGAGAAGCAACCCCACATATGAATGGTCTCAGGATGCTTTACTGTTGGCATGACACAGGACTGATGGTAGCACTCACCTTGTCTTCTCCGGACAAGCTTTTTTTCCGGATGCCCCAAACAATCGGAAAGGGGATTCATCAGAAAAATGACTTTATCCCAGTCCTCAGCAGTCCAATCCCTGTACCCTTTGCAGAATATCAGTCTGTCCCTGATGTTTTTCCTGGAGAGAAGTGGCTTCTTTGCTGCCCTTCTTGACACCAGGCCATCCTCCATAAGTCTTCACCTCACTGTGTGTGCAGATGCACTCACACCTGCCTGCTGCCATTCCTGAGCAAGCTCTGTACTGGTGGTGCCCCGATCCCGCACCTGAATCAACTTTAGGAGACAGTCCTGGCGCTTGCTGGACTTTCTTGGGTGCCCTGAAGCCTTCACAACAATTGAACCGCTCGCCTTGAAGTTCTTGATGATCCGATAAATGGTTGCCTTAGGCGCAATCTTACTGGCAGCAATATCCTTGCCTGTGAAGCCCTATTTGTGCAAAGCAATGATGACGGCACGTGTTTCCTTGCAGGTAACCAAGATTGACAGAGGAAGAACAATGATTCCAAGCACCACCCTCCTTTTGAAGCTTCCAGTCTGTTATTCAAACTCAATCAGCATGACAGAGTGATCTCCAGCCTTGTGCTCGTCAACACTCACACCTGTATTAACGAGAGAATCACTGACATGATGTCAGCTGGTCCTTTTGTGGCAGGGAAATGTTTTTGGGGGTTTAAGTTCATTTGCATGGCAAAGAGGGACTTTGCAATTAATTGCAATTCATCAAATCACTCTTCATAACATTCTGGAGTATATGCAAATTGCCATCATACAAACTGAGGCAGCAGTATTTGTGTCATTCTCAACTTTTGGCCACGACTGTAGTATGCTTATTGGTCATAGTATGGATATAGTTATTATGCCTAAGTTCCCGGATGTCTCAATGGACATTCGGGTGCTTTCGTAAATTCAGAGCACAGAATAATGAATTTACGAGTGCTCAACACCCGTTGAATTTGGCCGGTGTCAGCAAAAAAAGCATAATTAAATTGTTGCCAGCAGCACAGTTAGTCACCAACGCTCTGGATAACATAAACTGCATAACCCGCTCTTCTAGGGCGAGGAAAATGGTCATTTGTCTCATTTGTGTCTGGAAGTAGCTAGCTAGCAAGTTAGCTTGGGTGCTTGAATGCCGTTGTAAGGTCAGAACGCTCAAGTCAACCCTACTCCTCTGCACGAGCTTTCATTGTACGCTCAGAGAGCGAAATGCTCTGAATTCCCAAATGGACAATCTGACAACGCTCTGAATTTACGAGTGCACTCTGGCACTCCATATTGGATTTAAGAACACACCCGAAGTCATAAAATGTCTAACTAGTAATGTTAGCTAGCATAGCAACAGCATCAACTTCTGGTAGACGGGTGAAGAGCAAGTACGCTCATCTGAAAGGATACTGTGCCGTTTACAGTATACTAAAATGAACTAATGGTATGTAGTATATACTCATTATGTAGTATACAGTATGTTAGTATGGGTATACGAACACAGCTCGTGTATCCAGTACATACGACTAATACAACTTGAAACTTTAACTTGAAACACACACACACACACACTTTTTTAAACCCCCTATGCACATTTGAGACCCCTCTTTCAAAGTCAGTAGCTATGCTTCCATTAACTTGTCCAGTGATATATATTTTTTTCTTTGGTCGTCTTTTAGAAAGTTTGCATTGAAAATAGATGCAACGATTGTCTGCTAGGGAGCCTAGCCATTTAACTATCTTGTCGATTTACAAACAGCTGGGCATGATGTCACAACAAAAAAATAAAAATGTTCCTACAAAAACCTACAAGTGTTTTCATTACCCATTTAGGCAAATTGTGCATTAATAAATAAAGTTCTACTGAAGAAAAATGTTGATCTTCAGAAAATGTCTCCTATGTCTGCCGTTTTGGTTTTAGAAGTGGGGGGGACAATTTACATTTTTTTGATCCAGTCGGATAAACACTCCAAACCTCCTAACAGATCGATCGAAGGCGTCCCCATGGTCCTAATTCACAACCTCTTTTTGTATTTACATTCCAATGAAAACTGGAGGGGATAAAAATGCAACTCCAGAATGTGGGACATGATTTTTCCCGTCCAACAGCGCCACCATCCAGCCAAACTGAACCATACTTTACAGGTTAGCTACACTCCTATATAATTGATTTTATTTTGAGTAACAGACATATACAACAAAATGTACAATGTGGAACCCGAGGTCCACATTTTATTATTGAAAGTATTAATTAAAACGCTTGTTTCCAAAGTGGTCCTCGATGGTAAAAACAATAACACTTATAATGATTAAAAGGCAAGACAAAATTACAAACAACCATAAATACATTCATTTATATTGACATCCTAAAAAGTGGCACTATTCACTCCACTTCTCCCTAACCTTAAAAATCAACCATATTCATTTCACATTAAAACAATCTGTTTATTGCACATCATACCGATCCTTCACATAAATACATTAGACCAGCAGTAGGGGGGGAGGCACAAGGGGCAATGGAGAGGTTTCTCTTACTGAGACAAACTTGTCCAAATGGAAACATTTTAACTGCTTTTTAAATCTAATTTTACTTTTTCTTTGCTTGCTCTCCAAGGGAAGGCTATTCCATAGACAAATGCCTCTATGGAAAAACATGCTCCTCGCAGTACTGTTTACTCTTGGCATTTTACAAGACATAACACTAGCTCTGGTATTGTGACTGTGTTGGTTATAGACCATATCAATGTGTTTTTGTCGTATAACCTGGGGCACAATCATTTAAGATGTCAAGTTTAAGTTGGTCCACTCTGAACTCAAGGCAACAAGCCCACCGGGAACACCTGACAACATTATTTTGCATGATCTGCATTATCTTTTTCAGCTTTTTTGATAGCCCACTATACCAAGCAGAGCAGGCATAATCAAAATTACACTAAATTAAGGTTGAGACGAGCAGTTTCTTAACTTTAATGTTAAAATATCTAGTGTTGCAATATAAACATGTCAATTTGTTCACCATTTTAGAAAGAATTTTAGCAGCAATCGGGTCTCCAGGGGAAACACCAAGATAAGATACACTTGTTTTAGATTCGATCTCCTTGCTTGCACAGGTTACCGTTATTTTGTCAGCCCTAAGCAATCTAAGTTTTGTTCCTAACAAAATCGATAAAGTTTTCCCCAAATGTAGTGACAATTTGTTGTCAGACAACCAATCTCTAACTAAATTAAATTACTTACTCAGGGTCTCATCTATGTAAACTATATCCTTCCCTGATACCAGTATGGCTGAATCATCAGCAGAATCATTTGCAATAAATTGATAAAAAATCCTACAATGTGATTTTCTGTGATTTTGTCTGTCATAGTTGAAGTGTAGAAAATTACGGGCCTCATCTTTTTAAGTGGGAGAACTTGCCCCACTGTACACTTTGGTTGGAGTCATTAAAACTAGTGCATCATGTTTCTATTCATCATCCTTGACTTGTTTTTACAATTTGATTGGAGTCCACCTGTGGTCAATTCAATTGATTGGACATGATTTGGAAAGGCCCACACCTTTCTATATATAAGATCAAAAACCAAGCCATGAGGTCGAATTAATTGTCCATAGAGCTCCGAGACAGGATTGTGTCGAGGCACAGATTTGGGGAAGGGTATACCAAAACATTTCTGCAGAATTCACAGTGGCCACCATCATTCTTAAATGGAAGACGTTTAAAACCACCAATACTCTTCCTAGCAATCAGGGAAGGGCCTTGGTCAGGGAGGTCACCAAGGACCCGATGGTCACTCTGACAGAGCTCCAGAGTTCCTCTGTGGACATGGGAGAACCTTCCAGGGGGACAACCATCTCTGCAGCACTCCACCAATCAGGCCTTTATGGTAGAGTGGCCGGATGGAAGCCACTCCTCAGTAAAAGGCACATGACAGCCCACTTGGAGTTTGCCAAATGGCACCTAAAGGACTCTCAGACCATGAGAAACAAGATTCTCTGGTCTGATGAAACCAACATGAACTCTTTGGCCAGAATGCAAACCTCATGTCTTGAGGAAACATGGCACCATCCCACCGGTGAAACATGGTATCGGCAGCATCATGCTGTGGGGATGTTTTTCAGCGGCAGGGACTGGGAGACTAGTCAGGATCGAGGGAAAGATGAACGGAGCAAAGTACAGAGATCCTTGAGGAAAACTCTATCGAACATCTCAGGAGAGACCTGAAAATAGCTGTGCAGCGACGCTCCCCATCCAACCAGACAGAGGATGAAAGGATCTGCAGAGAAAAATTGGAGAAACTCCCCAAATACAAGTGTGCCAAGCTTGTAGCGTCATACCCAAGAGGACTTGAGGCTGTACTCACTGCCAAAGGTCCTTCAACAAAGTCTGAATACTGATGTAAATGTGAGATTTCAGGTTTTCATTTTTTTTATGCATTTGTAAACATTCCTAAAAAACTGTTTTTGCTTTGTTATTAAGGGGTATTGTGTGTAGATTGAGGGGGGAAAAGCAATTATCAATTTTAGAATAAGGCTGTAATTTAACAAAATGTTGGAAAAGTCGAGGGCTCTGAATACTTTGTCCTGAATGCCCGAGCGTCAAGTCTGGAGGAAACCTTGCACCATCCCTACGGTGAAGCATGGTGTTGGCAGCATCATGCTGTGGGTATATTTTTCAAAGGCAGGGACTGGGAGACTAGTCAGAATCGAGGGAAAGATGAACTGAGCAAACTGCAGAGAGAGCCTTGATGAAAACCTGCTCAAGACCTCAGACTGGGGTGAAGGTTCACCTTCCAACAGGACAACGACCCTAAGCACATAGCCAAAACAATGCAGGAATGGTTTCGGGACAAGTCTCTGAATGTCCTTGAGTGGCCCAGCCAGAGCCTGGACTTAAACCTGATCGAACATCTCTGGAGAGACCTGAAAATAGCTGTGCAGCGACACTCCCCATCCAACCTGACAGAGTTTGAGAGCAGCTGCAGAGGAGAATGGGAGAAACTCCCCAAATACAGGTGTACCAAGTTTGTAGTGTCATACCCAAGAAGACTCAAGGCTGTAATCGCTGCCAAAGGTGCTTTAACAAAGTACTGAGTAAAGGGTCTGAATACTTATGTAAATGTGATATTTCCGTTTTTTTTTTTTTTTTGATTTGCAAACATTTCTAAAAACCAGTTTTTGCTTTGTCATTATGGGGTATTTCGTGTAGTGATGAGGAAAAAAACAATTTCATACATTTTAGAATAAGGCTGTAAGGTGACAAAATGTGAAAAGTCAAGGGGTCTGAGTAGTTTGTTAGTCGTTTTATAATTTGATTACGCTATATTTAGAAAGCCTGTAAGTCATTTCAAGCCTTATTCATACAGTTTTGTTGAATAGGAAATGCGTCATATAAAATATTACATTTTCATATTTTTATCATATATACATATATCCTCAACTCACTACACCTCAACAATTTAAAACTATTTTTACCAGAAAGGTGAGATTTTAACCTTTCTTTGAGTATGCAGCATTTCTAGTTATTTTTTATGGCACTCATGATAAATCACTACTTTTGGGGATTACTTTTTCCGATTACATTTAGTTACATTAACTGGTTTTAAATTCGCATGTATCGAATGAAAAATACAAGTTAAATGGGTTTCCATCGCATTTTTAACTCTGATGGTTTTGTCTCAAAAACTGTTGCGTTATATAGCAAATGTGCCAATTCCAGTTCAAGCACATTCGCTCCAGCCAACAGTTTGCACCTACATTATGAGATCATTATGGATAAGAGTGATATTATTTGTATTTGTCAAATGGTAGTCAAGCGTCGATCATCATGTCACCAGAAAAAGATCCTCGAAATTATTTGGAAAGGAGCTCCAAGCTCATCACCTTGCACATTTACCACCTTGTGAAGTTCATCATCATTTATTTCATCTGTTGCCTAATAAACTGCATGCTTTCCCGAGGCGTAGTGGGATTACCGCACAACATATCATCGCTTCAGTCCAAGTTTACATCGATGTGATTATTATATCAATATTTGCTCATTAAGGCGTTTCCACCTCCAATTCTCGCATAATGAATTTTGACACAAAAAGACTCCCCCCAATGTCGAACAAACAAATTGTCTGTTGCCATTCATAAAATTTGTACCGGCATTTCATGTTTCCATCAACCCGGTGGTGACTTTTTTAATGCGTCAGGTAATTCATCCGAGTAAAATGGCTGAATGGAAACATAGGTAGAGAAGTGAAAAATTCTTCCTTAGCTGTTCATTTTCTCAACATCTAAAGGTACAACCTAGATTGGAGCAAATGTCTTAAGTAGCTGAACATGTCATCACTCAAATAAAATAAAATTGGACTGGTCACATACACATATTTAGCAGATGTTATTGCGGGTGTTGCTCCAACAGTGCAGTACTATCTAACAATTTACAACAGTACACAAATCTAAAAGTAAAAGAATTGAATTAATATAGAAATATTAGGACGAGCCATGTCGGACTGGCATTGACTAAAATAGAATACAGTATATACATATGAGATGAGATAAGCATTATTAAAGTTTCCAGTGATTCCAAGTCTATGTATAGAGGGCAGCAGCCTCTAAGGTGCAGGGTTGCTTAACTGGGTGGAAGCTGGTTAGTGATGGCTTTTTAACAGTCTTGAGATGTTTTTCAGGCTCTCAGTCCCAGCTTTGATGCACATGTACTGACCTCGCCTTCTGGATGATAGCGGGGTAAACAGGCCGTGGCTCAGGTGGTTAATGTCCTTGATGATATTTTTGGCCTTCCTGTGACATCCTGTAGGTGTCCTGAAGGGCAGGCAGTGTGCCCCGGTTTATTTTATTTTTATTTTTATTTCACCTTTATTTAACCAGGTAGGCTAGTTGAGAACAAGTTCTCATTTGCAACTGCGACCTGGCCAAGATAAAGCATAGCAGTGTGATGCGTTGGGCAGGCCACACCACCTTCTGGAGAGCCCTGCGGTTGCGGACGGTGCAGTTTCCGTACCAGGCAGTGATACAGCCTGACAGGATGCTCTCAATTGTGCATCTGTACAAGTTTGAGGGTCTTAGGGGCCAAACCACATTTCTTCAGCCTCCTGAAGTTGAAGAGGCTCTGTTGCACCTTCTTCACCACACTGTCTTTGTGGGTGGACCATTTCAGATGATCAGTGATGTGTACGCCGAGGATCTTGAAGCTTTCCACCTTCTCCCCTGCAGTCCTGTCGATGTGGATAGGGGCGTGCTTCCTCTCCTGTTTCCTGATATCTAAGATCAACTCATTAGTTTTGTTGACGTTGAGGGAGAAGTTATTTTCCTGGCATCACTCAGCCAGGGCCCTCACCTCCTCCCTGTAGGCTGTCTTGTAAATATAATCAATAAATAATAATACATTTCTGATAATCAGGCCTACTACTGTTGTGTCATCTGTAAACTTGATGATTGAGTTCAAGGAGTGTGTGGCCATGCAGTCGGGGCTGAGCATGCACCCTTGTGGGGCCCCTGTGTTGAGGATCAGCGAAGTGGAGGTGTTGTTTCCTACCTTCACCACCAGAGGGCGGCATGTCAGGAAGTCCACGAAGCAGTTGTACAGGGCAGAGTTCAGACCCAGGTCCCCGAGCTTAATGATGAGCTTGAAGGGTACCATGGTGTTGAAGGCTGCGCTATAGTCAATGAACATCAGTCTGACCTTAGGTATCCTTCTTGTCCAGATGGGATAAGGCAGTGTTCTGTGCGATAGCGATTGCATCGTTACTGTTTACTTACCGTAACACACCACACACAGTAACGGAATGTACACTAGCTGAACTGTTTCTGAAACGCCAACCACGTACCCGCCTGACATTGTTGGAACCAGACTTGTCAAGCACTGTGGCAAAGCACCAGCTACACAGCAGAAGAAAGCTCATGACAGACACTCAAAGAATGTCAGATAATTCAAAGAGGGAGAGAAGGGGATGGTACGTGACTTCAGACACCCCAAACGCCAGTGGAACTCAGGTGTGATCTTGCAACGCAGAGGACCTTTGACTTACCAAGTCCAAATTGGTCATCGACATGTCCACGTTCATGTGGATCATCTGCTACGGTCCAACGCCCCAGCAGAGACATGGTGAGAGAACAAGAACAATAACGACCTCCAGGACTATTCTCCTGACTGTGGATGTACGGGAGAGACAGAGCCTGACCTTCCACCCGAACCTGTCCCACCACCGGAAGCCCAGGAGGAGCGGAGATATCCTATTCAACAGCAAAGGGCACCTCAAAAGCTTGACCTGTGAGTTGAGCTGTTTCAGGAGGTAACAGACAGTAAAACAAACAAACATTTTAATATGTCCTAGATAAAAGGAAAGAAAAAGGACATTACCTGGGTTAGTAATTAGGACACAAATTCCATCTTCGGGGCAGAATAATCCCCTGGATTTGTGCTGGGTTCTGAAAAGTCTGCTTCAACCCAGTAGTTGAATTTTTTAAAAGAATGCATTGTTCAGATATTGCATTAGTAGTTCCCTAACACATTTACCTCTTTCTCTGGGAGTTAAACACTATGGGGGAGGAGTGTAGTATCTGTGATCTACATCTGTTTATATTAGTAACAGCATAGTAACTAAGCAGTGATGTATTACGGCAGTGTTACGTTACTACACCTAATAGGAAATGCGCATGCGCACTAGTGTGCCGGGGGCTTGTAGAGCACGTTTTTTTTTTACTAAACCGAAAACCTAACTGTACTCCCGTCTCCTGCCTGGTCATTTCTCCACAACACAAATATTACAGTCACAAGGTCGGCATTTGATTGAATCAAAAACAACTTCGTATTGAAGGAGTGCCTTTGATTTGACAACCTGCATATGCGCAGTTCGGCGCAAGACCCAATTACGTGTTTCTGCACAAGTTTAATAATTGATTGGATATATATAGCGCTTTTCTAGCAATTGAGGTACTCAAAGCACTTTAAATGGTTGTGGGAAACTCACGTCATCTATGTGTAGGCACCCACCTGATGAGGTGGTCATGATGGAATGGGGCCAGGTTGGGAATTTAGGCGTGACACCCGGGTTAATACACTTAAAATATGAGCCATGGGATTTTTAATGACCACAGAGTCAGGACACCTGTTTAACCTCCCTTCTGAAAGACAGCACCCTATGCAGGGCAATGTCCCCTTCACTGCCTTGGGGATCTCCTTAGACCGATGGGAAATGTCCCCTACTGGCTCTCCAACACCACTTCCAGCAGTGTCTGGTCTCCCATTGAGGGACTGACCAGGACCCTGCTTAGCTTCAGAGGCAAGCCAGCAGTGGGTTGCGGGGTGGTATGCAGCTGGTGCTACATTGCCATGACATGGCCTACAAGTGTTTATCGAGTATTTCTATTGGAGAAGCAGTTTTTTCCTATCTTCATACTGTCTTTAATTGCACCTTCCAAGGCCTCACCATTTCATGGGAATTTGCATTTTAATTTGGCCTTATGGGGAGGAAGAGGAATACTACTAATAATAATAATTAATGCCAACAATCACAATTAGGTTTCACTAGGTTCGCTGCTAAACTGCTAATGATTTCATGATCTGTCATGTGGACATTTATACTTTATTGCAATATAAAACAGAGTAAATTCCACACAAACTATGCATTATGCAGGTTGTTTCAGCCTATCAACATCCAGGATCTAAACTACCCGGTTCATAAACAAACCTATAGCATGAATAAAAATGGATGTAAAGAAAGAATATTATTAGCTATTTTGTAGAATGTGAATGAATGTATAGTCGGCACATTACAAATGACATGTAATTACCACAGGTACAAAGTAAAAAATAAAGGGGCTATATCGTAAAAATTAATAAAAAACAAAATGTGCTTTTTTGTCTTAATCTATGGTTAGGATTAGGTATAAAATTAGCAAGAAGGTTGGGGTTAGGTATAAAAACAGATTTTAAGAAAGATACATGTTAGAAATAGGCGGGGTGTATGACTTTGTGGCTTTGGTAACTAGTGACGACCGTATATTGAGTTCTCTTATCTGCATCAGCGTCCTTCCGGCTTCCAAGACCCGAAAAAGGGTTGTCTCCTAGTTACTACAGCCACAAAGTCAAAATTGACTATATCGTAAAAAATAACGGGGGGGAGAATCGTTTCTTGGCCTTAATTTAAGGTGAGGTTAACAGTGTGGTTACGTTTAAAATCAGACTATGTGAAGAGAAATAGGAGGGATTTAGCCATAATTGTGACTTTGTGGCTGTGGGAACTAGTGAGCCCAACGGAAAGAGAAAAGCCTTGGCTGTGATGCCGCTGAATGATGGCTGCTTTTGGGATCCTGAGTTACGAACACCGGCCACTGAAGCGGCCACGACTCGGACCTCCGGACGTTTATCCTCAAGACCCAAAGCAAAAAGAGGTCAGAAACTTAAATCGTTTCTCAAACCAACGTTGCAAAGACAAATTGACACAAAGAGCCTAGCTACCGTTATTTGGAAAGGAGTCCCATTAGCTAACTAACTACGGTTGCTAGCTAGTCCCAGACGGCTATCACAGGCCCAAGCCAGTCTCTCTAGCAATAACAATGAACAGCTAACGTTACTTGGCTTTTCAGTTTGCTAAACATCAACCAGGTAATGTTAGCTTGATAACAGGAGCATTCTAGCTCGTAGTTAGCTAGCCAACCTTTTCTAACGTAACCAAAATGTAAACTTTACGAGAGATAATTTGGCCATATTTCAAGTGATCAAATTAGTGCACTAACCATTAACGTTACTTGCATGGTTGCAGATTAGGTCAACTTGCTTGCATTTAATGTAACGTTAGTTAGCTAGGTACACAACTCGGATTCATTTTGGGGAAGCTTGATCGATAACAACTAGGTAGCTACTTAGCTAGCATATTTAGCAGCTATGTTAGCTAGCTAAATGCCTTCATTTTCACAAATTGGCAAACGGTTAACATTACCATTGAGGGTTCACCCCAGGATTTAACAAGGTGGTGCTGCTGAGTTCAGCCAGAGGACTCAAGAGATTTTTGTGTTTTTGAACACCTGTAACTGCCAAAAAATTGCCAGAAGGTGGCGCATCGCCTCATACATTCTTTGGGGAGAAGCCTTGCATGTTGTGCTAACATAGCTAATGTTAGCATGTGTGTGTCTAGCTATTATAATCTACAATGTTTGTCTAGCTAACGTGAACTACTAGTTTAGCTACCAATACCATAGCTAGATAACGTTAGCCATATAATTTTAGCTAGCTAGCACTGTCTGGAGTTCTCATTTACTGTGCCAGGAGACTACTTTTGTACAAATTGCTGTGGGAAACTATTGGTCATGATGTAGAGCTTCTACTAATTACAGTGACATGTCAGTTCACTTTCCAGGCATTTTTGGCATAGGATCCTTAGACTTAGTAAAAATAATTGCCCCCTCTGGTCTCTTGGCAGTCCCACCCCTATGGGAGGTCAACTCCCGCTCAGCAGTTAGTACTCTTCTCTGTCTTGGCACCCCAATGGTGTAACTAGCTTCCCCCTGATGCTAGGACAGCAGAGTCCTTGCCCATCTTCCAAAAACATCTGAAACCCTAGCTCTTCTTCGGTTTTGTCTAGAGGGGATACAGCTTTTGTCAATTGACTTTTCGTAGCAGGTCTAGAAGAACTTACGCAGCAATTTTGACAAAAGCTGTACCCCATATAGACATGACCACGTTCGGTGAGGTTTTAGGGTGGACTACATCCCAAAAGTTGTATTGCCGCCCACTACTGGATTCCAAGTAAAAAAGAATGTCATATAGGGGAGGGTTTCAGACATTCTGGATGTCGCCACATCTTTGTTGATAAATGCTGATAAATGTACTTACTACGACTGTGATGTGGTTGTCTCACCGAGTTCTCTTAAAGATGAATGCACAAACTGTAATTCGCTCTGGATAAGAGCCTCTGCTAAATGAGTAAAATGTAAAACTGTAAACTCTATTTTATTATCTAGCTACTCAATCCCCCAATGAGCTATTCGCCATTTGTTTTGTGTTCAGGTGTTCATTGTGTGACTTCATCAACTGCATGGACTGAATTTCACGAGATCTATGTCAATTTCTGTTCCAGGATGAATTGACTGCGTTGAATGTGAAGCAAGGATTTAATAATCAACCGGCAGTGTCAGGGGATGAACATGGAAGTGCTAAAAATGTCAACTTCAATCCCTCAAAGGTGATCTTCTACTCGTAATGTTTCTCTTTGTATCACATGTAGTGAATCATGATTCATGTTGTATGTATAGTAGGATCTCTTGTTCATTGCATACTTCCCTATTACCCCAACAGATTAGTTCAAATTTCAGCAGCATCATTGCAGAGAAGCTGCGCTACAACACATTTCCAGACACAGGCAAACGGAAGCCGCAGGTTAACCAGAAGGACAATTTCTGGCTCGTTACTGCCAGGTCACAGAGCTCTATCAACAACTGGTTTACAGATTTGGCCGGAACTAAACCACTCACCCAGCTGGCAAAGAAGGTAGGACTTTGTTCCAAAAACATCCCTGCGGTGCACATTCAGCAGAGCACTACATTGTGAAAGAAATATGTTGTGTTCTGGCCTGGGGTGGTCTACCAACCTATGCACTGTCTCTGGAGCACATGTCAGTATGAGTTCGAATCAGGCTCACTGTTCTTCAGCACTCTTAAAATGGCTCACTTCAAATTATATCAGCACCCTCACAAACTCAAAATTCTAAAAAATATTCTGCAGCAACATCCTCCATCAAACCTGTTTTGTTAAATTGTGTTGGTGTGCTAGGTGCCGATCTTTAGTAAAAAGGAGGAGGTTTTTGGCTACTTGGCCAAGTACACAGTACCTGTGATGCGCTCAGCATGGATGATCAAGATGACCTGTGCGTACCACGCCGCCATTACAGAAACAAAAGTCAAGAAGCGGCACGTGATTGACCCCTGCATAGGTAAGCAAACACTCCTTAAAATAATATATAGCCTATCCATCCTCCTAGGAACATCAGTTTTTTTATGATTGAGCATTTTCCAGCTACCCCCCTGTGGCCAAAGCTCCTCAATAATGTAACATTCCAATATCCTGGGTGTGTTCACTGCCATTTAGAAAAGATAGGCTGCTTTATCTCTAGAATTTTGCTCAGTCATGCTGCATTAACAGGAGCATATGTCATTGTGAGGAATTGAACTGTTCTTTCTGTCTGCACTGCAGAATGGACTCAGATCATCACAAAGTACCTGTGGGAACAGTTGCAGAAGGTGGCCGAGTTCTACCGCCAGTCTCCCAGCCAGGGCTGTGGCTCTCCTCTCCCGGCCACCTCGGCCGAGGTGGACACGGCCATGAAGCAGTGGGAGTACAATGAGAAGCTGGCCATGTTCATGTTCCAGGTTGGATGGTCCTTTGGTTTGTCTGTTTCTTTGTCTGTTTGTCTGCCAGTGTCGGGTTGCATGTCTGTCTTCAGGTTTTCATATGTCTGCCTGCCTCAACCAGGGACCTATGTCTGATGAGTTTGTGATAAGCAAACTGCAATTTTTTTCACTGAACAGTTTGAAATTGAGTTGTTACTTGGTTAGAATTGTTACTTTGATGTTAGCTTTACACAGTTGTCTGCAATGGCTGTTGTGATAGTATAGTCCTATTTCACTATGTCACTGTATAATTAGTGGTTCGTTGAAGGGGAAAATGTCATGAAACTGCTAGCAAGTTAGCTTATTGTTAGAGGGCCAGTCATTTATTTGTTAAACTAAACCATGAGGTAAGCGATAAGACAATGTATGGATTTTATGATTAAGGCCAGATGCAAACATAGCATCACAAACAAGCAAAAATACGAGCATATCCAAAACATGATACAGACAGACACCACCACGCTTGAAAATATGAAGATTGGTACTTGGTGATGTTGGATTTTCCCCAAACATGCTTTGTATTTAGGACAAAAAGTACCTTTCTTTGCCACATTTTTTGCAGTATTACTTTAGTGCCTTATTGCAAACAGGATACATGTTTTGGAATATTTTTTATTCTGTACAGGTTAGTATTGTGGTGTAACTACAATGTTCATCCATCCTCAGTTTTCTCCCTTCACAACTATTAAACTCTGTAACTGTTTTAAAATCACCATTGCCCTCATCATGACATCCCTGAGCAGTTTCCTTCCTCTCCGGCAACTGAGTTAAGAAGGACACCTGTATCTTTGTAGTGACTGGGTGTATTGATACACCACCCAAAGCATAGTTAATAACTTCACCATGCTCAAAGGGATATTCAGTGTCTGCTTTTTCTACAAATATGTGCCCTTCTTTGCGAGGCATTTTAAAACCTCCCTGAATTAATAGTGAAATGGAGTAATTTCATAGGATTAATTTACGCTAAATACCTTGTTGTAGAAGACCAAGCAATAACAAACGGTTGTTTGCTTGCATCCAGGATGGCATGCTAGACAGACACGAGTTCCTCACGTGGGTGTTGGAATGCTCCGAGAAGGTCCGACCTGGAGAGGACGAGCTTCTGAAGCTGCTACTGCCCCTCCTGCTACAGGTAATGCCTATACCATCCATACAGCACCCATCATCTTAATAATTTGGTGGTTGCTTATGTTTTTCCTATTTCACACAAGTGTGTATTGGAAATGTGTTTTTTGCATATCCCAGCTCCCCCGAGACACCTTTGGAGACTTGAGGTCACGGCCAGGGTCTGCTATTATCAATTAGTGTTAAGTGCCTTGCTTGAGCACATCGGCAGATGTTTTACCTTGTCAGTGCAGGGATTCAAACTAGCGACCTTTCTCCTAGACTATCTTTCTCCTACTGCAGTGATGGATTTCATTCTCCATGTTACAAACCACACATTTCACGTGGAAAGAGTAACTTAAGGAGACACTCGAGATGTAATTTATCTTCAAGAATCAGGAAATGTCCAGGGTTTCTGGTAACTTCTAATTATACATTTGGGGGCATTATAAGCTACTTTTTCAAACTAACTTTTGTGCAGAAATGGTACATTGTTAATATGACACTCTCAGGGTGACGCCAAGCACCAAGTTCATTAGCAGTCTTCTAACAATAACCTAAGTAACAAACGATATCTCAGTAATATTCCCCTGGCGGTGCAGTTTAATCCACTTGGAAGTAAATGTATTTACCTGCACTGCGTTACAGGTTAACTTTTACAGGTTAGTCATTGAAGCTGACTTAACTACCCTCTCCTCTATTTTTTCCCCCCGTATTCCATTGTTGTGATCACATATCAGCTCTGAAGAGTGTGTACTGACCTTGTGAGTCATGTCCCCTCCTTCAGTACTTAGGGGAATTTGTGCAGTCGGCCTACCTGTCCCGGAGGCTGGCCTATTTCTGCACGCGACGCCTCAACCTGCTGCTAAGTGACGGGAGCCTGGGGCCCGGCGCCGGGGGACACCCGGCCCACAGCATCCTGGCACAGCCAGGGAACGCCCTGCCCCCCATGCCCACCTCCCAGCCCGCAGGGGGCAATCAGCCCCAGACCCCATTTACAGACTTCTACATCTGCCCTCAACACAGGCCCTTGGTGTTTGGGCTGAGCTGCATGCTACAGGTACACAAACACGCTCAATAGCCTTCCCACTGAACTGAATGGATTGCTTATTACTGCTACTGCAGTACTATTAATATTACTGCTAAGCCATCAGGCTAGTATGGTACATGACTAAGTTGGTGAACTAGCTTTGGTAAAATGTTCAGTGTTGTGATTGTTTCTGATTTTCCATGTTATATTTACAGTGCCTTCGGAAAGAATTCATACCCCTTGACTTTTCCACTTTTTGTTAGGTTACAGCCTTTTTCTATAATTGATTAAATCGGGTTCTGGCTAGGCCACTAAAGTTAATTTAGAGATTTGTCCCGAAGCTACTCCTGTGCTGTCTTGGCTGTGTGCTTATGGCTGTTGTCCTGTTGAAGGTGAATCTTAGCCCCAGTCTGAGGTCCTGAGCTCTCTGGAGCAGGTTTTCATCAATGATCTTTCTGTACTTTGTTCCATTAATCTTTTCCTCGATCCTGACTCGTCTTTCATTCCCCTGCCGCTGAAAAACACTGACACAGCATGATGCTGCCACCACCATACTTCACCGTAGGGATATGCCAAGTTTATTCCAGTCTGGCATTCAGGCCAAAGAGTTCAATCTTGGTTTCATCAGACCAGAGAATCTTGTTTCTCATGGTCAGAGAGTCCTTTAGGTGTATTTTGGCAAACTCCAAGCGGGCTGTCATGTGCCTTTTACTGAGGAGTGGCTTCTGTCTGCCACCACTATCATAAAGGCCTGAATGGTAGAGTGCTGTAGAGATGGTTGTCCTTCTGGAGGGTTCTCCCATCTCCACAGAGGAACTTTAGAGCTCTGTCAGAGTGACCGTCGGGTTCTTGGTCACCTCCCTGACCAATGCCCTTCTCCCCAATTGCTCAGTTTGGCCGGGCAGCCAAGAGTTGCCGCTTTCTAGGCAAGCCACACTGAAGCATGCATTAGAGCACCAGCTGTTCCCGGACGACTGTGTGATCACGCTCTCGGTAGCCAATGTGAGCAAGACCTTAAACTTCTTATGGGCAGGTGGGACTGTAGCGTCCCACTCGGCCAACATCCGGTGAAATAGCGTGAAATTCAAAAATAACATTTAACATTCTTAAAAAAATGTGTTTTACATCCAAATTAAGCTTAACTTAATCCAGCCGCGGTGTCAGATTTCAAAAAGGCTTTACGGCGAAAGCAAACCATGCAATTATCTGAGGACAGCGCCCCGCATACAAACACACAATCATATTTCAACCATGCAGGTGCACCACAAAAGTCACACATAGCGATATAATTCATTCCTTACTTTTGAAGATCTGCTTCTGTTGGCACTCCAAAATGTCACAAACATCACAAATGGTCCTTTTGTTCGATAATATCCGTCTTTATGTCCCAAAAATGTCCATTTATTTGGCGCATTTGATTCAGACATGCCTACAAAGTATCTAATAAACGCGCATCAAAACAGTAGAGTCCACCTGGAGTGACACTTACAATGAATAGCACTACTTCTTCATTTCTCAAAAGAAAAACATTGAACAATTTCTAAAGACTGTTGACATCTAATGGAAGCCATAGGAACTGCAGCCAGGTTCCTAATAATATGGATATCCCATAGGATATGGGATGGTTTGAACTTGGTGTTTTGCCTGCCATATCAGTTCTGTTATACTCGCAGACATTATTTTAACAGTTTTAGAAACTTTAGAGTTTTCTATCCAAATCCAAATTATATGCATATCCTAGGTTCTGGGCCTGAGTAACAGGCAGTTTACTTTGGGCACGCTTTTCATCCGGATGTGAAAATACCCAAGAGAGGTTAAACAGGCCAACATTCACAAAGCCACGGGCCAGACGAATAACCAGTAAGTGTACTCAAAGCATGCTCAGACTAACTGGCAAGTGTCTTCACTGACATTTTCAACCTCTCCCTGACCGAGTCTGTAATACATACATGTTAAAAGCAGACCACCATTGTCCCTGTGCCCAAGAACACAAAGGTAACCTGCCTAAATGACTACTACTCACGTCGGTAGCCATGCAGTGCTTTGACAGGCTGGTCATGGTTCACATTAACACGGTCATCCTGGAAACCCTAAACCCACTCCAGTTTGCATACCGCCCCAACACATCCACAGATGACGCAATCTCAATCGCATTCCACACTGCCCTTTTCCACCTGGACAAAAGGAACACCTATGTGAGAATGCTGTTCATTGACTACAGCTCAGTGTTCAACACCATAGTGCCCTCCAAGCTCATCACTAAGCTAAGGACCCTGGGATTAAACACTTCCCTCTGCAACTGGAACCTGGACTTCCTGACGGGCCACTCCCAGGTGGTAAGGGTAGGCAACAACACATCTGCCACACTGATCCTCAACACGGTGGCCAGTCAGGGGTGTGTGCTTAGTCTCTTGTATTCCCTGTTCACCCACACTTCGTGGCCAAGTACGACTCCAATACCATCATTAAGTTGGCTGACGACACAACAGTGGTAGGTCTGCTCAGACCTGGCAGTGCGGTGCCAGGACAACAACTTCTCCCTCAACGTGAGCAACCCAAAATATCTGATCGTGGGACTACAGGAAAAAGAAGGCCCAACATGACCCCATTCACATCGAAGGGGCTGTAGTGGAGCAGGCCGAGGTTTCAAGTTCCACATCACCAACAAACTATCATGTTCCACTGTGTTCTTGTCGACCTTGATTAGGTCCCCAAGAAATTAGGGTTACCTGCCTTGTTCAAGGACACATCAACAGATTTTTTTTTTTACATTGTCGGGTATTCAAACTGGTGACCTTTCGGTTACTGGCCCAATGTTCTAACAGCTAGGTTATATGCCGCCCTATTGTCAGTCACATCCCTAAATTCTTATTCTCATCGTCTTGGTTTCGTCAGAGTATTATGCTGTGCTGTCCCAGTGCCCTGGTGTGGCACTACTCTCTGACAGATAGCCGGAACAAGACTGGTTCCCCACTGGACCTATTGCCCATCTCCCCCTCCAACCTGCCCATGCCAGGGGGCAACGGCACCTTTACACAGCAGGTAAGGCCCAGAGTCTGGTTCTTGTCAAGGTTTCTTCCCACCTAGGGAGATATTCCATGCCACTGTACCTTTGGCATTAGGTTTGGATTATGATCCTGCTGTTTGCTGCGCAGCACTTTGAGACTAATGCATTAGTCGATTGATTGAAAGGTTAACATCATTGCATGCCTCTTGCCTACTAGATTGAGATTTGTATTTGTCCTCTCAGCTGTCCTATTTGTATTAAGGATTTCCATTAGCTGCTGCCAAGGTAGGGTCCAGCAACATTAAGGCAGTTCTATACAATTTAAAATATTACATGACATTACATTTCATAACACATTAAGTGTGTTCCCTCAGCCACTACTTTACTACCACATATCTACAATCCAAAATCGTTGTATACGTGTATGAAAAGTGGGTGTCTCCTCACAGGCCCTGCTGTTCCTTAAGGTGTATTTGTTTTTTAAAATCTGATTCTACTGCTTGCATCAGTTACCTGATGTGGAATAGAGTTCCATGTAGTCATGGCTCTACATAGTACTGTGCTCCTCCCATAGTCTGTTCTTGACTTGGGGATTGTGACATGTCTTGTGGGGTATGCATGGATGTCAGAGCTGTGTGCTAGTATTTTAAACAGACACCTCGGTGCATTTAGCATGTCAACACTTACAAAGACAAGTAGTGATGAAGTCAATCTCTCCTCCACTTTGAGCCATGAGATATTTACATCCATATCTGCTTATCTCAGTCTTATCTATGCTTTTACATCAGGTCCGTGCAAAGGTGCGAGAAATAGAGGAGCAGGTCAAGGACCGAGGGCAGGCTGTGGAGTTCCGCTGGTCCTTTGATAAATGTCAGGAGACAACTGCTGGTAAAGAAACCGCTGTTAAGAGGCACCTAGAAAATTACATAATACATCCAGACAATGACTCTATGGGCTGTTTTCCCTGACAAAGATTGAGACTAGTCTTGGACTAAAAATCAATTTCAATGGAGATTCTCCATTGAGCATGCTTTTTGTCCAGCCCTAGGATTGAACTGTATTTGGGTTATCCAGCCCTAGGTGCGTAAGGGAAATGGAAGTGAGCAACATTTAGTGTTTTACCTCATTTTTCTGCTTTCACCAGGCTTCACCATTGGGAGGGTCCTACACACCTTGGAGGTTCTAGACAACCACAGCTTTGAGAAGTCAGACTTCAGCAATTCCCTGGATTCCCTTTACAACCGCATCTTTGGCTCGGGCATGAACAAAGATGGTCACGAGGTAATTTTTTCCCAATCAATATTGTAGTGGTCTCTAAGATGAGCACTCCTGCATATGTCAAGTCTGAAGACTTTAATGATTTGCACTTGCAGATGAAAAGCCAAAATGTAAAGTTTGAGTAAGAGCCCAACAAAAACTGCGGCGAAAAGAAAATCTGCTTCCTCAGATTCCATTTGGACTAGTCATTACAGTATATTTTTTATTTTATTGAACCTTTATTTAACTTGGCAAGTCAGTTAAGAACAAATTCTGATTTACAATGACGGCCTAGGAACAGTGGGTTAACTGCCTTGTTCAGGGGCAGAACGACAGATTTTTACCTTGTCAGCTCAGGGATTTGATCTAGCAACCTTTCAGTTACTGACCCAACGCTCTAACCACTAAGCTACCTGCCCAATAACACATCATTTCTTCTTCTGTGGACAATTAACTGTGTTCTATTCAACTCTTTTCTATTTTATTACATTCTAGAAACACTACGTAGAAATCTCCAGACACAGGTTTCCGTGCTGTATGGTCTTTGCCCTGACATGTTTCTCTGTGTAGATGTCCCCTGATGATGACGCAGTGGTGACCTTGCTGTGTGAGTGGGCGGTGTGCTGCAAGAGGTCTGGCCGCCACAGGGCCATGGTGGTGGCCAAGCTACTCGAGAAGAGACAGGCGGAGATCGAAGCCGAGGTGAAGGAGAGGCGCACACACAAAAAGCACACACACACAAAAAGCACACACACACAAAAAGCACAACGCACCGTGACTGCTCCATAATGACACGGGCCCATGAGTCACTCAGCCACAGCTGTTCCTGAGGATTCTCCTTTGTTGCCTCTTGAAAACATGTCTCATGCAAAAGAGATTTTTACCTTGAGATTACATAAAGGATCAAGATGGCCACACCCCTTTTAAATAACAAGATTTTACATTCTGTCATAAGATGAGGTATAGGTTTTTGTATTTCCAGAAGGCTATTTTTCTTTGCAATGTTGTCTAAATCGTTTAATGAAATTGTACTACCCCTGTAAGGTATATTTGTTCAATTGCAGTGGTTCTCACACTATGCGTATGATTGAGAGTTCACAGAGGTGCGGTGAGTCAGAGGTGGTGGATGAGAAAGGCTCGGTGTCATCGGGCTCTCTCTCGGCAGCTACCCTGCCTGTGTTTCAGGACGTGCTCCTACAGTTCCTGGACACTCAGGCCCCCGTGCTCAGTGAGTCTGCCCTTCACTTCATTCATACTACTATTTAATTATATTCCCTTATTTTGGTTGTCTGCAGCTCTGTCCCTAATGGCACCCTATTTTCTATAATGTACTACTTTTCACCAGGGCCCTGCACTATAAATGCAATATAGGATGCCGTTTAGGAGCCAGCTTGGCTCTCTGCATCTCTTAATATTGTTCCTTATTCCAGCACCCTTTTGGATTTACCGTCTCCCGTTGTTATGCACTACTATGTCTCTGGGACTTGAGCTATGCTGTACTGCGCTGGTCTAGTTACACAACCACTCTATTGCTGAAAAGGACAATGTGAAAAGAAAACATCCGCAACAGCACAGTATTGATTCGAGTCGGCACGATAGTGGGGAATGGGTATTGGGTTTGCTAAACTTAATAAGGGTCCTGTGCGGCTTAGTTGGTAGAGCATGGCGCTTGCATCAGGATAATACGTTTGATTCTTGCTTGGGCCACCCGTACAAAAATGTATGCGTGCACTACTGTTAGTTGCTTTGGATAAAAGTGTTTGCTAAATGTCATATCATATTATAAACCTTTCTGTTACTGCTGCTAATGCTGGAGTGTATAGTAACAAACTATCTCCCTCTGTCACTCCTCCTTAGCTGAGCCGAGCAACGAGAGCGAGCGCGTGGAGTTTTCCAACCAGGTGCTGCTCTTCTGCGAGCTCATCCGCCACGATGTCTTCTCCCACAACATCTACATGTGCACGCTCATCTCCCGCGGCGACCTTGCCTCTGACTCCCACCTGCCTCGCCCCCGTTCCCCTAGCGATGAGCCCTCAGACGAATCAGAGCGCAGGGAGGCTGGCAGCAGTGTCAAGAATGAGGCATGTTATGTGGAGGCGGCTGCTGTTATTTCATTGTGCATGATGAATCGCCCTACATTTGAGTCGTTTAGCAGATGCTGTTATCCAGAGCAACTTACAGGAGAAATTAGGGTTAAGTCTCTTGCTCATGGGCACATTGACAGATTTTTCACATGGTCGTCTCGGGGATTCGAACCAGCGTCCTTACGGTTACTGGCCCAACCTGCCGCCCCATCAGTAATAACATTGCTTTTGAATTAATTTGGGGAATAAATATAGTATTTTTTTCTTTTCGCAGGACACTGGTCTCTCAGAGTCAATGGAGATTGATCACAACTCGAGTACTAATTTCGATGAGGTAAGCATCATGTCTCAGAAATTGGCATCCACTGTAATGTGCACTAGTGAATATTCTCCCTGGCACAACTATATAGTATTCTTAACTGTACTTCATCTTACTTTCCCATTGACCTCTGGATAACCTTTCCATCCTGTGTACAGCCCTATTAATTTTAGCTGTCTCTTTTTTTGTAGATGTTTTCTCCCCCCATACACTGTGAGTCAAAGGGCAGCCCCTCCCCCGAGAAGACTGCCCAGGATCCTGCCTTTCCATTGGTGTACGAGCAGCCCCGCCACATCCAGTATGCCACCCACTTCCCCATCCCCCAGGTAAGCAGTCCGGAGAAAGGTTTTTGCTAGCTCAGATGGATTTTAATTCTGGGTTAGCAGTGCAACTCTAGACATGTTAGCCCTCTGGGCAAAAGCCTAGGCTCTGGGAGTGAAGTTTACTCATCACCCAGTAAAGCTTTGTGAACTACTTTCGCTACATTGGTAACAAACGTTTGCAGGTTTTCTGGTAATGCTTTTCACACAACCTCCACTACATATCCTATGCACAAATGTACTCACTATTTGACACAGTTATCCCTTTGAGCTAAAGACTAGGCATTCGCTAAGGGTGCTAACACAAGTCTACAGATCTCAGATAACTCATAACGACCTGCCGCTTTCAAGGAGAGGGACACTAATTAGGATACTTAAAATAAATTACGCTTTGCCCTCAGACGAACCATCGAACAGGCAAAGAGTCAAAGATTGAATCCTACTTCAGCGGCTCTAACGCTCGTCGGATGTGGCTGGGCTTGCAAACTATTACGGACTACAAAGGGAAACCCAGCCGCGAGCTGCCCAGTGACGCGAGCCTACCAGACGAGCTAAATGCCTTTTATGCTCGCTTCGGGGCAAGAAACACTGAAGCATGCATGAGAGCACCAGCTGTTCTGGACGACTGTGATCATGCTCTCCGTAGCTGATGTGAGTAATCGTAGTCCTGATGTCATAGTTATTTTCGGTCATAAGAGATGGTAGCGGCAACATTATGTACAAAATACAGTTGAAGTCGGAAGTTTACATACATTTAGTTTGGAATCCTTTAAAACTGGTTTTCAACCTCTTCAATCATGGGAAAATCAAAATAAATCAGGCAAGACCTCAGAAAAAAAATTGTAGACCTCCACAAGTCTGGTTCATCCTTGGGAGCAGTTTCCAAATGCCTGAAGGTACCACGTTCATCTGTACAAACAATAGTACGCAAGGGACCACGCAGCCGTCATACCGTTCAGGAAGGAGACGCGTTCTGTCTCCTAGAAATTAACGTACTTTGGTGCGAAAAGTGCAAATCAATCCCAGAACAACAGCAATAGACCTTGTGAAGATGAATTGTTTGGCCATAATGACCATCGTTATGTTTGGAAGAAAAAGGGGGAGGCTTGCAAGCCAAAGAACACCATCCCAACCGTGAAGCACGGGCGTGGCAGCGTCATGTTGTGCAGGAGGGACTGGTGCATTTCACATAATAGATAGCATCATGAAGAGGGAAATTTATGTGGATATATTGAAGCAACATCTTAAGACATCAGTCAGGAAGTTAAAGCTTGGTCGCAAATGGGTCTTCCAAATGAACAATGACCCCAAGCATACGTCCAAAGTTGTGGGAAAATGGCTTAAGGACAACAAAGTCAAGGTATTGGAGTGCCCATCATAAAGCCCTGACGTCAATCCTATAGAAAAGTTGTGAGCAGAACTAAATAAGCGTGTGCGAGCAGAGCAAGGAGGCCTACAAACCTGACTCAGTTACACCAGCCAAAATTCACCAAACTTATTGTGGGAAGCTTATGGAAGGCGACCCAAAACGTTTGACCCAAACAATTAAATGCAATGCTACCAAATACTAATTGAGTGTATGTAAACTTCTGACCCACTGGGAATGTGATGAAAGAAATAAATAAAAGCTGAAATAAATAATATCCTATTATTCTGACATTTCACATTCTTAAAATAAAGTGGTGATCCTAACTGACTCATTTTTACTGGGATTAGTTGTTAGGAATCATGAAAACGTATTTGACTAAGGTGTATGTAAGCTTCCGACTTCAACTGTAAGTAAAAAAATAAGTTGCAAACGAAAAACCACAATCGGCTGGGGGCGCGCAAAACGTCTGCCTTCTCCGTCGCCATCTGATGTGAGTAAGACTTCTTTAAACAGGTCAACATTCACAAGGCCGTGGGGCCAGATGGATTACAAGGACCTGTACTCAGATCATGCGTGGACCAACAGGCTGGTGTCTTCACTGACATTTTCAACCTCTCCCTGACCGAGTCTGTAGTACCTACATGTTTCATGAAGACCACCATAGTCCCTAGGCCCCAAAAAGCAAAGGTAGCCTGCCTAAATGACTACTGCCCCGTAGCACTCACGTCGGTAGCCATGAAGTGCTTCGAAGGGCTGGTCATGGTTCACATCAACACCATCATCCCGGAAACCCTAGTCCCACTCCTATTTGCGTATCGCCCCAACAAATCCACAAATGACACAATCTCAATTGCGTTCCACACTGCCCTTTTCCACCTGGACAAAAGGTACACCTGTGTGAGAATGCTGTTCATTGACAGCTCAGCGCTCAACACCATAGTGCCCTCAAAGCTCATCACTAAGCTAAGGACCCTGGGACTAAACACCTCCCTCTGCTACTGGATCCTGGACTACAAGGTGGTAAGGGGAAGCAACAACACACCTGCCATGCTGATCCTCAACACGGTGGCAAGTCAGGAGTGCGTGCTTAGTCCCCTCTTGTACTTCCTGTTCACTCACGACTCCATGGCTAAACACCGTTCCAACACCATCATTACGACACAACAGTGGTAGGCTGACGACACAACAGTGGTAGGTCTGATCACTGACAGCGATGAGACAGCCTATAAGGAGGTGGTCAGAGACCTGGCAAAACCCAAAAGATCTGATCGTGGGGCTACAGGAAAAAGAGGGCCCAACATGCCCCCATTCACATCAAAGGGGCTGTAGTGGAGTAGGTCGAGAGTTTCAAGTTCCTTTTGTGTCCATGTCCCCAAAAAACTATCATGGTCCAAACACACTAAGACAGCCTTTTCCCCCTTAAGGAGACTGAAAAGATTTGGCGTGGGTCCCCAGATCCTCCAAGTTATACCGCTGTACCATCGAGTGCATCACCACCTGGTATGGCAACTGCTTGGCCTCTGACCATAAGGCGCTTCAGAGGGTGTAGCGTATGGCCCAGTACATCACTGGGGCCAAGTTTCCTGACATCCAGGACCTATATACTAGGCGTTGTCAGAGGAAGGACCAACAATTCTAGTCACCCAAGTCAGACTGTTCACTTTTTACACTGCTTCTACTTAATGTTTATTATCCATGCATAGTCACTTTACCCCTACCTAAATGTACAAATTACCTTGACTAACCTGTACCCCCGCACATTGACTTAGTACCGGTACCCCCTGCATATAGCCTCGTTATTGTTACTTTTTTTAAAAATGTTAAACTTTTTTATTTAGTAAATTTTTTTCGATAATTTATTCCTTGAACTACATTGTTGGTTAATGGCATATAAGTAAGCATTGTATTCGGCACGTGAAAAATAACGTTTTGATTTGAACAAGCGGGTGCATCTGTGAACTACCTGTGGAACTACCTCCACTATGCATGTGTTGACTCACTGCAAAAAACTGCAAACATTTATCTCAACCTAATGGCAAAATATCTGGAATTGGAGGAAATTTGCTGTAAAACTGAAGAAGAAAAAATAATCTGTCCCATGACAAAATGTGCTAAATCTCATCTGCCCCATGGCATAATGAATTGCGGCAAACTTGCTTTATAACTTAAAATAGTTCTCTATGCCCCATGTTAAAATGTGTAGAATTGCAGAAAATGTACTCAAACTTTCTTCTACACTGTCAATATGGGGGGGGGGGCTAGGGCTAGCTCTGGGTGGGTATGGTTGTGGGTACTCAGACCCATGGGCCAGTATGGCCACTCATGATGAGTTCAGATTTTTTGTAACCCCAGTCCCTGCAAAGTTGCCCATCCCTGGTCTAGGCATTAGCGTTAAGGGCCAACATAAGTCTTCAGATCTCAGGCTACATAAACTACTTCCACTACTCAACGCGTAGTGCATACATTGACTGACTTGTTGTTCCCAGGAGGAGAGTGCCAGTCACGAGTGCAACCAGCGCCTGGTGGTGCTCTACGGCGTGGGAAAGCAGCGAGACGAAGCAAGGCACGCCATCAAGAAAATCACCAAAGACATCTTGAAGGTGCTCAACCGCAAAAGCACAGCAGAGACCGGTAAGACCCTTACTGGTGGTTTACATGCTTTACGATTGATGGTAACTGCTTGTATTATCTTATCTATGGGGCTTCTGTTTTCCCTCGTGCAAAATGGTATGTTTGATGTATTTCTCTCTGCAGTTGCTTTTAGCATGTTTCACATAGAGGGATAAGAAAGACTATGCTCGTTCTGGAAACTCGAGACTCTGACATGACTGCGCACCAGTCGTGATGTTCAACCATAGATTTATGGAGCTCAGCAGATGTGCTCCCTGTATATCACACTGCATATAATGTTTGTGCAGATTGCAGCGAGCCGTTATCTTTTTAACATAGTTTTTTTATGGATGCTGTCCCTTTTTTTTAATGCTGACTCAGCTCTCGGGCTACCTCACAAATAGCGTACTATTCCTACATAGAGCTCGCAACCTTCATTCAATTTTAATTTTCATCCTGTCCGATTTCTATGCTAATAGCTGTCAGTTGCTGCCACCCATGTTATTTCTCAGAGCATGTGACCTTAACAAGGGTTATTTGAAAAGGGATAATTACTCAGGCTGAAGTGCTTTAGCTTATTTTATTCAAGTAATTTCTTCTCTTTTCCTTTTAATAGTTTAATAAACTTCTATTTTCCTTTTAATATTTGAATTGTGCTATTTGAGCACAATTTATTTTATAATGTGAATTTTAAAAGCGCGTGGGGTGCCATTTGGGGCATAAACATGTCATCAGACGAGCTCTAACCTTTGAGAATGGCCCTATATATAATAGTCGATTTTCTTTTCTCTCTCAGGAGGAGATGAAGGACAGAAGAGGAAGAGGAGTAAGCCCGAGGCCTTCCCCACAGCAGAGGACATCTTCTCCAAATTTCAGCACCTCTCCCACTTTGACCAGCACCAGGTCACCTCTCAGGTGAGCGACGCTCCTCCCATAGCAGTCCAGTCTCACCTTTTTTAATGGTGCTTCAAAACTTGCTAGTGGAATCCTATGAAGTTATTCAGTAAAAATAGATACTGATGATATGCAATTAAATTAAATGATTCCTATAAAACCACATCTTTCACTACAAACTGATATTTTCAATTACTTTTATTTTGATACTAGAGTTTGCAATGTTATGGATATTCACAGTTATGTATTTACAGTAGGCCTGTTTCCCTTCTCTTCTCTATGACTAGGTGTCCAGGAATGTTCTTGAACAGATC
Source organism: Oncorhynchus kisutch (assembly GCF_002021735.2). Classification (NCBI taxonomy): domain Eukaryota; kingdom Metazoa; phylum Chordata; class Actinopteri; order Salmoniformes; family Salmonidae; genus Oncorhynchus; species Oncorhynchus kisutch. The sequence continues at coordinate 43,851,045 of NC_034188.2, read as the reverse complement.
ACCAGCTTTGCCTTAGGGATGTCCTATCACCTGCCCCTGGTCCAACACATCCAGTTCATATTTGACCTCATGGAGTACTCCCTTAACATTAGTGGCCTCATCGACTTTGCCATTCAGGTACAGCTTTATCTCTAATGTCAATGCATTTAATCGTACCATTTAATTACACTTTTCGTAGTGATATTTATATTTTCTATTTTATTCCCTGAATGGTTTTAATATTTGTATAATTAACCTTCTCTTTCTTCCCCTCTCCCGTGCCTGTGTGTGTGTACCTGTGTCTCTAGCTGCTGAACGAGCTGAGCCTGGTGGAGGCAGAGCTGCTGCTCAAGTCGTCCAGCCTGGTGGGCAGCTACACCACGGGCTTGTGTCTGTGCATCGTGGCCGTGCTGCGGAGGTACCACTCCTGCCTCATCCTCAATCCCGAGCAGACGGCGCAGGTCTTTGACGGGTAAGTCACACAAGCTTAACTATTCACCTTTTATAGCCTGCGTGCTAATGCCATCCAACCCTTAGTCATTCACATCAATAGCCTGGGGCGCTATCCAACCGCTAGGCATTCAGCTCTATTATATAGTCTGGTCACCAGTCTGAATCGACTTTAGCCATTGTATGGGCAAGGCAGTGGCATAGCGTTTTTGAATGCAGAAACAGTCAGGTACTTAGGCCATTCACTGACAATAAACCCGTCTCTGTTTTATTCAGACCTAGGTCATCAAAAAGTATAGCTAAAGCAAATATTTGGAGTCAAATGGACTATTGCAATGGTCACCTTGTATCCTGCAAACTCAATTCAACCTGTCTTCCATATCTCATTTAGTACAGGAAGCGTTATGTCCTTTGTTTTTTTGCATTAACGTGTTGAATTATTTTTATTAACCAGGTTGCGCATCGTGGTGAAGTCAGGGGTGAACCCTGCAGACTGCTCCTCAGCTGAGCGCTGCATCCTGGCCTACCTGTATGACCTCTATACCTCCTGCAGTCACCTCAAGAGCAAGTTTGGAGAGATCTTCAGGTTAAACATGAACATGGACCATCAACTGTTTAATGCAGTTTTATTGTATTCTACCATTTCCATGACATTGTTTTAGTGGGCTAAGTCAAGTAAACATTGTGTTGAAACCAAAATATTTGGCCCCACATGGTAGCCGTCTAATGATTCTAAAAACAATCCGTGTCCTTCCTCTCCCTCAGAGCCATGTATTTAGAGAGTAGAATTTTGAATATTTGTAACATTTTTTAGACATTCAGTTACATTGCATTGTTTAATATCCCCCATGTAATGTTAATTGGGAGCTAACATTGCTGCCATAGAATGTTGTAGTGCCATGTAAATGAATCCTAATGCAGAAACATCAATGTCCAGGCTCTCTAAATATGTCTCTCCCTCCCTGGTCCAGTGAGTTCTGCTCCAAGGTAAAGAACTCCATCTACTGTAACATCGACCCGTCAGACTCCAATATGCTGTGGGACCCTGTGTTCATGATGGAGGCCATCGCCAACCCGTCGGCCCACAACTTCAACCACAGCATGGTGGGTAAGATCCTCAACGACAGCCCCGCCAATCGCTACAGTTTTGTCTGCAATGTCCTCATGGATGTGTGCGTGGACCACCGGGACCCCGAGAGGCAAGCACTGTTTTTCTATAAAACCGTTATCAATAATTGATTGCGGATATGTCCAGATGCATTAAAACAATTCAGGAGTCTTGACTGTCAACTAACCAGTTATGAGTATCTTATATGAATTATATAGTAAGATGTTATGAGTTTAATACCCATCTCTGTGTGTCTATTTATACAGAGTGAATGACATTGGGATCCTGTGTGCGGAGCTGACTGCGTACTGTCGCTCTCTGAGTGCTGAGTGGCTGGGCGTCCTCAAGGCCCTCTGCTGCTCCTCCAACAATGGCAACTGTGGCTTCAATGACCTGCTGTGCAACGTGGACGTGAGTGTGTTCACACGCACTCGGCACACCTACACGCGCACACTGCGCAATAGCCCTGCAGCTCTTTCTCTACACCAATTAATATGCATTCAGATTCAGAGAGTTTAATAGTCACGTGTACAGGGTTGCAGATGTAATTACAAGGTACAGTGAAATTCTTGAGCTCCGATGCAGGACAATAAAATAATATATATATACAGTGCCTTGCGAAAGTATTCCGCCCCCTTGAACTTTGCGACCTTTTGCCACATTTCAGGCTTCAAACATAAAGATATAAAACTGTATTTTTTTGTGAAGAATCAACAACAAGTGGGACACAATCATGAAGTGGAACGACATTTATTGGATATTTCAAACTTTTTTAACAAATCAAAAACTGAAAAATTGGGCGTGCAAAATTATTCAGCCCCTTTACTTTCAGTGCAGCAAACTCTCTCCAGAAGTTCAGTGAGGATCTCTGAATGTTGACCTAAATGACTAATGATGATAAATACAATCCACCTGTGTGTAATCAAGTCTCCGTATAAATGCACCTGCACTGTGATAGTCTCAGAGGTCCGTTAAAAGCGCAGAGAGCATCATGAAGAACAAGGAACACACCAGGCAGGTCCGAGATACTGTTGTGAAGAAGTTTAAAGCCGGATTTGGATACAAAAAGATTTCCCAAGCTTTAAACATCCCAAGGAGCACTGTGCAAGCGATAATATTGAAATGGAAGGAGTATCAGACCACTGCAAATCTACCAAGACCTGGCCGTCCCTCTAAACTTTCAGCTCATACAAGGAGAAGACTGATCAGAGATGCAGCCAAGAGGCCCATGATCACTCTGGATGAACTGCAGAGATCTACAGCTGAGGTGGGAGACTCTGTCCATAGGACAGCAATCAGTCGTATATTGCACAAATCTGGCCTTTATGGAAGAGTGGCAAGAAGAAAGCCATTTCTTAAAGATATCCATAAAAAGTGTTGTTTAAAGTTTGCCACAAGCCACCTGGGAGACACACCAAACATGTGGAAGAAGGTGCTCTGGTCAGATGAAACCAAAATTGAACTTTTTGGCAACAATGCAAAACGTTATGTTTGGTGTAAAAGCAACACAGCTCATCACCCTGAACACACCATCCCCACTGTCAAACATGGTGGTGGCAGCATCATTGGGGCCATGGATCGGTCAGGGCAGTAGGGGAATTGGAGAGGGTCGACTGTCGGATGGGGGGGGGTGGGGGTGATGTGATGTGGTCGTTGACTCTCAAAGCACTTCATGATGATGGAATGCGTGTTGGGTCGGTAGTCTTTCAGTTCCTTTCCCTTTCTTGGGAATGGGGATGATATTGGACATTTGAAGCGGCCTGAGCTAGAGAGATTAAAAATGTCCGAACACACAACAGCCAGCTGGTATGCACATGCTCTGAGGACATGGCTAGGGATGCCGTTTGGAACGACAGCCTTACGATGGTTAACACGTTTGAATGAATTAAGTTGGTCTTTGAGAGACCGTAAGTGGGTAAATCTATAAATATTGGGGCCAATGTGTGACATTGGCCCCAAAACATTCCCCGTTTACTTTGAGGAACAAATATGCAAATTGGCCCATATCTGTGAGCTACCCTATGACCATACTATTCTAAAAGTATTCAGACCCCTTGACTTTTTCCAAATTGTATGTTACGGCCTTATTCTAAAAATGGATTAAATAGTTTTTTTCCCCCTCATCAATCTACACACAATACCCCATAATGACAAAGCAAAAAAAGTTATTTTGAAATGTTTAAAAAAAAGATTTTAAAAAGATTTTTAAAAAGATCACATTTACATAAGAATTCAGATCCTTTACACAGTACTTTTTTTGAAGGGCCTTTGGCAGCAATTACACCCATGAGCCTTCTTGTGTATGACGCTACAAGCTTGGCACAGCTGTATTTAGGGAGTTTCTACCATTTTTCTCTGCAGATCCTCTCATGCTCTGTCAGGTTGGATGGGAGCATCGCTTCACAGCAATTTTCAGGACTCTCCAGAGATGTTCGATCGGGTTCAAGTCCAGACTCTGGCTGGGCCACTCAAGGACATTCAGAGACTTGTCCCGAAGCCACCACCATGCATAGTGCCACGTTTCCTCCAGATGTGACTCTTGGCATTCAGGGCAAAGAGTTCAATCTTGGTTTCATCACACCAGAGAATCTTGTTTCTCATGGTCTGAGTCTACTATAAAGGCCTGATTGGTGGAGTGCTGCAGAGATGGTTGTCCATCTGGAAGGTTCTCCTATCTCCACAGAGGAACTCTGAAGCCCTGTCAGAGTGACCAAAGCCTTTCTCACATAATTGCTCAGTGTGGCTGAATGGCCAGCTCTAGGAAGAGTCTTTGCGGTTCCAAACTTCTTCCATTTAAGAATGATGGGAGGCCACTGAATTCTGTAGAAATGTTTTGGTACCCTTCCCCAGATCTGTGCTTCAACACAATCCTGTCTCGGAGCTCTACAGGCAACTCCTTTGTCCGCATGGCTTGGTTTTTGCTTTGGCATGCACTGTCAACTGTGTGCCCTTATATAAACAGGTGTGTGCCTTTCCAAATCATGTCCAATCAATTGAATTGACCCCAGGTGGACTCCAATCAAGTTGTAGAAACATCTCAAGGATGATCAATAGAAACAGGATGCACCTGAGTGCAATTTTGAGGCTCATAGCAGGGTGTGTGTATATATGTGTATAAAAATATATATATATGTGCAAACGTTTCTAAACCTGTTTTTGCTCTGTCATTATGGGGTATTGTGTATTGATTGATGAGAAGCATTTTTAATGTCATCTATTTTAGAATGAGACTTTAATGTAACAAAATGTGGAAAAGGTCAAGGGGTCTGAATACTTCCCAAATGCACTGTACATCCTTTTTAAGCAGGGTTCATATAGTCATTGGCAAGTCAAATGCAAGGACTTTCTTGTAATTGTGTAATTTATATACTTGTTCATATAGGGCCCAAAAAAGTTTCCTCAAGTGCAGTTGCAAATACCATCCAGCGCTATGATGAAATTGGCTCTCATGAGTACTGCCTCAGGGATGGAAGACCCATACTTACCTCTGCTGCAGAGATTGCAGCCCAAATAAATGCTTCAGAGTTAAAGCAACAAACACATCTCAAGATCAACTGTTCAGAGGAGCCTGCGTGAATCAGGCCTTCATGGTTGAATTCCTACAAAGAAACCACGACTAAAGGACACCAATAAGAAGAAGAGACTTGCTTGGGCCAAGAGACATAAGCAATGGACATTAGACCGGTGGAAATGTGTCTGGTATGGAGTCCAAATATGAGATTTTTGGTTCCAACAGTGTGTGAACGGATGATCTCTGCATGTATATTTCCCACCGTAAAGCATTGGAGGAGGAATTGTTATGGTGTGGGGTGCTTTGCTGGTGACAATGTCTGCGATTTATTTAGAATAAGGCACACTTAACCAGCATGGCTACCACAGCATTCTGCAGCAATACACCATCCCACCTGGTTTGAGCATAGTGGGCCTATCCATTTTTTTTTCTCAACAGGACAATGACCCAACACACCTCCAGGCTGTGTAAGGGCCATTTGACCAAGAAGGAGAGTGATTGAGTACTGCATCAGATGACCTGGCCTCCACAATCCCGACCTCAACCAAATTGAGATGGTTTGGGATGAGTCGGACCAAAGAGTCAAGAAAAAGCAGCCAACCAAGTGCTTAGCATATGTGGGAACTCCTTCAAGACTGTTGGAAAAGCGTTCCAGGTGAAGCTGGTTGAGAGAATGCCAAGAGTGTGCAAGGTTGTCATCAAGGCAAAGGGTGGCTATTTGAAGAATCTGAAATATATTTTGATTTGCTTAACACTTCTTTGCTTTCTACATAATTCCATATGTGTTATTTTATAGTTTTAATGTCTTCACTATTATTCTACAATATAGTAAAAAAATTAAAACCCTTGAATGAGTAGGCGTTCTGAAACTTTTGACCGGTAGTGTATTTATTTTATAATTATATCCAGAATAATTAATAGGAATGGTGTTGCATCATAGTCTATCATATATAAATGAGCACAGTAGGCTGTCCAATCCGAGCCATTAAAACATGAACCCATGACCTTGATGCTTTCTCTGTTAAATCTAACGAGGCCCTGCTGTAATGCAAGCCCTCAACATCAATTCGATAGGGATATTAGATCCAGGCACAACTGTCTTCACCAGCGTGAGGAATGAGATTTTTTTTTATTCTGGACATTCCTCGCAAACACCTTTTATCCAGCACTTGGGCTGTTGCGACACATGCGCTATCACAACAGCTGTTCATCATTTGACTGTCAATTATAAAAATTCCTTCCTAACTAATCAGACACCAAATGCGCATCCAACAAGTATTATGCATAATTATTGAAGAACCACGTTAATGACAGTATTGATTTAGGTTTTAAGTATCAAGGTGACTCTTTCAGTTAGAAGCATTAGATTTTGCATTCGCATACTGTACATAATGTTGTATTTGTGTGCCCATAAGGCAGGGTTTCCCCAAACACTGTACTCGGGACCCTGGATTTACGTTTAGATTTTTGCACAACACAGCTGATTCAAATAATCAACTAATCATCAAGCTTTGACCTTGGAGGACCGAGTTTGGGAAATGCTGACATAAGGAGATGACAAATGTTACGTAGTTACACTGAATTTCTTAGATCTCTATACAAAAATTTGACTGAAAGCTAGATCCAGGATTCTTAACTAATTAGTGCTTAAAACATGATATTACAGCTACTTAACACTGCCATAAATACAAGAACAGAAAAGTAATGTATTATGTGACACGATTTTAAACAAATCTGTCAAGACACCAACCATGAGAAAGGGTTAAACATGAGTTGATTTACCTATGAATTTTATTGCATTCGGAAAGTATTCAGACCCCTTTTTTAATATATATTTTTTTACATGTTTCATTACAGCCTTATTCTAAAATGGATTAAATAAAATCCTCAATCTATACACAGTACCCCATAATGACAAAGCAAAAACATTTGTTTGCAAATTTGGAAAAAATATTTATTTTATATTTAGACCATTTGCTATGAAACATCTGAAATTGAGCTTGGGTGCATCCTGTTTCCATTGATCTTTCAATTGATTGGTCATATCTATATAAGGTCCCACAGTTGACACTGCATGTCAGAGCAAAAACCAAGCCATGAGGTTAAAGGAATTGTCCATACAGCTCCGAGACAGGATTGTTTCGAGGCACAGATCTGGGAAAGGTACCAAAACATTTCTGCAGCATTGAAAATCCCCAAGAACACAGTGGCCTCCATCATTCTTAAATGGAAGAAGTTTGGAACCACCAAGACTCTTCCAAGAGCTGGCCGCCCGGCAAAACTGAGCAATCCAGCAAGATGGACCTTGGTCAGGGAGTTGACTAAGATCTGATGGTCACTCTGACAGAGCTCCAGAGTTCCTCTGTGGAGATGGGAGGACCTTCCAGAAGGACAACCATCTCTGCAGCACTCCACCAATCAGGCCTTTATGGTAGAGTGGCCAGACGAAAGCCACTCCTCAGGAAAAGGCACATGACAGCCCGAATGGCATTTGCCAAAAGGCATCTAAAGGACTCTGACCATGAGAAACAAGATTCTCTGGTCTGATGAAACCAACGAACTCTTTGGCCAGAAGGCAAACCGAATGTCTGGAGGAAACATGGCACCATCCCACCGGTGAAACATGGTATCGGCAGCATCATGCTGTGGGAATGTTTTTCAGCGGCAGGGACTGGGAGACTAGTCAGGATCGAGGGGAAATATGAGCGGAGCAAAGTACAGAGATCCTTGAGGAAAACTATCGAACATCTCAGGAGAGACCTGAAAATAGCTGTGCAGCTATGCTCCCCATCCAACCAGACAGAGGATGAAAGGATCTGCAGAGAAAAATGGGAGAATCTCCCCAAATACAAGTGTGCCAAGCTTGTAGCGTCATACCCAAGAGAACTTGAGGCTGTACTCGCTGCCAAAGGTCCTTCAACAAAGTCTGAATACTGATATAAATGTGAGATTTCAGGTTTTCATTTTTTTTATGCATTTGTAAACATTCCTAAAAAACTGTTTTTGCTTTGTTATTAAGGGGTATTGTGTGTAGATTGAGGGGAAAAAAACAATTATCAATTTTAAAATAAGGCTGTAATTTAACAAAATGTGGGAAAAGTCAAGGGGTCTGAATACTTTCCGATAGCTGCGTTGTAGCTATATCTTAATGTAATTACATGAAAACTTTTGGCAGATTATTAGCAATGACTTATCACCAGCTGTAATATATTTTCCAGCATAGGACATTCTCACTAGTACCCTAGTTTATAAAAAGACCCATGTAACCCTCGTTGTCCTCTGGGGCTCTCCTTGGCTGCTTAGTCATTGTGGTGCTCAAACCGTGAGAAAAAGGTGTTTAACTTGTCCGGTAGGGCAGCATTGGTGTCCGCGACATGGCTGGCTTTGTTTTTGTAATCCGTGATTGTTAGGAGCCCCTCGTGTCCGACCCGCTGAATGCTCCTCCGGCTCTGAGAGGCACGATTAGAGTGGAACACACACAGTAACATTCCAGCATCTCTTTCTCTCGACACCAATACGTGTTGAGTAATTAGCAGTCCACTTCAAATTTGAACATTTCCTTCTCTGTTTCCTTCTCTCTGTTCTCTCAGGTCAGCGATCTCTCCTTCCATGACTCCCTGGCCACCTTCGTAGCCATCCTCATTGCCCGTCAGTGTCTTCTCCTGGAGGACCTGGTCCGCTGCGTAGCCATCCCTTCCCTCCTCAACGCTGGTAAGAGCCCGTCTTTCACCCCCAGACCCAATGCCAGGGTCCTGTTCCTGAGGCACCAAACAAAAGAAATCCGTGAAATAGGGATGGACTGACTACCTGTACTCGGTCTAATAAGGAACGTTCATTTTCGTTTTCCGTTGCTAAATGCTTTGAAGCGTTTTCGTTGCATGCCCTAAGGAACACCACCCAGGCCTTATTCTTAGATCCCAGTCTCTTCTATTTAATCTAGCCTGAACTCTCTGCCATCTCGGTATAAATGAGTTTACAGTACACAGACACCCTGTCTGCCTGCCTGCCTCTCTATGCTTTGAAGATACTCCCATCTCCATAATGCATTACTTTTGTCTTTTCTGTCTGAGCAGGAGGTAAACGCCACAGTGTGTTTGATCCCACTCTGCACAGTGTGTGTGTCTGTCTGTGGTGGCCAATCAAGGCTGCCTCTCACTCAGAGGACAAGGCCTCATTCAGCTTGTTTTCAAAGTCCCCTGTGAAGTTGTCAAAACATGGTACAAACATTATTGGGCACAGACAACAGCACAAAGGGCAAGAAGGTAGAGACAACAATACATCACACAAAGCAGCCACAACTGTCAGTAAGAGTGTCCATGATTGACATAAAACTGTCGAGTTTGAGTGTTTGTTGCAGCTTGTTCCAGTCACTAGCTGCAGCGAACTGAAAAGAGGAGCGACCCAGGGATGTGTGTGCATGTGACTGGCAGAACAGTTGTTGTATGTTGAGGATGAGGGCTGCAGTAGATATATCAGATAGGGGAGAATTAGGCCTAAGAGGGTTTTATAAATAAGCACCAACCAGTGGGTCTTGCGACAGGTATACAGAGATGACCAGTTTACAGAGGAGTATAGAGTGCAGTGATGTGTCCTATAAGGAGCATTGGTGGCAATTCTGATGGCCAAATGGTAAAGAACATCTAGCCGTTCGAGAGAGCACCCTTACCTGCCAATCTGTAAATTGTCTCCGTAATCTAGCATGGGTAGGATGGTCATCTGAATCAGGGTTAGTTTGGCAGCTGGGGTGAAAGAGGAGGAACGATTACGATAGAGGAAACCAAGCCTAGATTTAATTTTAGCCTGCAGCTTTGATATGTGCTGAGAGAAGGACAGTGCACCGTCTAGCCATACTCCCAAGTACTTGTATGAGGTTATTACCTCAAACTCTAAACCCTCAGAGGTAGTAATAACACCTGTGGGAGGAGGGGCATTCTTCTTACCAAACCACATGACCTTTGTTTTGGAGATGTTCAGAACAAGTTTAAGGGTAGAGAAAGCTTGTTAGACACTAAGAAAGCTTTGTTGTAGTGCATTTAACACAAATTTGGTGGAGGGGCCAGCTGAGTATAGGACTGTCTAGGTCGATTTGTTTTCGTGTCTGGGTCTGATTGTTCTTGGGTCCATTCAGGGTCCGGGTCCCCATCCGGGTCCAACTTTTTGGTCTCCCCCCCTAAAACTGGGGACCACAAAGGACCCTGGAACACCACACCAACCAAAAAACTATTGTTTTTAAATATTCTAAAACAAACATGCTGCCCTGGTTAAAGCTGCCCCAGCCAATCTCGTCCTCCACAGACCTCAGCAACCAGTGTGCACAGGAAGCTACCTTTTTAAGCATGACACTTTTTTCAAAAGGAGGACAACAGGGACTGATGACAGGAGCAACAGGACAACAGTAAATGAACAGTGTCAGATCACGTGAGTGACACGCATATGTCACAACACTCGCGGACAACGCGCATTAGAACGCGTGTCCACCAGCATCTGCATAAACCACTACGTCGTCCAGATAAACAGCACACCCGACGAGACCGGAGACAACCCTATTGATAAGGCACTGAAAAGTGGCAGGTGTGTTACGCAGGCCAAAACTCATAACCGAATAAGAGTACAGACGGAAGGGTGTAATAAAGTCAGAGATTGTGTGTCCTATGCATAATTGGCACCTGCCAATATCCCTTTATTAACAAGTAAAACTTGCTCACTAACTTCGCTGCTCCAACCTGATCAATGCAGTCCTCCATCCGGGGAAATGAATCTGACTTTGTGACACTGTTTACCTTACGGTGGTCCGTACAAAATCTTTGTCCCATCTGGTTTACTGACCAAGATACAGGGAAAAGCCCAGCTTGAGAAAGGCTCTGCAATATCATTATCCAGCATGTACCTGATATCAACATCCAGACAACTACGTTTCTCTGACGAAATTTGGTAGAACCCCTGACGGATGGGGTCAGCATCCCCAACGTCAATATCAGTATCCCCAACGTCAATATTCCCCGAATCAGACTCGAATCAAATTTGATTTGTGACATACACATGGTTAGCAGATGTTAATGCAAGTGTAGCGAAATGCTTGTGCTTCTAGTTCCGACCATGCAGTAATATCTAACAAGTAATCTAACCTAACAATTTCACAACAACTAACTTATATACACACAAGTGTAAAGCAATGAATATGTACATAAAAATATATGAATGAGCAATGGCCGACCGGCATAGGCAAGATGCAGTAGATGGTAGAGAGAACAGTATATACATATGAGATGAGTAATGTAGGGTATGTAAACATTATATAAAGTGGCATTGTTTAAAGTGGCTAGTGATACATTTATAAAAAATCAATATTAAAGTGGCTAGAGATTGAGTCTGTATGCTGACAGCAGCCACTCAATGTTAGTGATGGCTGTTTATAGATAGAAGCTGTTTTTCAGTCTCTCGGTCCCCGCTTTGATGCACCTGTACTTACCTCGCCTTCTGGATGATAGCGGGGTGAACAGGCAGTGGCTCAGTGGTTGTTGTCCTTGATGATCTTTTTGGCCTTCCTGTGACATCGGGTGGTGTAGTTGTCCTGGAGGGCAGGTAGTTTGCACCTGGTGATGCGTTGTGCAGACCTCACTACCCTCTGGAGAGCCTTATGGTTGTGGGCGGAGCAGTTGCCGTACCAGGCGGTGATACAGCCCGACAGGATACTCTCGATTGTGCATCTGTAAAAGTCTGAGTGTTTTTGGTGACAAGCCGAATTTCTTCAGCCTCCTGAGGTTGAATAGGCGCTGCTGCGCCTTCTTCACCACACTGTCTGTGTGGGTGGACCATTTCAGTTTGTCTGTGATGTGTACGCCAAGGAACTGCTTCCTCTGCTGTTTCCTGAAGTCCATGATCATCTCCTTTGTTTTGTTGACATTGAGTATGAGGTTATTTTCCTGACACCACACTACGAGGGCCCTCACCTCCTCCCTGTAGGCCGTCTCGTCGTTGTTGGTAATCAAGCCTACCACTGTAGTGTCGTCTGCAAACTTGATGATTGAGTTGGAGGCGTGCATGGCCACGCAGTCATGGGTGAACAGGGAGTACAGGAGAGGGCTGAGAACGCACCCTTGTGGGGCCCCAGTGTTGAGGATCAGCGGGCGGAGATGTTGTTTCCCACCCTCACCACCTGGGGGGCGGCCCGTCAGGAAGTCCAGGACCCAGTTGCACAGGGCGGTCTCGAGCTTATTGACGAGTTTGGAGGGTACTATGGTGTTAAATGCTGAGATGTAGTTGATGAACAGAATTCTTACACACTATTGACGAGTTTGGAGGGTACTATGGTGTTAAATGCTGAGATGTAGTTGATGAACAGAATTCTTACACACTGCCCTAAACCAGATGGTTTAGGGCAGTGTGCAGTGTGATTGCGATTGCGTCGTCTGTGGACCTATTGGGGTGGTAAGCAAATTGGAGTGGGTCTAGGGTGTCAGGTAGGGTGGAGGTGATATGGTCCTTGACTCGTCTCTCAAAGCACTTCATGATGACCGAATTGAGTGCTACGGGGCCATAGTCATTTAGCTCAGTTACCTTCACTTTCTTGGGAACAGGAACAATGGTAAATGAGCTAAATGATTATCGCCCCGTAGCACTCACTTCCGTCATCATGAAGTGCTCTGAGAGACTAGTCAAGGACCATATCACCTCCACTCAGCAGAGAAGGGTAACATAGACTCTATCACAAACAACTCAAAGGCACCGGTGTCCCTCAGGATCTTCACTGGCACTGGGTCGTTACTTCCTAACAGACACACAAAACCCTCTCATGAAAGATAAATAATCTGGGTCAATTGGGTCTTCCACATGCACCTGGGCATGAGACTGACTGAACGGATGTGGGACAGGCGACGCCAACGCCGTAGGCTTAGGTTTAACGTTAGCGCAAGTACTGAATTTACACTTAGCCCTGAGAACAGGACATTTTTCCAATGACCTGAACACTGACAGTGACATTCTTGACTGCAGTCAGCTTTACCATGGGAACCAGGCTCAACCCTAGATGAATGAAGCTCTGCCCGTGAACCAGAGTGTCTCGGTGGGCGAGACCCAAATCTCTCGGGACGCCCCCACTCACACCAAATACGGGACTCCTCAATGCTACTTTTGCGTGTCAAAACTTACTCGTCCGACTAAACCGCAGCTTCAGAGACTATCTTCACTGTGTGTGCGTTAATGTACGTGGCTGTTCGATCCGGGATTGTGTCCTTAAATTGCTCTAGCATAATCAGATCACACAACCTCTGGAAACTCTTAACCACAGAGGCGGAATGCGATTAAACTGTGAAGATAACTCTTGTGCAGATGCAACATGAGTCTTTATCAGCCCTTTTTAAAGTTCTAAATTGTTGGTGGTAAACCTCAGTAAGCAATTCGTAAATCTGTAAAACAGCCATTATAACCTTAGCATAGCTGACACTGTCAGCTACACAAAGAGCTGAATATGCTTCCTGCGCTTTACCAGTTAACACACTATAAACATTAAAGTGTGATCAGAATCAGGCTAACTCTTAGCGTCAGCAACTCACTCAAACAATGAAAATAACATCCGGGTCCTTTTCATAAAATGTTGGCAACAGACGTAAGTATCCAACAATATAAAATGTGTCCGGGGCACGGCCGAGAGAGGAGCGACCCCTAGGTAAATCAGGGTCACCTTCCCTAAGCAAACCCTCCCCCGACAGCTTTCCATCCCTAAAGAAGTCTAGCTGTGCTGGTTGCAGCTTGATTTTAGCACGTTCCTATTCCTGTTTAAATTCCAATTCCTTATCATGCGTACCACGATCATGCTCTGGCTGTAACAGAAGCAGTTCTTTCTGCTGTTCGAAAGAACGACTACTAGGGCTAACAGAGTGAAATGGGGAGGCGCTGGGGAGGTGGCGAGTACTCTGCAGAGGCTGCCCCAGTGGTAACTACGCGTATACAACTCTACATTAGATTGGCCTTCAATATTAACCTTACAATTTTTGGGGGGTTTATCACTAATTTCAAACTGGTAGTGCTTAGCTATCTTCAACAGCTGTTTAGTACATACACTAGCCGCTCAAAAGTTTGGTGTCACTTAGAAATGTCCTTGTTTTTGAAAGAAAAGCAATTTTTTTGGTCCATTTTTAAAATAACATAAAATTGATCAGAAATACAGTGTAGACATTGTTAATGTTGTAAATGACTATTGAACCTGGAAACGGCAGATTTTTATTAAAAAAATTCAATATCTACATAGGAGTACAGAGGCCCATCATCAGCAACCATCACTCCTGTGTTCCAATGGCACGTTGTGTTTGCTAATCCAAGTTTATACATTTAAAAGGCTAATTGATCATTAGCAATTATGTTAGCACAACTGAAAACTGGCCTTTTTTTAGACTAGTTGAGTATCTGGGGCATCAGCATTTTTTGGGTTCTATTACAGGCTCAAAATGGCCAGAAAAAAATAACTTTCTTCTGAAACTCGTCAGTCTATTCTTGTTCTGAGAAATGAAGGCTATTCGATGCGAGAAATTGCCAAGAAACTGAAGATCTCGTACAACGCTGTGTACTACTCCCGTCACAGAACAGCGAAAACTGGCCCTAACCAGAATAGAAAGAGGAGTGGGAGGCCCCGGTGCACAACTGAGCAAGAGGACAATACATTAGTGTCTAGTTTGAGAAACAGACGCCTCACATACATTGAAGAGACTCCACGCAGACAGTTTTTTTGTGTGTAGGTGTATTTATCCCCGGGACACACCCGAGCCCAGGTGTCCTATTTCACAGACAACCCTCCCAGCTCCGCCCACTGACATCATATTAAGGAAAACAAGAGCAGAGAGAAAGAATTTGGCAGATAGTACGAGGGTTGTCACACTTTGCTAAAGCAGCTTCATTCCCCTTCAAATTCGTTGTTGTGGTTGTGTGTGGCTGTCTGTGTGACCCTTTAACCTACCTCTCTCTGTGTGTGTCTCCTCCCAGCCTGCAGTGAGCAGGACTCTGAGCCCGGAGCCCGTCTGACCTGCAGGATTCTGCTGCACCTTTTCAAGACCCCGCAGCGCAACCCCTGCCCCCAGGATGGAGCCAAGTCAGGTACTCACAAAACAAACTAATTCCAAGTGTAATCCCACATCTTATATTATTTTAATTGAGTGATGCCATTAATTAATATGTTTTTAATTTAATGAAATTGTTAATGATTTTATATTTTGCAGATAAATCTTCTGTTGGGATCCGGTCGTCGTGTGATCGCCACCTTCTGGCTGCCTCGCAGAACAGCATAGTGGTCGGAGCTGTCTTTGCAGTCCTAAAGGCTGTCTTTATGCTGGGTAATACACTCAGTATTATGCTATTATTTTGTCCTTAAAGTTGCGTATGAGTCCAATTTGACAATTGAATGTGAATAGGTTGATTTATTTATAGTTATTAAAGTGGAACTGACAGCGTTTTAGCAACATGAATTCGTATTAAAACAATTTTTATACATACCCAGGAAGAATATGACTTTCACTTTCTCACAAGCGTGCACATAGATATCTATAAAATTTTCATTTTCATAAATTCATAGAATGTTTGGGAATGATGTAAAGTAAGGCATTTGTTAAAATTCTATAGCTATATAGAGTGGAAAAACGTCCATGCATTTGGACAATTAATAGACACTGCAGTAAATAAAACTGTCTTGTCCAGGACTGGAGTCTACTCAGACCAGTGCGCCATAGCCAATCAGAGCTACAGTTGGCCTATATGCAAATAAGCCATTTCCCACACGGTCCTGCCATCATTCACTTTGACCTGTACTATGTGTTTACAGGCAGTAACAACAGCGCGACTTTAGATCATTAGAACGCATTCACCAAAAGCCACAAAATACACCTGAATGGATTTCTGGAAATATGTAAACACCACGGGAGTCCTCTTACATTTGCAAACTTTACAGTCCTATTGATCAAAAAACCATGAAAAGGTAGGCTCTTTCTCCCTCTGTTATGCACATCAAAAACAACAAAATCATGAGCTAAAATTTAACAAAGGAACATTAGATAAACCCTCTCAAACTTTTTCAGCTAGTTAGCAGTCAAAATTGCACTGATAAACGAGGGGGAATAGTTGCATACTCGTCCTACTGCAGCTTGCCTGCCTGCCCGCTCATTTCATAGATGCCAAAAACATTTGATAGATAGCAGCATATGCTAACTGTCTAAGTCGTTTAAGTTCAGAATAGCTAACTCGCAAAGCGATTCACAGTTCTTGTTTGCTAATTACCTCTAGCTGTACCGAAAAGCGATATGAGGGGGAAAAGTCAGCCACTCCTCCAGTGACATGACATCCTCCCAGCAGCTAGCTAGCTAGAGAGCTAATGTTAGGGTCTGTGTTTTTAACTTGCTAAATAAACAGCTAGCTACATAAATAGATATGCTAACCCAGGGGTGTCAAACTCAATCAGCGCACAGGCCACATTGAGAGAACTGAATTCGTGGGCCAGACATAGACTATTTGTTTTTACATGAAAAATGTGCAATTGCGAACCAAACTGGCCATTGTTTCATTTGAAAAAAGAGGCCCATTTTATAATGTTCAGCTATGTACATAGGCTGCTGTACAGTGCATTCGGATAGTATTCAGACCCCTTGACTTATTCCACATTTCATTTATGGTCCAGCCTTATTCTAAAGTTCTTTTTTTTTCTTTTTTTCTCATCAATCTATACACCATACCCCATAATGACAAATTGAAAACAGGGTTTTAGAAATTGTTGCAACAGAAATACCTTATTTCCATTAACCATCCTTGAGATGTTTCTACAACTTGAGGTCCACCTGTGGTAAATTCAATTGATTGAACATGATTTGGAAAGGCACACTCCTGTCTTTATAAGGTCCCACAGCTGACCGTGCATGTCAGAGCAAAAACCAAGCCATAAGGTCGAAGAGGTTGTCCGTAGAACTCCGAGAAAGGATTGTCGGCATAGGTCGAACTTTGGCCTGAATGCCAAGCATCACGTCTGGAGGAAACATGGCACCATCCCTACGGTGAAGCATGATGGTGGCAACATAATGCTGGGGGGGATTTTTCCAGCGGCAGGGACTGGGAGACTAGCCAGGATCGAGAGAAAGTTGAACAGAGCAAAGTACAGAGAGATCCTTGATGAAAACCTTCTCCAGAGCGCTAAGGACCTCAGACAGGACAACGACCCTAAGCACTCAGCCAAGACAACGCAGGAGAGGCTTCAGGACAAGTTTCAGAATGTCCTTGAGTAGCCCAGACTTGAACCAGATCGAACATCTCTGGAGAGACCTGAAAATAGCTGTTCAGTGATGCTCCTCATCCAAACTGACAGAGCTTGAGTGGATCTGCAGAGAAGAATGGGAGAAACTCCCTGAATGCAGGTGTGTCAAGCTTGTATCGTCATACCCAAGAAGACTCAAGGCTGTAATCCCTGCCAAAGGCGCTTTCACAAAGTACTGAGTAAAGGTTCTGAATACTTAGACGTACCAGTCGAAGTTTCGGCACCTATTCATTCCAAGGTTTTTCTTTTCTTTTTACTATTTTCCACATTGTAGAATAATAGTGAAGACATTAAAACTATGAAATGACACATGGAATGATGTAGTAACCAAGAAAATGTTAAACGAATCTAAATATATTTGAAATTCTTCAAAGTAGCCACCCTTTGCCTTGATGACAGCTTTGCACACTCTTGGCATTCTACAATGTAGAAAATAGTCTAAATAAAGAAAAGCCTTGAATGAGTATGTGTGTCCAAACGTTTGACTGGTACTGTATGTAAATTCAATATTTCAGTTTTGTGTATTTTATACGTTTGCACACACACACACAAAACTTTTAGCTTTTTCATTATGGGTTATTATGTGTAGATTGAGACAAAACAATTTAATCAATTTTAGAATAAGGCTGTAACAAAATGTGGAAAAATGCGTTGTATATAGCATTTTAACATATTAAAACGAAATAAGACATAAATATTTTTCCAGCCTTTCCTGCTATGCTTGCAGATAACATTTCACGACCCAAATCAAAAATGTATTTTAATAACTACAAATAACAAAAATATAGCTGTAGAATTTACATTTTTTTGCACTGCATGAATCACCGGTGAGGTTGACTGCAGCATTGCTGTATGGTGCACTCAGAATATATTGTAGTTGAGTAGCCAGCCTAGGCTACTGCTCAAATGTTGTTGTAATTCTCCTTTGCATGTTTTGTTGCAGGTTTTATTTTTTGGGTTATTCATTGTCTAGCTTTAAAACCTGAACCCAGACTGCAACATTTTAGTAGCCAAGCTAGGACTGTGGCATTTGTCTGTGTATTTTCCCTTCACTGTGCTCTGTAAATGGGGGACTCGGAGGCGCAATTTAAGTTGAATTTACCGACGCGATCACTTCAGGCTGTAATTCCATGAAGTAGATGACTCAAATGTCTCATTTATACTTGCTTTTGTGTCCTATTTGACATGTGGGCCTTGTGTTTGACACGTGTGCTCGCCTATTAGCCACATGACTGACTGCTGTAATTTACAACCTGAAAGCAATCTTTTTTTTTGACTAACAAGAAATGTATTGGTGACCATATTAATCATGCGTTGAACTGCATCCATCTATTCTGCCAACGATGCCTTTCTGTACGACATGGCATTTTGAGTCAAATAGAGCATGTTTTTAAAAAGCTCATATAAAGTTGGTTTTGAAGCATATACTGGGAATTTGATATTTTGTACTGATATTATTTTATTTATTTATTTCACCTTTATTTAACCAGGTAGGCAAGTTGAGAACAAGTTCTCATTTACAATTGCGACCTGGCCAAGATGAAGCAAAGCAGTTCGACACACAACGACACAGAGTTACACATGGAGTAAAACAAACACACAGTCAATAATACAGTATAAACAAGTCTATATACGATGTGAGCAAATGAGGTGAGATAAGGGAGGTAAAGGCAAAAAAAGGCCATGGTGGCAAAGTAAATACAATATAGCAAGTAAAACACTGGAATGGTAGATTATGATGATTGTGATTGTCTGTTTCATATCTGCGATGTATTTAAAACACTGTCAGTTTCACTTAAATGTCTATCTCTTACAACTGGTCACCAGTAAGACCACAGAACCTTGAATTTCTATCTTTCTTTTGTAACATTTTCTCTCCATCGCGCTCCAGGCGATGCAGAACTGAAGGGCTCGGGATTTTCTCACACCGCCGGCCTCGACGACGACATAGGTTCCAAGAAGTCGGGCGGCCACACAGTCTCTATAGAGACGGCCAGCCTAGACATGTACGCCAAGTATGTGCTGAAGAGCATCTGCCAACAGGTGAGAACATGTGAAAGGAGACATTTCACACCAGGGTCAAATTTTTGGGACTTCCTATATTTTCTCTCTTCCGTTTCCCTCACACACCAGAAGCTGCATATTTCCGAATGCAAGTCATTTCTAGGTGTGGAGTCCATTTCATTTGTTTAGTTTTATTTCAGTCAATCCAGAAAGTAAACTGAAGTGAAACATTTCCTAATTGAAAACCAACTGTTTAAATCCTGAGTTGACTGAATTTATTACTCCATTTCGGGTAATGACAATGCACTTGCAGCTCAGTTAGGACTTGGAGTGAATCAGTCTTAGTATTTTATTAGGACCCCATTAGCTACTGCTAAAGCTAAATTCCCCTGATGTGAAAATAGCAAAATTGTTTCACTAAATTCCCCTGACATTTAGTATTTTGTAAGGATCCCCATTAGCTGTTCCAAAAGCAACAGCTACTTTTCCTGGGGTCCAAACAAAACATGAAAAATTACAATACAGAACATTAATAGACAAGAACAGCCCAAGGACAGAGAAGGCACACGCAGCCTACACATCAATACATACAGAAACTAGGTCAAATATGGGAGAGGCGTTGTGTCGTGAGGTGTTGCTTTATCTGTTTTTTGAAACCAAGTTTGCTGTTTATTTGAGCAATATGAGATGGAACGGAGTTCCATGCAATAATGGCTCTATATGGCACTGTATGCTTTCTTGAATTTGTTTTGGATTAGAGATGAAACGGTATGAAAATTTCATATCCCGATTATAGTGACAAATGATCACGGTATTGTTAAAATGTGCTGGAAATGTACTGATACACAAACGGAAATCATTTCACCAAGGCTTATATACAAAACCAACAAACAACAAATAAAGTTAGCAGCACTATGCACTTTTTGTGTGCATAAACATAAAAATAATAACATTAAAGATGGCACCATGTGGCTTTGAGAGAAGTTTCCGTAGTGCAGGTTTTAATGAACACAACCTTAAGTAAGCAAATCAAATGTGCATATAAAAGCAACACAAGTAAAGCAATGTGCATGTAAGAACAATACAACTATATGTAAACACATCCAATGTGCAGGTGTTGACATTAAAATAACAACACACAAAATGGAAACAAATCAAATGAACAGCACTGATTATGTCCGTTCTCACCTTCATAAAGAAATAAGTTGCTGCTGGCCTAACATCCTGTATGTATGCATCTTTGTTCACTTGAGATTGAAAAGTAAAAATGTCATCATAATTACTTTGTCCGGTTTAAGTAGTGATCTGCGACGGGAGACAATGTGCCCGCTGGCACTGAACGCTCGCTCTGCTAGCATGCTGGGTTGAAAAAAAGCTTCCCTGGCAACACTGGCAAGTTGAGGCAGCTCTGATGCATGGCCCTTCCACCACACCAGTGGATCCTCTTCTGCTGGAATGGGTGGCAGAGACTGGCAGACCTTGATCTCTTCTTTCACTCTTTCTTCTCGGGTGGTCGGAATCTGACCCTCTTTACCTCAAGGCAACAGAGGTGATCTTTCTCAGCAACCCAGCCAGGCCTTTCCCCTCCGATTCCGCTGTGGGGATGCTGGTGGTGGAGCTGCTGCTGGTGCTTTGTGGTTCTTCCCTGACTTGTCCAGCTGCCAGCTTCAAGGCCTCCTAGACACAGCTGTCAGTGTCAACTTTTACCGCCTCAGGCTCATCTAAAAAGCTCCTTTTGAAGCGGGGGTCAATGAAACATGCCATGTGCATGACTCTCTTTGCCTTCTCTGTTTATCTGTTGTTAAGGCCTTCTCTCACTTCTCCCTTTTCATCTCTTTGGTCAGGGATGGATCTGTATCCTTTTCCACCAGAACATCACGGGTGATGTGGTCCAGGACAGGCTTGATGGCTGACAGTGTCACTCGTGTCTCTGAGCAAGTTTACAGATGCACTTGTCTCAGAGGTTTAAGGAGCTGGCACATTTGCTCCATGACACTTATATGTCGGCATCCTTGGGCATCAGGTGCCATGTTCCTCGTTCTCCAGCCAGTGTCGCACAGACTGGCTGCTGTTGGCTGAGAAAACGCTCAAGCATTGTGTGTGTAGATCCCCCATCGGGTCACCACATCATGGATCAGAGCATTCTGTGGCATGTTGAGGGCAGCTAGATTTTTTCTAAGTTCTCTCCTTCTCTTCCTGCTCCGTGAGAAACCTTGGACCAGATGATGGCAGGCCTTGACTGCTGTGTCAACTCTCTGAGTCTTTGAGATGGCCAGGTTCAAATTATGGCCAAAGCACCCATGGCATCATGTCCTTTTCAATCTAATATGAAAAGGGCTGCAGTGAAGTCTTGAGCATTTTTTGATGTGGGTGCATAAGCAGCCTGCCTTTTTTAAAATGCTTGCTCGAGTGTCTGTGTCACAACTGTAGATGAGGGACCACTGGGTTTGCCTGCTGCACACCCACTCTGTAAACAAGGGAATAGCAAATATATTATTATTATTGGTGTCGTTACATTATAATTATTATTCCCTCTCTCACCACTCACCACACACACAGTCTATCTTCTGTGTTGCTTTTGAGTATATGCAATGACCCCATGCACAATTTACATAAATACAAATGAGTCCTCTTAGCGTGAAGAGGGATCAAATTCGACAACATCCAGTGAAATCGGAGCACGTCAAATTCAAAATAGTAATATTAAATATTCATGAAAATACAAGTGTCATACATGATTCTTTAGCTTAGAATATTGGTAATCGAACCGCGTTGGCCGGTTTACAATAGGCTTTATGGCGAAAGCATAGCATTCGATTATCTGAGGACAGCGCCCCACAACA
This sequence comes from Oncorhynchus kisutch, assembly GCF_002021735.2. Classification (NCBI taxonomy): domain Eukaryota; kingdom Metazoa; phylum Chordata; class Actinopteri; order Salmoniformes; family Salmonidae; genus Oncorhynchus; species Oncorhynchus kisutch. The sequence continues at coordinate 43,828,867 of NC_034188.2, read as the reverse complement.
ACATGTTTTCAAACCAGCACAGGCGTCACAAAATCATAAATAGCAAAAAAATAAATCACTTACCTTTTTGAAGGTCTTCCTCTGTTTGCATTCCCAAGGGTCCCAGCTGCACAATGAATGGTCGTTTTGTTCGATAAAGTCCTTCTTTATATCCCAAAAGGTCAGTTTAGAAGGCATCATTGAGTTCAGTAATACACCCGTTCAACATGCAGACAAAGAAGTCCCAGAAGTTCCCCGTGAAGTTAGTCCAAACAAGTCAATCGACATTTCTAATTAATCCTCAGGTAGTCAATTCTACCATTTTATATGCATTATCCTAGCTTCTGGGCCTGAGTAACAGGCAGTTTACTTTGGGCACGTCAGACAGGTGGAAATTCAGGATTCTGCCCCCGACACTAGAAAGGTTGAGAAGACGGTGATAGTAATTGCAATGAGCCCAACAATTGACAGGAGTCTTGTATATAGTGTTTCTCCTGTTGGAACACTTTTACAACCATGTCGACATCTGCCGGGTTTTAAATTAACAAAATATGTTAGTTGGGTGACTAAACTACATAACGTGTTATCGTGTGCAATGGGCGAATAGAGTCTGCAGACACACAACGCATACAGCACCAACAGTTTTTTCCAAGCGTAGGTAACGGTGAAAGCTTCAGTTTAGATTATTGACAAGCTATTAGCAAGTTAGACACATAAACCATGACATTTTCCCCAATTTCCGAAGTCCCCACAATATGCATTGAGCTAAAAGTTAGCTTACCTTGCATTCGCTATAAAGTAGTGGGTGGTGGTCACGAAGATGACTCGAGATTGGAAGTGTTGCCCCCTTTCGCATGTTCTACAGACAGGGTGACCATCTTTGATTAAGTTTCCTTCAGCACTCTTGTAAAACTCAAAATATGACCACACTTCAGATTTGGTCCTCTTAGAAGGTTGAAAAATCTCTTGAGCGCTGTCACTGCCTTCCGCCATGTTTTCACACAAAGCAAAACCCACATTGCATGCTGCACCTGTGTCAGCCTGTTGCTAGCTTTGGTTGATGCTTGACAGTATTTACTGGGAGTTTTTCAAACCATGGTAATCAAACACGGTTTTATAGGTAATTAAGATTTGTAACGGTAATACTAACTGTCGGGATTTTTACCATGGTTTATCGTGAAACCGGTAAACGTTTCATCCCTATTTTGGATTTGAGGACTGTGAAAAGACCCCTGGTGGCATGTCTGGTGGGGTAAGTGTGTCAGAGCTGTGTATAAGTTGACTATGCAAACAATTTGGGATTTTCAACACATTAATGTTTCTTTATAAAAATAAGTGATGCAGTCTCTCCTCAGCTCTTTACACGTTTGACATTAGAGAAGCTTCCATTAAAGAAAACCTTTTTGAGTTCTATTATTAGACAGATTGCTCTGAATCCACGATATGGCAGAGGTTGAAAAGCCACAGCACAAGTTTTTTTCAACATCAGTTTATGGTCAATAATATCAATGGCTGTACTGAAATCTAACAGCACAGCTTCCACAATCTTCTTATCAATTTCTTTCAACCAATCATCAGTCATTTGTTTTGGTGCAGTACATGTTGAGTGACCTCTGTAAGCGTGCTGAAAGTCTGTTAATTTGTTTTTCAGAGAAATAGCGTTGTATTTTTTCCAACAATTTGCTAAGAGGTGGCAACAAGCTGATAGGTCTGCTTTTAGAACCAGTAAGGGCCACTTTACCACTCTCGGGTAACGGAATTGCTTTGGCTTCCCTCCAGGCCTGAGGACAAACACCTTCCTCTAAGGCCAGTGCTTCTCAATTATTTTCTGTTACGCCCCTGCATAACATTGTATCCTTATTAACATTAAAGAAAAAAAAAGAAGACAAAAAAGAAATATAGATCAACTTACAACAAAGAATAACTTTATTAATTAACTTTTTTTGTTGTCTGGAACAGAAAAGACTTAAAGTGCATCAATTTGCCTGAAATTAACATTTAAAAAAATCTATTCTTATTTAAACATTTTTTTTTTTGACCATTTGATAACTGAAAAATAAAATATAATCAATAAATAATAATACATTCAAATTGATCAGCAACATTAACTCAGGAGCACAATATATGAAACAATTTGACCTATAAAACAAAAATGAATAAAACAATTTGTGCTGATTTTTAAAAATCAAAACGAAGTCAGGATTAATGGCTACAATGAGCACGTTTTGCAGAGCACAGCTTTTCGAAGTGGGGTTTGAAGCATGATACTGCAACTCTCAGCTCCTGCTCAATGTTTAGCCGGGACCTGTACTTGGTCTTCAGTGCAGCAACAGCAGAGAAGCCAGTCTCACAAAGATAAGATGTTGACAAAAGGAAGAAGAATGCCCATGGCCCTCTGCCCTAAGAGTGGATACTGCCTCTCTACACTCAGCCAGAATTCACTGTGTCTGTGATGTGAACCTCAGTCTCAATGTGGAGTCAGACGTCATATCAATGAACTGGTCCTCCTCTGCAGAGCTGAAACCAGTTGGAGCTGGTGCATTGAAAGGATCTCTCACCCAGTCATAATGGGAACTGTTTTCAGGGAAGTACTTTTTAAAGAATCCCATCAGTGATGAAATATGCTCCTTAATATATGGAATCACTGAGGTGGCATCATAGTCAGTAGTGTCAACAAATTCATGCAGGTTCTCGAATGAATCAGTATTTCCTTCATCAAGTCGCCTGCCCCACATCAAGCTTTCGAGTGAAAGAGCTGATCTTGTCTGTGACCTGAGGGAGGTGTTTATCTTTCCCTTGAAGCTATAGATTTAGTTAATTTAGCTTTCCAAATATGTCACTCAGGTAGGCCAGTTTTGCCAGGAAGTTCTCATCACAAATTATTTTCTGCGAGGTCATACTTGTGCTCCTGCTCGTCATAACCTCACTTAAAGGAAAGGTGCCTTGACGCTAGTGCTTCTCTGTGTATAACAGTGTGTCCACTCAGCATTAGGTGAGGCCTTCTTGATGAGTGCCCAAAGTCCTTTTCTCATCCCTGCCATGGTCTGTGCACCATCACTGCAAACACCAAAGCAGTTCTCCCACTTTAGCCCATTCTCAGTAAAGGAAGCAGTCCAGCAATTTGAATAGCTCTTCAGCTGTGGCTCTGTCTCTGACATATTTACAAAAAAGTAGATCCTCACACAGGGAGTGTCATGTCAAAACGTACATAAGAGATAAACAAACAGTCTTTGTTGCGGTCAGTTGCTTCATCGAACAGTAAGGCAAAGCATTTGTCTTTGAGTTTATCTACCAGCTGTTCTTTAAGATCGTTTGCAATGTAATTTATACGTCTGGCGACAGTGTCATTGGACAGAGGGATAGTTTTTATTTTTGCAGCACTTGCGTCATCCAGCATGACAGAGACCATGTCTAATGCTGCAGGCAGTATCAGCTCCTCTGCATTGGAGTGGGGGTTTTGCACTGAGCAATTTGGTACGCCACCTTATATGATGCTAACAGTGCTCGCTGGTTTACTGAAGTAGCATTCACAAAGCGGGACGATTGTTGGCAATATTCGGCACGTTTTCGCTGAAAAAACTAAAGCGGCTTATCAGCGTGATTGGGGTGTAAGTGACGCCTTAAATTATTTGGCTTCATGCAAGTCCGCTGCCAACATTTTTAGACACAGTAAACATACCGGTCTTTCCTCGCCTCCCACCGTAGTCACAGTGAAGCCAAGCGCTACATACGCTTCGTTATATTTCCTCGTCTTAGCTTTCGGGAGACTTACGTTTGTCTCATTATCTCCGTCTCTCTCCGCCTTTCTTTTCATCCCTGTTAAATATTTTTCCATGGTGTCTGTTAAGGGTTTGTTATCTGCACCTCATATCTCCTGCTGTGTGCTCTTGTTCGGTGCAAAAAAAAACTACTCTCTGTGGCAAAAAAAAGCTTGTTCCCCGGGGTCACACGCGCCCCGCCCCCCCTGGCATCGCTCCGAGCCCCCCCAGGGGGGCGCGCCCCACTATTTGAGAAGGACTGCTCTAGACTCAGATTAAAGATATGACAGACAGGTGTGGCTATGAGGTCAGCTACCATCCTCAGTAGCTTTCCATCTAAGTTGTCAATGCCAGGAGTTTGTCATTATTGATCGTTAACAATAATAATTTCACCTCTCCCATACTAAATTGACAAAATTCTAACTTGCAATGCTTTTCTTTCATTATTATAATTTTTTTATGTATAAATACGATGGCTCACTGTGCGTTGTTGGCATTTCTTGCTTATGTTTGCCCACTTTGCCAATGAAATAATCATTTTTTTTTTTTTTTTTTTTTTTACCTTTATTTTACTAGGCAAGTCAGTTAAGAACAAATTCTTATTTTCAATGACGGCCTAGGAACAGTGGGTTAACTGCCTGTTCAAGGGCAGAACGACAGATTTTGTACCTTGTCAGCTCGGGGATTTGAACTTGCAACCTTTCGGTTACTAGTCCAATGCTCTAACCACTAGGCTACACTGCCGCCCCATTAAAGTAATTGGCAACATCAAATGGTTTTATGATGAATAAGACATCTGATTTGATGAGAGATGGAGTTCAATTTGTCTTTATTACCATAATTTCATTTAAGGTGCTCGTTTTTTTACCATCATTCGTTTATATCATTGATTTTGTCTTTATAATACAATGTCTTCTTTTTGTTGAGTTTAGTCACATCATTTCTCAATTTGCAGTAAGCCAGCCAGTCAGATGTGCAGCCAGACTTATTAGCCAATCCTTCTGCCCCATCTCTTTCAACCATACAGTTTTTCAATTCCTCATCAATCCATGTAGCCTTAACAGTTCTAACAGTCAGTTTCTTAACAGGTGCATGATTATCAATAATTGGACGAAGCAATTCCGTAAATTCAACAAGTGCAGCATCTGGATGCTCCTTATTATTCACATCAGAACAACAAATATTTTTTATCATCCTCCACAAGTCACAGCAAAATCTTTTGTATAATCTCTTAAACTATTTTAGCCCCAGCTTTTGGAACTTTGGCTTTCCTGGATGTAGCCACTATATTGTGATTACTGCATCCAATGGGTACGGGGATACAGCTTTAGATCAAAGTTCTAGACTATTAGTAAAAATGTGATCGATGATCTTGTTCCTGTCGTGTTTTTAAACACCCTGGCAGGTTGATTAATAACCTGAACCAGATTCCAGCCACTGATTACAGTTAGAAAATTCCTCTTGAGTGGACAGCTTGATGAAAACCAGTCAACATTCAGGTCTCCAAGAAAGTAGACCTCTGTTTACATCACATACACTATCAAGCATTTCACCCACAGTATTTACATACTGGCTGTTCGCACTTGGTGGCCTATAGCAACACCCCAAAATAAAAAACTTTAGATGTGACCTTGCAACCACAACACTTCATTAACACTTGACATTAGATCTTCTCTAAGTATTATAGGGATATGGCAAAAAAATTATATATATATATATATATATTACATACATACATACAGTGCCTTGCGAAAGTATTCGGCCCCCTTGAACTTTGCGACCTTTTGCCACATTTCAGGCTACAAACATAAAGATATAAAACTGTATTTTTTTGTGAAGAATCAACAACAAGTGGGACACAATCATGAAGTGGAACGACATTTATTGGATATTTCATACTTTTTTAACAAATCAAAAACTGAAAAATTGGGCGTGCAAAATTATTCAGCCCCCTTAAGTTAATACTTTGTAGCACCACCTTTTGCTGCGATTACAGCTGTAAGTCGCTTGGGGTATGTCTCTATCAGTTTTGCACATCGAGAGACTGACATTTTTTCCCATTCCTCCTTGCAAAACAGCTCGAGCTCAGTGAGGTTGGATGGAGAGCATTTGTGAACAGCAGTTTTCAGTTCTTTCCACAGATTCTCAATTGGATTCAGGTCTGGACTTTGACTTGGCCATTCTAACACCTGGATATGTTTATTTTTGAACCATTCCATTGTAGATTTTGCTTTATGTTTTGGATCATTGTCTTGTTGGAAGACAAATCTCCGTCCCAGTCTCAGGTCTTTTGCAGACTCCATCAGGTTTTCTTCCAGAATGGTCCTGTATTTGGCTCCATCCATCTTCCCATCAATTTTAACCATCTTCCCTGTCCCTGCTGAAGAAAAGCAGGCCCAAACCATGATGCTGCCACCACCATGTTTGACAGTGGGGATGGTGTGTTCAGGGTTGATGAGCTGTGTTGCTTTTACGCCAAACATAACGTTTTGCATTGTTGCCAAAAAGTTCAATTTTGGTTTCATCTGACCAGAGCACCTTCTTCCACATGTTTGGTGTCTCTCCCAGGTGGCTTGTGGCAAACTTTAAACAACACTTTTTATGCATATCTTTAAGAAATGGCTTTCTTCTTGCCACTCTTCCATAAAAGGCCAGATTTGTGCAATATACGACTGATTGTTGTCCTATGGACAGAGTCTCCCACCTCAGCTGTAGATCTCTGCAGTTCATCCAGAGTGATCATGGGCCTCTTGGCTGCATCTCTGATCAGTCTTCTCCTTGTATGAGCTGAAAGTTTAGAGGGACGGCCAGGTCTTGGTAGATTTGCAGTGGTCTGATACTCCTTCCATTTCAATATTATCGCTTGCACAGTGCTCCTTGGGATGTTTAAAGCTTGGGAAATCTTTTTGTATCCAAATCCGGCTTTAAACTTCTTCACAACAGTATCTCGGACCTGCCTGGTGTGTTCCTTGTTCTTCATGATGCTCTCTGCGCTTTTAACGGACCTCTGAGACTATCACAGTGCAGGTGCATTTATACGGAGACTTGATTACACACAGGTGGATTGTATTTATCATCATTAGTCATTTAGGTCAACATTGGATCATTCAGAGATCCTCACTGAACTTCTGGAGAGAGTTTGCTGCACTGAAAGTAAAGGGGCTGAATAATTTTGCATAAATGTCGTTCCACTTCATGATTGTGTCCCACTTGTTGTTGATTCTTCACAAAAAAATACAGTTTTATATCTTTATGTTTGTAGCCTGAAATGTGGCAAAAGGTCGCAAAGTTCAAGGGGGCCGAATACTTTCGCAAGGCTGAAATACTGAATAACATATGTTATTACTTATTACTGTTCTTCCTGCAGAATGTCAGGTACTACCTCCCGTTTCAAATCGTTGTGGAAACTTATTATATAAAATATCCATATTAAACACAAAGGTTTACCTCTCGCGTTTACTTGATAGCTACCTACACAAATAGCTAGCTAGAACAAAGTGTTAATAAGATAAATTCATTTAAAAAGATTAAAAGCAATACAAATAAGTTATCCAAGTTACTTCAACTATGACAGACAAAATGAGAAAAAAAATCCAGAAAACACATTGTAGGATTTTTAATGAATTTATTTGCAAATTATGGTTCCATTGTCCCTTGAGTCACCCTAATAAAGTTTCGTAGTTGTAGGTAGCTAAAGAAGTCCCTGTTAGGCAAGTGGTATTTCTGTTTCAGCTGATCAAAAGACATAAGAACTCCCTCCTCGTAACAATGTTCCAGAAGAGTGATCCCCTTATCAGACCATGGTCTAAAGTTACTATTCTGGAAAAACATAGGGATCAATCTATTGTTCCATAAAGGGATTTTAGGGGAAAGGAATCCCTCTCGTCCGAACAGCTCATGCAGTTTGCACCATGCCAGGACAGAATGTATGATTAAAGGGTTGTCTGTGATGGTTTTTATAGATTTTCTGTCCCATTTGTAAAACAATTCTGCCCAGTGTCAATCATTTACCTCAAGCTTTTCAATGTTCAACCATGAGGGAGGGGGACCATTGTCAAACCTTAGTTCAATCATTTTACAAAAGTAACACATTACAAAACAACAGAAAAACCATTATACAAATAACACAGCAAAATATCTTATTAACAACACATGTTCATTCACAATCGACATAAAATGGCAGCTACTCTCAGTACGATGCTATTCTTCACTACAACCGAGCAGGGCTAATATTACTCTCTGCAAACTTAACTCTAACTTCCTCAAGATGTTACTAAGACACACCTTAAACAAAAGTTTTCCCTTTCTTGTGGATTACAGTAATCACTGCTTGAGAGAAGGACTCTGGAAAGCAGTTGTCTTCTCTGGCTTTTTTAAGTACCTCCATAAGGTAGGGGACCAACATCTCCCTAAATTCTTTATAGAACTCTGGAAGCCATCCTCCCCGGGAGATTTATTAGAAGGTAAGGATTTAATGGCCTCCAACAATTCAGGAACTGAGAAGTGTTCACTCAGGCGCTCGCTGTCTTCCCCTGACGGGCATGGGAGGTTGAGAAAGGAGTCGATCTCTGATAGATCATCGCTTGATTGGGAAGTGTAGAGGTCTTCATAGTATTTCTTAAAGGTATTATTAATTTCAGTAGGGTCGAAAGATATCTCATTAGTAAGAGTTTCTATGGCATTAATTGTCCTCTTACTTTCCTCTGCTTTCAGTTGCCATGCCAATACTTTGAGCTTTCTCTCCAAGCTCGTGATGGCCCTCTCAGCTTGATATGTGTTCAGAATATTATATTTACGTTTTTTATTTACCAAAAGCCTGTATAGATCTTTAGTCGGGCCTCTTTGGTAGGTTTTCTCTAGCTCAGAGATTTTAGATTCAAGGGCACTCAGTTCCGCACGGTGTTTTCTCTTCAGCCCTTTAGTATAGGAAATAATCTATCCCCTCAGATAGGCCTTCAATGTGTCCCAAAGAATGAAGCTGTCAGGAGCAGAAGGTTTGTTTGTCAAAGTAAAAATATTGATCTGCTCTTTGATGAATGCACAAAATTCAGGTTGCTTTAGGAGTGTAGAATTTAGTCTCCATCTATATGCTCCATTTACCTTGGTAGGAATGGAGATTGATAATACCAGAGGAGAATGGTCACTAAGCAATCTGGGGAGATACTCGACATCTAACACTCTATGAAACAGTTATGTCGAAAGTAAAAAGTTATCTTTGCGTGTGTGTGTCTTGTGTGGGTGTGAATAAAAAGAGTAGTCCCTATCCTGTGGGTGCAACTGTCTCCAGATATCTAGTAAATTGAGATCTTTCATGAATGACATGGTGAGCTTGCCGGCTTTGATAAGAAGTGAGGGTTTATCAGAAGACCTATCAAGAACTGTATCTAAGCAAAAAATGTAATCTCCTCCAACCAGTAGCCTGGTGCTTGAGCGACCTGAAGGAAGACATTCTGAATAAACATATGGTCATCGAAGTTAGGAGCATAAATATTCAATAGGGTCCAAGAGGGATCAGAGATGGTGTTGTTGACGCAGAAGGGGATGTGTCTACTTATCAAAATTGCAGTTCCTCTTGCTTTGGAGTTAAGAGGATGCAAAAACTTGTCCTACCCATTCCCTCTTCAATTTCTTGTGTTCACTGGCTGTAAAGATGTGTTTCTTGTAAAAACACAATGTCAGCCTTTAATTTCTTAAGGTATGTGTATAGACTATTTTCCTTTTAATCAGGCTGTTAAGACCTTTTACGTTGAATGTGACATATTTTAGTGGATTAGGCATAGGTTGGGTTTCAAATATGTAACTGAATAGAAATCTATCATATGCAGATAATTAGGAAATGTTTCTACTTTGGTTTGAGCACATAAGTGACCTATGTCTCTTTAGGAAGGAAACAATAAACATAGAAAAAAGGAAGAAAAAAATAATAAAAATCCCACCCACCCCGATTGTCAGACTAAAACAACAATCCCAACAATCTAACATGAATACACTTGTAGAGATACGTTGCTGCTCGCTTTTCATCTTGCTCTTACTAGCTAAACCTTGGCGTAAACTAAAACCTGCGAGCTCTCTAAGTTGAAAACAAACGTTGTGAATAGATATTTATGGCTGAATATTTACTGCCCACGGTAAGGGCTGCTTTGAGTCTCTTTTCGAAAGATTAACATAAATGAGGGGGAAAGCAGTGGGCCTAAGCCCACTTATTGCTTCGCCCAGTAGATATGGACTAAACCAAAATATACTCTCCTGTAAATGTAATAGAACTCACCCCGGAAAGATACGGTTAGTTGAAAATGTACAAATCAATTATAGTGACCGGGAGATACCAGCAGTTCAGTAAGATAAGAGAAAACAAACAACCTGCATTTTATCCCCCAGAGAGACTGTCCTGGCTCAGACGTTGCTCAGTTCTTTGAGAAAAGTGTGCACTTCTCCTGGTGTGTTGAAGAGATGGCTTCGGCCTTTGTATTGCACTTTTATCCTCGCAGGGTGGATGAGGTAGCCGGTGATGTTCTTCCCCTTCAGTGCTTTGGCGGCAGGTCTGAACTGCTTGCGACATCTGGCGAGATCCGCGCTCATATCTAGGAAAAGGCCGACCCTCTTTCCATCGATGGTGATGTCCCCTTTGGCTCTTGCGAGTTGCAATATCTTCTCTCTGTCTTGGAAACGGAGGAACCTGATCAGAGCGGCTCGTGGGGGCTCATCTGGCCGTTGTTTTGGCGCTGATGTTCTGTGGGCGCGTTCGATTTCCAGCGGCTTGGTGAAGTTGATTATGCCTAGGACCTCCGGGATCCATTGAGTGAAGAAACGGACCGGGTCACTGCCCTCGCTGTCCTCTTTCAATCCCACCACACGGATGTTACTACGTCTACTCTGGTTCTCCATCTGATCTACCTTGTTTTTGAGGTAGGCATTGTCCTTTTGCAGTTGTATCAAGACCTGGTCATGTCTAGCGACGGTATCTTCAACTGTGCTAATGCGCAACTCTGCCTCAGTCGTTCTCAAAAGGAGATCATTCATGGAGGATTTCAGGTCGTCAATGGAAGAATGGAGTTCAGACGATTTCTTATACATTTTCATAGAAAGACCTCTGTTACCATCCTGAATTTCCCGGAGGAGAGTAGCCAGCATGGCGGCAGGCTCGCAAGAGGCTGCTGAGGGCAACAGTCTGGAACTGTCGTCTGAGTTATGAGGGCTAATGCTAATCTTGCTAGCTGTAGCGTTATCGTTATCTTGGGAATCAACAACGTTTTGGTCGTCCTTCTTGCCTCTCGGTCGGAGGTCCATGGCTCTTTGGGAAGGTAAGTACTTGACAATTTATCAGCCGATGTTACAATATTGTTTGAACGTTGTTATTTAGGTAAAAATAGAATAACTTTGAAGAGCTCGGTATGTCAACGTCTGCTCAGCTCCGCGGCATCACGTGCTCCGCCATTGTGGATGATTTTTAAATCAATTTTAGAATAAGGCTGTAACTTAACAATGTTGAAAAAGTCAATGGTCAGAATATTTTCCGAATGCACTGTATATATGTATAAACAGTGCCAGTCAAAAGTTTGGACACGCTTACTCATTCTAGGGTTTTACTTTTATTTTTACTAATATCTACATTGTAAAATAATAGTGAAGACATCAAAACTATGAAAATAATGGAATCATGTAGTAACCAAAAAAGTGTTAGAAACAAATCAAAATATATTCTTCAAAGTAGCCACCCTTTGCCTTGATGACAGCTTCTCTCAGCCAGCTTCACCTGAAATGTTTTTCCAACAGTCTTGAAGGCTTTCCCACATGCAGAGCCCTTGTTGGCTGCGTTTCCTTCACGCTGCGGTCCAACTCATCCCAAACCATTTCAATTTGGTTGAGCTCAGGTGATTGTGGATGCTAGGTCATCTGATGCAGCGCTCCATCACTGTCCTTGGTCAAATAGCCCTTTCACAGCCTGGAGATGTGTTGTGTCATTGTCTTGTTAAAAAACAAATGATAGTCCCACTAAGAGCAAATCAGATGGGAGAGCGTATGGCTGCAGAATGCTGTATTAGCCATACTGGTTAAGTGTGCAATGAATTCTAAATAAATCAATGACCAGTGTCCCCTGCAAAGCACCCCCGCACCATCACACCTCTTCCATGCTTCACGGTGGGAACCACACATGCGGAGAGCATCTATTCACCTACTCTGTCTCACAAAGACACGGCGGTTTGAACCAAAAATCTCAAATTTGGATTCATCAGACCAAAGGAGGTTATGGACTTGGTGTTTTACCAAGTAGAGCTATCTTCGGTTTACCACCCTTACCTTGTCACAACTCAACTGATTGGCTCAAACGCATTAAGAAGGAAAGAAATTCCACAAATGTATTTCACAATGCACACCTGTTAATTGAAATGCATTCCAGGTGACTACCTCATGAAGCTGGTTGAGAGAATGCCGAGAGTGTGCAAAGCTGTCATCAAAGCAAAGGGTAGCTACTTTGAAGAATCTCAAATATGAAATATATTTGGATTTAACACTTTTTTTGGTTGCTACATGATTTCATGTGTTATTTCATAGTTTTGAGGACTTCACTATTATTCTACAATGTAGATAATAGTCAAAATAAAGAACAACCTTGGAATGAGTAGGTGTGTCCAAACTGTTGACTAGTACTGTGTGTATATATACATTTGCTTCTATATGTTATATCCTTGTGTTGCCAGTTCTCTATCATCAAATGAATTATTTAAGTGATTCTCAGAAATGGCTAATATATGAATGTAATCTGATGTTAGCAAGTTATTGATTTCATTAACCTTATTTTGAAGGCTACATATGAGCTATTTTTGGCCCTTTACTGGGTAGCTTTTTAGAGAGAGAAATAATATGAAAAAGAGCAAACAAAGCAAGAGAAAAAAAATACATTCAGCAGTCCATTAATCCAGTGTGTGTGTATGCGGGCTGTGGGGTGGAAGTTACGAACCCATAGGCTTGCCTCCCTCATCCCTTCCAGGGTTCTGGTTGGGATGGTGGACAAATAGCCTGTCATAGCGTTTCTAAGCAATGTCCCCACGCGCTCTGGCAGCTTTCTTTGCTGGGATAAGTTGTTTCCTCTTCTGACACACAGCTTCAGGATAATTCTCGTTGAGGAATACATATATACTTTCCTCTCAAGTTCTTGGCTCTTTCCAAAACAGCTACCTTGTACTTGAACCTCAGGAACTTGACAACTATCGACCTGGGCCTGTCACCTGGGCCGTTGGTGGATTTTCCCGTCCTGTGGGCACGCTCCACCTCAATCTTTCTGTGGTCCGTCTTCAATTTCTTTGAGATTTACCTCACTTTGTCCCAACTTGCCACATGTAGCTATGAGTACAGGATTGAAACCCCTACACAGATGTTGAACTGAAGAGCAACTATTTCCATTGATCTTTAATTCCCTATTGACCTCTAGTCCTTTGTTGTGTATTATCTTAAAATATTCTTATAACCTCCATTGCAAAACTGTGTGTTTTAAATCATTTATTTGGTGACGTGAATTTATTTAGTCTAGTTTTATCTAAAAAGGTTAACTTTTTATGTTTCATGTTTTTATGGTCCTCCTTCCACTGAGGCACCTCCACTGCCTGATACTCTGAGTCAAGGTTGACCTACCCCTTACTCCACTCCTTTCCTCCACAACACTACCATTTACAAGACTTGAGTCATGCCCACTACATGTGTTTTCCACAGAGAAGCATATTGTGTAAATAAGTTGCCGAGTTTTAACAGGCACTCTTTGTAAATCAGAATGTGCTCTTAACATAAATAAAAGGCAGTATGCCCAGTCTTTGTCAACCGATTGTGTACAATGGTAAAGAAAACAACTCAGTCAATTAGTGATTTCACTATTATTAAGACAAGACCCAGATGGCAAATATAAAGATGCAGTCTATCTAAAACAAAATGGGGGGCCTCTTACACTTCAGTGTTGTGATGTCAAAATGCATAGCACTAAGAATGAAAAAGCTTTTACCAGGTATCGTTCATCCTGATTGGATAGGTTTTTTACATGGACGATACATTGGCGAAAATATAGAACAACATGAAACATCTAAGAAGCCAGACCTAGTATTTATAGAAGATTTTGAAAAGGCCTTTGATAAATTAAGACAGGATTTTATTTATAAATGCCTCTTGTAAAATGTGTAAATGTATAGCAACGTCAGGTGTAAAATTGTAAATAGCGTCTACTTCTCAGAGTTCTGAACTGTCAAAAGGAGATAAACAAGGGTGTCACCATTATCCGCTGTCACCATATCTATTCGTTATGGCCATCAAAATGCTAGCTATTAAAATCGGATCAAATCAAATTAGAGGATTAGAAATCCAAGGCTTAAAAACAAAGGTGTCCATGTAAGCCGCGGATTTAAGTTTTATATTAAGTCTTCAAGCTAGATCCCTGTAATCATTGAAGATCACTTTTCTGGACTCTCTGGACTAAAAGCTTATAAGTGTACAGTATTACGTTTTGGATCTTAACAACTGTTACATTACCCAACAGTTTACCTAGAACATGGGCTGATGGTGAAGTAGACATATTTGGTATTCATATCACAAAATATATACATTAGCTCTCCACAAAGAATTTCAATAAACTAGTAAAAAATAGACAAATACCTGTCTATTTATGGAAAAATTGCACTGATTTAACCATAGGACTAATTTCATTATGGCGCAGCCCTAATCCTGATGATTTAATTTTTCAAATCCTATGAGGGAAACATATTTTGCTTTTGGGAAGCTAAACCAGACAAGATAAAGTGTGCCTGTCAATATAATGAATATGGACCGGGTTGGTTAAGATTATTAAATATAAAAGCACTAAACCTTTCTCTAAAAGCTTCACTTATGCAAAAGTTTCATTTGAACCCTAAATGGTTCTCAAGTAGATTACTAAGAAAATTGCCTTTTTGCCTTTGTGCAGATTGCCATGTCACATTTTCGATTAATTGAAAATGATCATTTTTTCAAGGTACAGTGCCTTGCGAAAGTATTCGGCCCCCTTGAACTTTGCGACCTTTTGCCACATTTCAGGCTTCAAACATAAAGATATAAAACTGTATTTTTTTTGTGAAGAATCAACAACAAGTGGGACACAATCATGAAGTGGAACGCCATTTATTGGATATTTCAAACTTTTTTAATAAATCAAAAACTGAAAAATTGGGCGTGCAAAATTATTCAGCCCCCTTAAGTTAATACTTTGTAGCGCCACCTTTTGCTGCGATTACAGCTGTAAGTCGCTTGGGGTATGTCTCTATCAGTTTTGCACATCGAGAGACCGAAATTTTTTCCCATTCCACCTTTCAAAACAGCTCGAGCTCATTGAGGTTGGATGGAGAGCATTTGTGAACAGCAGTTTTCAGTTCTTTCCACAGATTCTCGATTGGATTCAGGTCTGGACTTTGACTTGGCCATTCTAACACCTGGATATGTTTATTTTTGAACCATTCCATTGTAGATTTTGCTTTATGTTTTGGATCATTGTCTTGTTGGAAGACAAATCTCCGTCCCAGTCTCAGGTCTTTTGCATGGATTTATCGGTGGTGACCGTGTTACCTAGCCTCAGTGCAGTGGGCAGCTGGGAGGAGGTGCTCTTGTTCTCCATGGACTTCACAGTGTCCCAGAACTTTTTGGAGTTGGAGCTACAGGATGCAAACTTCTGCCTGAAGAAGCTGGCCTTAGCTTTCCTGACTGACTGCGTGTATTGGTTCCTGACTTCCCTGAACAATTGCATATCGCGGGGACTATTCGATGCTATTGCAGTCCGCCACAGGATATTTTTGTGCTGGTCGAGGGCAGTCAGGTCTGGAGTGAACCAAGGGCTGTATCTGTTCTTCGTTCTGCATTTTTTGAACGGAGCATGCTTATCTAAAATGGTGAGGAAGTTACTTTTAAAGAATGACCAGGCATCCTCAACTGACGGGATGAGGTCATTATCCTTCCAGGATA
Source organism: Oncorhynchus kisutch (assembly GCF_002021735.2). Lineage (NCBI taxonomy): Eukaryota > Metazoa > Chordata > Actinopteri > Salmoniformes > Salmonidae > Oncorhynchus > Oncorhynchus kisutch. The sequence goes on along the minus strand of NC_034188.2, from coordinate 43,813,160 downwards.
CCCGGCCCAGGTCGATTAGAAAGGCCTGCTCACAGAAGTGTTTTAGGGAGCGTTTGACAGTGATGAGGGGTGGTCGTTTGACTGCGGCTCTGTAGCGGATACAGGCAATGAGGCAGTGATCGCTGAGATCCTGGTTGAAGACAGCGGAGGTGTATTTGGAGGGCCAGTTGGTCAGGATGACGTCTATGAGGGTGCCCTTGTTTACAGATTTAAGGTTGTACCTGGTGGGTTCCTTGATGATTTGTGTGAGATTGAGGGCATCTAGCATAGATTGTAGGACTGCCGAGGTGTTAAGCATATCCCAGTTTAGGTCACCTAACAGAACAAACTCTGAAGCTAGATGGGGGGCGATCAATTCACAAATGGTGTCCAGGGCACAGCTGGGAGCTGAGGGGGGTCGGTAGCAGGCGGCAACAGTGAGAGACTTATTTCTGGAGAGAGTAATTTTCAAAATTAGTAGTTTGAACTGTTTGGGTATGGACCTGGAAAGTATGACATTACTTTGCAGGCTGTCTCTGCAGTAAACTGCAACCCCTCCCCCTTTGGCAGTTCTATCTTGACAGAAAATTTTATAGTTGGGTATGGAAATCTCAGAATTTTTGGTGGCCTTCCTGAGCCAGGATTCAGACATGGCAAGGACATCAGGGTTAGCAGAGTGTGCTAAAGCAGTGAGTTAAACAAACTTAGGGAGGAGGCTTCTGATGTTGACATGCATGAAACCAAGGCTTTTTCGATCACAGAAGTCAACAAATGAGGGTGCCTGGGGACATGCAGGGCCTGGGTTTACCTCCACATCACCCGCGGAACAGAGGAGGAGTAGAATGAGGGTGTGGCTAAAGGCTATCAAAACTGGTCGCCTAGAGCTTTGGGGACAGAGAATAAAAGGAGCAGATTTCTGGGCATGGTAGAATATATTCAGGGCATAATGCGCAAACAGGGGTATGGTGGGGTGCGGGTACAGCGGAGGTAAGCCCAGGCACTGGGTGATGATGAGAGAGGTTGTATCTCTGGACATGCTGGTTGTAATGGGTGAGGTCACCGCATGTGTGGGAGGTGGGACAAAGGAGGTATCAGGGGTATGAAGAGTGGAACTAGGGGCTCCATTGTAAACTAAAACAATGATAACTAACCTGAACAACAGTATACAAGGCATATTGACATTTGAGAGAGACATACAGCGAGGCATACAGTAATCACAGGTGTTGAATTGGGAGAGCTAGCTAAAATAGTAGCTAAAACAGTAGGTGAGGCAACAACAGCTAATCAGCTAGCACAACAACAGCAGGTAAAATGGCGTTGACTAGGCAGAGAGGGTCGGATTAACTACACACCGAGGCTGAGTGCGGCTGGGGCCGACAGATAAAACATAAACAAGCAGAATGGAGTACCGTGATTAATGGACAGTCCAGCATGCATCAGCTATGTAGCCAAGTGATCAGTGTCCAGGGGGCAGCGGTGGATGGGGCAGGGAAGCTGGACTGGCGAGTATTATCCAGGTAAAAAAAACTGGCTGGCTGTGCAGAGGGTAAGGTAAAAGCCGCTAGCAGTGGCTAACAATGACTAAATAGCTTGTAGCTAGTTAGCTGGTTAGCTTCTGGAGGTTCTTGAGTGTGTTCTAAAAATTTAAAATAATAGCGATTCCGTATCACATTGGGTGAGGCAGGTTACCGGAAGGTATAAACAAATAAAAAATCGAAAAAGGATTGAAAGTAAATATGGGTCCAGTGAGTGTTTGGGACGCGGCGATTCAGACGGTTAGCAGGCCTGTGCTAACAAGCTAACAGTTAGTAGGCCGGGGCTAAACAAGGTAGCAGTTAGCGGACCGGGGCTAAACAAGGTAGCAGTTAGCGGACCGGGGCTAAACAAGCTAGCAGTTAGCAGGCCGAATTGGCCTTTAGCTTTCCGAGCTAAAGGTTAGCTGATGACCGCTAGCAATGGTTTGCTGACTGATACCTGGTAGTTAGCTGGCTAGCTTCAGTTGAGGGGATCCGGATCCGAAGTAAATATAAGTACTTTAGAAAAAATAGCTACATTGGGTGAGGCGGGTTGCAGGAGAGTATTTAGAAGTTGAGGTTTAGCAAAAAGTTTTAAAACATATGCGAAGAAAAATATGTTAAAAAAACGATATATACGATATATACAAGGGACACGACACGACAAGACGTCCGACTGCTTGGATCACGAAAAAATTTAGTAATACTGTTAGTAAAAGTATTTCTCTTAGATTCAAATTGTACAGTGCCTTCGGAAAGTATTTGACTTTTTCTACCTTTTTATTACGTTACAACATTATTCTAAAATGGATTATATATTTTTAAAAAAAGATATACAAAAAGCCTCCAATCTACACAGAATACCTCAATAACAAAGTGAAAACATTTTTTTTTTTTTTACATTTTAGCAAATAAAAAAAAATATTCAGAACCTTTTGCTATGAGATTTGAAATTGAGCTCAGGTGCATCCTGTTTCCATTGATCATCCTTGAGCTGTTTCTACAACTTGATTTGCAGTCCACCTGTGATAAATTAATTTGATTGGACATGATTTGGAAAGGCGCACACACCTGTCTATATAAAATGCACATGACAACCCTCTTGGAGTTTGCCAAAAGGCACCTAAATACTCCCAGACCATGAGAAACAAGATTCTCTAATCTGAAGAAAGCAAGATTAAACTCTTTGGCCTGAATGCCAAGCGTCACGTCTGGAGGAAACCTGGCACCATCCCTACGGTGAAGCATCATGCTGTGGAGATGTTTTTCAGTGGCAGGGACTGGGAAGACTAGTCAAGATCGAGGTAAAGATGAACGGAGAAAAGTGCAGAGATCCTGCTCCAGAGCACTCAGGACCTCAGACTGGAGCGACGGTTCACCTTCTAACAGGACAATGACCCTAAGCACACATCCAAGACAACACATAGAGTGGCTTCGGGACAAGTCTCTGAATTTCCTTGAGTGGCCTAGCCAGAGCCCGGACTTAAACCTGATCGAACATCTCTGGAGAGACCTGAAAATAGCTGTGCAGCGACACTCCCCATCCAACCTGACAGAGTTTGAGAGCATCTGCAGAGGAGAATGGGAGAAACTCCCCAAATACAGGTGTACCAAGCTTGTAGTATCATACCCAAGAAGACTCAAGGCTGTAAAATCGCTGCCAATGGTGCTTCAACAAAGTACTGAGTAGATGGTCTGAATACTAATGTAAATGTGCTATTTCTGTATTTATATATATATATATTTTAGTAAAATGTCTAAATATGTTTTTGCTTTGTCATTATGGAGTATTGTGTGTAGATTGATGAGAGAAAAAAAACGATTTAATCAATTTTAGAATAAGGCGTAACAAAATGTGGAAAAAATCAAGGGGTCTGAATAGTTTCCGAAGGCACTGTATGTTAAACATCATAGCATAGTTGAAAGATGTACAGTATTGTGCGTAGAAATCCAAAGAGGGTGGCCAGTAGAGCTAGATGGGATGGGCTGAGGGTTGGGATGGGGAATTGGAGACAAGTGGGAGTGGAGTTGCTGGGCGAGGGATAGAATGATAGTCAAAGATAAAAGTAAAAAAATAAAGTCAATAAAACGTATCAAAAACTAAATTTGAATGACACTGAGGGGCATTGTTACTGCTAATGCCTGTTTGCCTGAGGCTGAAGCCGTGCAGGTGTTTGGACACATGCTCATTTAAATGCACACACATGCACATACATGGAAACACACATACACACGTAAATAGTGCCATACATGTACTCACACATATTCAGTTGGCCTTGCTGTTATGATTTTTGCATATTTCTTTCCCTGTTTTCCTTCATCTTTTTTTCTCTTGTTTGTTTTGGTGGTGGTGGCTGATGGGTTGCTGGTTTGGGTCCCTGTTTTTGACCTTGTGGGAGATCTGTTGACGTGCACTTGAGCATGGCGTTGACCCTAGTTGCTTCTGTGGCTCTGGATGGGAGTCTGTTAGATGACTAATGTGATGTGGATGGTGAGCAGCTTCACTGCAAGTAGATTGTATTAACAAAATAAATAAAAAAATAAGGTAAAGTAGTGAATGAACTCCTCAGGAAACAAAATTGAGTTTTCTAATTAGGAGTTTAATTTCGGTTTCACTTCCTGCATTGACTGAATTAAAAACTGAATGGGGCCAAACAATGTTCAGTATATACCCCTTGGTGATCTCTACCCATCATCACACATCTCTCCCTCCATCAGGAGTGGGTGGGCGAGCGCTGCCTCAAGTCCCTGTCGGAGGACAGCAGTGCCCTGCAGGACCCGGTGCTGGTCAACATCCAGGCCCAGCGGCTGCTGCAGCTCATCTGCTACCCTCACCGCCAGCTGGACAGTGAGGAGGGGGACAATCCCCAGAGGCAACGCATCAAACGCATCCTCCAGGTCAGCCCACACAAGACCTAAAACCTTTTTCTGGAAATTACTTTGAAATGGTTTCTTTGAAGCCATCGAGGCCAGTTGTAAGTGAATCAGTGTCAGCCCTAGAAGATCGTTGGGGATGGCGGAGAGAGCACAGCAGACGGCACGGCACATCCATTACAAATGGGGGGTTGTGGGTGCTAGAATTAATTAGTGGGTGAACTTTCTCTGAACCCTGGCTGTAGCTCAGCAGACCACATTAGGAAGCATGAGTTTTCTGAATGTCATTACTGCCATCTGCTGACTAAAGCAGTGCTACAGGGAAAGTGGTGAACTTTGATGCTAAGTCTCTCTGTGACAACTTAACTGTTTGGGGATTGTTGTGATGTGTGCATCTAAAAGTTGTGTCCCATCCTCCCGGCTCTAGAACATGGACCAGTGGACGATGAGACAGTCGTCCCTGGAACTGCAGCTCATGATCAAGCAGAGTACTAACAACGTACGTAACCAGACTCCAGTGTCCTGTAAGGTACTCAAGACACTAACACTGCCATTTAATCAAAATTAAGCATGATATTACATTTACATTTTAGTCATTTAGCAGATGCTCTTAACCAGAGAAACTTAAAAGATCAATTAGTGTTAAGTGCCTCGCTCAAGTGCACATCAACATATTTTTCACCTAGGCGGCTCGGGGATTCGAACCAGCGACCTTTCGGTTACTGGCCCAAACCTCATAACCGCTAGGCGGTCTGCCACCCATTGATATTGCAAGGATTTTGCTCAAAATATCGATTTTGAATACAATCCATCTGTAAAGTTCACAAGTGTGCCTCTGGTTCAATTGAAAACATAGAGATATAGAATTAAAGTGGCTTATGTCAAAACCCTTCGTAACTGTAAAATGTGCTAGTAATGGCAGCCGTCTTTGTCAAGGATAGATTCCCTGTCATTGAGTGCAAGTGGATGAACTCGTCTTTATTGTCTCCCTGCAGGAGCTGTACTCCCTATTGGAGAACATAGCCAAGGTCACCATAGAGGTGTTCCAGAAGTCAGCGGAGATTAACTCCAACAACCCCTTAGGAAACAGCTCGGCCGGCGCCGGAAGCTCTACCTCCAACAGCAACGACACTAGCAAGATGAAACCAGTGTTGAGGTGTGTGTGTGTGACGTTTCTAAATTCTCCCTCCCATTTACAAATACAGTTGAAGTCGGAAGTTTACATACACTTAGGCTGGAGTCATTAAAACTCATTTATCAACCACTCCACAAATTTCTTGTTAACAAATTATAGTTTTTCCAAGTCAGTTAGGACATCTACATTGTGCATGACACAAGTAATTGTTTACAGACAATTGTTTACAGACAGATTATTTCACTTATAAATTACTGTATCACAATTCCAGTGGGTCAGAAGTTTACATACACTAAGTTGATTGTGCCTTTAAACAGCCTGGAAAATTCCGGAAAATTATATCATGGCTTTAGAAGCTTCTGATAGGCTAATTGACATAATTTGAGTCAATTGGAGGTGTACCTGTGGATGTATATCAAGGCCGACCTTAAAACTCAGTGCCTCTTTGCTTGACATCATGGGAAAATCTAAATAAATCAGCCAAGACCTCAGAAAGAAATTGCAGACAAGTCTGGTTCATCCTTGGGAGCAATTTCCAAATGCTTGAAGCTACCACATTCATCTGTACAAACAATAGTACGCAAGTATAAACACCATGGGATCACGCAGCCGTCGTACCGCTCAGGAAGGAGACGTGTTCTGTCTCCTAGAGATGAACGTACTTTGGTGCGAAAGTGCAAGTCAATCCCAGAACAGCAGATGCTGGAGGAAACGGGTACAAAAGTATCTATATCCACAGTAAAATGAGTCCTATATCGACATAACCTGAAAGGCCGCTAAGCAAGAAAGAAGCCACTGCTCCAAAACCGCCGTAAAAAAAGCCAGACTACGGTTTGCAACTGCACATATAACAAAGATCGTACTTTTTGGAGAAATGTCCTCTGGTCTGATGAAACAAAAATAGAACTGTTTGGCCATTATGACCATCATTATGTTTGGAGAAAAAAGCGGGAGGCCTGCAAGCCGAAGAACACCATCCCAACCATGAAGCACGGGGGTGGCAGCATCATGTTGTGTGGGTGCTTTGCTGCAGGAGGGACTGGTCCACTTCACAAAATAGATGGCATCATGAGGCAGGACAATTATCTGGATATACTGAAGCAACATTTCAAGACATCAGTCAGAAAGTTAAAGCTTGGTCGCAAATGGGTCTTCCAAATGGACAATGACCCCAAGCATACTTCCAAAGTTGTGGCAAAATGGCTTAAGGACAATAATGTCTAGGTATTGGAGTAGCCATCACAAAGCCCTGACCTCAAACCTATAGAAAATGTGTGGGCAGAACTGAAAAGGTGTGTGCGAGCAAGGAGGCCTGCAAACCTGACTCAGTTACAGCAGCTCTGTCAGGAGGAATGGGCCAAAATTCATCCAACTTTTTGTGGGACGCTTGTGGAAGGCTACCCGAAACGTTTCACCCAAGTTAAACAATTTAAAGGCAATGCTTCCAAATACTAATTGAGTGTATGTAAACTTCTGACCCACTGGGAATGTGATGAAAGAAATAAAAGCTGAAATAAATAATTATTTCTACTATTATTCTGACATTTCACATTCTTAAAAAAAAGTGGTGATCCTAATTGACGTAAAACAGGGATTATTTACTCGTATTAAATGTCAGGATTTGTGAAAAACTGAGTTAAAATGTATTTGGCTAAGGTGTATGTAAACTTCCGACTTCAACTGTATGTAGGAATACGGAGTTCACTGATAAATCGCATGGTAAAATGGTTATTTGCTATATAATTATTTGATAATAGTTTTTCTGTGAGATACATTAAAACTAGAATATATCATAGGTACTACCAATTGTCAAATTTCAACCAGATAATATCCATTGTTTTCACAATCTCTTTTGGTAAAAACATTTGAAATAGCTAAAGCAGTGTTTCCAAACTCCAGTCCCCGAGTATCCCAATCATGCTTTCTCATTGTTGGTGAAATCCAACCTCAGTGTAAAATCTCTTTTATATTTGTTTGTGTACCCCCCAGTTCGTCAGAGCGGACAGGTGTGTGGCTGGTGGCACCACTGATTGCCAAGCTGCCCACCTCAGTCCAGGGCCACGTCCTGAAGGCGGCCGGGGAGGAGCTGGAGAAGGGCCAGCATCTGGGATCCTCCTCACGCAAGGAGAGGGACCGGCAGAAACAGAAAAGGTCAGACAACTCACACCCGAGGAACCCCTTTTTTGTCCTGGTCCCGACAGATATACAGTTATAGATCAATAAATACACAGCACAGGACAGACTCCTTCTTTTAGAACAGTTTGTTTTAGTGGGTGTCAAAAACAGGGGCTTTATGAGGTGCTATTTTGGGTTATGTAAAATAATGCTTATTTTATCAACACGGTTGTACTCTCATCCAGAAACCATAGTACTCCGCTCTATTATGATATTATTTTGCCCCAGCTTTCACATTTGTCTGTCTCCAGCATGTCTCTGCTGAGCCAGCAGCCTTTCCTATCTCTGGTGCTGACCTGTCTAAAAGGCCAGGACGAACAGCGAGAGGGCCTCCTCACCTCCCTCTACAGCCAGGTGCAGCAGGTAAGACCCAACACAGCATCTCCCCCATCTTCTTATCCCACCACACCCCCTCTATTAGGACAAAATCCCAACTTGAGATTGTATGGTTTCATTGACATCATTGCACGTTTTACACAAAAGTCAGTGTGTGCATCGCAAGTGAGGATTCTGCCCTTGTGCTCACTGTTGGCCATATCTGCCATCTCATGCTGACTGATGCTATGGCTGCATTTCCATCTTCCAGATTGTAACGAACTGGCGGGAGGACCAGTACCAGGATGACTGCAAGGCCAAGCAGATGATGCACGAGGCACTGAAGCTGCGGCTCAATCTGGTGAGGTTTCTTAGTCTCCACTACCATCATAGTCATGTGATTTCGCTGTTATGCCTGAACGTGCTAAATTGTCCAATATCAGATAAGGCCAGACGGACAGAAAGTACCTCTGAAAACAAATCAAACCCAGTTAGTTACTGCTACAGAATACTTATGTTTTGTCCATTAAAGTACAAAGAGATGTAGAGGTTGAAAATGTATTAAGAAAAATACATGCAAATTCTCTGGCGCCTTGACATAAGTTTCATGGACATTTCTGAATTGCATGCTAATGCCCCGTTTACATCGTGACGTATTTAAATGTTGTTTTAATATTTTTTTTATTTCACTAGGCAAGTCAGTTGAGAACATATTCTTATTTACAGTGACGGCCTAGGAACAGTGGGTTAACTGCCTTGTTCAGGGGCAGAATGACAGATTTTGACCTTGTCAGCTCTGGGATTTGATCTAGTAACCTTTCGGTTACTGGCCCAACACTCTAACCACTAGGCTACCTGCCGCTCCTATTTGTATTTCATTACGCCGTACGTCAACTTTATGCAATCTCGTTCCTCTACTGGAAGGAGAGCATTTCACAATGCAAAACAAGATGGAGGAGAGTCTCTCGTCAGAGATGGCATTTATTTTGAGAGATTGCGAAATATTACCTTTTCATTCAAGACAGGATAAATATAATGTTTCAGGTGATAATAAAACATGTTTTGTTTAGTTACTTTTTCCTCAACTTGTTTCTATAACGTTCTAGCAAGTTAAGCTAGCTTGCACTGTAAAGCAGCTAGATAGCTAAAAGCGAGGCTAGGTGGAAGATACCACTGTAGCTAGCGACCTCCACCTAATAATTATCATGAAAAACACGCCCAATTACCATCACAATAAACTTAAATGGGAGACAAGTCATATAATTTGCTTAAAAGCTTATAGGAATGGGTAATTGTTTATAAGCTGTTAGCTATCCCATGAAGCTATTACAGAAAACCACATTTTCATCTTCCACAGTTTGGTAACTTCCTGTCCTTCAATGGGCTCTGGCTGGACTGAAGACGGTGCAAAGTTTGGAAAATGTAAAAGAATGCAGCGTCCTTCTCGCAAACCTTCAACCGCAAGAGGGCGTTACGATTCCACTCCGTTGTGGATGTCCCCATTGAAATGCATGACATCCGGCGCAATGTAACGGAGTGCTTATGGGTAATGTGAACGAGGCTTAAAATGAAATTGGATGTCTTGTCTTTGCTCTCCAGGTAGGTGGGATGTTTGACACGGTACAACGCAGCACACAGCAGACCACCGAATGGGCCGTGCTACTCCTCGACATCATCAGCAGCGGTACAGTGGACATGAAGTCCAACAAGTAAGTCCCAAAACACACCTGCTCACACATTTTTAACTTCATCACTTTACTTGTGTTCATTTGTTAAGATTGTAATGTCAACATGTAAAGTACCTGACTAACGTGTGTGATTTCTCTTCTCCCTCACTCTGCCTGTCGGTCTCTCTCGCTCTCTTCCTTTTTCTCTCTCAGTGAGCTCTTCACTACGGTACTGGACATGCTGAGTGTGCTGATTAATGGCACGCTGGCTGCTGACATGTCCAGCATCTCTCAGGGCAGCATGGAAGAGAACAAGAGGGCTTACATGAACCTGGTAAAGAAGCTTCGGGTAAGATCACACTGCATTTACACTGAGTGTAGAAAACATTAGGAACACCTGATCTTTCCATGACAGGCTGACCTGGTGAATCCATGTGAAAGCTATGATCCCTTATTGATGTCACTTGTTAAATCCACTTCAATCAGTGTAAATTAAGGGGAGGAGACAGGTTAAAGAATGATTTTTAAGCCTTGAGACAACAGTTGAGACATTGGATTGTGTATCTGCGCCATTGAGGGTGAATGGACTAGAGGTCGACCGACTATGATTTTTCAACGCCGATACCGATTATTGGAGGACCGAAAAAAGCCGATACCTATTAATCGGCCGATAATAAAATTAAAATATTAAAATAAAAATTTGTAATAATGACAATTACAACAATACTGAATGAACACTTATTTTAATATAATATAATACATCAATAAAATCAATGTAGCCTCAAAAAAATTATGAAACATGTTCAATTTGGTTTAAATAATGCAAAAACAAAGTGTTGGAGAAGAAAGTAGAAGTGCAATATGTGCCATGTAAGACAGCTAACGTTTAAGTTCCTTGCTCAGAACATGAGAACATATGAAAGCTGGTGGTTCCTTTTAACATGAGTCTTCAATATTCCCAGCTAAGAAGTTTTAGGTTGTAGTTATTATAGGACTATTTCTCTATTTACCATTTGTATTTCATATACCTTTGACTATTGGATGTTCTTATAGGCACTTTAGTATTGCCAGTGTAACAGTATAGCTTCTGTCCCACTCCTTGCTCCTACCTGGGCTCGAACCAGGAACACATCGACAACAGCCACCCTCGAAGCAGTGTTACCCTTTCAGAGCAAGTGGAACAACTACTCCCAAGTCTCAGGGCGAGTGACGTTTGAAACGCTATTAGCGTGCACCCTGCTAACTAGCTAGCCATTTCACATCGGTTACACCAGCCTAATCTCAGGAGTTAATAGGCTTGAAGTCATAAACAGCACAATGCTTGAAGCACAGAGAAGAGCTGCTGGCAAAACGCACGAAAGTGCTGTTTGAATGAATGCTTACGAGCCTGCTGGTGCCTACCATCACTCAGTCAGACTGCTCTATCAAATCATAACTTAATTATAACATAATAACACACAGAAATACGAGCCTTAGGTCATTAATATGGTCGAATCCGGAAACTATCATCTCGAAAACAAAACGTTATTTTTTCTTTCAGTGAAATACGGAACCGTTCTGTATTTTATCTAACGGTTGGCATCCCTAAGTCTAAATATTCCTGTTACATTGCACAACCTTCAATGTTGTGTCATAATTACGTAAAATTCTGGCAAATTAGTTCGCAACGAGCCAGGCGGCCCAAACTGTTGCATATACCCTGACTCTGCGTGCAATGAATGCAAGAGAAGTGACACAATTTCACCTGGTTAATATTGCCTGCTAACCTGGATTTCTTTTAGCTAAATATGCAGGTTTAAGAATATATACTTCTGTGTATTGATTTTAAGAATGGCATTGATGTTTATGGTTTAGGTACACGTTGGAGCAACGACAGTCCTTTTTCTCGAATGCGCTCCGCATCGATTATATGCAACGCAGGACATAGATAGACTAGTAATATCATCAACCATGTGTAGTTAACTAGTGATTTATGATTGATTGTTTTTTATAAGATAAGTTTAATGCTAGCTAGCAACTTACCGTGGCTTCTTACTGCATTCACGTAACAGGCAGGCTCCTCGTGAGGCAGGTGGTTAGAGCGTTGGACTAGTTAACTGTAAGGTTGCAGGATTTGTATCCCCCGAGCTGACAAGGTAAAAATCTGTCGTTCTGCCCCTGAACAAGGCAGTTAACCCACTGTACCTAGGCCGTCATTGAAAATAAGAATGTGTTCTTAACTGACTTGCCTAGTGAAATAAAGGTGTAAAAAAAAAAATGCCAAATCAGCATCCAAAAATACCGATTTCCGATTGTTATGAAAACTTGAAATCAGCCCAAATTAATCGGCCATTCAGATTAATCGGTCGACCTCTAGAATGGACAGGACAAAATATTTAAGTGCCTTTTGAACAGGGTATGGTAATAGGTGCCAGGTGCACTGTGTGTCAAAAACTGCAGAGTTGCTGGGTTTTTCACGCTCAACAGTTTCCGGTCTGTATCAGAATGGTCCACCACCCAAAGCACATCCAGCCAACTTGACACAACTGTGGAAAGCATTGGAGTCAACATGGGCTTTCGACGCCTTGTGGAGTCCAAGCCCCGAAGAATTGAGGCTGTTCTGAGGGAAAAAGGGGGTTCAACTCAATATTAGGAAGGTGTTCTTAATGTTTTGTACTCTCTGTTTATATGTAGAATATATAACAATTTATGTCCGGAAAGGTGTTATGCTCGGTGTTCACCACAAGAGGTCCCCACTCACCTAGAATTCAGTCGAGCAACTCTCAAACAGACACAAGGAAGCTTCTCAATTCAATACTATTTGTATCTTTATTTCAAGGTGTTTGGCTCGTAACTCTACTGTTGTGGTGTGTATTTGCAGAAAGAGCTGGGTGACCGGCAGTCAGAGAGTCTGGAGAAGGTGCGGCAGCTGCTCCCTCTGCCCAAGCAGACTCGTGATGTCATCACGTGTGAGCCTCAGGGCTCGCTCATCGACACCAAGGGCAACAAGATTGCCGGCTTTGAGAAGGAGGTGAGTACTATGAGCTTTTACCCTTGGAAGACATTGCCAACTCAGTTGTTGAAGGTATTACTGTTTCTCTGTCACTAAGATATTTAATATTTTTTGCCCACATGGTTCTTCATAAACGTGTCTTTCAGCTGTTCACTAGGAATGTCTTCCCTAAATAGCAGACCTGTGTTCAAATACTGTGTTTTATTATACTTGATTGAGCTTGCCTGGCGAAATGGAACCAATGGAATTGTCCCAAATCTGTAAACCACGCCCATATGGTACTCCAGGCTCCTTCAAATGCTCAATGTTTATTAGAGAAAACAAATAGTATTTGAACTCAGCTCTACAAAATACTTATGCATTTACACATCTTAATTTTCGGGATGAATTTGGGGCAACACCAGTCTCCAATAATGTCAATTTAAAAATCACCTCTCCTTTTCCATCAGGGCCTCCAAGTGTCCAACAAGCAGAAGATCTCGCCGTGGGACGTGTTCGAGGGCCTCAAGCACTCTGCCCCTCTCTCTTGGGGCTGGTTCGGGACGGTACGCGTGGACCGTAAGGTGACCAAGTTCGAGGAGCAGCAGCGCTTCCTCCTCTACCACACCCACCTGAAGCCCAAGCCGCGCAGCTACTACCTGGAACCCCTCCCCCTACCACCTGAGGAGGAGGAGCCGCCCACACCCGTGCCCCAGGAGCTCGAGAAGAAGATGGTGGAGGCATTGAAGCCGGAGAAGAGCGTCCCTCTGGTGTCGTCTGACGTGACCAAGAAGAAGCCCAAGAAGAAGAAGACACCATCCACCAGCAAAACTGAGGTGAGGGGGAGACACTGGGACAGGTCCTGTCCAGCAAAACTGAGGTGAGAGACACTGGGACAGGTCCTGTCCAGCAAAACTGAGGTGAGGGAGGACACTGCGACAGGTCTTGTCCAGGAACAACTACTAGCTAGGCCCTGTTAGGGCTGTGGCGGTCATGAAATTTCCACAGCGGGTGATTGTGAAGCAAATAACTGTCAGTCTCACAGTAATTGACCATTAATTAACAAACACATTTAGCATCTCCTAGCTTCCACACTGATGCAGACCTTTGGAACATCTTCGTATTTAAAAAGTTTAATAAATCTATATAATATTTTAGACGGATCTAAAGAAGCATGATTTGAAGAAAATGTACTCTATTTCAGAAGAACAGAATAGCATACTCTTGAGTTGTCCTTATGTTAGGTCGTGATCTGGCTATGCCAAATGACTGTGGGCTACACAAGTTAATTTAGCAGGCAAGATTTGCTTAGAATTCTGTGGCATTATTTTCTATTATTTTACAGTATGAAAAATACAATTGAACAAAGCTGAATAAAATAGAAAGGATATTTTGTCCAAATGATGTGAGTACGCACATGCTGCTGTTCTGTGTTGAGCGGTTAAACAAAGAAATTCTTAATTTAGAGTTATTAATGTAACTTTAGTTATTCTACAAACGTTGGGCTATATGTTTAGATTTTTAATACATTGTAATGCTGTGTGATGCGAATCCAATGATGATTTGAAAAAAGTAGCTTGAAAGGCATGAACTCTGCTTTGTTTTTTGCCCAGCCTGTACACTTCATCAGTATCTCATTCACAATTTGACAAGCACTTGATAATGCCTAGAATTTCACGGTGACATCCCCTGTGTGTGGCAGTAATACACCCTAAAAGAATCCATGCCTTTTGTTGCCGGAGTGCTGCGTTGTGCCCTTCTCCCTGAGTGCTGCTTGCTCCAAAGCACCTCTCATTCACGTGGCTCTCCATCACTTGATTGGATCTTTCTCACAGGCTACAAGAGAAGACAGACACATCAGGGATGCAACTGTGCGCGTTCTTATCCAATTCCAAGGTGCATATTGAAGATATTGGAAGAACTGTCCACATTTAGTTTTTGTCAGCCAACCAGACGAGTAGGCCTAACAAACAGCAAAAGCCTAGTGTAAGTGCTGCAATGTGCACACGCTAGTAAGCGCGAATGTTCCTTTATTTATTTGATTTTATTTAACTAGGCAAATCAGTTCTAAGAACAAATTCTTATTTACAATGATGGCCTAAGAACAGTGGGTTAACTGCCTTGTTCAGGGGCAGAATGAAATTTTTACCTTGTCAGGTCGGGGATTCGATTCAGCAACCTTTCGGTTACTGGACCACCTCTCTAGCCACTAGGCTACCTGCCGCTCCTTTAACGGGAAAGCATCATTATCAAAAGTGGCAAATATGATTATCCATGTAATGATTTTATTATAAAGGTGCATTTTTATTTATTTTTAAATTGGGGAAGATAAAATTAACTTAGGAGCTGCTTTTGTATGCCAGTTTGGCTCTACACCCCTTGTAAAGTGGATTAATGTGCTTAATTTTATGAAGTTATTTGGCCACTTTAGTTTTGATATAAACCTTATCAAAACATATAGGCCTATGGGCTTGGCTATATGATGTGTAGGACTATGATTCTTACCCTGTGCATCCTTCACAAGTGATAATATATAATTTGCAAGGCTGATATTGTCACCCATCAGACTTCTTGACTTAATATTGTCTTGTACTAAACAATATACAGTGTCTTCGGAAAGTATTCAGACCCCTTTTTCCACATTTTGTTACGTTGCAGCCTTATTCTATAATGGATTAAATAAGTAAAAATCCTCAGCAATCTACACACAATACCCAATAATGACAAAGCAAGAATGGATTTTTAGACATTTTTGCAAATTTATAAAAAATAAATAAATAATACCTTATTTACATAAGTATTCAGCCCCTTTGCTATGAGACTCCAAATTGAGCTCAGGTGCATCCTGTTTCCATTGATCTTCCTTGAGCTATTTCTCCAACTTGATTTGAGTCCACCTGTTGGAAACTCAATTGATTCGACATGATTCAGAATGGCACACACCTGTCTATATAAAGTTCCACAATTGACAGTGCATGTCAGTGAGGTCGAAGGAATTGTCCGTAGAGCTCCGAGACAGGAGTGTATTGACGCACAAAGCTGGGGAAGGGTACCAAAAAATTTCTTCAGCATTGAAGATCCCCAAGAACACAGTGACCTCCATCATTCTTAAATGGAAGAAGTTTGAAACCACCAAGACTCTTCCTAGAGCTGGCCGCCCGGCCAAACTGAGCAAACGGGGGAGAAGGACATTGGTCAAGGTGGTGACCGAGAAACCGATGGTCACTTTGACAGAGCTCCAGAGTTCCTCTGTGGAGATGGGAGAACCTTCCAGAAGGAAAGCCATCTCTGCAGCACTCCACCAATCAAGCCTTTATGGTAGAGTGGCCAGACAGAAGCCACTACTTAGTAAAAGGCACATGACAGCCCACTTGGAGTTTGCCAAAATGAACGTTTTAGCCTGAATGCCAAGCATCAAGTCTGGAGGACACCCGGCACCCTCCATTCGGTCAACCGTGGTGGCAGCATCATGCTGTGGGGATGTTTTTCAGACCTAGTTAGGATCAAGGCAAGATGAACGGAGCAAAGTACAGAGATCCTTTTTGAAAACCTGCTCTAGAGGGCACTCAGGACCTCAGACTCTGGCCAAGGTTCACTTTCCAACAGGACAATGACCCTAAGCACACAGCCAAGACAACCCAGGAGTGGCTACAGGACAAGTCACTGAATGTCCAGAGCTTGAACTTGAACCCGATCTGCAGAGAAGAATGGGAGAAACTCAGGGGTGCCAAGCTTGTAGCGTCATACCCAAGAAGAATTGATAACTAATTGCTGACAAAGGTGTTTCAACAAAATACAGAGTAAAGAGTCTGAGTACTTACGTAAATGTGATATTGTAGTTTTTTATTTAATACATTTGTAAACATTTCTATACCTGTTTTTGCTTTGTCATTATAGGGTATTGTGTGTAGATTGAGGGAAAATCCATGTGATACATTTTATAATAAGGCTGTAACAAAATGTGGAAAAGTCAATGGGCCTGAAAACTTTCTGAAGGCACTGTATGTGTGAAATGTGTTTTGATTTAAAGTGGTTCCTCCTTTCATATTTGCGTCGTACTGCAGCGCACATTGCGGGCTGCTACACCATTCTGTTGCACGTTATTTAATTGTCAGACCTTTTTTCTGTTATAGTAAGTTAGTGCTAGTTTGACCACCAGGAGGCATCTTTGAGAAGCATTTGATCGTCTTCCATATTGGTGTTACCAGAGAATTTAAAACCTTTTTTGTAATAACATAGTATACGGGATTGATTTCAAGAAATGTGGCTAAATTAATTTGATTAATATTCTGGTTCTGTTAGGATGGAATGGAAAATATCCCGCTGTACAACGTGGCGGTCGGTAGTAGGCTAGTGGCGGTCGGTAGTAGGATTGGCGGATTCTAAATAGTTTGCCTTCATTAGACAACTTTGTTCCAATATTTCTGTAAATCAGTGATATTTATTCCCATAGTAAATTATTATGGATCCATAACTAAATAAACATAAGCATTTTTACAGAGTATTTTTTTATAATTATTTTATTAACGAAAGCATAAAGATGCTTGATGAAGAAATACATAGAGTATATCCTTTTACATTTGGATAAAGCATTTAAAGCATTTTGAAGATATAAGCCGTCTGCATTTGTTCATTAGGTTACTGTGCAGTCTGACAAGTAAACATTGCCTCCAGCACATACTGTAGTGGGAAAGTGAATAATTCCTTACATAAGGGAGAGCAGGTCATGTCCAGACTTTCTCGGTGACCTCAAGTCCTCCTATGTTTTTAATTCTTTTTCGGGTTGCATCAGTCATGGACAGAAACTTCTGAGACACAGTATTAATGATGAACACCCGGAAATTCACTGGTAAGCCACATTTGCCTCGGGATCCATCTCAGTTTGTATTCTGTGCCCACTCGTGGTATCTCTCTTTGGTTACACATCCTTGGAATAGCAGAACAGCATAACGGTCCGGGCGGCCCTTGCTGTGCCTCTCCACCAATGCCACCTGACTCTTCACTAATGAGGAGTGACTCTCCGCCAATACCGCCTGGCTCTGGACCAATGCATCAGCTCTCACCCGTATGGTCTGCCTTCAATGACTCGATCTCGGTCTTCAAAGTTTGAATCACATCCATGAGCACCTTCATCAGATGAGCAGAATGGTACAGCCCTGAGCCCCCAGAGTGGCCTATAATCGAAATGGTAGATCAATTAAGAATTAAAAGTGACTCCAACGCACACGGGCTCTGTACACATTTTAAGAATCTAGCGAAACGAACTGCTTTCTTGGCAACCATGCGTTTTCGGTGATCCCGTTGTCCAGCCCTTTGTTCACTGATCTCCACAGATGGTTGTCGGCATAGTTGTAAGCTTAGTTGTAAGCCCCCGTGATATGCAACTTTTCAGGGAAGTTAGGAACAAATATACACAGGCAGTTAGGAAAGCTAAGGCTAGCTTTTTCAAACAGAAATTTGCACCCTGTAGTACTAACTCAAAAAAGTTCTGGGACACTAAAGTCCATGGAAAATAAGAGCACCTCCTCCCAGCTGCCCACTGCTCTGAGACTAGGAAACACTGTCACCACCGATAAATCCAATATAAGTATTTCTCTATGGCTGGCCATGCGTTCCAACTGGCTACCCCTACCCCGGTCAACTGCCCGGCACCCTCCACAGCAACCCGGCAAAGCCCCCACCATTTCTCCTTCACCCAAAACCAGATAGCCGATGTTCTGAAAGAGCTGCAAAATCTGGACCCCTACAAATCAGCCGGGCTAGACAATCTGGACCCTTTCTTTCTAAAATGATCTGCTGAAATTGTGAACTAGCCTGTTCAACCTCTCTTTCGAAACGTCTGAGATTCCCAAAGATTGGCAAGCTGCCGCGGTCATCCCCCTCTTCAAAGGGGGTGACACTCTAGACACAAACTGCTACAGATCTACATCTATCCTACCCTGTCTTTCGAAGGTCTTCGAAAGCCAAGTTAACAAACAGATTACCAACCATTTAGAATCCCACCGTACCTTCTCAGCTATGCAATCTGGTTTCAGAGCTGGTCATGGGTCCACCACGCTCAAGGTCCTAAACGTCATCATAACCGCCATCGATAAGAGACATTACTGAGCAGCCGTATTCATCAACCTGGCCAAGGTTTTCGACTCTGTCAATCACCACATTCTTATTGGCCGACTCGACAGCCTTGGTTTCTCAAATTATTGCCTTGCCTGGTTTACCAGCTACATCTCTGATAGAGTTCAGTGTGTCAAATCGGAGGGCCTGTTGTCCGGACCTCTGGCAGTCTCGGAGGACCTGAGCCTGAGCCCTAGGACCATGCCCCAGGACTACCTGACATGATGACTCCTTGCTGTCCCCAGTCCACCTGGCCATGCTGCTGTTCCAGTTTCAACTGACCTGAGCCCTAGGACCATGCCCCAGGACTACCTGACATGATGACTCCTTGCTGTCCCCAGTCTACCTGGCCATGCTGCTGCTCCAGTTTCAACTTCCACCTGACTGTGCTGCTGCTCTAGTTTCAACTGTTCTGCCTTATTATTATTCGACCATGCTGGTCATTTATGAACATTGAACATCTTGACCATGTTCTGTTATAATCTCCACCCGGCACAGCCAGAAGAGGACTGGCCACCCCACATAGCCTGGTTCCTCTCTAGGTTTCTTCCTAGGTATTGGCCTTTCTAGGGAGTTTTTCCTAGCCACCGTGCTTCTCCACCTGCATTGCTTGCTGTTTGGGGTTTTAGGCTGGGTTTCTGTACAGCACTTTGAGATATCAGCTGATGTACGAAGGGCTATATAAATACATTT
Source organism: Oncorhynchus kisutch (assembly GCF_002021735.2). Lineage (NCBI taxonomy): Eukaryota > Metazoa > Chordata > Actinopteri > Salmoniformes > Salmonidae > Oncorhynchus > Oncorhynchus kisutch. The sequence goes on along the minus strand of NC_034188.2, from coordinate 43,793,723 downwards.
GATTTGATTTGATATGGGGGTGCCACATGGTTCAATCCTCAGGTTGACTCTCTTCTCTGTATACATCAATGATGTTGCTCTTTCTGCTGGTTCTCTGATTCACCTCTATGCAGACGACACCATTTTGTATACTTCTGGCCACTCTTAGAACACTGTGTAAACTAACCTCCAGATGAGCTTCAGTGCCATACAACTCTCCTTCCGTGGCCTCCAACTGCTCTTAAACGCAAGTAAAACTAAATGCATGCTATTCAACCGATCGCTGCCTGCACCTGCTCGCCCGTCCAGCATCACTACTCTGGACGGCTCTGACTTAGAATACGTGGACAACTGCAAATACCTAGGTGTCTGGTTAGACTGTAAACTCTCCTTCCAGACTCACATTAAGCATCTCCAATCCAAAATTAAATCTAGAATCAGCTTCCTATATTGCAACAAAGCATCCTTCACTCATGCTGCCAAACATACCCTCGTAAAACTGACCATCCTGCCGATGCTCGACTTCAGTGATGACATCTATAAAATAGCCTCCAACACTCTACTCAACAAACTGGATGCAGTCTATCACAGTGCCATCCGTTTTGTCACCAAAGTCCCATACACTACCCACCATTGCGACCTGTACGCTCTCGTTGGTTGGCCCTCGCTTCATACTCGTCGCCAAACCCACTGGCTAATCTAGCACAGGTTATCTACAAGTCTCTGCTAGGTAAAGCCCCGCCTTATCTCAGCTCACTGGTCACCATAGCAGCACGAGCTCCAGCAGGTATAGCTCACTGGTTACCCCCAAAGCCAATTCCTCCTTTGGTAGTCTTTCCTTCCAGTTCTCTGCTGCCAATGACTGGAACGAACTGCAAAAATCTCTGAAGCTGGAAACACTTATCTCCCTCACTAGCTTTAAGCACCAGATGTCAGAGCAGCTCACAGATTACTGCACCTGTACATAGCCCATCTATAATTTAGCCTAAACAACTACCTCTCTGTATTTATTTATTTAGCTCCTTTGCACCTCATTATTTATATTTCTACTTTGCACATTCTTCCACAGAAAATCTACAGTTCCAGGGTTTTACTTGCTATATTGTATCTACCTCGCCACCATGGCCTTTTTTTGCCTTTACCTCCCTTCTCACCTCATTTGCTCACATTGTATATATACTTATTTCTCTACTATATTATTGACTGTATGTTTTGTTTATTCGATGCTAATGCAGAACGCCACAGGATGTTTTTGTGCTGGTCAAGGGCAGACAGGTCTGGAGAGAACCAAGGACTATATCTATTCCTAGTTCTACATTTTTTGAATGGGGCATGCTTATTTAAGATGGTGAGGAAGGCACTTTTTAAAGAATAGCCAGGCATCATCTACTGACGGGATGAGGTCAATGTCATTCCAGGATACCCCGGCCAGGTCGATTAGAAAGGCCTGCCGCAGAAGTGTTTTAGGGAGCATTTGACAGTGATAAGGGGTGGTCGTTTGGTCGCAGACCCATTACAGATGCAGGCAATGAGGCCGTGATCGCTGAGATCTTGATTGAAAACAGCAGAGGTGTATTTGGAGGTTGAGTTAGTTAGGATGACATCTATGAGGGTGCCCGTGTTTACGGATTTGGAGTTGTACCTGGTAGGTTCATTGATAATTTGTGTGAGATTGAGGGCATCAAGCTTAGATTGTAGGATGGCCGGGGTGTAAAGCATGTCCCAGTTTAGGTCACCTAGTAGCACGAGCTCAGAAGATAGATGGGGGGCAATCAATTCACATATGGTATCGAGTGCACAGCTGGGGGCAGAGGGAGGTCTATAGCAAGCGATGAGAGACTTGTTTCTGGAAACGTGAGTTTTTAGAAGTAGAAGCTCGAATTGTTTGGGTACAGACTTGGATCGTAATACAGAACTCTGCAGGCTATCTTTGCAGTAGATTGCAACACCGCTCCCTTTGGCAGTTCTACCTTGGCGGAAAATGTTATAGTTAGCGATGGAGATTTCAGGGTTTTTGGTGGTTTTCCTAAGACAGGATTCAGACACGGCTAAGACATCCAGGTTGGCAGAGTGTGCTAAAGCAGTGAGTAAAGCAAACTTAGGGAGTAGGCTTCTAATGTTAACATGCATGTTTAAAAATCCTGCAATGTGATTTTCTGGGGGAAAAAATCTCATTTTGTCTGTCACAGTTGAAGTGTACCTATGATGAAAATTACAGGCCTCATCTTTTTAAGTGGGAGAACTTATATATATATATATATATATATATATATATGAGTCTCTAGAGACGTTTAAACTAGATGATGTCATCGCATATATAGGAGGTGGAACAACATGGTTGGTTAAGGCATATTGAGCAGGGCTAGAGGCTCTACAGTGAAATAAGACAGTGATCACTAACCAGGACAGTAATGGACGAGACATATTGATATTAGAGAGAGGCATGTGTAGCCAAGTGAACATATGGGTCCAGTGAGTGGTTGGGCTGACTGGGGACACGGCGATTCAGACACTTAGCTTGTTAGCATCGGCCTGCTAACAGTTAGTAGGCCGGGGCTAAATCAAATCAAATGTATTTGTCACATACACATGGTTAGCAGATGTTAATGCGAGTGTAGCGAAATGCTTGTGCTTCTAGTTCCGACAATGCAGTAATAACCAACGAGTAATCTAACCTAACAATTCCAAAACTACTACCTTATACACACAAGTGTAAAGGGATAAAGAATATGTACAGAACGGCATAGGCAAGATGCAGTAGATGGTATCGAGTACAGTATATACATATGAGATGAGTAATGTAGGGTATGTAAACAAAGTGGCATAGTTTAAAGTGTATTACATAAAGATGCAGTAGATGATAGAGTACAGTATATACATATACATATGAAATTAATAATGTAGGGTATGTAAACATTATATTAAGTAGCATTGTTTAAAGTGGCTAGGGATATATTTTACATCAATTTCCATCAATTCCCATTATTAAAGTGGCTGGAGTTGAGTCAGTGTGTTGGCAGCAGCCACTCAATGTTAGTGGTGGCTGTTTAACAGTCTGATGGCCTTGAGATAGAAGCTGATTTTCAGTCTCACGGTCCCAGCTTTGATGCACCTGTACTGGCCTCACCTTCTGGATGATAGCAGGGTGAACAGGCAGTGACTCGGGTGGTTGTTGTCCTTGATGATCTTTATGGCCTTCCTGTGACATCGGGTGGTGTAGGTGTCCTGGAGGGCAGGTAGTTTGCCCCCGGTGATGCATTGTGCAGACCTCACTACCCTCTGGAGAGCCTTACGGTTGTGGGCGGAGCAGTTGCCGTACCAGGCGGTGATACAGCCCGACAGGATGCTCTCGATTGTGCATCTGTAAAAGTTTGTGAGTGTTTTTGGTGACAAGCCGAATTTCTTCAGCCTCCTGAGGTTGAAACAAGCTAGCAGTTAGCAGATCGGGGCAGGCAAGCTAGCAGTTAGCAGATCGGGGCAGGCAAGCTAGCAGTTAGCAGGGGCTAGCAGTTAGCAGACCGGTGCAGGCAAGCTAGCAATTAGCAGACCGGTGCAGGCAAGCTAGCAATTAGCAGACCGGGGCAGGCAAGCTAGCAGTTAGCAGACCGGGTCAGGCAAGCTTGCAGTTAGCATACTGGGGCAGGCAACCTAGCAGTTAGGAGACCATGGGGCGGCAGTGTAGCCTAGTGGTTAGAGCGTTGGACTAGTAACCAAAAGGTTGCAAGATCGAATCCCCGAGCTGGCAATGTACAAATAAGTCGTTCTGCCTAGGCCGTCATTGAAAATAAAAATGTGTTCTTAACTGACTTGCCTAGTTAAATGAAGGTAAAATAAAACATTGATCATCTCAGCAAGGTTTTACCTGTGGTCGTGGAGCTTGGTGGAACTGCGACTAAAATGTAGTTTAAATAAAAATTGGCATTTTAAGTGTCTTTTTTCTCATTATTTTATTAATGAAAGCATCAAGATGTTGAAGAAATACTCCACTGCTGTTTTTTGTTAGAAGTGTAACACTTTGGAGTGCTTAAGCATCGAATACATTGCAAGTTGAGGGATTTTCACAACAGTAGCCGGACTATAAAAAATCTATTGTCCTGCTAATAGGAAACATTTGCATGATGGGCTGCACCTACTACAGTGCACTTGTGAAAAAGTGTTCAAAAACCTGTTTTCAAAATGCCTCCAGTTGTCCATCACTACTGTAAATAAAACAGAGCATCTTGTTTACATTCTTTATTGTAACCACAATCTCACAAATAATTTGTATCTACCTTTCCAATTACTTTTAGAGTTTGGGATTTACAAATGTGCGCTTTTCATTATTAGTTACATTGTTTTAGTTCGAACGTGCAGACTTTAAAAAAAAATGTTTTATGTAGGATGCTACATTTTTGACCAGTTGCAATTGTAAGTAGGCCTAATAAAAAAAATACTACTTCTGTTAGGCTGTTAAACATCATAGTCTACCACAGCCAGTTAAGTTATTTTATATAGGTTTAGGCTCTGAAGAAATTTTATTTATTTTTTTATTTTTTTATTTTACCTTTATTTAACCAGGTAGGCAAGTTGAGAACAAGTTCTCATTTACAATTGCGACCTGGACTGCAATAGACTGCAATTAAGCCTTGTTGTTTGTAAAGTCAAATTAAAATGAAGATTGTTGAAATGAATTGCTCGGCTTGTTTCTCTATCTGTTGGTGTGCAACACTTGCATAACAAGTTAGCTATATTTTTAGCACCAGCCACTATTCACCTCCTATCGATAGTGCTGAGGTTGTCGCCAGTTGTTTTTAAATTGAACCTTTATATAACTAGGCAAGTCAGGTGAGAAAAAAATCTTATTTGCAATCAGCCAAATACATTTAAACTCAGTTTTTCACCGTTCCTGACATTTAATCCTAGTAAAAATTCCCTGTCCAATTAGGATCACACTTTATTTTAAGAATGTGAAATGTCAGAATAATAGTGGAGAGTGATTTATTTCAGCTTTTATTTCTTTCAACACATTCCCAGTGGGTCAGAAGTTTACATACACTCAATTAGTATTTGGTAGCATTGCCTTTAAATTGTTTAACTTTGGTCTAATGTTTTGGGTAGCCTTCCACAAGCTTCCCACAATAAGTTGGGTGAATTTTGGCCAATTCCTCCTGACAGAGCTGGTGTAACTGAGTCATGGTTGTAGGCCTTCTTGCACATGCTTTTTCAGTACTGCCCACACATTTTCTATAGGATTGAGGTCAGGGCTTTGTGATGGCCACTCCAATACCTAGACATTGTTGTCCTTAAGCCATTTTGTCACAACTTTGGAAGTATGTTTGGGGTCATTGTCCATTTGGAAGACCCATTTGCGACCAATCATTAACTTCCTGACTGATGTTGCTTCAATATATCCACATCATTTTCCTGCCTCTTGATGCCATCTATTTTGTGAAGTGGACCAGTCCCTCCTGCAGCAAAGCACCCCCACAACATGATACTGCCACCCTCGTGCTTCACGGTTGGGATGGTGTTCTTCAGCTTGCAGGCCTCCCTCTTTTTCCTCCAAACATAATGATGGCCATAATGGCCAAACAGTTCTATTTTTGTTTCATCAGACCAGAGGACATTTCTCCAAAAAGTACGATCTTTGTTATATGTACAGTTGCAAACCGTAGTCTGGCTTTTTTATGGCGGTTTTGGAGCAGTGGCTTCTTCCTTGCTGAGCGGCCTTTCAGGTTATTTCGATATAGGACTCGTTTTACTGTGGATATAGATACTTTTGTACCCGTTTCCTCCAGCATCTGCTGTTCTGGGGTTGATTTCCTCTTTCGCACCAAAGTACATTGATCTCTAGGAGATAAATGCGTCTCCTTCCTGAGCGGTACGACGGCTGCGTGGTCCCATGGTGTTTATACTTGCGTACTATTGTTTGTACAGATGAACGTGGATGAACCAGACCTTTTCTGAGGTCTTTACTGATTTCTTTTGATTTTCCCATGATGTCAAGCAAAGAGGCACTGAGTTTGAAGGTCGGCCTTGAAATACATCCACAGGTACACCTCCAATTGACTCAAATTATGTCAATTAGCCTATCAGAAGCTTCTAAAGCCATGATTATAATTTTCTGGAATTTTCCAGGCTGTTTAAAGGCACAATCAACTTAGTGTATGTAAACTTCTGACCCACTGGAATTGTGATACAGTGAATTATAAGTGAAATAATCTGTAAACAAGTGTTGGAAAAATGTATTGTGTCATGCACAAAGTAGATGTCCTTACCGACTTGTCAAAACTAGAGTTTGTTAACAAGACATTTGTGGAGTAGTTGCAAAACAAGTTTTAATGACTCCAACCTAAGTGTATGTAAACTTCCAACTTCAACTCTCTCTGTGTGTGTGTGTACACTGCTCAAAAAAATAAAGGGAACACTAAAATAACACATCCTAGATCTGAATGAATGAAATATTCTTATTAAATACTTTTTTCTTTACATGTGCTGACAACAAAATCACACAAACTATCAATGGAAATCAAATTTATCAACCCACGGAGGTCTGGATTTGGAGTCACACTCAAAATTAAAGTGGAAAACCACATTACAGGCTGATCCAACTTTGATGTAATGTCCTTAAAACAAGTCAAAAGGAGGCTCAGTAGTGTGTGTGGCCTCCACGTGCCTGTATGACCTCCCTACAACGCCTGGGCATGCTCCTGATGAGGTAGCGGATGGTCTCCTGAGGGATCTCCTCCCAGACCTGGACTAAAGCATCTGCCAACTCCTGGACAGTCTGTGGTGCAACGTGGCGTTGGTGGATGGAGCGAGACATGATGTCCCAGATGTGCTCAATTGGTTTCAGGTCTGGGGAACGGGCAGGCCAGTCCATAGCATCAATATGCCTTCCTCTTGCAAGAACTGCGGACACACTCCAGCCACATGAGGTCTAGCATTGTCTTGCATTAGGAGGAACCCAGGGCCAACTGCACCAGCATATGGTCTCACAAGGGGTCTGAGGATCTCACCTAATCGCAGTCAGGCTACCTCTGGCGAACACATGGAGGGCTGTGCGGCACCCCAAAGAAATGCCACCCCACACCATGACTGACCCACCGCCAAACCAGTCATGCTGGAGGATGTTGCAGGCAGCAGAACGTTCTCCACGGCGTCTCCAGACTGTCACGTCTCTCACATGTGCTCAGTGTGAACCTGCTTTCATCTGTGAACAGCACAGGGCGCCAGTGGTGAATTTGCCAATCTTGGTGTTCTCTGGCAAATGCCAAACGTCCTGCACAGTGTTGGGCTGTAAGCACAACCCCCAACTGTGGATGTCGGGCCCTCATACCACCCTCATGGAGTCTGTTTCTGACCGTTTGAGCAGACACATGCACATTTGTGGCCTGCTGGAGGTCATTTTGCAGGGCTCTGTCAGTGCTCCTCCTGCTCCTCCTTGCACAAAGGCGGAGGTAGCGGTCCTGCTGCTGGGTTGTTGCCCTCCTACGGCCTCCTCCACATCTCCTGATTTACTGGCCTGTCTCCTGGTAGCGCCTCCATGCTCTGGACACTACCCTGACAGACACAGCAAACCTTCTTGCCACAGCTCGCATTGATGTGCCATCCTGGATGAGCTGCACTACCTGAGCCACTTGTGTGGGTTGTAGACTCCGTCTCATGCTACCACTAGAGTGAAAGCACCGTCAGCATTCAAAAGTGACCAAAACATCAGCCAGGAAGCATAGGAACTGAGAAGTGGTCTGTGGTCCCCACCTGCAGAACCACTCCTTTATTGGGGGTGTCTTGCTAATTGCCTATAATTTCCACCTGTTGTCTATTCTATTTGCACAACAGCATGTGAAATTTATTGTCAATCAGTGTTGCTTCCTAAGTGGGCAGTTTGATTTCACAGAAGTGTGATTGACTTGGAGTTACATTGTGTTGTTTAAGTGTACCCTTTATTTTTTTGAGCAGTGTATACTCAGTAGATGTGGAAAGGTTGACACAAATGATTAGTTGCAAGTTGGAGGGGGTTTCACACCTAGCTTGGCTATTAGACAATTCTTTAGTAAAGGTTGAATAGTCTATTGTTCAGCTAATAGTTCATCCTAGAAATGTTATTAGCAGAATTCACATCCTGCTACCCTTGTGAAAAACGAAAACTTTTTCCCCTTTTCCACTTGTTAAAGATTCCAATTGATAGTGTTTTTAGCCACAATCGGCACCAACCCAAATTAATACATTTGGGCAACGTCGATAGCGTGCTCGACTTCGGGCTAGAATGTTGAGGGTATGAAACCTGCTCCCTGCTTGTTTCATTACATTATTACGCCGGTCTCAGTGCAAATAGCCCAAATAACTTGCTAAATAGCCATTTTTGTACATTTAACTTTATGATGAAAAAATATTCCCAATCGTTTCTCTACATTTAACTAAAATATTCCTCTCGATTGTAATAATTTTTTTGACTCGTTATGAAGTTATAATTACTTACATTTGCATCCACCATAAAGTTTTTGGCAGACATTTTTTCCTGAAGAAAGTCACCGGCGATGTGTGGCATAACGTCAAATTCGTCATTGGAACCACTCGATATGATTGGTCATATAATAACCTTGGGGCCCGAACGCTCCCCTGCGGTGGTCTGGAGCGATGAAGCCGTGGCGCTGGGTACCTCAAAGTCCCGCGGCATAAGCGCACAACTTTTAAAGGAGGAACCACTGTAGAAGGGACCATTATCATGCACCTGTCTTTAAACAGGGGCAGGGGGAAAATACATAATATACAGTACTCATTCAAGGGTTGTTCTTTATTTGGACTATTTTCTACATTGTAGAATAATGGTGAATACATCAAATAAAATATATTGAATCATGTAGTAACCAAAAAAGTGTTAAACAAATATATATTTTAGATTCTTCAAGGTAGCCACCCTTTGCCTTGATGACAGTTTTGCACACTCTTGGCATTCTATCAATCAGCTTCACCTGGAATGCTTTCCAACGTTCCCACATGCTGAGCACTTGTTCTCTGCTTTTCGTTCACTCTGCGGTCCAACTCATTCCAAACCATCTCAATTGGGTTAAGGTCGGGTGATTGTGGAGGCCAGGTCATCTGATCCGGCACACCTTCATTCTCCTTCTTGGTCAAATAGCCCTTACACAGCCTGGTTGTGTGTTGAGTCATTGTCCTGTTGAAAAACAAATTATCGTCCCACTAAGCGCAAACCAGATGGGATGGTGTATCGGTGCATAATGCTGTGGTAGCGATGCTGGTTAAGTGTGCCTTGAATTCTAAATAAATCAGTGTCATCAGCAAAGCACCATCACACCACCTCCTTCATGATTCACGGTGGGATCCACACATGCGGAGATCATCCATTCACCTACTTTGCGTCTCACATAGAGACGGCGGTTGGAACCAAAAATCTCATCAGACCAAATGACAGATTGCAGCAGAGGTAACTCTGCAGCAGAGGTAACTGGGTTTTCCTATCCTGTGGTGGTCCTCATGAGAGCCAGTTTCATCATAGTGCTTGATGGTTTTTGCGACTGCACTTGAAGAAACTTTGAAAGTTCTTGAAATGTTCTGTATTGACTGACCTTCGTGTCTGAACGTAATGATTGACTGTCGTTTCTCTTTGCTTATTTGAGCTGTTTTTTCCATAATATGGACTTGTTCTTTTACAAAATAGAGCTATCTTCTGTTTACAACCCCTACCTTGTCACAACACAACTGATTGTCTCAAATGCATTAAGGAAAGAAATTCCACAAATATGTTTCATCTTCAATGCCCTTTCATCTGACCATATGACATTCTCCCAATCTTCTTTTGGATCTTCCAAATACTCTCTAGCAAACTTCAGACGGGCCTGGACATGTACTGGCTTAAGCAGGGGGACATGTCTGGCACTGCAGGATTTGAGTCCCTGGCGGCGTAGTGTGTTACTGATGGTAGAGGCTTTGTTACTTTGGTCCCAGCTCTCTGCAGGTCATTCACTAGGTCCTCCCGTGTGGTTCTGTGATTTTTGCTCACCGTTCTTGTGATCATTTTGACTCCACGGGGTGAGATCTTGCGTGGAGCCCCAGACCGAGGGAGATTATCAGTGGTCTTGTATGTCTTCCATTTCCTAATAATTGCTCCCACAGTTGATTTCTTCAAACCAAGCTGCTTAACTATTGCAGATTCAGTCTTCCCGGCCTGGTGCAGGTCTACAATTTCGTTTCTGGTGTCCTTTGACAGCTCTTTGGTCTTGGCCATAGTGGAGTTTGGATTGTTTGAGGTTGTGGACAGGTGTCTTTTATACTGACAACAAGTTCAAACAGGTGCCATTAATACAGGTAACGAGTGGAGGACAGAGGAGCCTCTTAAAGAAGAAGTTACAGGTCTGAGAGTCAGAAATCTTGCTTGTTTGTAGGTGACCAAATACTTATTTCCCACCATAATTTGCAAATAAATTCATTAAAAATCCTACAATGTGATTTTCTGGATTTTTTTCCTCTCATTTTGTCTATCATAGTTGAAGTGTACCTATGATGAAAATTACAGGCCTCTCATCTTTTTAAGTGGGAGAACTTGCATAATTGGTGGCTGACTAAATACTTTTTTGCCACCATAATTTGCAAATAAATTCATTAAAGATCCTACAATGTGATTTTCTGGATTTTTTTTTCTCATTTTGTCAGTCATAGTTGAAGTGTACCTATGAGGAAAATTACAGGCCTCTCTCGTCTTTTTAAGTGGGAGAACTTGCACAATTGGTGGCTGACTAAATATTTCTTTGCCCCACTGTACTTCTACACAAACAGTAGGTGAGTGTTATCCTTCTCCACAGTTCGCACCACTTTGTATCACTAGCCGACAGTTCCATTCCCCCGAGATTAAGGAGACCTTGAGAAGTACTCCCTGTCCTCTCCCAAGTCTCAGAGGCCTAGCCAGGTCGGTCTAAACACAGTTTTAATTGTTCTTTGGTATTTTACTTGGCACACACACACACACACACACACACACAAGTTCAAATCCTAAGCTACGCCTTGCTCAGACAGTCTGTGTTTTTCCACTATACATTGTTTAACCTAATTCCGACCTAAACTACACACATCATCAGATTATAATTTCATGATTCTAATCAATTTCATACAGTTATAAGGTTTCAGAGTGGAATTATTTTATCATTATCTTTCACATATACATTATTTTATCACTACTAATTACCATCAGCAGCATCAGAGCTTGGAGAAGCCTAATTACCGTGACTAAGCGGTCATGTGGAATGCCTTCATTACTCGTAACCGTCGGTGTGGTCACCGCAACATGCCTAGGCCCTGTACCCTTGGCATTTGTGTATGCCGTGCTTCTACACCTGCATTGCTTGCTGTTTGGGGTTTTAGGCTGGGTTTCTGTACAGCACTTTGAGATATCAGCTGATGTACGAAGGGCTATATAAATAAATTTGATTTGATTTGTGTAGACTATAAAGAATAGGATAGGTCTAAAGAATATGGTGCAAATTCCACCTAACCTATCAGAAGGCAAGATGGAGTGACAACCATATTTCTTATACCTGTCCAATCCCTTCAGATCTAGGGATAGGTCTTTTTGGATTTGGCTAGTTATGGTAGAAATTTAAAAGTAGTCATAGATTTAAGGACTCTGAAATCACTGAGCACTCATGAGTGTCATCTTGAGGGATTTGAAGGACAACAATGTTTGTCTTGTCTAATAATATTCATTCTAAAAGTACAAAAGCTGGATGATATTGTTGTTGCACATATTACCATTATACTGTATATGTGTAGTGTGTCTCGTAGAAGGTGTTTGTCTTCTCTCTCCAGGACTTTGTAACACGTACCCAGGGTGGAGTGCCATATGGGACAGGTTTGCCCCCAGAGATCCTCATGGGCCAGCAAACTCACCCCTACAACAGGTTAGGCTACAGCCAGCAGGCCATGGGCATGTATGCCCAGAACCAGCCTCTACCTCCAGGTCAGTGCCAACATTATCATTGTCTAAGACCAGGGTTCTGATTTATGAGTAGTTTAGCCTTTTAAATCATATTGAAAACAGTTACTGATCCTAGGCCAGCACTCTACTCTGATATTGATGAATATGGGCCCTGTTTTAGTTATTACTAGTTAGTTTTCACAATATCATGAAAAAACACTCTGGAACCTGTATTCCTCTCATGACCGTTTTAAGTGAGGCGTGTTTAGCTTTTGATCATCACCAACCATGGTCAATCGACACCATGTTTTGTTACAGCGCAGCACTAAAACACACGATTCTGCTTATCAACCGAAATCTTCAAGACCTTGATTAGCTGAAACGGATATTAATGCTGTGGTGGCTTTTTGTCATTTTGACTTTGACTTAAATTCTCATCCTTTTCCCCTTCAGGGGGCCCTGGTTTGGACACCCCGTACCGACCAGTCCGGAACCCTCAGATGGGCAAGATGATGCCCACGCGGCCCAACTACCCGGGTGTGATGCCAGGTGGCATGATGGGCATGGAAAAGCAGTACCCTATGGGCTATAAGCCCCAGCCCAACATACCGCAGGGCCAGATCCTGCGCCAGCATCTGCAGGTCAGACTGGTGAGTTTGCAGTGACTAGACTCCATTGGAATGGGACAGTAGTGAGTACAGAGGTTATTCTCGACTGGACCTCCCCCAGTGTGGTGTTGAGGGGTTTGCTAGATGTGTTATTAACATGCTCATAGAATAGGATCTTGAAACTGGCTTTCAAGGTACGCATGTAGATACATTTGCACAACTGAATGCATTCAACCTCAAATGTGTCTTCCGCATTTAACCCAGCCCTTCTGAATCAGAGAGGTGCAGGGGGCTGCCTTAATTGACATCCACTTCATCGGTGCCCGTAGAGAAGTTGTTGTTGGGGATTAACTTGCCGGCTCGGGGATTCGAACTAGCGACTTTTCAGTTACTGGCCCAACACTCTTAACCGCTAAGCTACCTGCCGCCCGTGAAGAAAAAAATTAAAAAGTTGAACTTCAGTTGTAGAAAGCAGCACATTGCTTTTTAAGAACGTTGGAACGTTGTCTCTTGCCGTTTTCAGAACCAGAGTATTATTGGACAACAGATGCGACAGATGACACCCAACCAACAATACGGCTCCGTGCAGCCAACTCAGGCAAGTCTTTCAGATGAGACACTTTTGCCAAAATGTCATGTAATTTCTTTCCAGATGTACCTGTAAAACCTGTTTTCTTATCCTTCTATTTCCTTCAACACTGAATTTGACCCTATGCATAAACTAGTGTCCTCTATTCCTTCTTTCTCCTCTCTGCATATTTGTCCTATTATTTTCATTAACATTCTGATTTGTATCTCTCCATGTACAGAACATCTCCCAGGGCTATACCACGTACGGCTCCCACATGGGGATGCAGCCGCATCCCTCCCAGGTGGGTGGTATAGTCCCTCCGTCGTACGGGAACCAGGGTTTCCAGGGAAGCCACCCGGGGGCCAACCTGGGTGTGGTGGACTCTCTGAGGCAGATGGTACAGAGGCCCAGCGGCTACGTTCACCAGCAGGCACCGGGCTACTCGCACACCATGCAAAATACACAGAGGTGGGCAGGAGGGAAGAGTTGAAGAGTGGTTGGGGTTTGGACAATACACTGTACTGCACTCCAATAGCACAGGGATGTCTGCTGTCCATTATCAAGGATATTTTGGCTACTTTTGTCTCATATTGTGTAGGGCTGTGACAATACCAGTATTGTTTGTATCCCCGGGCCGACTAGGTGAAAAAGGTGTCTGTGCCCTTGAGCAAAGCACTTAAAATCATAATTGCTCCTATAAGTCGCTCTGGATAAGAGCATCAGCTAAATGACTAAAATGTCAATGTAAAAACATGCTGTATTTAAAATATGGTGTGCTATAGCTTGGAAAATTTGTAAATGTGACTTTAAATGACAACATAATGATATTTGTTTCCAACATTAGGGCTGTTTTCATAAAGAAGTTAATTAAGTTTTGTGTTTTGTTTCCTTGCCACGATACTAACAAGTATCCCAATACTGGTATTGTGCCTTCGCTAATATGGTGTTCATGGAGCGCCTTCTTTCACTCCTTTTTCTTGCACATATCAAGACTTTGTCACATTTAGCATCACTGCCTAGTATCTGGGTACAGAGTTATCAAAGTCAACCCCACCCATAAACTGCACTCTGATTTCCTTTGACGTGAATGTAAACATTTGACAGTGTAGTCGCAGAACACTTTTTCCTTTCATGCTGTAGCACTGTAATGGGCAACAGTGACCTTATTCAAGACAGTGATGTATTTGTGAAACATTTGATGATGTACTGGTCCTCTGAATGTGAATCTCTTCCATCTCCAGGTTTCCCCACCAGTCCATCCATCAGGCTCCCGTCATGCAGGGCCTGAGCCACATGGGTACGCAGGGGGTCCACCCGGGAATGAGACCAAACCAGATGCTTGCTGAGCAGCAGCAGGCCCAGCAGCAACAGCAGCAGTACCTCAGACAGCAGGCACTCCGAGTATGCTTTGTCTATTTACTAGGTCTTCTACTAGCAATATCTAACACTACAGACCAACATGGAACAGTGTATTGATTATATTTTAACTACACATGTACTGCTATTGCCACTCAATGCGGTCTAGATCTAAACAATCACTTCCACAATTATTCAATGCTTTAACTGATGGTCTAGCACAGGGGCCACATTGGGATTTCGAAATTCAACTGAGTGCCGCAAATATCTATTTCTGTTTAATTATTTTCAGTGGACCAGCGGACTGAATGAGATCGAGGGACCCACAGGCCGTAGTTTGCCCACCCGTGCTCTAGCATGACATATAGTGAGTGTAAGAATTCCTGTATAGTTGTACTATGGTGTCACCCTGCTCTGTTTCTGTATTTGTCCCTGTCTCCTATAGGCCCAGCAGCAGGCTCAGCAGCAAGCTCAACAACAACAACAGGTTCAACAACAGCAAGTTCAACAGCAACATCAGGTCCAGCCCCAACAGGTTCAGCAGCAACAACAACAACAACAGCAGCAAGTAGCGTCAGCACCGCCCTCCGGTGCCCAGGCTCAGAACCAGGCCCTGGGCATGCAGCCCATGCCCCCACAGCAACCCATGGTACGTCCAACTTAGAGGATGATACAGTCAAATTGCCAAGGGGCAGTTCCAAAAAGACGGATCAAGTTAGCCAGCTAACTGTCCCAAAAATTCTGAATTATTTTTATGTTTTCGAGAAATATATATTTGAAATTAGCATGGTGTAATTGACTTGACAACCACCAAACACATTCAAGTTTAGCTTTCAAAATGAACCATAAAATTTAAGAGATCTGAAATATCAAAGATGTATCACTGTTAGCTGGCTAACTTAACTTAATGATCCTGCTTGCTGGAACACCCCACAAGTACAAAATAAAACCCCAGCCCTACTACACCTAGATCTATTTCCAATTATGACTCTGACCTGAACATTTTCTTTGCTACTCTAACTTTCCAGGGAGGATGGTTAAGTTTAAGGTTAGCACATACTGCTTTTGTCCAGCCTGGTTCAGGCAAGGCATGGCTACTATGCCCCACTAGCCGTGTTATCGGATAGAGGTTGGGGTCGGCACGATAGATTGAAAATATATTTTATTCATAGTGTACAAAGCATTAGGAACACCTTTCTAATGTTGCGTTGCACACCCCCCCCCCCCCCCCCCTCTTTTTTGGGCCCTCAGAACAGCCTCAATTCGTTGGGGCATGGTTGTTGAAAGCATTCCACAGGGACGCTTGTTCACTTTTACTCCCAATGCTTCTCACATTTATCAAGTTGGTTGGATGTCTTTTGAGTGGTGGACCATTCTTGATGCACACGGAAAACTGTTGAACATTAAAAAAAAACATTAGCATTGCAATTCTTGACAAACCAGTGCGTGCGCCTGGCACCTACTACCATACCCCGTTCAAAGGGACTTAAATATTTTGTCTTACCCATTCACCTTCTAAATGGCACACAATGCATGTCTCAAGGTTTTAAAATCCTTCTTTAATTTGTCTCCTCCCCTTCATCCACACTGAATGAAGTGGATAAAACAAGTGACATCAATAAGGCATAGCTTTCAACTTGATTCACCTGGTCAGTCTGTCATGGAAAGAGCAGGTGTTCTTAATGTTTTGTATACTCAGTGTAGGTAGTGATAAAGTGACTAGACAACATAATGAATAATAAACAGTAACAGCAGCATATGTTATGAGAAAAGAGATTAGTGCAAAAAAGGATCAATCCACTCACACTATCAGTGTACAAGGATAATATATAAGTAATATGGAGGAAACGAAGATACTAAGGAGGGCTAGAGGGAACTATTGCCTTATTGCCAGTTGTGGCCCTTGCAGAGAATTGATATCAGAGATTCACTAGTACAGGACTCTCAGGCCATAGCCAGACAAAGAATAAGACACTTCAACTATGACAGACAAAATTAGAAGGAAAAAAATCCAGAAAATCACATTTGTAGGATTTTTAATGAATTTATATGCAAATTATGGTGGAAAATAAGTATTTGGTCACCTACAAACAAGCAAGATTTCTGGCTCTCACAGACCTGTTACTTCTTTAAGAGGCTCCTCTGTCCTCCACTCGTTACCTGTATTAATGGCACCTGTTTGAACTTGTTATCAGTATAAACGACACCTGTCCACAACCTCAAACAATCCAAACTCCACTATGGCCAAGACCAAAGAGCTGTCAAAGGACACCAGAAACAAAATTGTAGACCTGCACCAGGCTGGGAAGACTGAATCTGCAATGGGTAACCAGCTTGGTTTGAAGAAATCAACTGTGGGAGCAATTATTAGGAAATGGAAGACATACAAGACCACTGATAATCTCCCTCGATCTGGGGCTCCACGCAAGATCTCACCCCATGGGGTCAAAATGATCACAGAACTGCACGGGGGGACCTAGTGAATGACCTGCAGAGAGCTGGGACCAAAGTAACACAGCCTACCATCAGTAACACACTACGCCGCCAGGGACTCAAATCCTGCAGTGCCAGACGTGTCCCCCTGCTTAAGCCAGTACATGTCCAGGCCCGTCTGAAGTTTGCTAGAGAGCATTTGGATGATCCAGAAGAAGATTGGGAGAATGTCATATGGTCAGATGAAACCAAAATATAAAAACTCAACTCGTCGTGTTTGGAGGACAAAGAATGCTGAGTTGCATCCAAAGAACACCATACCTACTGTGAAGCATGGGGGTGGAAACATCATGCTTTGGGGCTGTTTTTCTGCAAAGGGACCAGGACGACTGATCCGTGTAAAGGAAAGAATGAATGGGGCCATGTATTGTGAGATTTTGAGTGAAAACCTCCTTCCATCAGCAAGGGCATCGAAGATGAAACGTGGCTGGGTCTTTCAGCATGACAATGATCCCAAACACACCGCCCGGGCAATGAAGGAGTGGCTTCGTAAGGCTTCGTAAGGCCTGGAGTGGCCTAGCCAGTCTCCAGATCTTAACCCCATAGAAAATATTTGGAGGGAGTTGAAAGTCCGTGTTGCCCAGCAACAGCCCCAAAACATCACTGTTCTAGAGGAAATCTGCATGGAGGAATGGGCCAAAATACCAGCAATAGTGTGTGAAAACCTTGTGAAGACTGACAGAAAACATTTGACCTCTGTTATTGCCAACAAAGGGTATATAACAAAGTATTGAGAAACTTTTGTTATTGACCAAATACTTATTTTACACCATAATTTGCAAATAAATTCTACAATGTGATTTTCTGGATTTTTTTTCCTCATTTCGTCTGTCATAGTTGAAGTGTACCTATGATGCAAATTACAGGCCTCTCTCATCTTTTTAAGTGGGAGAACTTGCACAATTGGTGGCTGACTAAATACTTTTGCCCCACTGTATATTGTCCGTTTTTGTCTTTCAAAAGTTAAACTCGAGTCAACTATTTTTGGGACGAGTTGCATACGCACAAAGGCCCATATATTGTGCGGTTTTTGAAGGGGAATCATCTTGTCAACGACAGACTCCCATTGAAAAAAAGTTATAGTATGTCTGTACTTTCAATGACCGAAATGTAATATTGTTTGTGTGTTTGTCTCAGTTCCCACGACAGGGGATGCAGCAGACTCAGATGCAACAGACTCAACAGCAGCAGCAGACTGCAGCACTGGTCAGGCAGCTCCAACAACAACTCTCAAGTAAGAAAGACACTCATGTCAATTAACTTTAGTGAGATTTGTTACAGCCTTGTATTAACCCTAGGGTTAGGGAGGTACTACCTGGATTTGTCCAATAAGAAGTGCACATTTAAAATGTTTTCTGTTGGGTGCCCTAATGAAACCGCTTATTGTCAACAGTTCTATCTTGTGTTGCGCATTGTGCTTTGTAGTCTAAATGTGAATTTTTTTCACAATTTCCAGTCATTTTAGGTCTGTTGATAACAAGTGCTTTTCTTTTCCCCAGATACACAACCTGGACAGAACACCAACTCATATTACTGATAGTGCTTGTTGTATATTAGTGTGTGTGGAAGGATAGGGATACCCTGTGTATGGGAGTGTTCCCAGCCAGCCCATAGATTGGCAGATGTGTCCAATGCCCAGCAGGCCCCTGTTTTAGAGGTGTAGGCTCAGATGAACCCACAACTCAACCACAGAGGCTCAACATGCCGTTCGAAAACCTTCTCAACTTCAGTCATGTCATTTCTGAAAATCCAAGGAGGGATTGTGCTGTGAAATATTATGATCATAAAGAATAATGGAAGAGTCTATGTAAAAAAAAAAAATACAAGAAATTATAAGAATGCAAATTTTTTCTTCAGTTTGTCAAATTTTTCAGTTTAGTGTATTTCTCATTAAAATATCATGTCAGTTTTTGTCTTGTATTAGTCTCTGGTGCAGTCTTCATCTTGATGAAGATGTCTGATAAGGGTCAATGTGACAATCAGGTTGTTAAAATCAGGATATTATTAATGATATTGAAAGGCAATGAGTCATTATTATCCACTATTGATTGTCTTTAGTATCTTTATTTTTCATTTAATCAGGGTTCTGGGATGTCATGGAATTGTATTATATGCATTCCAGAGGGAAAGTAATAGAGGAATTGATGCAATCATGGTAAATCATATAATTTTGTATATGGATAACTATTTGGAAATTAATATTTTTCCAGGTCTTTTTCCACATTACATTTCCCTGGGAGCTTTTGGCCATTGTCATGTAAATTCTAAGGTTGACGGAAAGTCATGGAATATTTTAACAATGAAAGCCCTGTTAGATATACTGTACGTGTCGCTAATCACCTAAAAAGACCAATCCAATCAAAAAATATAAAGATGTATTTTCTTCTGCATGCGAGCTGCAGGTCTTTTGATCAAAAACCATGCCCCTGCCTTAATGATGAGACAGATGCTTTCATTGGATAGAACAACAAGTGGTTGAGCAGTGCGAAATATGGCAGACTTGGCTGTGGGTGACTCACAGCTTCAAGTTCTTACCAAAAAGGTAAGCTAATGTACTAAAGGCTATTGCTTTGTCTCAAATGGCACCCTGGTTCTGGTCAGATGTAGTGCACAATGGGAATAGGTGGCCATTTTGAACACTCTATAACCACTTTCTAACTGGCCATAGGCTACCACCCTAATACCAGAGACGATGCAAACGGAGTTGTCATGACCACTGATGAACCCAGTCGATGGGGTAAACTCAGTTATGCACTTTTTTATTTTGTGAATAGGATTTAAATGGGTAAAAACTGGCAAAACTGTTGAAGTCCTTTTATTTAGAACAATTCAAATTGGCCTTCATTAGAATGAAAAAAGACCGGTAGACACAAAGCCAGATGTTAGAATGCAAGTAGGTGTGTGTGTGTGTGAGTCGACTAAATTTCGACAAGTGAATGTGTTGGTGGTGGACAGCGCCAATGGCGCTGAAATGGGTTGAACCACAGACTGAGCAGCGCGGTTCTTGAAAGAGTTACCATCTCCAGAAATAAACGCTAAAGGATTTTACCTATCACATCCATAAACAGTCAACTTATTAAACCATAACCTCATATCATGTCATCATTCTGAACAGTCATGGGTGCACCTCAGCCACGCTCAAGGTTCTAAACGATATAACCGCCATCGATAAAAGATAATACTGTGCAGCCGTCTTCATCGACCTGGCCAAGGCTTTCGACTCTGTCAATCACTGCATTCTTATCGGCAGACTGAACAGCCTTGGTTTCTCAAATGACTGCCTCGCCTGGTTCACCAACTGCTTCTCAGATGGAGTTCAGTGTGTCAAATCAGAGGACCTGTTGTCCGGACATCTGGCAGTCTCTATGGGGTGCCACAGGGTTCAATTCTCGGGCCGACTCTTTTTCTCTGTATACATCAATGATGTCGCTCTTGCTGCTGGTGATTCTCTGATCCACCTCTATGCAGACGGCACCATTTTGTATACTTCTGGGCTTTCTTTGGACACTGTTAACAAACCTCCAAACGAGCTTCAGTGCCATGCAACACTCCTTCCGTGGCCTCCAACTGCTCTTAAATGCAAGTCAAACTAAATGTATGCTCTTCAACCGATCGCTTCCGGCAACTGTCCGTCTGTCTAGCATCACTACTCTGGACGGTTCTGACTTAGAATATGTGGACAACTACAAATACCTAGGTGTCTGGTTAGACTGTAAACTCTCCTTCCATACTCACATTAAGCATCTCCAATCCAAAAATCTAGAATCGGCTTCCTATTTCGCAACAAAGCATCCTTCACTCATGCTGCCAAACATATCCTTGTAAAACAGACTATCCTACCAATCCTTGACTTCGGCGATGTCTTTTACAAAATAGCCTCCAACACTCTAGTCAGCAAACTGGATGTAGTCTATCACAGTGCAGTCTGTTTTGTCACCAATAAACTACCCTCCACTGCGACCTGTATGCTCTCATTGGCTGGCCCTTGCTTCATATTCGTCGCCAAACCCACTGGCTCCAGGTCATCTATAAGTCTCTGCTAGGTAAAGCCCCACTTTATCTCAGCTCACTGGTCACCATAGCAGCACCCACCCGTAGCACGCATTCCAGCAGGTATATTTCACTGGTCATCCCCAAAGCCAAGTCCTCGTTTGGCCACCTTTCCTTCCAGTTCTCTGCTGCCAATGACTGGAACGAATTGCAAAAATCACTGAAGCTGGAGACTCATGTCTCCCTCTCTAACTTTAAGAATCAGCTGTCAGAGCAGCTTACAGATCATTGCACCTGTACATAGCCCATCTATCAATAGCCCATCTATCAATAGCCCACCCAACTACCTCATTCCCATATTATTTATTTTTTGATCCTTTGCACCCCAGTACCACTACTTGCACATTCATCTTCTGCACATCTATCACTCTAGTTTTTAATTGCGAAATTGTAATTATTTCGACACTATGGCTTATTTATTGCCTTACCTCCCTAAATCTTACGACATTTGCACACACTGTATATAGACTTTTCTATTGTGTTATTGACTGTACGTTTGTTTATCCCATGTGTAACTTTGTTGTTTATGTCGCTTTGCTCTATCTTGGTCAGGTTGCAGTTGTAAATGAGAACTTGTTCTCAACTGGCGTACCTGGTTAAATAAAGGTGAAATAAATACAAAATAAAATACATTATTTCCTTAAACATTTTTAATGACATCACAAAATAACAACTGAAATGACATTCTTTAGATCGCCCACGTTCTATGTTAGAAATGTTGTTCCAGAAGTTTGCTTTAGAATGTGTTAGTTTCGGTGTGAAAATGTTTGTGAAACAAAGGCACATTCCTGTGTGAATTTGGAGAGCAAGATAGCTGAAAGTTCTAATCTTTTGAGTTACAACAGAGTGTGAACCAGCAATGCCCCCACCAGCTCCCTTCTCCTCCCCTCTGCAGGTGAGAGGGGGTCTGGCCGAAGTCATCCACTGCAAAGCTGATCTGACCCATTTGGATCCTTACAGGACAGCCATGACAGCGTTCAAGCAGCGAAGCTGGTTAAAACCTGCCCCAGTGTCTGTGTGTTTAGAGATGTAGACGATGAGTATGTGGTGTCTCCTCAAACGCCCAGGATGCTCTGATTCAAACTCCCATTAGACAGCTCTGCAAGCATTATGTCAAAATACATTTGTCACTCACCAAATGTGCAGTTTCGCTGAGCAACTATTTACTCCCGTTATGGTCGGTATGTACTTCCAAAAAAGGTTCAAATACAAAATGACAAGCAACTGAAAAAATGCCTCTTAGGCACTTCTAATGTAAATCACTCATTACTGCCATGCACAGGTCTGAAGTCTACAACATTGGAGCTGCCGGAGGCATTTTTTTCTGTTGCTTGTACAATATCATTTTTATTACTATTTGTAGAAAATCATGGAAGATTTAATGTATGAATAGGAACCGTGTTTAATATGGGTCACTAAAGAACTGTCCCCTCATCAAGAAAGTGATGTATCGGGTTCGTTATTATTCGTATCTTTGCAGAATGTGCTCAGCTGCTGAAGGGACTTCTGGTCCAAACCCACGGCCCCATCTTAACATCTTTGTGATGACACAGACGATTTCATTGGACAGAAATATGGTTGAGAAGCACGAAAGACTGGTTTGTAAGTTGCAACCTTGCTCATGCTTAGGTAGCTTTTGCTTCAAGTTCTGACCAAAACAGTAAGTAAGGTAATGATCGTAGGCGATAACTTCAGTTTGCCAGCTAACTAGCTACTTCACATTCTGATATTGAATTTGTATTATTGTGTGTAGCTAAGTATGCTTAACCCTTAGAGAGAGCATTGCATTGTGTGTTTTGTAGTTGACTTGAGCTGCAACAGATTTCCACAATAATTTTCATACGTTGCTATCAACCTCATTATAAAGACAAAAAGAAACATGTTCACACATTTCTTTTCTCACATATTAGTGTTATTTAACACTGTAAATTATAGGAATAAGTGGTTTTGGTGTATTTTTCCATTAAGTTCAAGGTCAGAATACAATAGAGAGAAAAGTGCATAAAAAGGGAATTCATTTCCATTTACACGCACTTAACCCTAGAGTCGATGTCCTCTGCATAATAAAACAATCTCTATCAAAAGCCGTCTGTTTAAACTAGAGATATCTGTTTTTTTGCATGGGCTGTGTCTCAATCCACCGCATCCGCCAATGCCGGCTTTCCGCATGTGTGGTGAAACGTGACTGAGCTACAGAGGTGTTTGTCAGACCATGAGGTCCTGAAAATTGGTCTTCTCACGAAAACGTCTGTAGTGTCCGAACGGTTTGGCCCACAAACTAATATGACCCCTCTATGGAAAGGTGAGAGCCTCACAAACACGAGAAGATGGCCCGTATAAAGGTAGCCAAGTACCAGTTAAACAAATGAATGGCAATATATATGAAAGTAGTTTAGTGCAAAAAAAAATGGTTAAATATGGGTAAAAAATAAACTACATTTCCTGATATTTCTAATGTCTCTCAGATATAGGACAGACACATTAAAACACACTTCCTTTTTGATAAATTTTTTGATGATCTGTTTTTCTGTGAATTAATCTGTTTCTATGGGCTAATAGCAGCAAATTCAATGTTTCATCAAATTATTATGATTTTTTTTTTTTTTTCTGATACCTAAAGTGGGCCTAAAATTCTAAATTCTAGCTAAATGATGAGATAGGGGAAGCGCATGCAAGCAGATGAGGAAATTTGTCAGGATGGAAGAAATGATATAGAAAACCTGCAATAAGGCAATTGTAAACCAGGGAAAAACCACACAACCCTCCCCAAAGCAAAAAAAAGAGTTAAGTGACCCTCCCATACTTTGGACCAACCCCCCACCCCAGTACATTTCGAACTGTCCCTTAGCAGATCTGCCTACTGGCTGAGAAATCAGAGTTCGAGATCAGCAAGAATTGTTGCACTGATGCCATTCACTAAAATCGCTACATTTGTGGCAACACTGGGATGATCCCTGGTGGGCCATTGGAGAGGTGTGCTCATGTGAGGGACTTGCTATAGTGAAGCGTGTGGACACACTCTCCTTAACAGAGGGAACAGTGTAACAAACCATACCTGGGAAGTCCTATATTCTTGGAAAGTGGAGATGTCATAGAACGTGAAAAAGTAATACATGAGTAATAATAATTTAAACTATTGTAATTTGAGCCAGGATTCAATCAATTTCAGTCTATTTTCAACAAGCACACTGCACTTGATTCTTAAAGGTAACTTGGGCAGATTTCTGCAGCAATTACTGTAAATGCGATCTCCACGAACATCAGGGAAAATGCCTTTAATAGACGCATTGTCAACAGTACAGCACACTCGTCGAAAACGCACCTTTGATTGAATCTTGGCCTTGATAAAATAAAGAACAATAATAAAGGTGTCCCCCGAAAAGGGAGCCGTGGTGACGGAGCATAAAATAGTAATAACATTTGTAACTTATTTCAACATAATAAAATAAATAAATAATAATGGTCCTCTGAACTGGGGGCGGTAGTGGCTGGGCATAAAATAGTTATACAAAATGTCATTATAAACATGGTTTTCAACTTGGTAATAAAAATAAAGAACAAACATTGTTCTCATAGGTAAGTTTGAGCCTGTGAGGGCATCCCAAGTGGTGCACCGGTCTAAGGCACTGCATCGCAGTAATTGAGATGTCACTACAGACCCGGGTTCAATCCCAGGCTGTGTCGCAGCCGCCCGTGACCGGGAGGCCAATGAGGTGGCACACAATTGCCCCAGCATCGTCTAGGTTAGGGGAGGGTTTGGCCGGCCGGGATGTCCTTGTCCCATCGCACTCTAGCGGCTCCGTGTGGGGGGCCGGGCGCATGAATGTTGACGTTGGTCTCCAGCTGAACAGTGTTTCCTCCGGCACATTAGTGGGGCTGGCTTCCGGGTTATGTGAGCGGTGTGTCAAGAAGCAGTGCGGCTTGGCAAGGTCGTGTTTTGGAGGACACATGGCTCTCAACCTTCACCTCTCCCGAGTCCGTACGGGAGTTGCAGCAATGGGACAAGACTGTAACTACCAATTGGATACCACGAAAAAGGGGTAAAGTACAAAAACATTTATATAAATAATATTAATGAGCCTGTGATCTTCACTAACAGCGGTGTTGACAGCCAGAGTGAGTATGATTTGGATGTTCTTGCCTCTACCATGTCTCTGGAGTAGTTTTACAGATCTGTTGTGGATTCTAATAAGAGCAGGGATGAGGCGCGTGAAATCAGGAGAGAGTATTACAGCAAGCTGGTTGAAAAGAGGGATTCACTGATTGTGGAAATTAGTGAAAAGGACAACAAAAAGTGAGTAGAACCATTTTAATTTATCTTAAAAAACAAACCAAAACATCAATTCATTTAGAACCACGGTGTTCATCAGTATCAAATTCAGGTAAGTAGGTGAGGCGATTACATACATACAAATCATGTATGATAAAGTAGTCTACAAAACAATAAATAATAATCCAAATCAATTTAAACTATATTGTAACTTGGGCTAGGAATAAATCAAAGGCATAAGCCGCATTCGAGATCCGCATGGACGGTTGCACTGTCACAGTTTGCTATAATTGTTACATTAATGGCAACGTCCCTTTGGGCCATTGGAGAGGTTTGCACACGTGAGGGACTTGCTATTTTCCGAGTTTGTAGAATAGTGAAGTGTAAGTACACACTCTCCTGAACTGAGGGGATGGTTAGCAGGTCTGCCTACAGGCTGGAAGATCCAGGTTCATGATTAACGCACCTTTGATTGAATCCTAGCCTTGATAAAATAAAGAACAATAAGAACAATAATTGAATTATCCTCCGAGGAGGTGGAGCAGTAGCCTCGTGAGCTGCCTGATCCCATGAGCAGCCTGACGCTGCATGGACGTCAGTCTGGTAATTATGAGGCTATGGGAGGTGGTGGTGGTGGGGCATAATATTGTAATGCAAATTATAACTGTAAATTGTTCAACATGATAAAATAAAGAACAATAATAAATGTGTCAGCAGAAGGGGGGTGGTGACAGGATAAAACAATTATCAATTGTAAACATGAGCAGCAGTCAAGCAAGCTCAAACATTGAGGAAAAATAATGCAGTACACAAGTGACATTCAATCTAATTTATTTCCACTCGTATCAAATAGAATTTTCATGTTTACGATTTCACTTTAGCGTCTTTCTTAGCTTTCCCTTTCTTTGCATTTGGCCACTCCAGATTATTAAACAGTACTCCTATGTCAGGACCCAGTGCTCTGCCCTCAACGAGGTAGTTTTTTCCCTTATACTTTACCAGGAAGTCCAGAGCAGCTCTTCTCCTCTGCCTTCACCTCCAGCCTGGACAGAAGCTTATCTGCCATCTCTGGTACTATGGGCTGGAGGAGTGTCCCATATATTCTCAGATACTCTAGAGACACGCTGAGGATGGTGTCCAGCCATAGTTGGTCTCTACTGTCAACCCTGTCCAACTTCCATGGCATGTGCTGCTGGACGAAGCCGTTGGTCTGCCTCACACACCCGTTAATGGCCTCCAGAGCTTTGTATAAGTGCACTCTCTCGTAGAGCACAGACTGTGACTATGACAATAAAGTGGACAAACTGCTCAACACTGAGCTGACATATTCTCTGGGTGGCCTTTTAAACCACTGCACTTGGTCCACCACAGCTGGTATTGAATGTACAGCTTCCAGCATGTGATAGTCTTCATCCGTAGCCCTCCCCTCATGTTCTTCGGTCCGTTGACTGGGGAAGGAGTCCGTGCAGTAATGGGGGTAGACTTGAGTTTGGTTGAGAGATGGGGAAGTGCAGTGGTTTAAAAGGCCACCCAGAGAATATGTCAGCTCAGTGTTGAGCAGTTTGTCCACTTTATTGTCATAGTCACAGTCTGTGTCCGGGACCCCTGGTGCAGGAAGAAGTTCCTAATCCTGTCTGTGGTGAACCGCTGAGACCTCTCCAGGGGGTCCACTCCACCACGTTCCCCAAGGTTTGTGACATTTTCTTCCCTCCCACTGTCCAATGAGAGTGCACATGCATGGTCTGTAGAAATATGATGCAGACAGATATGTAAGCTCTGCTTCTAGCTCCTAAGCAACTTTGCAGTATTTTGTTTATGTGTGTGTTATTTCTTACATTATTAGCACAGAATTTTTGGGGGGTTATTACATACGGCCGGAAATAACTTTTGGATATCAGAGTGATGGTAACTCACAAGCATTACGACCAGGAATACAACTTTCCCAAATTGGATCCTTTGTTCGTACCCACCAGGGCAATTGAACTTATTCCAGAGGCTGCTCCAAAACACAGAAGAGGCGGAGAAGAGGTATTCGGAGTGGACACACCATCCACCATTTCCGAGTATATTACTCGATAATGTTCAGTCTCTGGATAATAAAGTAGACAAGCTCAGGCCGAGGATCTCCTTCCAGGGATCAGGGATTGTAACATACTCTGTTAAATCGAAACATGGCTCTCTCGGATATACTGTCCCCGTCGGATATACTGTCCCCGTCCCAGCCTGCTGGGTTCTTAGTACATCGTGCAGACAGGAATAAAGAACTCTCTGGGAAGAAGAAAAGAGCGGTGTATGTTTCATGATTAAGTACTCATGGTGTAATTGTGATAATATACAAAAACGGAAGTCCTTTTGTTCACCCGACCTAGAATACCTCACAATCAAATACTTCCCAAGAGAATTCTCTTCGGTTATAGTCACAGCCGTGTATATTCCCCCTCTAGCTGATACGATGATGGCCTTCAAAGAACTACACTGGACTTTATGCAAACTGGAAACCACATATCCTGAGGCCGCATTTATTATAGCTGCGGATATTAACAAAGCAAATTTTAGGAAAACGCTACCGAAGTTCTACCAACACATTGATTGTAGTACTCGCGCTGGAAAAACCTTGGACCACTGCTACAGTAAAAAAAAATCTAAATGTCTTCATGGCCCTCATCTGCCCTCCTTTCGGCAAATCTGATCATGACTCCATTTTGCTCCTCCCTTCCTGGGAACCACACATGCAGAGATCAACCGTTTACCTACTCTGCGTCTCACAAAGACATGGCGGTTGGAACCAAAAATCTCAAATTTGGACTCATCAGACCAAAGGACAGATTTCCTCCGGTCTAATGTCCATTGCTTGTTTTTCCCCATTCTTCCATGCATATTTTCTCAAGCGCTGTTTGGTTAGATGGGGAGCGGCAGTGAAAAGCAATTTCAAGTCTTTCCACAGATTTTCAATGGGATTCAAGTCTCTTTATTGCCTGGGCCACTTAAGGACTTTCACATTCTTATTCTGAAGCAATTCCACCGTTGCTTTGGCTGTAAGCTGGGGGACAGTGTCCTGTTGGAACATAAATCTTCGCCCCCCAGTCTAAGGTCGTTTGTACTCTAAAGCAGGTTCTCATCAAGGATTTGCCTGTATTTGGCACCATTCATTGTTCCCTCCCAGTCCCTGCCACTGAAAAGCATCCCCATAGCATGATGGTGCCACCACCATGCTTCACGGTAAGAATGGCATTAGACAGATAATAGGCTGTGCCTGGTTTTCTCCAGATACAGTGCTTTGCATTCAGGCCAAAGAGTAAAATGTGTGTCATATGACCACAAGCTCTTTTACCTTATGCACTGAGTCTTTCATGTGTATTTTTGCAAACTCCAGGCTCGCTGTCATGTGCCTTTTCCGTCTGAGCATTCTCCCATAAAGCCCCAGATTGGTGAACTGCTGTAGAGACTGTTGTCCTTCTGGCAGGTTCTCCCATCTCAGCCAAGGAACTCTGTAGTTCTGTCAGAGTGGTCATTGGGTTCTTGGTTACCTCCCTGACCAAGGTCTTTCTTGCCTGGTTGCTCAGACGGCCAGCTCTTGACAAAGTCTGGGTAGTTCAATATTTTTTCAATTTCCCAATAATGGAGACCACTGTGCTCTTGGAAACTTTCAACACTCTAGAAATTGTTTTATACCCTTGCCCAGATCTGTGCCTCATCACAATTCTATCTCTGAGACCTACAGTTCCTTGCCAGAGTTTCCGCTCTGACATGCACTGTTAACTGTGGGACCTTATATGGAGATGGGTGTGTTTCTTTCTAAATTGTCCAAACAACAATTGAATTGGCCACAGGTGGACTCAAAGATGTAGTGACATCTCAAGGATTATCAAAGGAAATTGGATGCACCTGAGTTCAATTTGTAGTGTCATAGCAACGGGGTGTGAATACTTTTGTAAATTATATATTTCTCAATTTAATTTTCAATACATTTGATAAAATGTCTAAACATGTTTTCACCTTCTTTAAATGGAGTAATGTGTGTAGATGGGTGAGCCAAAAAATCGATTTAATCCATTTTGAATTCAAGCTGTAATGCAACAAAATGTGGAATAAGTCAGGAGGTATTAATACTTTCTGAAGGCACTAAGTATCGTCATAATATCATATTGTGAGGTCCCTGGCAATTCCCAACCCTACTCATTGTGTAAGATGGCGACGACGGAGAAGGGCGACATCTTACGAGTTCCATCCCGACTTTGTTATTTAGGGCCATTCTTTCGACTCTGCATTGTTGGGAAGGGCTTGTAAACATGCATTTCACTGTAAAGTCTACAACCGTTGTGTTCGCCGCTCGTGACAAATCCATTTTTATTTTATTACGATTAGTAAATATGTACGGCGCCTTCTTTAGGCCTATCTCCTTGATAACGCTGACAATCTTTTTGGAGCAGCCTGCTACGAACTAAGATTATAATTTGAGAAACATGTTACATCAGTCATATCAATGTCTCATAGTGACCTATGCTAAATCACTCAGCATCAGTTAAGAGCCACTGATCCATAAAATAATTGGCTTGTTAATATGTAAAAATGCAAGAATATAAACTATTGCATCATGCTCCCAGAATGTACTCATTCAAGCGTTCCGACTGTGGTCTCTCCCAGGATTCATTGTGTCTGTTGTGCATTGTCATCAAGCAATTCACCGGCACCACTGTCCTAAAGGAACCCCTGTTTTGGTGTCTACTCATCTGCCTGGTGATCTGCGTCAGCATCCAGATCAGCTATCTCAACATTTACAACACGTCCATCGTCACGCCCATCTATTAAGTGTTCTTCATCACTTCCGTAATGGTGTGTTCGGCCATCCTCTTCAAGGAGTGGCTGAGCATGACCACGGCCGGAGCTGCGGGAACCGTCAGTGGGTTCCTCACAATCATCCTGGGTATCTTCCACCTTCATGCATGTAAAGACATCACATTCAGCTGGGACTCACTGCCACTGTACCTGAGGAAGGGGCCTCCAGGGTCCCCCTGGGGCCAGCAGCCTTACGTGGCCCTGCCCAAAGAGGGGAGCTCAAAGGGCGTGTATTCTCCAGAGTGCTCCATGTGGAGGAACAATGGCTTTGTCACCACTTAACACCTGGGTTGGGGTCAATTCAGTATGATTGAAGCTCAATTCTTGACTCGAAAAATGCTCTCAGAAAACAATAGGCAATTTTCAATTAATTAATTAAATTTCCTGAATTAAACTGAATTGACCTCAACGCTGCTTAGACAAAGGCTAAATGTTCAGAGACCAATTGCCCATTGCCAAGCTTTACATTTCTGTTTATTTGATATTTAAACACCTGCGTAGAGAAGTGAAAAGTATGTTCACTAAAGTTAGTTAAATCTTATAATGCAATAACCACTGGAAGGATAGTTTGCCTTGCTAGAATGGTCATGAACTGTAATCTAGTCAGCACTCTGGATTTCTATAATGACAAAGATGGACACGTTGAGCTATTAGCAAAGTCCAATAGCATTTAATTTTTACTTAAGGGTACGCCTAAACCACTCAACAGGTCTCCCGTTTATCTCTAGATGTTGTTTCTAAAGTATATAAAACTGGTTTATGTACAGTTGAAGTCAGAAGTTTACATGCACTTAGGTTGGAGTCATTAAAACTCGTTTTTCAACCACTCCACAAATTTCTTGTTAACAAACTATAGTTTTGGCAAGTCGGTTAGGACATCTACTTAGTGCATGACACAAGTGATTTTTCCAACAATTGTTTACAGATTATTTCACTTATAATTCACTGTATCACAATTCCAGTGGATCAGAGTTTACATATACTAAGTTGACTGTGCCTTTAAACAGCTTTGAAAATTCCAGAAAATGATGTCATGGCTTTAGAAGATTCTGATAGGCTAATTGACATAATTTGAGTCAATTGGAGGTGTACCTGTGGATACATTTCAAGGTCTACCATCAAACTCAGTGCCTCTTTGCTTGACATCATGGGAAAATCAAAAAAATCAGCCAAAACCTCAGAAAACAAATTGTAGACCTCAAGTCTGGTTTATCCTTGGAAGCAATTTCCAAACGCCTGAAGGTACCACGTTCATCTGTACAAACAATACTATGCAACTATAAACACCATGGGACCATGCAGCCGTCATATACCGCTCAGGAAGGAGACTTTGTACTTTGTTGCGAAAAGTGTAAATCAATCCCAGAACAACAGCAAAGAACCTTGTGAAGATGCTGGTGGAAACGGGTACAAAAGTATCTATATCCACACAAAAACAAGTCCTATATCGACAACCTGAAAGGCCGCTCAGCAAGGAAGAAGCCACTGCTCCAAAACCACCATTCAAAAGCCAGACTAGGTTTTTAACTGCACATGGGGACAAATATCGTACTTTTTGGAGAAATGTCCTCTGGTCTGATGAAACAAAAATAGAACTGCTTGGCCATTATGACCATCATTATGTTTGGAGGGAAAAAGGGGGAGGCTTGCAAGCCCGAAGAACACCATCCCAACCGTGAAGCACAGGGGTGGCAGCATCATGTTGTGGGGGTGCTTTTGCTGCAGGAGGGACTGGTGCACTTCAAAAAATAGATGGCATCACGAGGGGGGAAATTATGTGAATATATTGAAGCAACATCTCAAGACATCAGTCAGGAAGTGAAAGATTGGTCGCAATTGGGTCTTCCAAATGGACAACGACCCCAAGCATACTTACAAAGTTGTGACAAAATGGCTTAAGAACAACAAAGTCAAGGTATTGGAGTGGCCATCACAAAGCCCTGACATCAATCCTATAGAAAAGTTGTGCGTGTAAGGAGGCTTGCAAACGTGACTCAGTTACACCAGCTCTATCAGGAGGAATGGGCCAAAATTTACCCAACTTATTGTGGGAAGTTTGTGTAAGGCAACCCAAAATGTTTGCCCCAAGTTCAACAATTTAAAGGCAATGCTACCAAATACTAATTGAGTGTATGTAAACTTCTGACCCACTGGGAATGTGATGAAAGAAATTAAAGCTGAAATAAATCACTTATTATTCTGACATTTCACATTCTTAAAATAAAGTGGTGATTCTAACTGACCTAAGACAGGGAATTTTTACTAGGATTAAATGTCAGGAATCGTGAAACTGAATATAAATGTATTTGTCGAAGGTGTATGTAAACTTCCGACTTCAACTGTATGTAGTGCTATGAATGAGTTAAAGGTACACACTTTAAAATATGAAGTCACGGAGTGTGATCAAATTGAATCTATTGATATTAGTTTTGAGATCAAATTGTTTACCGAAATGCCTTGTTTTTCACTGACTTATTGATAGGCCTATTGGTCTCATTCCTGGATTTTAATGTCTTTAAAAATGCCACAAGACCTACTGTGAATCAAGGCAATGCAGCTTTTACCTTAGTTGTAGGCAGTTAAATCTGTGTTTCGTACAAGAAGTTACTGGTTGTGTGAAGATAGAACAAAATCTGACAAACAAGTTACTGTAATACCTCAATTGTATTATTTCACTGATCATGGATATGAATCAGTATTAACTGAGGCTCCTAGACTAACACTTTTGAAATGCATTCCTACCGCATGTGCCATACATACTAACTATTGTAATTCTTAATTTATTTGTAAAATACTGCTGATTCTTTAGTTGAGTATGTGAATAAACAATTATCTTCAAAATGTTACGCAGCAATACCCTAATACTGGGACCACATTGTATTCAAGTCATGGCCAACGATGACAAAGTAGGCAATATATTTGTTTATTGCAAATATACAATGGAACACTTGTTTCAGCTATAGATTATGCCCTTTTCCCAACAAGACATTGTTCGTACTCTGACTTGATACTGAATGCAGTGAGTTCCAGTGGCTTTCCGAGGCGGTGGCTAAATTGACTGTCCCATTTATTTGACCCTTCTCTTCAATGCCCCAGGACACAACCTCAACAGCTGGTCAAGATTTTTATAAAATCAGACGAATGAAAGATCTCCCATCTCAGTTATCATGATATGATCAACATGCTCTTTCATTCAATTTACAACAGTTTCAGAAAAACAATACGAAGATATTTGCTATCAACCAAATAATAGCTGGAAACTCGGAAGTGTACAACTTGCTAATTTGTTGAACGCAGAACATGTATTAATACAAGCAGTTAGCGTGTCGGAAATTTGAGTTTCCTAGGTCTGACTAGCACGTGAACGTGGCATTAATCTTGTGTCCTGCTAGGTGAGAGAAATTGGCCAAGACTCTTTATTTGTCTCGGTGACATGATGCAAGGTGCAAAACCAAGGAACTTTTATCAAAACGTCATGTTTCTTCCCCACCCTGGTTTTTGGACAGTGTTCTCATTGCACCATATAGAAAGCTGGTATTGCTGTAAGCCACATCTTGATTGTCAGTCCATCCAGTCGAGGAGGTTGTTGCTAGACTATTCAGACATGGATTCTGAGGAGGAGACCTTACTCCTCTGTGTCTGCTCCAGTCTGTTCAGGATGAATTGGCTAGTGTCAATGAAGCACTCTACACAGTTCACAAAGCAGATCTCTGTCCGGGAATCCAGCTTTGGCCCAGGTTTGTCCATGCATTTCTCCTGTGGAGAACCAGAGACAGGTGTTCAATCATTGGTTGGATCACGTCATTGCATGGAGTGGAGGACATTGCATCAGGCATGAATAACTTAACATTTAAACACCTTTTTTTTATGGTTAGTGTTATCCGGAATCCTTGGTGCGTCCCTACCCAACCGATTGAAATTTCAACTTTAATGGGGTGACGTCAGAGTTGGGACGTCCAGAGGATGCTGTAACTAACCGGCATTACCAACTAGCTAGCTACTAAACACAAACTAGCTTGTACAATTAAGGAGTCTACATGCCCATTGTACTATTGGCTAACTGTCTATACATTCATTCAATTGATGTTCAAGTAGCTAGCTAGCTTGCTAGATATCATTGCGGAAACGTTTCTTACCCAACACACTTCAGTCATCTGATGAACCAACTGCTGAAACCTTTGTTTTTGGGACTCGATTTCGATGAATTGCTGAAGTTGAGGGTCTGCTGTTGCTCCTTGGTTCTCCATGTTCATGCAGAAATCGCTTATAAATTGAACAGAGATATTCACAGACCTTCACGTGTGTGGATAGGCTAGGCGCATCACAGGAAACGGAAGAGAGCTCGACCAATCAGAAAGTGCGCCCCTAATAACAGTACATTTCATTGGATTTGGGTCCAACAAAAATGACGTGTAAATACATTTGATCAACTTCCTCTCAGAGATACTGAGTCTCCCTTTCTGACTATCCTTAATGTCATGTGCAAAATGTTTCTCTGAGATAGAGGCTCAGACAATGCAAGGTAGGCTACTGTTCTTTCTCAATAGTTTTATAAAACCACATAACTACATTTTCAGTTGATAAAATGTATTTCTACTTAGCATACATTTCAGTGGATAGACAGTAAATAAATATGAAATCTTACAGAAATAGATAGGACTATATAATATATTTAATTGAAAGCAATTTACCAATGATAGTAATAAAGGAAAACATAATAAATAAATAAGGAAAAACATTTCATATCTAGCATGTTCTCAATTACCAACAGTTACATTCCTCAAATAAGATTTTATTTAACTACTGGAGTTTGTCATAAGAGTCCCATGTTCAACCATAACGCATCTCTCAGCTCTCTCACAGGAATTCTTTAAGTTTAAGTTTCATCTACTTCTCCAATGGATGATGTCCAGAATGGATTAGGCCCTGAGTTGATGAAGACTTCAGTCTTTTCTGCATGAGGAAGTGTATCTGCCAGAGGGGTGAGTCTGTGAACTGTGTTTCAATCAGAATATGGTGGTTGGATCTACTGGAGCTCGTAGAGCAAGTCCTGAACAGTCACCGACAGCTCCTGGGTCTCTCGTCCGCCTTCTGCCAGTCAACGCAAGAGGAGATACAATAGATGAGGGTGGGGCAAACAATTAGATTACAAGTTGTCAAGCTGACATGTATGTCCATTTCTCTGACCATTATCTTTGACCCCCACTTAGCTAGCCTTATCCCAGAATGGTGCTGTTTGGCTTGACAATGACCATAAAAGTTGGAAAGACAGAATACACAGATCTGGGACCAGGCATTATTCTGTATACTGTACGTACATCCAGCCAACAGCTGGTCAGGATGGTGAAGACTCTGTCATTGGCCATATGAGGGCGATAGAGGCGATGGCCTCTTGAAACCTTATCCACTATCTCATTGTTGTTTAACCGTTCGTAGGGCAGTTTTCCCAAGGTGTAGACCTCCCACATTAAGACCCCTATGGAGAGCAAGTTAACCTTGTCAATATGTATTAAATTATCATCATCGGAATAAAATAGTTTGTGAATAAAGGCTGGATAGGTGTAGCTTGTTCCCAGATCTGTCTGCTCTAGCCAACTCCTATGTTCATTGGCGTTATATTCTGGTTACAGATCTGGGACCTGGCTAAGATAGGTGGCCTTTACTAACCATAAGCCCAAATGTCTGACTTGCTGCTGAATTTTCAGTAGAGCAGGACCTCAGGAGGTGACCAGCGCACAGGGAACTTGGAGCCTGCAGAGCTGGTGTACTCGTCATCCAGGACATACCTGAAATAACTGGGAGAGTTGTCAATTTGTCATAGAAGTAGCTCTAATTACATAATATTGCTGTAAGAATCAACTGTAGATTTTATTTATTTGTCAGGTATTTCTGCAGTGTGTGATTATTTGTAAAAGCTGCCAGAATCAAGCACAACATTCAGTCTTTACCTTGACAGTCAAAAGTCATTGACTTTAATGGTCCCATTGGTATCTACCAAGCAGTTTCTGGCAGCCTGAGAAGAACACAGTATTTGTTATTTGAGGTCAGTATCGTATAGTGTAGTATAGGACAGTAGCCTACAGTACCAAATCAGTATCAAACCTGCTGAGTCTTTCAAATCTCTCAAGCTGCGCTTGATTTAGTTTGAAATCAACAGAGTCAGTGGAATAGCCCCCAAAAGTGCAAACTGCAAAACCTAAGCTATTTGACTCATATCTTATAAGTACATCTCTTACCAGGATGTACTGCTGAGCCTCCAGGTAGGCAATGCCCTCTGTGACGTCCTTACACATTTCCAGGGATGTGTGCTGCTTCAGGCCTTCTCGCAGGTAGCTGACCAGGCAGCCATTGGAGAGGAACTCTGTGACAATGTAGATGGGCCTTTGTATGGTGCACACACCATACAGCTGAACCAAGTTCTCGTGGCGGAGCTTCCTGGTTCAAGCAAAAAGAGATGAGATTGAACATGTGTTGTGGGTTAAATTGAACAACACTGTTGCCCTATATGGTGAGAATTTTGGCAGAGGACAAGGTGGAGCTGTTACCATATATACAGTATACTGTACCTCTGGATATATTTCTATCTAAGGCTCTGAATGTACAGTGCCTTGCGAAAGTATTCGGCCCCCTTGAACTTTGCGACCTTTTGCCACATTTCAGGCTTCAAACATAAAGATATAAAACTGTATTTTTTGGTGAAGAATCAACAAAAAGTGGGACACAATCATGAAGTGGAACGACATTTATTGGATATTTCAAACTTTTTTAACAAATCAAAAACTGAAAAATTGTGCGTGCAAAATTATTCAGCCCCTTTACTTTCAGTGCAGCAAACTCTCTCCAGAAGTTCAGTGAGGATCTCTGAATGATACAATGTTGACCTAAATGACTAATGATGATAAATACAATCCACCTGTGTGTAATCAAGTCTCCGTATAAATGCACCTGCACTGTGATAGTCTCAGAGGTCCGTTAAAAGCGCAGAGAGCATCATGAAGAACAAGGAACACACCAGGCAGGTCCGAGATACTGTTGTGAAGAAGTTTAAAGCTGGATTTGGATACCAAAAAAAATCCCAAGCTTTAAACATCCCAAGGAGCACTGTGCAAGCGATAATATTGAAATGGAAGGAGTATCAGACCACTGCAAATCTACCAAGACCTGGCCGTCCCTCTAAACTTTCAGCTCATACAAGGAGAAGACTGATCAGAGATGCAGCCAAGAGGCCCATGATCACTCTGGATGAACTGCAGAGATCTACAGCTGAGGTGGGAGACTCTGTCCATAGAACAACAATCAGTCGTATATTGCACAAATCTGGCCTTTATGGAAGAGTGGCAAGAAGAAAGCCATTTCTTAAAGATATCCATAAAAAGTGTTGTTTAAAGTTTGCCACAAGCCACCTGGGAGACACACCAAACATGTGGAAGAAGGTGCTCTGGTCAGATGAAACCAAAATGTAACTTTTTGGCAACAATGCAAAACGTTATGTTTGGCGTAAAAGCAACACAGCTCATCAACCCTGAACACACCATCCCCACTGTCAAACATGGTGGTGGCAGCATCATGGTTTGGGCCTGCTTTTCTTCAGCAGGGACAGGGAAGATGGTTAAAATTGATGGGAAGATGGATGGAGCCAAATACAGGACCATTCTGGAAGAAAACCTGATGGAGTCTGCAAAAGACCTGAGACTGGGACGGAGATTTGTCTTCCAACAAAACAATGATCCAAAACGTAAAGCAAAATCTACAATGGAATGGTTCAAAAATAAACATATCCAGGTGTTAGAATGGCCAAGTCAAAGTCCAGACCTGAATCCAATCGAGAATCTGTGGAAAGAACTGAAAACTGCTGTTCACAAATGCTCTCCATCCAACCTCACTGAGCTCGAGCTGTTTTGCAAGGAGGAATGGGAAAAAATGTCAGTCTCTCGATGTGCAAAACTGATAGAGACATACCCCAAGCGACTTACAGCTGTAATCGCAGCAAAAGGTGGCGCTACAAAGTAGCGAATAATTTTGCACGCCACGTCAGTTTTTGATTTGTTAAAAAAAGTTTGAAATATCCAATAAATGTCGTTCCACTTCATGATTGTGTCCCACTTGTTGTTGCTTCTTCACAAAAAAATACAGTTTTATATCTTTATGTTTGAAGCCTGAAATGTGGCAAAAGGTTGCAAAGTTCAAGGGGGCCGAATACTTTCGCAAGGCACTGTATATTTCCAGTCCTTTCGGATCAACTTAAGTGCCTTGGTTGTAGCAGGTACGGTTGTAGGAGCTAGGGGTTGATTTGGAAATGGGCACTCATTCACTACATTTGACCCTATAGTCCACTGACTGCATGCTTGTGAGATAGAGAGAGCTGTGCTTACATCATGACTTTGGCCTCCTCTATGAAGTCGTCTTCCGTTATGGAGCCCTCCTTGATCATCTTGATGGCCACGTCATGCTGGCCCTGCCACTTCCCATACTTCACCACTCCAAACTGCCTGTTTCCCAGCTCCTTGATGAAGGTGAGGTGGCGTGGGTCAATTTCCCATATCCCTGAAGGACAAAACAACAAATTGAAGGAACACAATGTTTACTCATGTTAACAATCAAGCTAGTTGCTACAGTTCTTAAAATCAGTCATAACTGTTTCTGTTATAGCACTATTCTGGTCCCACACTGTATGTGCCATTAACAACTATTTTATTGTTGTACAGTTCCACATCGTCGGCCTGCCAAAACACAAACAGTGCCACCAGGCTATAAAGACAATACTCTCTCAATAGGAATGTATTTAAAGAACACACTCACCATACCCAAACATTTGCTGTGGAAGGGGCATTTTGTGCACTACTTGACACAATATATTTCAGCCTGCTGACCATACCTGGAATGGGAGATGATGGACAATATAGTGCCTTCAGAAAGTATTCACACCCCTTCACTTTTTCCACATTTTGTTGTGTTATAGCCTGAATTAAAAAATTGTTACATTTAGATTTGTTTTTGGGGGGGGGGGGGTCACTGGCCTTAAACCACAATACCCCATAATGTCAAAGTGAAATTATGTTTTTAAATTAGCTTACAAATGAATTACAAATGAAAAGCTGAAAGTTCAGGAGTAAATATTTGCTTAACAAGTCACATAAGTTGCATAATAGTGTTTAACATGATTTTTGAATTACTACCTCATCTTTGTACCCCACACATACAATTATCTGTAAGGTCCCTCAGTCGAGCAGTGAATTTCAAGATTCCACCACAAAGACCAGGGAGCTTTTCCAATGCCTCGCAATGAAGGGCACTTATTGGTAGATGGGTAAAAATAAAAAAGCAGACATTGAATATCCCTTTGACCATGGTGAAGTTATTCATTACACTTTGGATGGTGTATCAATACACCCAGTAAGTTAAAACAAAAAATACAGGCATCCTTCCTAACCTAGTTGCGGGAGAGGAAGGAAAGCGCTCAGGGATTTCACCACGAGGCCAATGGTGACTTTAAAATAGTTACAGGAGAAAACTGAGGATTGATCAACAACATTGTAGTTACTCCACAATACTATCCTAATTGACAGAGTGAAAAGAAAGAAGCCTGTACAGAATAAAAATATTCCAAAACATGCATCCTGTTTGCAACAAGACACTAAAGTAATACTGCAAAAAATGTGACAAAGCAATTCTATAATTGTCCTGAATATTAAGTGTTATGTTTGGGGAAAATCCAATACAACACATGACTGAGTACCACCCTCCATATTTTCAAGCTTAGCAGTGTTATGGTTATGCTTGTAATCGTCAAGGACTGGGGAGTTTTTCAGGATAAAAAAATTAAACCGAATGTAGCTAAGCACAGGCAAAATTCTAGATGAAAACCTGGTTCAACCTGCTTTACACCATCAGCAGGACAATAACCTAAAACACAAGGTCAAGTCTACACTGAAGTTCGCTTACCAAGAAGAGTTAATGTTCCTGAGTGGTCGAGTTCAAGTGTTGACTTAAATCTACTTGAAAATATATAGCAAGACCTGAAAATGGTTGTCTAGCAAGGATCAATTTTGTGATAGCTAATTGGTAGTTACTGTCTTGTCCCACAGCTGCAACTCCCGTATGGACTCAGGAGAGTCGAAGGTCGAGAGCCATGCGCACTCCGGAACACGACCCTGCTAAGCCGCACTGCTTCTTGAGACACTACTTGCTTATCCCGGAAGCCAGCCGCACCAGTGTGTTGGAGGAAACACCGTCCAGCTAGCAACCAAAGTCAGCTTGCAGATTCCCGGCCCGCCACAAGGAGTTGCTAGAGTGAAATGGGACAAGGAAATCCCGGCCAGCCAAATCCTCCCCTAACCCAGACGACACTGGGCCAATTGTGCACCGCCTCATGGGTCTCCCAGTTACGGCCGGCTGTAACACAGCCTGTGATCGAACCCAGGTCTGTAGTGACGCCTCAAGCACTGTGATGCAGTGCCTTAGACCGCTGCGCCACTCGGGAGGCCAGAACTTGAATATATTTTTTAATAATAATGGGCAAATGTTGCACAATCCAGGTATGAAATGCTCTTAGAGACTTACCCAGAAAGCCTGTCATTTCTGCCAATGGTGCTTCTACAAAGTTTTGACTCAGGGATGTAAATACATATGTAAATTACATATTTCAGTGTTTAACTTTCTAGAAATTAGCTAGAAATTTAAAAAACGTGTCATTATGAGGTATTGTGTGTAGATGGGTGAGAAGAAAAAAATGATTTAATCCATATTGAATTCAGGCTGTAACAAAGCAAATGTGGAATAAATCAAGGTGTATGAATACTTTCTGAAGGCACATTATGATGAACCTGTACTGTTAGACAGATGCATATGAAGTGATGTGTTGGGGTTGGGTTACAAAGTTTCGATTTGTTTCCCAAAATGTCTTTGTTTTCCAGAAATCCCTGGTGGAAGATTCCCTGAATCATGAGAGGACAAAAAAATTAATCTGGAAGCCTCCAACCAGGATTTCTGTTAAATTTGAGAATACTGCTAATGTTACTGGAATTTTTCAACCCTAATTTGGGGGAGTTGTACCTGCTGCATTATGCTGGTGGTAGTTAATGAGGTCTGGGATGCTGCTGAAATTGTGCTTCTCTGCCAAGTAGAACTGGCCTTGTTGGGTGGTGCAAATGTTGTAGTGTCTGCAACTACCTACCTACAGAAATTCACAGAAGAGGTCAACTATAGCAAAGCTGTCACGCCCTGACCTTAGAGAGCCTGTTTATTTCTATATTTGGTTAGGTCAGGGTGTGATTTGGGTGGGCATTCTAGTTTTCTACTTCTTTGTTGGCCGGGTATGGTTCCCAATCAGAAGCAGCTGTCTATCATTGTCTCTGATTGGGAATCATACTTAGGCAGCCTGTTTTCCACCTGAGTGTGTGGGATCTTGTTTTTGCGCAGTTGCTGTATAGCCCGGCAGAACTTTACGGTCGTTTGTATTTTGTTGTTTTGTCTGTGTTTCAGTATTAAATTATCATCAACACTTTCCACGCTGCGCTTTGGTCTCATTCTGACGACGGACGTAACAAAAGCCATAAAGACACAAAGGGAATTGCCTTAGGATTCTACCAATTCGGCTCAAATATGGGGAAAAAAACCTAATCATGGATTATTTTTGGCAGTTCTCTAGTTTATGTCTGGAAGTAGCTATCAAGCTTTAGCCAGTTAGCTTGGGTGCTTGACTGATTTTGTGAGGCAAGGAAAGTATTATATTTTGTGATGTCATAGAGCTGCTCCTTAGCAGATTTTGGGGTTGAATAATCCTTGTGAGAATCAAGGACAGTGGATATTAGGTAACTTTACAATTGGCATTAGTATATAGTACAATATGTAGTGAATTTGTTATTGCCTTAAAAAGATGAAGAAACTCGTATGCCAAACATCGCCACATTAGTAAACTATTTGGTAGAGCAGGGTCACAAGGCATCATATAGGTCGGCAGGTAGCCTAGTGGTTAGAGCATTGGGCCAGTAACAGAAAGGTTGCTACATCGAATACCTGAGCTGACAAGATAAAACTCTGTCATTCTACCCCTGACAAGGCAGCAAACCCAGT
The DNA here is from genome assembly GCF_002021735.2 of Oncorhynchus kisutch. Classification (NCBI taxonomy): domain Eukaryota; kingdom Metazoa; phylum Chordata; class Actinopteri; order Salmoniformes; family Salmonidae; genus Oncorhynchus; species Oncorhynchus kisutch. The sequence continues at coordinate 43,751,577 of NC_034188.2, read as the reverse complement.
GTTCCTAGGCCGTCATTGTAAATAAGAATTTGTTCTTAACTGACTTGCCTAGTTAAATCAAATAAAAAATATGGGAAAGTTCAACCAGTAAAACAAGAGATAACATATTTGGGTGTTTTGAGAACAATGCAACTCAGGAAAACCCTGGGGGTTTTAATCTCATGAGACACTTTTTATTTAGTTTATTTCAAAAATAGATTTATTGAATTGATGGAAGGGAGGAGGGGTCACAAGTAATTAAAGTGGCCTCCCTGTGAACAGAAATGGTTTGTTTTGACTATTCTAAATAAAATAAAAAATATCCTGGTATATTAACGTTAGATGGAAAGACAGAGGTAGTGGAAAGACAGAGGTAGAGTATAGTAGAGATTGTGGAGGGCTTTCTGAGTTTATGGAAACAGATGTAGATTAGTGAAGGTAACAAAGGAAAGTAAGTCAATTGGAAAGTAAGAATTTTGAATTTGGATTGATTAAGAATTGGCTGAGGTATTTTATAGATTTGGCGCGTTACTGGTTAATCTTAAAATAATAGCCGTTGAGTAAGTGTGAAGCAGAAAGGGAATATCCAGCGGAGATTGGTATTAAAAATATAGAGTAATATTGTTAGGGTAGACTACAATGTAAACATTGCCTTCTAGTAAGGAGAGAATAATCATGCTTTGGTTTATTTTATTTTATAAACCTTGCGATGGGTGACAGTGACGAAGACATTGATAAGGAGGGTTGATGTAAACTTAATGAGTGTTGACAGTATGTGAATGGTAATGTTATTCATGTTTTTTTTCCATAGCACTCTAATGATGCAATACCTTAGTAATTTGAAAAGCTGAGGTTTTAATACAAGGTTAAATGATGAGTAGAGGGATTGAGCCTTGAGAAAAAGATTAGCTGCGGTTGAAAGCAAGCGGGCAATGGGACATTGGAAGTAGAGGTATGAGAAACGTTATTTGACAGTTTCTGATTATTGTTGCTTGGTTTTGTAGTTTAGGTAACACCAGTGAATTTCTAAAATTATAATCTGTTTCCATTACATGGAACAGTGTCCAGCAATAAAAGTAGATTGAAATAAGTATTGATTATTAAACTGATGAGAAAGCACCAACTTTTTGAATGTTCTACATTTGTTAAACAACAGGTTTATATTTTTACTAAATTAATGCAACAGGTTGCAATATTTAGATTACCGGAAAGGGGTTACAGGTTTGTTTATTTTATTAGAAGGTGTTGTTTCTGGTCTCCCGAGTGGCGCAGTGATCTAAGGCACTGCATCGCAGTGCTAGCTGTGCCGCTAGAGATTCTGGGTTTGAGTCCACTGTATGATATTCATATTTTAATAAATATATATACCCTATATAAAGGAAGAGAAGGTTAGGCCTAACCCCTTAGATATGCCGGTGGCATGCTATGACACCGACATGCATTTCTTTATTGGCTACACAGATATAGACTTACAGAAGGAGGGTAATTCGTAAATTTTTTATCCAAATATTTTGTAATAAAGACAAGCATTATATTGTTAGATTATAGGAGTAACTCTGGTAGGCCTGAAACAGTCTTCCTCACCTCAAGTTCAACTGTCAGTCAGTTGGAGCCCCAGGGCGCACTGCCTTCTTATCAAAGAGATCGTGCCTGCAGGAGCTTAAGCTTAATAATAGCCACACCATACCAAACCTTCATAAAAGCTTCTAAACTTTATTAGGGTAATATCAAAAGTACGCCAAGCCATTGTTTATAGGGAAAATACGAGCAGAAGAACAAATGTAACCCCCCCCCCCCCAAAACAACGCACTACCCTCCGCTATGACCCCCCCCCCAAAAAAAACACACACGCCTCCCCAAAGTAACAAAAAAACAACTGCTAGACAACCCTCACCCCCAGTAAATTTCTATCTGTCCCGAATAGCTAATAGAACCAATTGTCAGTCTTGCTTTGACATCTTCCTCAATTAAAATGAGAGATCCTAACAGATCAATCTTGCTGGTAAAACGTAATTAAATATTGCTAAGTTACTTAGCTATAGTGTGTATGTAGGGCTTTTGAAAATATACAATTAAACACACAGATCGTGCAACTACTGCATAGGCAACACGATAATACCAGACAGAGCCCATTTGTTGGCTACTATGTTGAAAGGTCCCCAAGAACAGTCGCCTCCATTATTCTTAAATGGAAGAAGTTTGGAGCCACCAAGACTCTTCCTAAAGCTGTCCTCCAGGCCAAATTGAGCAATCGAGGAGAAGACCCTTTGTCAGGGAGGTGAGGGCTTTGGTCTCCAGAACTCCACCAATCAGGCCTTTATGGTAGAGAGGCCAGACGGAAGCCACTCCTGAGTAAAAGGCCACATAGCAGCCCAATTGGGGTTTGCCAAAAGGCACCTAAAAGACTCTCAGACCATGAGAAACAAGATTCCCTGGTCTGATGAAACCAAGATTGAACTCTTTGGCCTGAATGTCGAACGTCACGTCTGTAGGAAACCTGGCACCATCCATATGGTGAAGCATGGTGGTGGCAGCATCATGATGTGGGGATGTTTTTCAGCGGCAGAGAATGGGAGACTAGTCAGGATCGAGGGAAATATGAAGGGAGCAAAGTACAGAGAGATACTTGATGAAAACCTGCTCCAGATAGCTCAGGACCTCTGACTGGGGCGAATGTTCACCTTCCAACAGGATAACGACCCTAAGCACATAGTCAACACAACACAGGAGTGTTGAAACCAAAAAATGTAGTAACCAAAAAAGTGTTAAATAAATGAAAATATACACAATAGATCTGGTTAAAGAGAATAGAAAGAAAAAAAATACCGTTATTTTGTATTTTTTTGTACTATAATTTTTGAAATGCAAGAGAAAGACCATAATGTATTATTCCAACCCGGGTGCAATATTGATTTTGGCCACTAGATGGCAGCAGTTTATGTGCAAAGTTTTAGACTGATCCAATGAACCATTGTATTTTCTGTTCAAAATGTTGTATCAAGACTGCCCAAATGTACCTAATTTGTTTATTAATAACTTTTCATGTTCAAAATTGTGCACTCTCCTCAAACAATAGAATAGGATTATATTACTGTAATAGGTACTGTAAATTGGACAGTGCAGTTGGATTAACAAGAATTTAAGCTTTCTGCCAATTTCAGATATGTCTATGTCCTGGGAAATGTTCTTGTTACTTACAACCTCATGCTAATCGCATTAGCCTACGTTAGCTCAACCATCCCGTGGACGTGACACCGATCCCAAATAAGTTTTTAAAGTAATGATGGACTGTCATTTCTCTTTGCTTATTTGAGCTGTTCTTGACATAATATGGACTTGGTATTTTACCAAATAGTGCAATATTCTGTATACCACCCCTAACTTGTCACAACACAACTGATTGGCTCAAACGCATTAAGAAGGAAAGAAATTCTACGAATTCACTTTTAACAAGGCACACCGGTTAATTGAAATGCATTCCAGGTGACTACCTCATGAAGCTGGTTGAGCGAATGCCAAGAGTGTGCAAACCTGTCATCAAGGCAATGTGTGGCTACTTTGAAGAATGTCAAATATAAAAAATATTTTGATCTATTTAACTTTTTTGGTTACTACATGATTCCATATGTGTTATTTCATAGTTTTGATGTCTTCACTATTATTCTACAATGTAGAAAATAATAAAAACCCTTGAATGATTAGGTGTGTCCAAACTTTTGACTGGTACTGTATAAATAAATGTATGTGGACATTTATTGTGGACTCCCCTTTAAATGAGTGGATTCAGCTATTTCAGCCACACAACTTCCTGACAGGTGTATAAAATTGAGCACACGGCCATACAATCTCCATAGACAAAGAGAGGCTGTAGAATGGCCTTACTGAAGAGCTCAGTGGTTTTCAACGTGGCAACGTCATAAGGATGCCACCTTTCCAACAGGTCAGTTTGTCCAATTTCTGCCCTCCTAGAGCTTCCCCGGTCAACTGTATGTGCTGTTATTGTGAAGTGGAAACATGTAGGAGCAACAACCGCTCAGCCAATAAGTGGCACACAAGCTCACAGAACGGGACCGCTGAGTGCTGAAGTGCATAGCAGGTAAAAATCGCCTGTCCTCGGTTGAAGTGAGAGATCCAAACTGCCTCTGGTAGCAATGTCAGCACAATAACTATTGGTCAGGAGATTCATGAAATGGGTTTCAATGCCAAATGTCGGCTGGAGTGGCGTAAAGCTCGCCGCCATTGGACCCCGGAACGGAAAAGCGTTCTCTGGAATGATGAATCATGCTTCACCATCTGGCAGCCCGGCGGATGAATCTGGAATTGGCGGATGCCAGGAGAATGCTACGTGTCCCAATACATAGTGCCAACTATAAACTTTGGTAGAGGAGGAATAATGGTATGGGGCAGTTTTTCATGGTTCGGGCTAGGTCCGACTGCAAGCCAGGCCTAATCGCCCAACATCAGTGCCCGACCTCACTAATGCTCTTGTGACTGAATGGAAGCAAGTCCCCACAGCAATGTTCCAACATCTCGTGGAAAACCTTCCCAGAAGAGTGGAGGCTGTTATAGCAGCAAAGTGGGGGACCAAATCCATGCCCATGATTTTGGAATGAGATGTTCGACGAGCATCATGTGGTCATGTGGTGTACCTTAATAGAAAGTGACTCAAGTAAAAGTCCCCCAGTAAAATGGTACTTGAGTAAAAGTCTAAACGTATTTGGGTTTTAAAATAGGCCTAGTTAAGTATCTCAAGTAAATGTGTAAATCCTTTAAAATTCCTTATACTAAGCAAACCAGACCGCACAATTGTCTTGTTATTATTTTTACATTTATGGATAGCCAGGGGCACAGTCCAACACTTTTGACATAATTTACAAACGAAGCGTTTTTGTTTAGTGAGATCAGAGGCAATAGAGATGACCAGTGATCGTGTAGTAGGCTATTGTAAATGATTTAATTTGTTTCTGAACAGACTTTGACAAATGTATTTCAATTCATCAGGGCTGTTGCAGCTCCTCCAGAACCCTTCTCGCAGGTTGCAACGAGAGGGAGAGAGATTGTAGAAAGTGAATCTCATTCTAGTTCTGTGAGAGATACAGGCGGGCTTTTCACGCAGCCTTGCTTTGGTCTCCAACATAGATTGCAAAATTGCACAAACCCTAAACCCGTCTCGGCTCAACCCGAATCAACTCAGAATATCAGGCCAGGGCTGAAATTCTACATTTTCACATTAACAAAAGAGAATTAACAAAGAGTCAACTCGAATGAACTTTGATTTTATAAAAAATGCTACATTGCAAAAAGTTTACATTATTTTTCATGCCATGAGAGGTACTGGATCCGGCCAAATCGGTTCCGGTGTTGTGCCGAAAATCCCCCCCCCCCCTTCTAATTACCTTAATTTTGTGGCTAGAGTCAAATACTGTCTATAGAACAAAATTCACGTCAGGATAGGCAACCGAAATTAATAATAAATGTATGTGTGTTATATTAAACATAGAGGTGGCAGTCATCTGTTGGTAAACAATACACATTTCAGAAAAACTTTGGCTGAATTAGTATCCTTACATTTTCAAAAATACTAGTCGAATGAGACATGGGAGAGATTACGAATTTTGGCAAAGAGATGTATTTATAGACTAATACAAAATCAGTAGCGGATTTAAGTACGGGCGACATGGGCAGCCACCCAGAGCGGCATCTTGCCGGGGACGACACAGTCCAAAACAGAGAGGTGCCAGATCCCGTGCTGTACATTGAGGCTTTGTACTGAAGGCCTACTTCTGTAATATATAGTATTTGGTTCTATTCCACACTCCCAAACATAAGGTGGCAGTGTTCAAAATTAGGACCTATACTTCTGCATCAGCCAATGGTCTTTACGAAGGAGTGCTACCGGCTTCGTTCTTCCTTTTTTCGTCTGGATCGGGCCGTCACAATGGTATGAAACTTCACCATGAATACGCTTAAAACATCTACTGTAATCTTTGAAATATACATGCACTAGCTACGTTCTAAAGTGCCTAATGTGTGAACGCAATGGTTAGGGACACATTTAGCCCATTATTAGTGATTGTATCTGTATATCCCAATATAGTTGCCTATAACAAAACTCGAGCGAATGATTACATCGGTGATATCGCTAGCTACATGGAACATGAAATCGCCCACGTTATTGTATTTTTGGCAACATAATTAAGTTGGTATTGCAATTTTAGATGTGCAACATTGCTAAGTACTTGTTACCGTTTTTAAACGTAGCAAATGTACTATAGGCTGGTCTTCAAGTAGTTAAGTGGTGCACGTTAAGGAGACAATGGTGTCTCTACGTTACCTTATAGAGCCAGCCGGTCACCAAACCGATTGTTGGTAGACTTGATTATATAACTTTGTGGCAGAAAGTATGCACATGTAACTAGTATTTTGAACAAAAATGCCACATAGATGGGAAAAGGCTCTTGTCTGGGTAGCAGCTCCTTAGGTTGAATGGTAGTGACCTGACCATCATACTGGATATTTGTTTTGATGCCCAGTGTTCAGTGAATAAATACGAATGCAGAGGTACTGTAAATGACAATGTACCATACTACTGCCCTGTCGGTGTACATGTTTCTAAATTAATGTTTGTGTGATTCAGGTGAACGTACCAAAGACGCGCAGGACCTACTGCAAGAAGTGCAAGAGGCACCAGCTTCACAAAGTTACCCAGTACAAGAAGGGAAAGGATTCCCTCTACGCACAAGGTGAGTTTGTTTCAAAATGAGCATTGGCAGGTAGCGTGGACCGCAATGTGTTCCAAGATAAATAACTGATATGTGTTTTAGGTAAGAGGAGATATGACAGAAAGCAGTCCGGTTACGGTGGACAGACCAAGCCTATTTTCCGCAAAAAGGTGAGTTCGTGAAGCTTTGTGTGTACTGGAAACATTACCAAAGGGTACCTTATCAGTTAACACTTTTCCTTGAGTAACCCCAACAGTACAGTTGTGTTGTCGTGGACAACCACAAGTGTGGGTCTGGGGCAACCTAACTGTACTTTAATGGTTACTCAAGGAAAGGAATTGAACCACTGGTATAAGGTACCCTATAATGTATCCAATAATGTATACTTCAAATGTAAGCTGTGCAGGCCATTGTCAGCGAGCCTTGGCCTGTAGACTTTGTCCTTTCCTAAAGTGTCCGTTAGAGATAATTGAGATGGTTTGAGGCTGTTTCTCCTCCATGGCAAGGTTATAGGTAAACCTCAGACAACTTAATGAATGCTTCTGTTTTTTTCCTTTACTTTTACACACACACTACCGTTCAAAAGTTTGGGGTCACTTAGAAATGTCCTTGTTTTTGAAAGAAAAACACATTTTTTGTCCATTTTAAAATAACATCAAATTGATCAGAAATACAGTGAAGACATTGTTAATGTTGTAAATGACTATTGTAGCTGGAAATGGCTGATAAAAAAGAAAAAAAGAAAAGGAATATCTACATAGGTGTACAAGAGGCCCATTATCAGCAACCATCACTCCTTAATCTTTTCCTTTTATTGGCCAGTCTTAGATATGGCTTGTTCTTTGCAACTCGGCCAAGAAGGCCAACATCCCGGAGTCGCCTCTTCACTGTTGATGTTAAGACTGGTGTTTTGCGGGTACTATTTAATGAACCTCTTAGTGCGTAAATCCCTCTAGTGGGGATTTGACAACATCCGGTGAAAACAGACCATGCCAAATACAAAATCGTAATATTAAACATTCATGAAAATACAAGTGTCCTACATTGTTTCACAGCTTAACTTCTTCTTAATCCAGCTGCTCTGTCAGATTTCAAAAAGGCTTTACGGCAAAAGCATATCATGCGATTATCTGAGGACAGCGCCCGGATACAAAAGCGTTAAACATTTTCCAAACAAGCAGAGGCGTCAAAGTCAGAAATAGCAATAAAATAAATCACTTACCTTTGAAGATCTTCCTCTGTTTGCAATTCCAAGGGTCCCAGCTACATCACAAATTGTCCTTTTGTTTGAAAAAGTCCTTTATATCCCCAAAAGGTCAGTTTAGTTGGCGTGCTTGATTCAGTAATCCACCAGTTTCCCTCGTTCAAAATGCATACAAATTCATCTCAAACGTTACCAATAAACAAGTCAAACAACGTTTCTAATCAATCCTCAGGTACTCTAATATGTAAATAAACAATAAAATTGAAGACTGAGAATAGTATGTTCATTACCGGAGATAAATAACAAAGTGCGTGCTTTCATCCAAGCATGTCACAATACTACAGCCAAAATGGGAGCCACCTAGAAAAACTATAAATGTTTTGCTCATTTTTCAAAAAACAAGCCTGAAATTCTTTCTTAAGACTTGACTTCCAGTGGAAGCCCTCGGAACTGCAATCTGGGAGGTATTCCTTTGATTTTCCCATAAACAAGGATTTGGATGGGCCGACACCTAAAATAAAAAATTCCGGATGGATTCTCCTCGGGTTTTCTCCTTCCATATCAGTTCTGTTATACTCACATACATTATTTTAACAGTTTTAGAAATGTCAGAGTGTTTTCTATCCAATACTACCAATTATATGCAAATCCTAGCTTCTGGGTCTGAGTAACAGGCAGTTTACTTTGGGCACGTCAGTCATCCGAAATACCGAATACTGCCACTGGCCCTCAAGAAGTTAATGAAGCTGCCAGTTGAGGACTTGTGAGGCGTCTGTTTCTCAAACTAGACAATCGTATGTACTTGTCCTCTTGCTCCTCTTTCTATTCTGGTTAGAGCTAGTTTGCGCTGTTCTGTGAAGGGAAGTAATCCAGTGTTATACGAGATCTTCAGTTTCTTTGCAATTTATTGCATGGAATAGCCATCATTTCTCAGAACAAGAATAGACTGAGTTTCAGAAGAAAGTAAATTTTTTCTGGCCATTTCGAGCCTGTAATCGAACCCACAAATGCTGATGTTCCAGATTCTCAACTAGTCTGAAGAAGGCCTGTTTTTATTGCTTCTTTAATCAGAACAACAATTTTCAGCTGTGCTAACATAATTGCAAAAGGGTTTTCTAATTATTAATTAGCCTTTTAAAATGATAATCTTGGATTAGCTAACACAACGTGCCATTGGAACACAGGAGTGATGGTTGCTGATAACGGGCCTCTGTACACCTTTGTAGGTATTCCACAAAAAATCAGCAGTTTCCAGCTACAATAGTCATTTATAACATTAACAATGTCTACACTGTATTTCTGATCAATTTGATGTTATTTTAATGGACAAAAACATGGACATTTCTAAGTGACCCCAAACTTTTGAACGGTAGTGTACTGTATTGTCTGAACCTTTTTTTACAGCTTTATCATTTTTATTTTACTGTTTGTAGGTACTACTTTAAGTGTACACTCGCACACTCCCCCTCATGGATTTGAATGGAATGGACACTTCACCAATCCGATGGTTTTAAGTGCATGACGGGGAGTGAACGAGTACACATTTAAGGGTAGAGAATCAAAATGCAGCCACTGCCATGTCATGTGTGCATGAATCCTGGATTATTTTCTACATTTGTTACATGGATTCTCTCCAGGCTAAGACGACAAAGAAGATTGTGTTAAGGCTGGAGTGCGTGGAGCCCAACTGCAGGGCCAAGAGAATGGTGCCCATCAAGAGATGCAAACACTTTGAGCTGGGAGGTGACAAGAAGAGAAAGGTAAGCAAGCACAAACTCTCATTCAAACTAAGTACTGAAACAGTGCTTTTCCTGGCCTATGTTTATTCTGCTACTGGAAAGGGTTGTGTATTTGCTCCAGAACCATAAATAGCAACGTATATGGTTTGTGGACGTCAAAATTAATTTGATTGTTAATCAGTGACATTTGACACTTGGTTCAACTACTGATACACGTCTTTGCTCATTCACTTTACATCGTTCCTCTGCATAAGGTTTAGTAAATTCCAAATATACACGCTTCCTCAGAAGTCTTTGTGGTTAAGATACTGCCTAGAGAGGAATTGGCAATAGCACTCTGAAGGCCTTCAATGGCCAAACGTGTGCTACTCTGGAACGGTTTGCCTTTTATATATGCCCTAAAGAATGTTAACAAGTTCTAATTAATTTGTCAGATTTAAAGATGATTGGATTCGGAAGCAGTGTTTTTTTATTTTTCATTTTGGAAAGGTGAACGTGAATGATTAATTGTGCTGTTTAAAACGTTAAAACGTTTTCATTTTCTCCTTTCAGGGCCAGGTCATCCAGTTCTAGGCTGTGGTTCAATTCGTTGGGCGGACTTGTCACTTTTTTCAATAAATGTATTGAAATTATACCCGCTGCAATCTCTCCTTAACTGTATCTTAGTGGTTAAAATGTGGCAATTAAAGATGGTGTGTATATAGATTAGAGGTAGGCCGATTTAATTAGGGCCGATTTTAAGTTTTCATAACAATCGGTAATCTGCAGTTTTAGACTCTGATTACATTGCACTCCACAAGGAGACTGCGTGGCAGGCTGACCACCTGTTCCGCGAGTGCAGTAAGGAGCCACGGTAAGTTGCTAGCTAGCATTAAACTTATCTTATAAAAAACAATCAATCTTAACATAATCACTAGTTAACTACACATGGTTGATGATATTACTAGTTTATCTAGTGTGCCCTGCGTTGCAAATAATCAATGCGATGTCTGTTCATTTATAATCATTCGACCTCTAATGTAGATATGTAATTGGCCATCCAGGGAAATGTTTTGTTGCCATTAGAAACATACAAATGTAATTTGTCACATACATGTTACAATGGCATCAACCCTAAGTCTTTAACCCCTCCAGAAAACACAAACTAAATAACCTTTCTGAAAGTGGTTACAGTATATATTCACTCTGCTGAATAACCATGCCTGAATCATATCCTTATGTGCCGTCTTACCCCATCAGAACCCAAGATATTAAGTTAAACAGTTTGTTTTAAAGCTATACAGTCATTTTGATATGGATGCTCAGACCTTGCGTCCATATCCTGGAATTTTGGGTGATTACATTTCTCTAGCCCATCCCCAAGTTTACCAAAAACGTTTGGCAGGCGGCAACTTTTTGAGATTTGAATTCCAGATTCATATCAAGACACTGTTATACCAAAGTAAAACATGTTATTTAAATCAGGTAAAATTGTTACAGTACTGCTGTTATTTGATATCTGAACATTCAGGTGTTAGTCAGCCAGCAAATCTCCCTTTTTGTGACCAGAACAATTGGAATACAGGACATGGACAATTTACTAACTCATCCCGTACTTCATTTTTTATTTACTTAATTTTACATTTCAAGTAACTTTAAAAAAAAAAAACTTGGAACTTGAGGTTCAATCTTTCTAGGGCAGGGATTCCAACAAATAACCTATTCAAGAGGGCGTATACATGTCTCTTTAGCAAGTAAACACCATCTAGAATAACAACATAAAAAGGCAATGTTACTTCAGCTGCATTTACACAGGCACCCCGATTCTGCTATTTTCTAAATTGACCAGTTGGATCAGCTCTGAAAAAGATCTGTGATGACCAATTAGTTTGGAAATTTGAGCTTGTCTGCTAGCAAGATCATACTAAAGAACTGAGTTGTGTGTTTGACATGTCCTTTCATAATTGCCATTGGGTCTTGAAGTCACCTGTGATGGGAGTGACAGTTGACAGTGCTTTGCCAGAAGTGTTGACAACCACTACCAGTTTGCTGAGGGTTTAGGACCCGTAGCTCCTTGTAGCTGGGCAGGACCTGGTGACACACTGGGGGTGTCAGGTCTTCCAGCTAGGCACTGTGGGAAGGGTGTGGGGAGAGCCATTGGAACCGCCATCTGCTTGTAAAAAAATAAAGGGAACACTTAAATAACACACTGTAACTCCAGGTCAATCACACTTCTGTGAAATCAAACTGTTCTGTGAAATCAAACTGTCCACTTAGGAAGCAACACTGATTGACATTAAATTTCACATGCTGTTGTGCAAATGGAATAGACAACAGGTGGAAATTATAGGCATTTAGCAAGACACCCCCAATAAAGGAGTGGTTCTGCCGGTGGGGACCACAGACCACTTCTCAGTTCCTATGCTTCCTGGCTGATGTTTTGGTCACTTTTGAATGCTGGCGGTGCTTTCACTCTGGTGGTAGCATGAGACTGAGTCTACAACCCACACAAGTGGCTCAGGTAGTGCAGCTCATCCAGGATGGCACATCTATGCGAGATGTGGCAAGAAGGTTTGCTGTGTCTGTCAGCGTAGTGTCCAGAGCATGGAGGCGCTACCAGGAGACAGGCCAGTACATCAGGAGACGTGGAGGAGGGCAACAACCCAGCAGCAGGACTGCTACCTCTGCCTTTGTGCAAGGAGGAGCAGGAGGAGCACTGCCAGAGCCCTGCAAAATGACATCCAGCATGCCACAAATGTGCATGTGTGTGCTCAAACGGTCAGAAACAGACTCCATGAGGGTGGTATGAGGGCCCGACGTCCACAGGTGGGGGTTGTGCTTACAGCCCAACACCGTGCAGGACATTTGGCATTTGCCAGAGAACACCAAGATTGGCAAATTCGCCACTGGCGCCCTGTGCTCTTCACATATGAAAGCAGTTTCACACTGAGCACGTGACAGACGTGACAGTGGATACGCCGTGGAGAACGTTCTGCTGCCTGCAACATCCTCCAGCATGACCAGTTTGGCGGTGGGTCAGTCATGGTGTGGGGTGGAATTTCTTTGGGGGGCAGCACGGCCTTCCATGTGCTCGCCAGAGGTAGCCTGACTGCCGTTAGGTACCGAGATGAGATCCTCAGACCCCTTGTGAGACCATATGCTGGTGCGGTTGGCCCTGGGTTCCTCCTAATGCAAGACAATGCTAGACCTCATGTGGCTGGAGTGTGTCAGCAGTTCCTGCAAGAGGAAGGCATTGATGCTATGGACTGGCCCGCCCGTTCCCCAGACCTGAATCCAATTGAGCACATCTGGGACATCATGTCTCGCTCCATCCGCCAGGAGTTGGCGGATGCTTTAGTCCAGGCTTGGGAGGAGATCCCTCAGGAGACCATCCGCCACCTCATCAGGAGCATGCCCAGGCGTTGTAGGGAGGTCATATACAGGCACGTGGAGACCACACACACTACTGAGCCTCATTTTGACTTGTTTTAAAGACATTACATCAAAGTTGGATCAGCCTGTAGTGTGGTTTTCCACTTTAATTTTGAGTGTGACTCCAAATCCAGACCTCCATGGGTTGATAAATTTGATTTCCATTGATAATTTTTGTGTAATTTTGTTGTCAGCACATTCAACTATGTAAAGAAAAAAGTATTTAATAAGAATATTTCATTCACTCAGATCTAGGATGTTATTTTAGTGTTCCCTTTATTTTTTTGGAGCAGTGTATATACACATGATGTGAACTGTAGGCAGTGGTGTAAAAGTTCCCAATTGTCATACTTGAGTAAAAGTATAGATACCTTAATAGAAAGTTACTCTAATAGAAAGTAAAAGTCATCCAGTAAAATACTACTTGATTAAAAGTCTAAAAGTATTTGGTTCTATATATACCAAATATATATCTAAAGGAAGTATGAACAAATGTCATATTCCTTCTATTAAGGCAGGCAGGACCATTTTCTTATTTTTAAAATCTATGGATAGCCAGGGGCACACTCCAACTTTCAAGACATAATTTACAGAATATGCATTTGTTTAGTGAGCCCGCCAGATCAGAGGCAGAAGGGATGACCATGTGTTGTCTTGATAAGTCCTTGAATTTTAATTGGACATTTTCCTGTCCTGCTAAGCATTCCAAATGTAACGAGTACTTTTGGTGTCAGGGAAAATGTATGTGGTAAAAAAGTACATTATTTCCTAAAGGAATGTAGTAAAGTAAAAATTGTCAAAATTATAGTGAAGTACAGACACCAACAAAAAAAAAGTTAATAGTACGGAGGACTGTAGGGAGTTTACACAATAAAAGCTACAAAGCCACTGAATGCGACTTTTGCATTTGTCAATTTTACAGTGTACTGTGCTTTATAGGCAGTATCATATTGCCAGTAGATGGCAGTATACACAAAGACCGCTTGAATGTGTGATGTGGCTACGCTACAGGTTAATGCTGTATGCATGATATTACACTGAACAAAACCATTTGTAAACATGTAAAGTATTGGTCCCATGAGTTGAACTAAAAGACCCCAGAAATGTTCCATATGCACTAAGTGTATTTCTCTCATTCTGTGCACAAGTGTTTACATCCCTTTTACTGAGCGTTTCTCCTTTTCCAAGATAATCCATCCACTTGACAGGTGGATGGATTAAACAGCATGATCATTACACAGGCATACCTTGTACTGGGGACAAAAGACCACTCAGTTTTGTCACACAACACAATGCTACAGATGTTTTGAGGGAGAGTACAAGTTGCATGCTGTCTGCAGGAGTGTCCACCAGAGCTGTTTGGCACCAGATCATTTAATGTTCATTCCTCTACCATAAGCTGCCTCCAGCATCGTTTTAGTGAGTGACAGTACCTCCAACTGGCCTTAACTGCGGACTATGTGTAACCATGCCAGCCCAGGATCTCCACATCTGGCTTCTTCACCTCTGTTATCGTCTGTGACCAGCCACCTGGACAGCTGACAACTGGGATTGCACAACCGAAGAATTTCTGCACAAACCGTCTCAGGAAAGCTCATCTGCATGCTCATCGTCCTCACCAGGGTCTTGACCTGACTGCAGTTTGGCATTGTCACCGACTTCAGTGGGCAAATGCTCACCTTTGATGGCCACTGGCACGCTGCAGAAGTGTGCTCTTCACAGATGAATCGTGTTTTCAACTATACTGGGCAGATGGCAGACGTATGTGTGAGTGGTTTGCTGATGTCAACGTTGTGAACAGAGTGCCCCATGGTGGCGGAGGGCTTATGTTATGGGCAGGCATTTTATTGAGATCCTGAGTCTTATTGTTGTGCCATTCATCCCCTGCCATCATCTCATGTTTCACCATGATAATGCATGGCCCCATGTCCAAAGGATCTGTAAACAATTCCTGGAAGCTGAAAATGTCCCAGTTCTTCCATAGCCTACATACTCAGACATGTCACCCATTGAGCATGTTTGGGATACTCTGGATCGACAACGTGTCCAATTCCCAACCATATCAGCAACTTCGCACATCCATTGAAGAGGAGTGGGATAACATTCCACGGGCCACAATCAACATCCTGATCAACTCTATGCAAAGGAGATGTGTGGTCATACCAGATACTGATTGGTTTTCTGATCCATGCCCCTACTTTTTTTAAGGTATCTGTGAGGCATTCGCTTAGGGGCTCACGAGTGTCGCAGCGGTCTAAGGCACTGCATCTCAGTGCTAGAGGCATCACGACAGACACCCTGGTTTTATTCTAGGCTGTATCACAACCAGGAAGTGATTGGGAGTTCCATAGGGCGGCGCACAATTGGCCCAGTGTCATCTGGGTTTGGCCGGTGTAGGCTGTCATTGTAAATAAGAATTTATTTATTCATTTTTACTATATTGTGGAATAATAGTGAAGACATCAAAACTATGAAATAACACATGGAATCGTGTAGTAACCCAAAAAATGTTTAAAAAATCAAAACATATTTTATATTTGAGGTTCTTCAAAGTAGCCACCCTTTGATGCAATTACTATGGTCCCGTGTCACAGTCAACATTGCACATGTATCTCTCCCAATGCAGCCCACATATTTTAGGCTTGAGTGTGAGACCCTCCCATTAGGCAAGATTAGACTGCACCACTGAATATGGAACAGCATTTTGGAAACTGGCTGCAGCCCTCAGGAGCCCCTGATTGGCTACTACACCGCTGGTGGTGCCCCAGCCATCAGCTCATGGCCATTGCTCCACCCCATTCCCACTTCTCCCGAAGTTCACTGGGATTATCCTATTATGAAACATTAATAAAAAATGAATCTTCCCATAAACTACTGCATGGTTTAAACATATATACTACAAATACAACCATTAATGAGGCAGAAACTCGTAACAGCATGAGAGTCGGGGAATGAATGTAACAGCATTTGTAACAGCATGTAACAGGCTCTTGTAACAGCATGAGAGTCGGGGAATGAATGTTTTAATAAATAAGTGAAACGTAATATAAAACAAGAAACACGAACAATTCACAGACAGGAAACAGAAACAATGATGCCCGGGGAAGGAACCAAAGGGAGTGACATATAGGGCAGGTAATCAAAGAAATGAGGGAGTCCAGGTGAGTGATGACGCACAGATGCTTTCGGCTGTGCGTCATCCAAGGGACTATCCCGGGGAACAAGAGTGGATCGGTCACCCCTTGCTGATGTGCGGGAACCTGATGCCGGCTGGGACGCAGGAACCTGACAGACCGGCTGAGGTAGGAGAGCCTGCTGAGGCAGGGGAGCCTGGCAATCCGGCTGAGGCATGAGAGCCGGTGGAGGCAGGGGAGCCTGGCGATCTGGCTGAGGCATGAAAGCCTGTAGCGGCTCCCGGACTCTACGTCATTCCATCTGACACAAAAATTTACCCCCAAAAATCCCTGATGCTTCCCATAGGTGAGGCATCATTCTGCACACGTGACAGCTCTGTATACTGCAGGTTTCCTCCCGATTTTCAGTAAACAGAGGGAAACATTTCCCTGGTGTCCTGCAGCTCATCTGTCAATCTCAACCCCAAGGTTAGCGGCTTAAAAGGCCTCCATAATTGATGGTGCCTGGAGGTCACAGAGAGACATTATTTGTAACCAGATTTCTAAAACTCAGCAAAGCCTGTTGAGAAGGGAGGAGAGGAGGGAAGACAGCCTTCTGCAATCATTTCAGCTGTCCGGCTCCCTGTTCCTGTGGCTGAGGTTTCAATCATTCCGCTGGATTTACTCTCTCGGTTTTTAATGACAACCTAGGAATAGTGGGTCAATTGCCTTGTTCAGGGGCAGAACAACAGATTTTTACCTTGTCAGCTTCTGGGATTCGATCTTGCAACCTTTCGGTTACTAGTCCAACGATCTAACCACTAGGCTACCCTGCCACCCCAGCATGAGCATTACACAGGTGCACCTTGTGCTTGGGGACAATAAAAGGCCACTTTAAAATGTGCAGTTTTGTGTCACAACACAATGCCCCTGGATATTATCAAGAACTAAACTGAGCCATCCTCAAAAAATCCCTTTGATAATACACCTGAATGGCCAGCTAGTCGAGGTAACTCTGTACCGGTACCCCCTGGATATAGCATCGCAACTGTTATTTTATTGTTGCGCTTTAATTTTCTTCAATTTAATTTGTGTTTATTTCAGGTTATTATAGTAAATACCTTCTTTAAACTATCAAAATTAAGAAAGTCAGACACTCCATGTATAAACTCCCAGCAATTTAATGGGTATTTACCAACGTTTCGCATCACTGTGCCTTCCTCAGGGTAATGCCATGAATACTTGAACCAGGTTATGTAGACAAACAGTACAATTAGTGCAACCAATGACAATGATTAAGTTAATTAAAATGAATTAGTGAAACTGTTAAAAAAAATAGTTTATGGCATATTAAATATATTACGCTATTGTTATCATATAGAAACATAATTGAATACTGTACATCATATTAGCATCAACATACATTATTGTTTAATTCAATTTCACATAATCGTTTTGTATTTCTTTTCATATTTGTTACATGTAATCTTTTGGTTCAACCTGAATGTATAATGAGCATCATCATCATATATGATGTTGGCTAATAAGCTGTAGAAAGAATATATTAATTTATAAGACTTGTTCATAAAAGAAAGATTTGATCATAAGGGCCTGAGATCAGTAAACCTCCCTTTGTAGTAGTAGGATCTCAACGTTACCTCCTATCCTTGGTAGAGCAACATGCTCGATGCCTGTGTATTTGAGGGAGGAGATTGAATGGTTAGCTTCAAAAAAGTGAGCTGCTACTGGGTAAGTCAATGTTCTTACACCCGATTGAGCTGCAGTGTTCAGCTATGCGTTGTTTTAATTGTCTTTTTGTTTGTCCTACGTAGGCTTTTCCACACGAACAGGTGATGAGATAGATTACTCCCTTGGACTTGCATGAGATGATACCCCAAACAGGGATTTTTCGGCCTGTATGTGGGTGTCTGACAAAATATGTTTTTATAGTGCTAATGCACTGTGCGCATGAGACACATTTGTAGTTCCCATTTGGGATAGGTGTCAAGAGTGTCCGAGTGGGCTCAGGAGGCATGTCAGATCTCACCAAGTTATCTCCAATATTTTGACCATGTTTCTATATGATAACAATAGCGTAATATATTTAATATGTCATAAACTATTGCTTTTTTTAACAATGTCACTAATTCATTTTAATTAACTTAATCATTATGACACACCCTTATTGTCACTATTGTCATTGGCACTAATTGCGCTACATAACCTGGTTCAAGTATTCATGACATTACCCTAAGGCACAGTGGTGCGAAACATTGGTAAATACCCAATAAATTGCTGAGAGTTTATGCATGGAATGTGTGACTTTCTTTATTTTGATAGTTTATAGTTTATTCGCCATTTGTCAGCACCTCCACAGCAAATACATTTTTCTTAACACTTATTTATCTTAAAACTGCATGGTTGGTTATGGGCTTGTAAGTAAGCATTTCACTGTAAGGTCTGCGCCTGTTGTATTCGGCGCATGTGACAAATAACATTTGATTTGATTTGATGATGCTATGTCAACGTGTTTCACAGGTCACAAAGTAGAACGAGAGAGCATGCAATGTCAGGGATTACATTTATTCATCTAACCTCTAACTGAATTAGATTCACAGCACATCTCTCCCCTCTCCAAACTTCCTCCCATGGCTCTGAAAAGAGCAGAAGTTGAACAAACTGATACATTATTAAAAGAGAGAAAAATCCTCTCTTTTTTTAATAACAAATCTCAGGGGATCTGTTTACGCTGAACCATGCAGACAAGGAACGGACCGGCACTCCGGAATCTCTCCCTTCCTTCCTTCTTCCCTCCACCTCCCCTTGTGTCGGTTAATTCCCCTCTTTCCTCTCGTTCTCTCCATCTGGCCAGGCACTATTTTATTAACTGAGCTTATTTAAGCAGCCTGCAGGTAGGTGGCTAGACCTGGGAACTTTGACAGTTTTGAAAGGAGGGGGAGGTAAGCAGGTACAATGCATATGCTGCTGCCTCTGCCTGACTCTCTCTCTTTCTACAGTGTGTCCAACTCAGCCCTCATCCACCTACACTCTTATGTCTACCACCAGTTATTCTCCTCTCTCCCACTGCAGTCTGACATCGCTCACACTGGTGTAAATGCCCAGGAGAACGGGCAAGTGAGACAGCCCCGTGCCGCTTTCCAGTGCCACTCTGACACCGATTCAGTGCTGTAGGTTTGGGTCGAGAGAGAGGCGATCAAAGGGGGGAAATAATCATTTCCCTGGGACAGATGTGTGTGTGTGTGTGTGCATGGGTGTGTGTGGCTCACTGTTCCTGAAGCTCAGACACACAGCGTAGGGTTAAAGTAACACAGCTAAACACCTTGCCTCCTTGCAAAGGAAATATGGAGAACACCCCCACCCCCTTCCTCTGGCTCACCTCTCATTACCACACCACTGAGTGAAGACCATTACAGTGTGTCAGTCTGTCTGTCTCACAATGGCAAATGTCGGTCACTGAAGGGAGGGTACATGTCTGTGCTTTGATTCCAATTGACTACCGTTCTCTATGATTCCCTTTATTGCGGGGGCAGACTTGGTGTCAAGAATATACGAGACATACTGTACACATCAGAGTTTGTCAGACTGGACAGGGACACTGTCAATCCTTTATACTTTGCCAGTTGGGCTCTCTTAAAAGTTCATACCTTGCCTGCCTTGTAGCTTTACAAGACACTGTCTTAAGAATTACTGTACAATAACCATAGAGTAGACAGCGAGGGTAATGACATCTAAATGTATAGTGATGGGGGGAGGAAATCAATACAGTTACATATTGGGATATTATTTCTGATGATAGATCGTATCGTTTTGACAATATCGCAATATTATTTTTGCACTAGTTGGCTGTACCTGCATCGAAACTCCAGTATCTTCTTTTTAAATAGGGAGACAATATGTTTTCTTCAGCACTTTTATTCCCATGACTGATCAAAACTTGTTTTCTCATAGATCCCTCTTGTCCCTCTACAGCAGACCTATGGTAAGCAATATGTTTGGAACATCAAATCGCAACAAAATCACAGTATTGAATCGTAATGCGTATAGAATCGTGAGATTGATGAGAATCGCAATACATATCGTATCGGCACTAAAGTATCATGAATATGCAATATTGCAAGGTCACTGGCAATTCCCAGCTCTTTAAATGCAGTCTTCAAAGTTCAAACCTCTTATTCATCAAGTATACGACAGCATATTCAATCTCTTAATAGTGAAAGTGATGACTGTCTGACTCCTCAGGCTTCTCTCAGAGTTTCATGTACTTGAATGGTTTAGTATGCTAAGAGTCTTTCAAAAGATGTGGCCTTGCATTAGCATACAAGCATCTTTCAGTCACTTCCTCCATGCTAATTACCAGGGTTGGGGGGGGGTGGGGGGTAAAAGTCCCTCTGCTAAATATCACATTGGATCCCTGTGAATGCCACACTGCATGATAATGAGCAATGGCAATGTTTCTTAAGGTTAGCCTGTCCGTTCGCGTCGTCCTCATGCTTGTTTCCACAGACAGGTGACAGGCGAGGCAATAAGGAAGAGGATCCTCTCATACTAGGTTTAGTCTCAGCTATTTTTTTACTCCTTGCCTGCATTTAATCAATACACGAGGAGGATTTAATTAACGAATGTCACCCAAACACGGTGTTTGTTTGTTTGAGATAGGACTCGGAATAAGTTGAACTGGGAAAGTGAAAAACATGCAATTAATCTAGGTAAGATAGTCAAATTAGTGTGACCTCGCCCAAAATATCTAGAGAGAGTTTTTCCTAAACTCCTTTTCCTTAGGGCTGAAGCGTTACTGATTGTGCGATATACATTTTAAGGTCATTTCCGATTAAGCCGACATACGGTATGCAGCGTTTACCGTGAATGCAGTTTCCATCAACGTGTTAACATTGTCTTAAAATTTCAATAGGGCTTCAGCGCTCAACTTTCGCAATATGGATTGAATAGAGCCCTTATTTTAGGTAAAAGAGCCAAACTTAGAAGGGTGATTTGTATTATGTTATGATATGGGGGGGGGACACGGCCCTAATAAGCTGATTTCTCACATAGATGCAACAATATTAGCATGTTAGTTAATCAGTTTTGTAAGACTTATCACTTTGTCTTGAAATTTATTAGAAGACTACTCTCTGTTTGGGCTAGCCAAATCCTGTTCTCACCTTCTGCTCTTCTCAGCTACAAAACTATCGAAACTTCCGCAAGGAAAAGGAGTTTGTTACAGAAGATCAAAACGTCTGGACTCCATTAATGAGAAGATTAATGGTTTGTTTTGATTTCCCTTACTGTTCATTTAATTTGAACTGCTGCTTTGTTTTTCTGATAAAGGAAGTTTGGAGAAGTCCCCTGCCAGCTAATACTTGGTGGTTTTCTTTTTGAGTGTCAAACTAATTGACGAAGAGCATTGATAAGAACCTTGTTCCTTCATCTACACTGTAGCTATACATCTACCGAAAAGAGGTTTGAGTCATTAGAGAGGGGACAAAAGAGTTGGAAATGTAAGATGCCTTGTATTGTTTAACATTATCTAAAGTTGTAACATTCATTTTCTCTATCAAGCCTTTGCTTCTCTTATCTGTGGTTACCAAAATAATGATGATTGTCTAGACTAGACAAGCCTCCCAGATACACGGCAACATCTTGTTGCCTTGGAAACAAGGGCCTGCTAAGAAGCTAGGAGGTAGTAATTCCTTAGGCCCACAGGTGATTTTATTTGTCCCCACACGTTTTCTGAGCAAAAAATAAATAATGGTATTTTATTGTTGAACATAAAAGACTTTAAAACACCAGCAAATCAGCTCCAAGTGATTTTAATTTTGGAAATCTGTTCCAGAGTATTCTATGCATAATAGAGAGATATAATTTTATACAAATGTAAGCAAGGTTTGAAATGATTATGTTTTAGTCAAATATTCTAACTGTTTGGCTTTTTGTGGTCAATTTGCTGTTAACAAATTATTTGTAATTATTGTCATGACTATCTCTCCTTGGTGAGGTTCAAAGACGCCAGATCAGCTCGGCACAGAGCTGACAGATAGCCAGACTCCCCTCTCTCCCACAAGAGGGGGGAGTTGGGCTGGTTTTATGACTTTCTCTCTCTTGCCCTGGAGTATTGAACAAAGGAATGTGCTCTGTGTAGAGAGAGACTATTGCCAACACTTCAACATCAAAAGACACTGGGACAATATATTTCAACATCCAAATGTTGGGGATGATGAGGGATGGAATATGGAAAATGTATGTCTATTTTGTGATGTATAACAAGATAACTGTAACTCTGAAAGTGTACACATCCTAGTTATCAGGTTCGCATCTAAATGTTGTATAAAATAAATTATTAAGTATAAGAATACTTTTGAAAAGATAGAAATGTGATTTAATCCTTTTAAATTAGAAAATGGCATTTCATATAAACCTGGGCCCAGTCAATAACCACACCCACGTGAGCACAGACATTGTGTCGACAGGATAGAACGTCCTCCAAGGCCAGAGTGCTTAAAAGGACTCGCTGATAATTTAAATATAGACCAGAGAACGTTTAGATGTACACGTTAAAATGGTTAAAACTACAAGACCAGAAAATGTGACCCGATTCAGGAAACTAGGCGTATGTTGCAAGTAACGACTTCACAGGAGAGCTGTTTGAATGTGAAAAATATTTTTCTCATCAAAATATGTTGTTTTTGCAGAAATGCCTTCTTGAACATGTGAACTTTCTTGTGCCTAAATATCAAACTTGTATGCCATCTGTAATTACGCTTAAAATTGTTAAATTACGAGCCCAGTTGGTTTAGCCACAGAAAAAGTAAGCAACCTTCCCGCTAGCCATGATTGGCTGAGATAATGAGTGGGCTGGACATGCCGAGAGATGAGTTTGGATTGGTCTACCATATAGCACGCGTCTGTCTATTGGAGCTGGTCAGTATGCTTAGGTAATCGTGTCAAATGCGGCTTAAAAAAAACTATCACGTAGTGAAACTGCATAAACCTAATGTCAAGTTAAGGTTTACTGTTAGCAAGCTAACATTATGTGTATGCTCTCCACTTTCTGGAGGACCAAGTTTTGAAATCAGTGGAATTCGAGTATGATAGCTAAGGAGAAAACACCAGTCTGGATTACATCGTCAAACTAAGGGCAACCATTCATGGCATCAGACAGGAGACGCGTCCAACCATGATGTATAAAAAACTCTGGTAAGAGTTTCAGATATTACATGTTTCTAATTTTGGCAGAAAGTGGTTTAATTTCAAGTGTACGGAGTCGCGAGCTAACACTATGTGTATAATCTTATTCTTCGTATCTCAGACACATTTGCTTGACTAGTTATAGCCATAGAACCTGATTGGTTAGCTACCAGCAGATTCATACAGGGTAGTAAAGTCGTGAGTTGTGATTATGGTCTATTGTTTATCTAGCTAGCTAGATTCATGTCTTATCAAAAGACTCCACTCTAAATTTGACAAAGAATTTTAATTTCAAGTTAAAGTGTACTGTTAGCTAGCTACCAAACATTAGCTGGCTGGCTCACTAACTAACGTTACGTCATGCATTGGGATTCATGGTTTACCTAGCTCGCTATCTAGCTACGTTTCTTAACAAAAGACTCTCGTCTTAGTGTGCCAGAACGCAGAATATCTGATGCATTTTTGAATGCTCAACATCCGCTGAATATGTCCGGTGTCAGTAAATGGCAACAAAGCGTAATTCAATTGTTGCCAGCATCACAGTTAGTGACCAATGCTCTGGATAACATGAAACAGCCTAACCGGCTCTGCTAGGGCGAGTAAAATGGTCACAGTGGGGTGTTCTCTCATTATGTGTCTGGAAGTAGCTAGCCAGTGTCTGGAAGTAGCTAGCCAGCTAGCTTGGGTGCTTGACTGTTGTTGTGAGGTCAGAGCTTTCGGAACAACCCTACTTATTGGCCAGAGCGACCAGTGTGCGAAACCCCAGATAGGGCGAGAAATGTTCAGTGAGCTGTTCTCTCTCTCTTAGATGTCTGGAAGTAACTGGCAAGTTAGTACAGAACAGTTGGATTAACCCTTAAAGAGATGGGTGAGGCTAAGGCTTAAGAGGGTGTGAACAATGCTGAATGGGTGTAGACAAAGAAGGGCTCTCCAATAGTAGTACCAAAACATTAAAAGACGGTTTACAACTAAGAAGGACATTATGATCTCTGGTGGAAAACCAGAGACTTACACCGAACTACTTACCATAGACAGACTGAGTGGTTTAAACAGAGACGACAGAGAAAGACCTCTAGACGTAAATATATGTTGCATTTCTAATCCAAATGAGCGTTTTTTAGGGTGCTAAATATTAATATTTAAGGTGAGTGTAGTTTCCAAATGTATGTACGATAAATCCACTCTCTTTGTCTCTCTCGCTTTTTATCTTTCCACACTCCCTTTTCATTGTGTAACAAGCCATCATATCGGGTCAGTCCACTAGGGACTGTGCTCAATGCATTTTGTTAGTAATCGATAACCTATACCGTGTGTGTGTGTGTATGTATTTCTGTGTGATTATTTAGTTAGTTACTAAATAAATAATTAAGTAAATTTGTGTATCGCTGGTTCATCACTTAGGTTAGGGTTTGTGCAGATTTATGAAGTCAACAACATTCAGAATGAGACTGATATGAGGAAATGATTGATTGATGACTGGTATGATTGCGCCGCAGAAGAAGGCAGACGTGCCCCCAGCCGATTATGTTTTTTTTTGTTTGTTTATAACTTATTTTTGTACTTATTTTGTACATAATGTTGCGTCTACAGTTGACCGAAAATAACTTCTAGACATCAGGACTGCGATTACTCACCACGGACTAGCAGAATCCTTTTTTTCCTTTCATGACTCTGACGAGCCCGACGTGAAGAATATACTGCTTCCTAGGGAACAGGCACCGATCCCAGTGATCTGCGAGAAGATGAGGCGGAGAAAGAGGAGCCGAAGGTCGGGCTGCCTTCTGAGAATTTGTAGACGATTGAATAAACCCCCACTTCCCTCCATTCTGCTAGCAAACGTGCAATCTTTCGAGAATAAAATCTACAAGTTACGCAGAAGATTAAACTATCAATGGGACATTATAAACTGTAACATCTTAATGCTTCACGGAGTCGTGGCTGAACGACGACAATATCAACCGACAGCTGGCTGGTTATACGATGTACCGGCAGGATAGAATAGCGTCGTCTGGTAAGACAAGGGGCGGCGGTCTATGTATTTTTGTTAACAACAGCTGGTGCGCGATATCTAAGGAAGTTTCGAGCTATTGCTCGCCTGAGGTAGAGTATCTCATGATAAGCTGTAGACCACACCTACCGAGAGAGTTTTCATCTGTATTCTTTGTAGCTGTTTTACATACCACCACAGTCAGAGGCTGGCACTATAAGACAGCATTGAATGAGCTGTACTCCGCCATAAGCAAACAAGAAAATGCTCACCCAGAGGCGGCGCTCGTAGTAGCCAGGGACTTTAATGCAGGGAAACTTAAATCCATTTATCCAAATTTCTATCAGCATGTTAAATGTGCAACCAGAGGAAAAAGAACTCTGGACCACCTATACTCCACACACAAAGACACATACAAAGCTCTCCCTCGCCCTCCATTTGGCAAATCAGACCATAATTCGATCTTCCTGATTCCTGTTTACAAGCAAATTAAAGCAGGAAGCACCAGTGACTAGATAAACAAAAATGTAGTCAGAGGAAGCAGATGCTAAGCTACAGGACTGTTTTGCTAGCACAGACTGTTCTGTTATATATGTTCAGGGATTCCTCTGATGGTATTGAGGAGTACACCACATCAGTCATTGGCTTTGTCAATAAGTGCATCGATGACATCATCCCCACTGTGACCGTACATACATACCCCAACCAGAAGCCATTGATTACAGGTAGCGTCTGCACTGAGCTAAAGGCTGGAGCTGCCGCTTTCAAGCAGCGGGACTCTAACCCGGAAGCTTATAAGAAATCCTGATATGCCCTCCGACTAACCATCAAACAGGAAAAGCGTCAATACAGGACTAAGATCAAATCGTACAACACCGGCTCTGATGCTCGTCGGATTTGGCAGGGCTTGCAAACCATGAGTGGTATGATGGCTGCGTGGTCCCATGGTGTTTATACTTGCATACTATAGTTTGTACAGATGAACGTGGTACTTTCAGGTGTTTGGAAATTGCTCCCAAAGATGAACCAGACATGTAGAGGTCTAAAAAAAGAATTCTGAGGTCTTGGCAGATTTCTTTTGATTTTCCCATGATGTCAAGCAAAGAGGCACTGAGCTTAAAGGTAGGCATTGAAATACATCCACAGGTACACCTCCAATTGACTCAAAAGCTTATAAAGCCATGACATCATTGTCTGGAATTTTCCAAGTTATTTAAAGGCACAGTCAACTTAGTGTATGTAAACTTCTGTCCCACTGGAATTGTGATACAGTGAGTTGTAAGTGAAGTAATCTGTCTAAACAATTGTTGGGAAAATGACGTGTGTCATGCACACAGTAGATGTCCTAACCAACTTGCCAAAACTATAGTTTGGGGCGGCAGCGTAGCCTAGTGGTTAGAACGTTGGACTAGCAACCAAAAGGTTGCAAGATCAAGTCCCCAAACTGACAAGGTACAAATCTGTCATTCTGCCCATGAACAAGGCAGTTAACCCCTAGGCTATCATTGAAAATAAGAGTTTGTACTTAACTGACTTGCCTAGTAAAATAAAGGTGTTAACAAGAAATGTGTGGAGTGGTTGAAAAACTAGTTTTAATGACTCCAACCTAGTGTATGTAAACTTCCGACTTCAACTGTACACGCTCATAATTTGCTGCACTGTTCTTTATTTGACTTTTATTATTATTATTATTATTTATTATTATTATTATCTATCTTGATGCCTCGTCACTTTAACCTGCCTTCTTGTACATATCCTTGTACCTCTGCATATTGATTTGGTACTCCCTGTATATTCTGTAGCTCCATTCTTGTGTATTTTATTTTATTCCTCATGTTACTATTTTATTTTAAAATTCTGCGTTGTTGGGAAGCGCTCGAAAGCAAACATTTCACAGTAAAGGCTACACCAGTTGCATTCGGTGCATGTGACAAATAAAATTCGATTTTGGTTCTAATGTTGTTAACGTCTCCAATATTTTATTGGTGACTTCCCAAATACACTGCAGATGTGTTGCCTCTGCTTTTGTCAGGCAATTTATTTGTATCAATTATTCAATGCAAATGTAGTAGGTGGAAACACACACGCATGCTTTTCAACCAAGAGTGAGTCTCAATAGTGGCATCGTTTCATTGTCTCTGTCACGTTCTGACCTTAGTTCTTTTGTTATGTCTTTGTTTTAGTATGGTCAGGGCGTGAGTTGGGTGGGTTGTCTACGTTCCGTTTTCTATGTTGTGTTTGCATTTGGCCTGGTATGGTTCTCAATCAGAGGCAGGTGTCGTTAGTTGTCTCTGATTGAGAATCATACTTAGGTAGCCTTTTCCCACTTGTGTTTCGTGGGTGTTTATTTTCTGTTCTCTGTTTTATTTCACCGGTCAGGACTGTTCGTTTGTCGTTTTATTGTTTTTGTTTCAGTGTTCACTATTCGTATTCAAAATCAAGATGAACACTTACCACGATGCGCTTTGGGTCCTCTCCTTCATTCGACAACCGTTACAGTCTCCTTCACTCATTCAGCACAGATCTGAAAACAGGGTAGGTGAAAGCCACGTCTGAACCTTAGTGATGATGTACTTTTGACACCAACTCTTCGTTCAAAAGTTTTAGAAGACCTACTCATTCAAGGGTTTTTCTTTGTTATTATGTTCTACATTGAAGAATAATGGCAAAGACATCAAAACTATGAAATAACGCATATGGAATCACGTAGTAACCAAGAAAGTGTTAAACAAATCAAAATATATTTGAGATTCTTCAAATAGCTACCCCCCACAATGTCTCCTGACCCCTCCTGTCTCAGCCTCCAGTATTTATGCTGCAGTAGGGTCAGTCTGTTATATCTGGAGTATTTCTCCTGTCTTATCCGGTGTCCTGTGTGAATTTAAGTATGTTCTCTCTAATTCTCTTTCTCTCTCTCCTGGAGGACCTGAGCCCTAGGACCATGCCTCAGGACTACCTGGCATGATGACTCCTTGTTCTCCTCAGGACTACCTGGCATGATGACTCCTTGTTCTCCCCAGTCCACCTGGCTGTGCTGCTGCTCCAGCTTCAACTGTTCTGCCTGCGGCTATGGATCCCTGACCTGTTCACTGTGATTCCTATTATTTTACCCTGCTGGTCATTTATGAACATTTGAACATCTTGGTTCTGTTATAATCTCCACCCGGCACATCCAGAAGAGGACTGGCCACCCCTCATAGCCTGGTTCCTCTCTAGGTTTCTTCCTAGGTTTTGGCCTTTCTAGGGAGTTTATCCTAGCCACCGTGCTTCTACACCTGTTTGGGGTTTTAGGCTGTGTTTCTGTACAGCACGTTGATATATCAGCTGATGTAAGAAGGGCTATATAAATACATTTTATTCGTTTTTTTTAATTTAAGATACTCCTCGCTCTTGTGTTTGGGTTTCAACCTTGTGTTTTTGTTACGTGTTTGTTTGATATTTGGGCTAAATAAAAAACACTTTTAGGCATTCCTGCGCCTGTCTCCCGATCCTTCATGCCAACTTGACAGTTCTAAAACTGAAGACCGAATGCGCTTTTATATTGGTCACTGTTATGAAAATGGTTTTCAATAATGTCTTTCTCATGATTATAATCTAAAATATTATTAGTAATGATCTAGCAGAGCGAGTCGAAAGACTGTACCTCAACGGAGAGTTACAAGGCCTCGGTGAAGGGCCTTTTAGTATATTTGAAAAATATAAATCTATTTTAATAGTGTAATCGATACATTATTCAGCTTGTAGTCCCTTAAAGAGTGAGAGTACAGTGATTATCATTCGCAGCACTGTACTGTAGGATTGCCATGACTAATTTCAACTGTAAGGGGCCTTGACGGAAATCTCATGCATCCTGTAATAATTACATTTCCATTTTACTGCTTATTGCTGGAGTAGGAGCTGGGAAACGAAGCTCCACAGCAACACGACAAGCAATCCGTAGCAGCAATATGTTTCCCACAGAAATAGTCTGGAGACAGGCTGGTGGAGAGAGTAGCTCAAGGATCTCTGCAGACAGTCTTCCAAGGTTTGTCTGAGCTTATTGTTCTCCAGCACAGTTACAAATAATCTCTGTCCAAGTAGGACTTGAATAGATAGGTAGATTTGCAGGTACTGGTAACACTATTTTATAGTCCTAGACCTCTGCTATTTCAGGGAGATAGTATTTGTGCCTGGTATGGCATTGAGGGGTTTCACTTCAAATAATTTAACATGATTAGCAACTACCTGATACCAACTTTTTTATTTTACCTTTATTTAACTAGTCAATTAAGAACTTATCTTATTTTCAATGACGGCCTAGGAACAGTGGGATAACTGCCTTATTCAGGGGCAGAAAGACAGATTTTTACCTTGCCTGCTCAAGGATTCGATCTTGCAACCTTTCGGTTACTAGTCCAACACTTTAACCACTAGGCTACTTGCCGCCTCACTTATACTGTGTGATGCTTGTTTTAATGTTTCACAAAGAATGTGAAACGGAAGAAGAAAAAAAATATTTCCGCCAGAAGGCTTTGATGGGAGACTGATGGGTGCATCACTTCCTAGTCCTTTGTGTCATCCAGCTACTGTCAAACTTTACACCACTGGTCCTTCACGCTGAGTAAGCTGCTTCAGCATGATCTTTGTTTTTGTGCTCACTAGCTGATGAGATAAATAATATCCGTAGGTGATTTTTTTTATTGGATAATTATTGTGTTGCTGGACAGAGCGGAGACGGCGGTCACACTGTAGAATGCTCTGTCCCTCTATCACCTAACCTTGCCATATGGCACAAAGCAAGCGATTTTTACCAGAATAAGATACTCATTGTCTCATGATTTGTAGAACAGTTTGCTGCATCAATGTGATGGAGTTTTCATTCTGAGATAAAAATGATGGTGCAAGCAATAGCCCTTGTAAATCAACACACTGGTTGTAAATGGAGAAGGAGCGAGTAAGTAGGTTCTAAAATTATTTACTATAGAACACAAATGATCATCAACAAATATATCCGGAACGTGTACTGTATTTCTCTATAGACCGATATAGCACATGGTATAATGACAGTAGGGATCACAATGGAAATCATTATGGAAACTAGAGGAGGTAAAATCATTGAAACGTATGATCCATGGAAGCAGTTTGTCCCCATGGCTGATGTCAGAAAGATTTGATTTTCATTCTTTGTGGCATTACACACATGGGGATAAGACTGTGATGTTGAAAACTGCAACCGTTATCCGTGTTATAACACCTTGGGGTACACCGGGTGGTAAAATATTTTTTGTACAGTATGAATTTTTCTCTTGAAAAAAGAGCAAGATCCAATGTAGTAGTGTGCTATTTCTTCTCTGTCCTTAGAGGGGAGAAGAAAATAAATTGCTAACAGTTTTTAAGAAGTGTGAGTGCCACAATTTTTTTACGAGTTTTGTGTGAAGCGTCAAACATGCTCAGGGGGTTTTCAGCAGTAAGAAACCTCTTGTAAAAAACAACAACAACTGGTTTTATATTTGCAACCACCAGTAAATCAGTAAATAACTCTTTCCCTGCCAGAAAACTAACAAGAAAACGGACAATATGTAGCCGACAAGATTTTGCTCCATCACTGGTAAACATAAAAGTTGAACTTGGAAGCTAAAGCCGATAATCAATTCTCTCCACGTTTCTCATTAATAAAAATTCCAGGGCTGGCGCTTCAAGCCCTATAAACGATTGATTCAGTCAAACAATGTTCTCAGGTACCTCTTATTGTTGTCTATGAATACAAATAAAAAATATATTAATGAATAATTCAGTTCAGTTTAAATTAGTTTAAGTTCAAGTACTAGAATGTAGAGAAGAGTAGTGAACACAGTCAAACATTTTGTTTAGCCTAGGGAAAAGTAATAACTTTTATAACTTGGGTGCTTGACAAATGGCATTCAAGGCATCATTTTCCACATCTGCGATAGTTATGTACATTATGATCCATGGTAGGGCCCCAGACAAATTTGAGTTTGTACAGCACATTTTATGCCCGGTAGTTAAGTTGACACATTGTCCGATGAGATGGTGTGTCAGTGGGATTTTATGCCAGGTAGTGGGATGACTAGACTGGATGGGCAAACAGCATCCTGCAACGCCTTTGCCCAAACAACACTTATGACAGTGCGCAGTGTGTGAATAATGGGGCAAAGGAGCACCTCCGGAGCCTTGCCTTCCTGGGCCTCTCCATCCACCAATTGGTGGGCCAGCCCGCCCCTGGTGTGTAGAGTGTTTGGGAGGAGGTGGAGGGCTGCCCTCCACCTCCTCCCAAACACTCTACACACCAGGAGCGGTGCAGCAAGGCTCCTCCTTTTATGATGGAGGCCCCAGTGGAGACAAATATTGTTGATGGTGATGATGATGTCAGGAGTTTTGGTTGTCTATGGGGGATTGTGAGTGGGGAGAAGAAATGTTTCATGAGCTCAATTCAGCATGGTTCCAGTCACATCATCTCCAACTTCTCCTCTTCTCCCCATCCCTTCTCACCCAACAGCACTTATGGCAGGGACGATCAACTAGATTCAACTGCAGGTGATTTTTTTCTTGAGCGGATAGTCAGGGGGCCGGAACCTAATGTCGTGACGTGACTCATTAACCTAGAATGCTATTCTTCGAATAATTATGTTTAATTATTACTCTATTAAATTATTCATGTAAGAATGAACTCATTAGGAATTTGGGGCACCACGGAAAAAGTTTATTAATGAGTTACCGTTTCCTAAATTAACTCAAGAATATATCGATATCAAATCAAATTTTATTAGTCACATGCGCCGAAAACAACAGTGAAATGCTTACTTACGAGCCCCTAACCAACAATGCAGTTTAAAAAAAATATGGATAAGAGATAAACGTAACAAGTAATTAAAGAGCAGCAGTAAAATACAATAGCGGGACTATATACAGGGGGGTTCCGATACAGAGTCAATGTGCATGGGCACCAGTTAGTTGAGGTAGTACAGATGAAGTCGGATGTTTACATACACTTAGGTTGGAGTCATTAAAACTCGCTTTTCAACCACTCCACAAATTTCTTGTTAACAAACTATAGTTTTGGCAAGTCGGTTAGGACATCGACTTTGTGCATGACAAGTAATTATTCCAACAATTGTTTACAGACAGATCATTTCACTTATAATTCACTGTATCACAATTCCAGTGGGTCAGAGGTTTACATACACTAAGTTGACTGTGCCTTTAAACAGCATGGAAAACTCCAGAAAATGATGTCATGGCTTTAGAAGCTTCTGATAGGCTAATTGACATAATTTGAGTCAATTGGAGTTGTACCTGTTGACGTATTTCAAGGCCTACCTTCAAACTCGGTGCCTCTTTGCTTGACATCATGGGACAATCAAAAGAAATCAGCCAAGATCTCAGAAAAATTGTGGACCTCCACAAGTCTGGTTCATCCTTGGAGCAATTTGGAGCAATTTCCAAATGCCTGAAGGTACCACATTCATCTGCACAAACAATAGTATGCCATAAACACCATGGGACCGCTCAGCCGTCATACCGAAATAAGCGAAATAACAACACAATGTCAAATACAGGTAGCCTAGTCAAATAATTAACATCCATTCACATTAACCGTTACTCTCTCACGGGAAACTCTTGCACAGACATTTAGAAACGAAACATGACCATTTGAAAAATAAGCCACAGGACTTTTTTGAGCGAGAAAAAAGACCACTTTCGAGTAGTAAGACATGCATAAAAGCAACAGATACCATTAATAAGAAGGGGCTAGAAGCATCTTATATGGTAAGCTTACGAGTGGCTAGGACAGGCAAGCCCCATACAATTGTGGAGGACTTAATTATTCCTGCTGCCACAGATATGGCTGGTACAATGCTGGGGTAAAAGGCCAAAGAAAACTATACAGACAATGACTTCATCAAACAACATTGTTTCACGACGCATCAGTGACATGGCAGGAGATGTTTTGAAACAATTACTGCTTCGCATACAAGCCAGTGAATTATAATCGTTACAGCTGGATGAGTCAACAGACATGGCGGGCTTGGAACAGCTCCTGGTATGTCCATTATGTTTATGGGGGTGAATTAAGTAAGACATTCTCTTCTGCAAACCACGACAGCACGATAAGATATTTTAAAGTACTGGACAGATTTTTGACATCAAATGGACTTTGGTGGTCAAGATGTGTTGGTATCTGTACTGATGGCGCAAAAGCCATGACAAGGAGACAGAGTGGAGTGGTAATGCGCGTGCAAGCATTTGCTCCCTACGCCACTTGGGTACAATGTAGCATCCACCGAGACGCTCTTGCTGCCAAGGGAATGTCTGACAGCTTGAAAGACATTTTCACTACAGTGAAAATGGTAACTGTGTTAAAGCAAGGCCCCTGAACTCTCGTGTATTTTCTGCATTATGCAATGATATGGGCAGCGACCATGTAACGCTGTTACAACATACCGCTGGTTATCAAAGGGCAAAGTATTGACCCATTTTTTTTGAATTCAGAGACGAGCTTAAAGTTTTCTTTACTGACCATAATTTTCACTTGTCGTATCTGGGTGATAGTTTTTCTCGCCTGAATGATCTGAATCTAGGATTACAACTATATTCAACGTGCGGGACAAAATTGAGGCTATGATTAAGAAGTTGGAGCTCTTTTCTGTCTGCATTAACAAGAACAACACACAGGTCTTTCCATCATTGTATGATTTTTTGTGTGCAAATGAACTCAAGCTTACGGACAATGTCAAATGTGATATTGCGAAGCACCTGAGTGAGCTGGATGCGCAATTACACAGGTACTTTCTCGAAACGGAAGACACAAACAACTGGATTCGTTATGCCTTTCATGCCCTGCCTCCAGGCCACTTACTGATATCTGAACAAGAGAGCCTCATCGATATTGCAACACACGGTTCTGTGAAAATGTTATTTAATTCAAAAGCCTCTGCCAGATTTGGATAGAGTTCCTTGCCTTGGCAAATCACGTTAAGACACAGATGCCCTTTGCAACCACATACCTATGTGAGTGGATCCTCTGCCCTCACTAGTATGAAAACTAAACACAGACTTTGTGTGGAAAATTATGTACAGTATGTGTTATGTGCATTCTTTCAAGCATACCCTTCTCATTAACCTGTGGTGAGTTATTCACAATATTTGATTAACAAATAAGGTTTTATATGTAAGATGGCTAAATAAAGAGCAAAATGATTGATTATTATTATATTATTATTATTTGTGCCTTGTCACTTCCCACGAGCCAGGTTGTGACAAAACACACTCATTCTTATGTTTAATAAATGTATCGTATAACGGGTGTGTGGCAGGCTTACAATGATGGCAAAAGACATTTGAAAGTACGCTGACCCTGGAGCTAGAGGGGGGTACGCAGCTGTTTGTTTGAAGGAGTACGGGACTATAAAACGTTTGGGAACCACTACTGTAGGCTGACTCATCGGAGTCAGAGACGATCATCTGCGAACGAGATGGAGATGATCAGGCCTGCCACCGTTATGTCGTCAGCAAACTTGATAATGGTGTTGGAGTCATGTGTGGCCACACAAAATTGATTCACAGAAAGTGTCTGACCCTAGAACAATCAGTTCTCTGTCGAAATGGACAAGTAAATAAGAGTGAATAAATACTTTAAATAGTATTTTGGTGGCATTTTACACATATTTAAATGGTATACATGAATGGTATACTACACTTTTGAAACATTAACTAAATTGAAACAATTATGAAGCCTTTAAAGTGCTTATGAAGATTCAATCTCTGTCTACACTTTGCCATACTTTAGATAAAAGGTTGATAGGTCATTGTCTGAAATATCGAATATGTTATGTCTTGGGGGTGGGGGAGGGATCAATCTGGTATAAATCAATAGCTACAATAATGTAAACAGGAGAAACCTCTGGGGAGCAGCATATTAGCTACATCTTTCTTTTTTATTTGGTCCCCACTGGCTTCATATAACAAAGTTGATTAGGCTGCATAAATCAGCAGTGACGATCTCTTCAATTATGTGACACGGTTGGAGAATGGTGTGTGATAGATTGATAGACTGATCTGGGGAGGAGGGCAAGACAACCTGCGCTCCCCATCTGACAAACAATCACAAGCCCAGTCGGGACAGGGCCCCCGCCCTAACTTTCAAGAGATCCCACAAACAAAAAATTGGAGAATCTATCACTGCTGTGGCTGCGAA
This sequence comes from Oncorhynchus kisutch, assembly GCF_002021735.2. Taxonomy (NCBI): domain Eukaryota; kingdom Metazoa; phylum Chordata; class Actinopteri; order Salmoniformes; family Salmonidae; genus Oncorhynchus; species Oncorhynchus kisutch. The sequence goes on along the minus strand of NC_034188.2, from coordinate 43,716,024 downwards.
CGAGATCCTTTTTACAGTGAGGAAACTAGATTTGTAACCAAGTAAGTCAAATGGTCCATCCATCAGGTGGGCCGAGTCAAATTGAAATCTGACATTTTGAGCGGCAACGCCTTTGCCCAAGCTCTCTGAAATGAACGACAAGTTTTTTTTTAATCAGGCCTGTCCCTCTTCGTATGGCCTCTGATGATGTTTAGGATTGAAATACACCCCCTTGTCATTTGCAAAGGTCAGGCTTTGTGTTCATTATATGATGCTCACTTTCTAAACCCATGGCAGCACAGGGACAGGGATTATTGTGATTATCTGGGGTTATGCCATCTCAAGAATTCTACCTTGCTTTGTTTACAGTGTAGGGTGTTCACCAGTCAAGTTGTAATTCTGTTTTTGGTGGTGATCATTGTGTAGGCCTTGGCCTGTTCAAACAAATAAAATAAAATGTTTAAAGGGATAATTTGGGATTTTGGCAATGATGATGAAATTAGTATGATACTGTATGTTACATTTGGTATGGTTAAATAAGACAGAAGGCTACTTAAGGCAAATATAAAAGTAAGGTGGTTGGTTGTCGTGGATGCGCATATAACGCGAACATCTAGCAACCCAAAGGTTGTTTGTTCTAATATCATCAAGGACATAATTTTTGTTCATTATCACCCTTTTCAACGACTTACTAATTTGCAACTACTTAGCATGTTAGCTAACCCTTCCCCTAACCCTTTAATCTAATTTCTAACCTTAACTCTAATCCCTAGCCTAGCTAACATTAGCATTATCCACATAGCCACCTTGTTAATGTTAGCCTCAACAAATTGGTATTCGTAACATATCATCTGTTTTGCAAATTTATAGTTGATAGTTGATATTCGTAAAATATTGTACGAATTGAAATTCTTAACATATGAAATGGATGATGGGCATCCACAAATTGATACAGACCATACAAAACGTAACAGGTCACACTAATTGGAGTGTCCCAGATTAAAATTGACTATGTTACATCTACCCCCGAGTCCAGGTTATACGTGCACCTTGATAGGTCAACCAAGGGATAGCCTCAGGGGTGGACTGGGACAAGAATTCGGCCCTGGCATTTTATCGACACCGGCACTCTATACTATAATTGCTATATTTTATTGTCAAAATAGGAATTTGTTTTGGGGTTCAATAGACATTAATTGATAACATTTTTTATGTGCACTAACTAATATCATAGGCTAATTAATTTGGGGTTCAACACCTGAGGAAGTGGAAACTCAAAACATATGAACTAGATTGCTAACTCTAAATATCATACCCACTGCTAGTATTCATCCAACAGTAAATGTAATCTCCTAAAAAAAGTTGTAGGCTACTACCCATAAGACACATGCCCTCGTAATGGCCGTGTGCGCATTTTGCATGCGCGCCGCTCCATATCTCAAAGCCATATTAAATATCTTGGTTGTAAAATAGTTGCTATTGAGCTGAATATTGAGAAAGTGAGTGTTTGACCAATGTAACTGAGTGGATTTTTTTTGACACATGATGAAAATTTGATGTGGCGTTCCACGATTTTGAGACCGGGGAAATTCAATTGAGAGAAACGTTTATTGCGGAGTAACCGCCATGCTAAGCTACGTAACTGGGCTATAACGTACGCGTACTGATAGTCTAGCCACCTAGTAGTCGATTCACCGTGCAATTTCGATTGAGAGCCGGTGGGCTAAAACACTGATTTTCAGTCTTTCATTCCTGTTGATATTGCGGAAAGTGTTAAAATTGTTCTGACAATTGTTATAGAATCGCCTGAATTATCTGATATATTGTCCCAGAAGTTGATTGCTGAATTATTTGGAGAAAGTATTTAAATAAATCACTGATCAAATCCGAATAAAATAAACCGGTCCCTAAAGTACTAAAATTATTCTGACAATTGTTATAGAATCGCTTGAATTTACTGATATAAGTTCCAAAAGGAAGTTACTGAATTGTTTCTAGAAAGTATTTAACTAAGCCGCCGAGCTGAGTTCAGACTTTGATTGACAGATGCTAAGCTAAACACAGATTTTTGGGTTTTTCTATTTCTATCCATATTTCCTAAAGAGATAGAATTATTCTGACAATTGATATAGAACCGCTTGAATTTACTGATATAAGTTCCAAATGGAAGTTACTGAATTATTTGCAGAAAGTATTTAAATAATTCACTGAACATTTATTAAAGTTTTTTCTATTTTTCGATATTTCCTAAAGAGATAGAATTATTCTGACAATTGTTATAGAATCGCTTGAATTTACTGATATAAGTTCCAAAAGGAAGTTACTGAATTATTTGCAGAAAGTATTTAATTCACTGAACAACTTTTAGCTCTCTAAATTTCTATCTATATTTCCTACAGAGCTAGAATTACTCTGACAATTGTTATAGAACCGCATATATTCATAAATATATTGTTCCAAAAGGAAATCGCCGAATCATTTCTAGAAAATACCTAAATAAATCGCTGAACAAATTCAAATAAACTACCGGAGAAACACACACGTAGCTGTAATCACATACCGATAGAACCTTTGAATACGAGGGTGGGGTACAAGAGTTGAGTCTGTCCCGATACCGCAAATACATACGGGCTAAGTATACAAAGATGGAAATAAACACATATTACACAGGACATAGTACAGGACTGACTCAAACCTAGAGGACACATTTCAGACATTACCAGATGAGCTAGAACAGGAATTAGGAGCCAAATAAGACCTTTTTTTCAGATAATCACTGCTATATCTTGCCTAACCGCGTTAATAATTACCTTAGCAGTTCACGTAATTATTTTGTGATAACATGTCTGGCCCAAATACACCCAAACTCAAGTTCAATGAATATTTAGAACAGCGCATGACTGATAGAGTGGGAGGAAAGGAACAGTGCAGGAAAGTGAACGAAGTGTGGGAGGTGATAAGGGTAAAATGGACACAAGCAGGTTACTTTAGCGGGAGACCTCCTACAGGGGGGAACTCCAAATTATGCAGAGAGAGCTAGAGGAAGCAAGAGCAAGTGAGACTGAGAGGAACAAGATATACATGTTCAAAAAGAAGGGGAAAAGAGAGAGGGGGGAGCAGAACCTCCGCCATACAGATTGTGTGTGAGCAACCCCCCACCACCCCAATATCCTCCCCCACAGCAGTATATCCTGCAACAACAACAGCCACAACGGGCTCAACGGGGCCCCTACACTGGACCATACAGAGGGGGAAACTACCAGTGTTATAACTGCGGAATTCCCGGTCACTATGCCAGATATTGCACGAAACCACTCTCCCCGCAGCAACAGCAATGGAGAGAAAGAGGATGTGGAGGACCACCAAGAAGAGGGAGAGGAAGAGGAGGACCCTCTCCTAATCACATGCAGCAGCAACAGCAAGATTACAACCAACCACAGTTCCAAAGTATGGCAGGGAACACCATGCCCTGGCCATGAAGATGCCCACCACCCACGGCAGGAGAAGGGAGACAACATTTTCAACAGCACACTGAACCAACAATGATGTGCAAAGTTGAGGGTGTCCCCCATCAGTTCCTGGTAGACACAGGATGCACCTATTCTACTATCAAGTTCCCTGAAATGCTGTAATCTGATTCCATATTGGTGGTAGGGGTCACGGGATCACCTGAGCCAAAGCCGCACTATCCCTTTAACATTCTCCTGGGAGAAATCTCAGTTGAAACACCAGTTCCTGTACTGTCCAAAATGCCCGATCAACCTACTAGGATGGAACCTCTTATGCAAAATGGGGTGCACCAGATATCTTACTGAAAGTGGAGTGGAAGTATCCACCAACCCTCCCTCTTCAACACCTGATCGCCCAGTAAGAATTATGATGATGCCACTCCTGCCGACGCCCACGCTGTCTGAAACCCAAGAAGTGTACTGGCTAAAATGCCTACCCACAGGGCCTGCCACCCCTCATATCCAGTTTAAGTTCAACCAACTGAAAGCTCAAATCTACACTCTGCACCCGTATAAGACTCCCCAAGCTGAGACACTGATGACTGCCCCTACACTGAAGACTGGGACGAAGACATGATGCACCTGACCCCACCTATCAGGTGTTGTACCATTGTGTGTGGCCCAGAGTGGCAGCACCGATCATCCTACGACCAAGGAACCTCCATGCACCCCTGGCCTGGACGGCTGAAGCATCAACAGCCATAGCACTCCTGAAAACAGATCTATCAGCGGCAGCAGCTCTGACTGCACCTGACTACAAGAACAAGTTCCATTTGGATGTTTCTGAAAAGGAAGGATTCACCTCATCCGTCCTATTCCAGAAACAAGAGGGGGAGAGAAGGGTCTTGATGTACCACTCTTCCAAACTTGACCACATTGAGGTAGGACAGACAACATGCTCCAGATACGTTCCTACAGTAGCAAAAGCTATTGAAAAAACAGCTCACCTCGTGATGTCACCCTTCAATCAGCCATCATCCCTCAACCAGCATCGGCCCAATTAGCTGAAATCATCAGATTGACGCAGGCCCTCATCAGAGGAAAAGTAAAGACTGTGAATATCTATACAGACTCAGCCTATGCCCATGGAGCAGTCCACACTGATGGACCCAGAACTTTTACGAGAAGCACATGGCCCCACAGACGAAGCCAAACTAAAGACCCTTCAAAAGGTCTCGCACATCTAGTGGCACCCTCACATGAAAATATGACTGACTTATTTTATGACGAATGCAATGTCAAAGAAACCATATCAAACACCAATGGGCTCATACTTAGTAGCTAATGCATGTTTTCAGGACATTAGTATAGACTACACTGACATGGGCCCCGACAATGTATCTATAAAGGCAAACGCTATCTCCTAGTTATGGTAGATAGGTTCTCCAAATGGGTAGAAGCAATACCAACAGCAAAGGGGGATGCTAGGTCAGTCGTTAAGTGACTAACAAACCAAACTAATACCCAGGTATGGCATCCCAAGAAAAAATCCAATTGGACAAATGGCTCACATTTCAATAACAAACACCTGAGACAGGTGGAAGAAAGATTTGGCATAACACACAGATTTGGTTCTGTGTACCACCCCCCGGTCCCAGGGTCTGGTGGAACGCCAAATCAGATTTTGAAAGCTAAGATAGCAAAAGTGTCTGGAAGAGTCATGCCTGGTCCACCATGGGAGGGAGGTCATATGCCCGCTCTTGATGTACAACAAATTGTAATGTCTAATTATGTGAAAAAACTGACGGTTCTCTCTGCAGCACTCTCTACCCAGGTTCACAAGGTCCAGGAGGGGGAGCTGCCGGGGGACACGCCACTACTGAAGGTAAAGGTTGGTGACTGGGTGAGGGTTAAAGTCCACAAGAGAAAGTGGCTGGAACCCAGGTGGACTGGACCGTACGAAGTGAAGGAGGTTACTTCACACTCAGTCCAGGTCAAAGGTAAATCAGGCGCACCTTGGCACCACCTTACACATTGCACTCCAGACCCAATTCCTTCTAGAACACTGACTGAAGTCAGAGCTGATTTGAACAGCCTAAATTTGATTCCAAATGAAGATATTCCTGACTCAGGTAATGGGGAGTCAAACCCCTCTAACCCTGATAAAGGAATCTCGCACCGTTAGAGGGACATTTCTCCCTCCCTGGGTGAGGCTAGGAATATCTGGTTCCTACCAAATTGTTTGGTTGCTTCATATTTTATTTATATTATTAACGTCTAATAAGACGTGAAGAGGGGGATTTGTTATATAAATAATAATATCAAGCATTACTAGCAGACCAAAGCTCTGGTTAAACCGGATGCCCTCAGATAACTCTGGGCCCAGTGTCCTCAGTCAAGTTTAGAGCCTACGTGCAATAACATGATTATCCGAAGGACACACAGCTGCCATCACGCAAATATACTCCCCTGTAAAACTACAAAGATCATCCTGCAACACTAACGAGCTTAGAGTGCCAAGCTATCTCACTGACATTGAACCCTACATGCACTCCTGCAAAGACAGGAAACACCTGAGCCTAAAGCAGACATTACCAATATCCACGATTCCTTGACACACATACATTTCATGAGCACTGTACACTCACACTCTACCCCCCCCTACTGGTCGGGTGCCAAGAGCAAAGGACTTTGCTGTGCACCAATGGGGCTCCTGCTCTGGCTAAGAGCAGGCCCGCCTCCAACTCTTCAGGACCAGTCAGAAGACCAACACGACGAGACTCCACCTACATTATTCTGTGTATACATTCTGCTGTAAACTCTGCCTGGGCAGCCTAATTATTCTGACTCCTCACAGAGTCATATTGCTTAGGTCCGTGCACGATAGATGGCAGGACAAGATATCTTTGACTCAATAAACTGCCTTTTTGATACACCTGATTCCACTCTGTCCAGCGTCGTTGTTTTGGATTCCCTCTCCAGTATGTAAACACTAACAACAGCAGTAACAACATGACTTTGTGCATGAGGCAGAAATAATGTGGTGCGATTCGAGTTTCGCTATCACCTGGAAGACAGTGTCACTTTTTGGTAAGGGAGAGTTGTGGGATGTTGAGAGGCGGACCCTCAGTCTGCTGCTATCTCCTTCCAGTGAGATAGTAGGCTATATGATCACAATTGTAACAGATCCGTTGTTGTATTACAGCTGAGTGAGCATACATTTAAATAATTCGATTTTTATTTTATTGGGCTGATGGTGCCTGCATCTGATGGTGGCAGTATCCTGCGGTTGGGATGTTTTTCAGAGGCAGGAACTGGGAGACTAGTCAGAATCGAGGGAAGGTACAGAGAGATCCTTGATGAAAACCTGCTCCAGAGCACTCAGGACCTCCTACTGGGGTGAAGGTTCACCATCCAACAGGGTAATGACAATAAGCATTATACAGCCAACAAAACACAGAAGTGGCTTCGGGACAAGTCTCTGAATGTCCTTGAGTGGCACAGCCAGAGCCAGAACTTGAACATCTCTGGAGAGACCTGAAAATAGCTGTGCGGCGACGCACCCCATCCAACCTGACAGAGTTTGAGAGGATCTGCAGAGAAGAATGGGAGAAACTCTCCAAATACAGGTTTGCCGAGCTTGTAGCGTTCATACCTAAGAAGACTCGAGGCTGTCATTGCTGCCAAAGGTGCTTCAACAAAGTACTGCATACTGAATACTTATGTAAATGTGATATTTCATATATATATTTTTTTTTAATTTGCTAACAATTAAGTTTTTCTTTCTTTGTTATTATAGGGTATTTTTGTAGATGGATGAGGTAATAAAACAATTTAATCCATTTTAGGATAAGGCTGTAATGTAACAAAATGTGGAAAAAGTAAAGGGGTCTGAATACTTTCCGAATGCAATGTAAATATAAAACTATCAATAGTTATCCTTTTTGCCCTTTTCTTTAACAAAGGGTATGGGATCCCCTCACGCAATTTGAGCCAAAACACCCAAACACACCAAGCCTTTCCCAGACAATGAGGTATTTATTAAGGAGTGCATGTGACAGTATTGGAGAATTTGACTATACCGAAATCTATGGATAGCATAATTGTGTTTGTCAGGTACGCCTACCACGTAGGCAGGCCTACCACGTTTTTGGATAGGAAGAAATAGGCTCCAATTGTGTGTCATTCTATGATTAGGAGCTCAAAGATTGCTTTGACGTCAAACTGGGAGGTGTTCTTTGACTTGCGCAGGGATCCCCAGCAGTTGACAGAATTCATCACATCATACATCCAGTTCTACGAGGATACTGTCATTAACACAAAAACTGTCAGATTATTTCCCAACAACAAGCCCTGGATGTCTAAGGACTTATAAATGTGCCTCAATGAAAGGAAGTTTGCGTTCCTGAAAGGAAATACTATGCTGTAAAGAAAGAAAATGAATTCAGTAAAAAAATGTGGAAAGCTAAAAAAAAGACTTCAAGGATCAAGTGGATCAGAAGTTCTGTACAAGAAATCCAAGACAAGCATGGGAAGGGCTTAATGAAATGATGGGAAGAGAAAGGAAAAGAGAGAACAATAAAATTGCAGACTGTTCATCCTTTGTAAACGACCTTAACTGTTTTTATGGAAGATTTGACATCGTCGTTTTAAAAGACGAATGTAAACAAATATGTGAGAGCATCCCCAACTCCTTCCCTGTCTTGATAACAGAGAACAAGGTGGCCTTATGCTTGCCACATATTAAACCACACAAAGCACCAGGCCCAGACGGACTACGGGGCAAAGTACTGAAGGTCTGCGCTGACCAGCTCAAGGGTCTTCACACGAGTGTTTCAACTCCTGCTGAGCACCTGTACAGTGCCAAACTCCTGGAAGGTGTCGATCATTGTACAAGTGCCTACAAAGTCAGGGGCCAAATCACTTTCGACCTGTAGCCCTCACGCCCCTTCTGGCCAAATGCATGGAAAGGGTTGTTAGTAAGCACATTACCCTGTCCATAGCAGATAAACTAGACCCGTTACAGTTTGCCTATAAGCCACAGAGGGGGACTGAGGATGACCTTAGTGAACATGGCGATGGAGAAAGCATCCTCATGTTCAATATGACAGTCTGGTATGGTAATTTGAGCAGGAGGAGAAAACGCTAACTGACAAGAATAGTAAACACAGCCAGCAAAGTAATTGGTCGACCACAGGCACATTTGAGCAGTCTGTTCCACAAGACAACCAAAAGGAAGGAATTGGTTGTCATGGGCTACCCCTCACACCCTCTACACCCTCAGTTTGAGAGGCTTCCCTCTGGCCAGCTCTTCAGAATGCCCATGGCCAAGAAGGTGTTCAAACATTAATGTGTTCCTTGTGCTGTTGGACGACTTAATGCAAAGTAAATTGTATCAGTATATGTACTTATTTATCCAGTCAGTTGTTAGTAAATGTATCAATGTCCTCTATGTTTTTAGTGTATGCAACATGATGGACTGATTGGTTTAAATGTGTATATGATCTTTTTAATGGAATGTCATGCCAAAGAAAAATGTTCCTCCTGGATGGACAATAACATTTCTTTATTCTATTAGGCCCATACAAAATGTTGGTGCGCACATGCACATATAGGATGTCCCTTACCGGGCAGAAATACATTTTACTTTAACCCCTGCATTGGAGAGTTACAATGTTGCAATCACTACAATGCAGCCAGCGGCCTATAGTAGGAAACAGAGTTTCTTACTAGTAATATGACACCTGTTATCACACATGGCATGACCCCTTAATCCAACATCAGTTTCAACATTTCGTGGCCTGCCTAGTGGCCTCTTTCCCCTGCTGTGGTGCTGCTTTACAGTCAGCGATGAGATAAAAAGAATTCCAGTAAAACAATTACAGAGTAAACAGGTGATAGATAATTGGGTAATAAAAAAATAATAATTACTTGGCGATAGAATTCATGCGAGTTTATGATCAACCCTTGTCCTTATCCAAGGACAAGTTGACTCACCTGGCCTTCCTGGCAGCAAAAGCATGCACGGCTACACGGAGGTTGATTTTGTAACGCACAGGTTTCATAGGCTCCACACGGCTCTCCCATCTCGTGGTGCTGATGGATTTCACTGTGAGTCAATCTTTTACGTGCTCTTTCAGCACATCTCAGTGGTGTGTATTGTATATCTGGATAAAAATGTATAACTCTTGTGTGGTGTTAAAAATTCAGCCGCCTCCAAGCAACGCGATGCTAGAGAGAGAATACAGTAGACGGCACGGGTCAAAATGATTGATTGATGACCCTGCGTCATGATGACATGTCTGAATATGGGCCTCCGGCCCGTCCCCCCCTGTTCATGTGGTCACGTGTGTGTTATTTTATATCTCTATGGTATGCTATTTTATATCTCTATGGTATGCTTTGAAGTAGTCATGGTGATTGATGTCTAGGGGGGCTGGTTGAACTGGGGAGGGTGGGGGTTGAGTGGTTGAACTTTTGGAACGTGTATGTCCCCCACCCCCCTTATGTTTGTTATCTGATGAAGCAGGAATGTCCTGGGGGTATAGGGCTGTGGCATCTGCATTATAAATGTCCAGAACAAGGCTTGTGAAACCAGAACAGTAAACACTATTTTTAAACATGGATTTTGCGATCAGTGGCTGTAGCAACTGAAGCAGGACCGCGTCTGAAACATTGAGAAAGGGCAAAGTATACATCCGCAATATACAATGCTCCAAAAAAGCGGTTTCTAAATGTGTATAGAACCCAGATACCGCCCGCAACTGCGCTGAAAGATGAAGTGCCGATGTCTAACGGTCAGCAATGGGGGTATCTGTTTGATTACTTGGCCTGTAGAGTGAAACTCTATACGGTAGCCGAAGGAGAAGAATATACCGACTAGACATTAGGAGTGGACTATGGGGTTGAAGACTGGACAGTTTTTTGCCAGGTTTGTGTCCCGAACTGAACCGTATCACCAAGGGTTACAGCTTGTTCACAGGCTACGAGACCCGTTGGGAAGGTACCCCGGACACCTCCGGAAGAGTATTTCACCGGGTGAAAATACAGAGAAAGAATGGACTTCCCTGTGGCTGCGTGGAGTTCTATATCAGCACAGAGGAAATACGCAGCCAAAACATCAGGGATGGCGGTTTGGTCGGTGATTTTCGGCTTTGAATGCTTATTCCTTTTAAAAGTTGGGATTTAATGGACTTGAAAATGTTGGAGTTGTTGGACGCTCTGTTTGTACAGAGCCAAAAGCGCCAGAGCATTGTTCGGCTAAAGAAGTGCATAATATATACGAATCCGGCGGATTACGACGCAGAGCAGCCCCAAGAAGGTACATCGTCAGAAGGGGCAGCCCCCCAAGAAAACTAGTTAAGCTGCTGCGTTAACCACGCCCAGATACCCCGAGGGCTGGTTCAACAATAAAAGGAGGGTCCTTAAAACCTACAGTTCTTAACCTATGCATTAACCATGGATAATCCTAACGCATACCAGAACTCCGAAACGTCATGGGGGCCAGACACTAAGGACTGTATGCCTCGCAGCCCTACATTCTACTCCCCCCTGGCAAGACCCTCGACACCCCCTACATGTACACAGCCTGAGGACGTGTTTGATGGGGTGGTCAGTACTATTTTTGTGGACACCATCAAGGCCTCAGTAGCCACGCTTTTAGATGTGGTGATTGGAGAATATATACGAGAAAAATGCATCGGTTGTGAGATTAATCACCCCAGCCAGCACAGGCATCCATGCCTATATGAACCCCCAAGATACTACTTCTTCAACAATTTTGAGGCGCTGGTGAAAAAACTTTGGTCCTGCCGGTTTATACCATTGCTGGTCAGAGCCCTGGAGGCTATGGGCCTTCTATCCCCAGAGTTTACGGGGTAACAGAGGCATTCCTACATGAACTGAAGGAGGCGATCCACATCCACGAGAAACTCAAAGAAATCCGACACACCCTGGTGGACGATAACAAATACCGGGAGGTGGCTGATGTGATGACTTTCTGGCACAATAAACCCCAAGAGACCGAGTGACATTTTTGTTATTTAGATGTAGAGCCATGGGTATACACTATGTGTATACGATGTTAGAGAGAATAAATACCTTTTTTCTTTTGAGAGAACTTACAAGTGTTATGCATCAAATTATTGAAAATAAAGTGAACAATGTATCGTTCTACACAACCCACAATTCCGGGACTAATGTAGAGCGGGTGTTGAAAATGGAACAAATCATGAATCATGTAAGACCTTCGGGCGAATGTCTACAATGGACACAAATGGTAACCCGGCTTGGTGGTGATTCTGAAGAACTAGAAACAACCTTGTCTAAGATTTTACTTTATTTGTTTGAAACACCATTTAATTGTAACATGTATCATATTTGTTGTTTATATACTTTTATAGCGGATGTGTGTGTTGTAAAAATTCAGCGAAACAAACCTGTTAATCTAAACCAAATATACAAGGTTTTTCATGATTCGGTCATTGAGAAAGCAGGGACATGTATCCTGCAACGAATTCTGAATTGTCTGTATACGTAATACATATGAAATGAAAATGAAAATGAAAATGAAATGTGCAGACTGATGGTGGAAAATAATTTTTTAATAAGACTTTTCAGAAACTCGTGAAGAAGCACAATATAGTACATTTTGCTACAGGCTCAGATTTGAAAGCTTCAGTTGTTGAACGCTTTAACAGAACTCTGAAGGAGCGGATGTGGCGCTATTTTACAGCTCACAACACGATATCGATATAGTTCAAGATTTAGTAATTGGGTATAACAATAGTTATCATAAGAGTATAAGGATGAAACGCTCCGAGGTCTCTTCGGAAAACTCTTTTCAAGTCTTTAAAAATCTGTATGGTTTGATCCCCCTTCGCCGTAAGAAAAAAATACATTTTAAATTCATTGTGGGGGACTTGGTTCGTATATCCAAGTTGAGGGGTGTTTTCGATAAAAAATACGTGCAAGGATACAGTGACGAGCTTTTCACGGTTACAGAATATCTGCCGCGCATACCCCCGGTCTGCATATTAAAAGATTATGACGGGGAACTTATAGAGGGATCTTTTTATGAGAAGGAATTACAGAAGGTAAAGGTGGGTAAAGACAAAGTGTTTCACGTAGAGGAGATTCTAGATCAAAAGAGAGAGAAAGGTCAAAAATGGGTGCTGGTCCGCTAGATTATGACGGGGAACTTATAGAGGGATCTTTTTATGAGAAGGAATTACAGAAGGTAAAGGTGGGTAAAGACAAAGTGTTTCACGTAGAGGAGATTCTAGATCAAAAGAGAGAGAAAGGTCAAAAATGGGTGCTGGTCCGCTAGATTATGACGGGGAACTTATAGAGGGATCTTTTTATGAGAAGGAATTACAGAAGGTAAAGGTGGGTAAAGACAAAGTGTTTCACGTAGAGGAGATTCTAGATCAAAAGAGAGAGAAAGGTCAAAAATGGGTGCTGGTCCGCTGGAAAAACTGGCCCCAAAAATTCAACAGCTGGGTATTAGAGAAGGATGTGGTGGAGGCATCTGGGGGTTAATGTAAACCCCCATGCATGATAAAATACATCCTCATTCGTGCATAATGGAACACAGCGGCTTCTACCTGACTCTCCCCAGTAATGCGTCCGCACATATATATCATAATAATCAGAGTTCGAATTATACAACCAATTTTCCAAAGCCTATAGAGTTATCAGAGGCCTGGGAAGTAGGTCTCAGCGAGATTACATACCCCCATAGCTGGTATAATATCAAAGATAAGGACCGGGAATTTTATTTCAAAAAGTTATCGGGACCTGCGAAATTTATTAAGGTTAAAAAAGGGTTCTATATAGAACCGTCGACAGGATCGTCTCCGAGTTGAATGACCGTCTATCACAGAACAGTATGGAAATATTCCTGATGTACAACCCTATACATAAAAGGGTACAAATCTCAGGAGATGCTTCCGGGGGGATAAAGACCGGCGGTAATTTAGCATACATGTTGGGGATGGGTCCCAATAAATGGACGTATGTGAGAGATAAATTATTCCCATTCCCCGCGGATATACATGCAGGATTTTACAACATATTTGTGTATACCGACATCATATCCTATCAAAGGGTCGGAGACAGCTGTGTGCCACTCCTGAGAACGGTTCATATAGACGGAAAGGATGGGGACATAGTCACTGTCACCTACGACAAGCCACACTACGTACCTGTAAGCAAGAAATATATTGAAAACATTCGTGTTGAGCTTAAAACAGATCAGAACGAAAACATTGAATTTAACTTATGGTAAAACGATTGTAAAACTCCACTTTAGACCCGCCAAAACCTCTCTACATATATAGTATTAGTATTAGTATATATTTCATATACATAATACATCTAAATTAAAATTATGGAACACAGACATCTCGACCCTAACCGGTATGTCTCATACTATGTTGATCAAGTGGGTAATGGGTTACCCGGCTATTATGGTTCACCCACCATGTATGGTTCGGGGATAGGAGGTATATTCCGTAACCTCTTTAGGATGGTTTTACCGTTTATGAAGAGAGGCTTCAGCATAGCCAAACCTCATTTAAAATCAGCAGCAAAAAATATAGTAAGTGAGGTTGTCGCCAATGCTATGACCAGAAGGGCGTCACCAGATGTCGAGAGTCAAGAAGGCTCAGGGTTGATGATGTTGTCTCGAAGACCGAAAAAGAGACCGCCGGGTATAAGGCCTGCGCCTAAAAAACGGAGGTTAACGGTTAAAAGAAACTCAGTTAGTCAAAGACGTGGTAAAGTGAGGAGGTCTGGACCAAAAACGGTAAAAAGAATACTCTGCAGTATTTTCTAAAAGAACAAGCACCATGGCTCTTTTACACCGCATGTCCTCTGAAGCTATAAAGACAGAGCTCGATCTTTTCACGGCCCCCTTAACACAACATTCAGTAGAGAGGTCCAGTTATGTGGAGATAGCCCCACTCTCTGCCATTACAGACAACGGCCCCATAGAGTTTTTCATACCCGGCCACGGTGACAACTATCTGGACCTCAACAACACCTTGGTGCATTTGCGTCTAAAAGTGACCAAAAGAGATGGTACTGATATTGCAAACGATGCCAAAGTGAGTCTCATTAATTACCCAGTGGCCACCATCTTCTCCCAAGTGGATGTGACTTTGGGGGAACGTCTAATCAGTCAAAGCAGTGCCACATACCCATACCGGGCCATCATGGAATGCTTACTCAACTACTCTGAAGACACTCTCAAGACCCAATTCAGCGCAGGGCTTTTTAGCAAGGATACTGCAGGAGGCTCTATGGAATCGACAGACCCATCCACCGGTGCAAATAAAGGACTGGAGGCACGGGCTCGCTACTGTGCAGAATCTCGAGAGTTTCATCTGCTAGGCCCTATACACTCTGACATTTTCTTTCAAGAACATTTACTCTTAAATGCGGTTGATTTAAGACTAAAATTAATCAGGGCCAAGGATGAGTTTTGCCTAATGTCTGCAACGGACGGGGACTTTAGCTTAAAAGTGTTGGCAGTTTAATTAAAAACCCATTTAATTTTCAACACTTCAATGCAGAGTATGTAGCTCTGTGTCAGGACGGACGTCAGGTCCCTGCTAAGGCTTTCCAACCGCAATTTAATAACAACATATCTGTGCGAGAATTTTACAATCTATTCCTGGCTACCGGGAGGCATCTAAAAGATTTCTCTTTACCTATTGACAGAAATGATTTTGCAGAGGGTTACACAATGTATGCTTTCAATTTATCCCCTGATGATGACACCTCAGGAAATCTTTCGGTGGTGTCCCAAGGTAACCTCAGGCTGGAAATGCGTTTCCGTACACCTTTAGCCTGTACCATTAGCATGATTGTTTATGCCTGCTCTGATTCAATCTTGGAGGTGAATAGCCGAAGACAGGTTTTAGTAGATTATTATTAAGGATCGTTGAGCAAAGACATGAATACCCAAGAGTTGGAAGGGCTCATGAGCCGACTGATTGGAAAACAATTTTGCGGAGTTTTGGCTTGTGATGAATTACCTATGGCGAAATGGATGGTGCGGCCTGCCATGTTTATTGTCAATACCCATCCTAAACAAATGCCGGGTGAACATTGGCTAGCTGTGACATTAGAAGAGGAAGGAGGAAGAAAAATCTCAACTTTTTTTGATTCCTATGGCTTTCCCCCCGGTTTTTCACATTTCCCCAAATCTATTAAAGAATTTCTGACCAAAAACTGCTCAAAGATATACTACAACATCAAACAGGTGCAAGATAACCTTTCAACTACATGCGGTCAACACTGTGTATTCTACCTATGCCAAAGAGCCCGGGGAGTTTCTTTTGAAGATGTTATGTCTCTTTATAAGGATGATTTAAGAAGTAATGATAACGTTGTAGCTTGTTTTGTTAGAAAATTTCAAGTGTTCAAATGTGTATCCTTTAAGAACGTGTAATCAAGGCGTATGCTCACGCCAAATGTTTCAAGAATGCCACAAATGTTAAATTACTTATTTTTTTAAATAAAATTTATTGAATTTAATCATAGTCATTCAAAAGTCATTCAAAAGTCTAACCACCCAGAGAGATCGGGATTAGGGAAAGGTCCGGAGGCGTTCAGGGGGGTAAATGGGTTATCGTCATTCATTTCATAAGGATGCGAGGGTTTTGGGGCATCTTTAGGGGTGCTGTATCTCGTTGAAGGTTTGTGTTTTAAAGAGTGAATCTGTTGACGAATCTTATAGTTGGGTACACCCGAGAGGGGTATGTTGAGGATGGCAAGGGCCTTAAGAAACTGAAGCCACCCTGAAGGTCTTCTGTCATCAGCAACCTTGTGGGCAGATGTGGTACTTTTAAGCAAGTCAAGTATATGTGAACCCTTGACAACCGAACCCTGAAGGATAAACTCTCCTTTGTCGTTCCAAGTAGCTGCCCCATTTGAGTCTTTTAGCTTGTTCATAATGTAGCTAACATTTTTCCTGTTACGTGCTGGAACATGGGTTAACAAGTCATGCATAACTTTATCTTCAACAGGCATTTAATCTTCAGACGGTAAGCTCGCAGGTACAGGCATTACAGGGGCGTGGCTCTCGCTAGGCTCGTCATCTTTTAAAGGGTCCTGTAGGGAAATAGTTAAATGGCCTGTCTCTCTCTCCCCTTGTTTCACCAAGGACAAATACCTTTGCAAGAGGTTTGTGTATTTTTGGACCTTATCATAGGGGTTCAATCCTTTTTGATTCAAAATATCCTTCATGGCCGTATCCAAATCATTTTCCGCTGTTTGTCTTATATTTTCGGGACCCTGCACTTGTTTTTTAAGTCTATCCAACTCTTGTTGTGGCACCAGATACATTTTATTGTTCAACCACCACGTCGGGCTGCAATAAGGCTGGTGATGAATACTTAGTAAAAGCTATACTTAGTAAAGGTAGAATAAAACCGCCAGACTGTTGTATGCTATGTCGTTTCTTTTGAAGACTGACCCTTTTATTGGCAAAGAGCTTGATCGTGGTCTTTTGTCTCTTTAATTTTTTCAATTGTGTCAGGGTGAGTGGAATGCGTCCTTCAAGAAGATTCAAAGCAATCTCACATAGGGATAATATGAGATCTGAAGAACAGTGACCCAAGATGGCCTTCCGTTCATTAGATGTAGCCCCAACTAGGCTTCTCAAGAGGGGCAAGTTTCTTTTTAAACGCAGAGACATGGCGGTTACTTTTTAGGAATGTACGCAGCCGGCCACTCCCACGGGAACAGACCTGTTCGTAGCCTCAGGTGTTCTGGAGTATTTGCTTTTAAATCCACGACTAAATAAGAAAATGGAGCTTTGGTCGCGTCCTCGAGCTAGAGTGTTAATTTGTAGTTTGTCTCTAGGATTTTTGAACAAAACCATGTAATTGGCGTTCAAACTGATGGTGCGGCTATTTTTACTTTGGTGAAACACATTCTGCACCATGTAAAGCACGGACAGGTTTCTATGATGAGTATATTGGGTAAACGCTCGGGCAATTTCGGGATGTTCGCTACCTGCAAATAGCATATCGTCCAAAACCAGCAGATTGTTTTTATGAGGAGGTAAAAGTTCATCATCAGACAGGGAATCAGGTATTCCTTCAACAAACTTGATTTTTATTGTCTTCAACAATTCATCATACATACTTTTAGTGAGTGGGGCCTTCCTCAGATGGAAGCCCTTTTTTATCCCTAACAATCTTTTTGTAGGAGATCCAAAATCTCCAAGTGACTATTCCTGTCATTTAGGAACCCCCCTCGAACAAGCGTGTGATTGATTCCTAGTTTTACACGCGGGGCATTTTCATAGTTTTGAGTCATGCCTGACACACGGCGGCATGTAGCATAAGTCAGTAGCCATAGGGCAATGTGGTCCCGTCAGGCAAAAGCAGTCTCTTGTCATAGACAACCCTGAATCTTTTAGTGAGTGGGGCATTCCTCAGATGGAAGCCCTTTTTATCCCTAACAATCTTTTTGTAGGAGCTCAAAATCTCCAAGTCACTATTCCTGTCATTTAGGAACCCCTCGACCAAGCGTGTGATTGATTCCAAGTTTACACGCTGGGCATTTTCATAGTTTTGAGTCACGCCTTTGGCTTTCAACACCACGTGATTCTTTAGAGTCCTAAAAGCATAGCTTTTGGGACCACAGGATGACCATTCGGTGATATGGTCACCCTCTGCGAGTTCACTCGTTAAGCCACCCAGGTAGTTGCTGAGTGGGGGGGATCCAATCCCCCGGTTTGCTTACATAGACCACAGAGTCTGTGTCGTGGTAAAGAACCGGCCATAGGCCGTGGTAAATGCTGCAAGAAACACATTTACATTACCCGGGGTAGAACCCACTTTTTGTTACGTCGCCATTGCACCAAGGCAATGTCTTGACTCAAGAATGAAAAATGTGAAATTTCGTATTGGTCCGAAAAAACAAATTCCAAAAATTCTTCAGGGTCTTTAATAATCGACGTTGTTAGCATATTACACCTCTGCGCTAATTTGCCCCAAAGCGAATTTAAGTACAATTTCGACACATTTCGTTTGGTTTTGTTGACCTCTATTCTGTCAGGGTCAGGAAGGATGCCTTCTCTGTCGTGATAGTCTTGAATGTACCTGTCTTTACTCTATTGATCTGTGACCGATGCAGGATAGCCTGAAGCCATTTGCTTACATCTCAAGAAGGTCTTGATGTACTCTTTAAAAAGAGTGTCTGATTTCTTGATAAAGTTCCATACTTCAAAGATTTTGGCCACACGATACCCCATCTGTAAAGCCTTAGAGAATTCAACTGTGACCCACACACCGGTTAGGGCCCTTTCTTGATCGGAGTGATCACATGGGTTTTGTTGTATGTTTTCACTGCAGGTGCGACAAAGGGGAAAGAAAAGTTTTCCTTGAGGGCCCCTGTAAGGCAACACAGGTATAAACAAACCCCTAGGAGGGTAGACTGTTGCTTTGATCAGACCAAAATAGTTTTGAGGTAAGTCAAAATCACAATGAATAATTTCCGGGTGCCCTATAGGATAGCATGAGGAACTCATTACATGAGGATAAAGGCTATGTAAATAGCCTATTGTCTCGTCGGGTTGCGCTACATACCGCAATGCCAAAGCATTGGTACGGCCGCCATACAAGGCCTGTCTGGGATCCAGGGGCTCGGGGGTGTCAAAGCTGGAAAGGAAGGCTTGAACATGAGGATCAGACTTTTTGAGGGCTGTCCATTCGTGCTCCCACAAAACAACCACTTTTAGACCGTAAGTAGCCTGTAAAGAATCAACTTTGTCTTGAAACTCTTGGTACATTTCCCCAAAAGTCTTTTGGGTTAGGACACACATGTTCTGGGGCACAAAGCAAGATTTGCAACCATGGAAGAAACAACCATTGTACTCATACACGGTCTCAACCCCGTCAATCTGTGTGTAGCCATCTACATGGTAAGAGCCAAATGCCTTCTCCCCTCGATTCAAAGCATGTTGAATAAAAATGTCTTTATCCTGGGCCATATACTCTAACCATTGAATGGACCCACTAGAGTATGACTTGAATTGGCGTCGGTAGTTGTCAGGCGAGGGGATAGCTATAGAGGCTGTAGGCAGATAGTGTGTACGGTAGGTTTTCATGCATGCCGATGCAATAGTTGTACAACTCCAGGGGTCAATGCCTGCATCTTTGATTACCTCTTCTCGGAATCTGAGGCATCCTTCACGAAGTATAACCACATCATTGTCACAGTATGATTCCATCTCTTTATGGAAATCAAAGGTGCCATGTCTTACTGTCTCGTACCACGTCATGAATCTCTCACACTCTTTGGGAGACATTTGATCACACCCGTACATTTCAGGGCTGGGATATGATCCGACATAATTTAGATTCTCCTCAGATGTGAAGAAGTGGGGGAACCAGCCTTTCACAGAGTTTTCAAAACCCAAGGCCTCTGGCATTTGCGCCAATCGCATCGGTAAGAAGCTTAAGCTGTCAATGTATCTCTGGTTGAAGGCTGGGTCTACAAAACACAAGATTTTACTACCTTGAGCTATGACCCGGGGTGCCACGCCTTGCTGTATCAAAGGATTCAGAAGCAGGTAAGAATCGTAGGCTCTAGCATTGTGGGCTATAAACGTGAAGTTTCGGTACTGTGGCTTTCTAAAATGTTTTAGAAAGAGTAGTACACAATTGGATCCTTCTGCAGACCACTTTTCCCCCTTGAATGTCATGGTAGATACAAAAATAGTTACAAATATAAAAATAGTTACAAATATACAAATAATTGTCTCAAAATCATAGAACACATATTTCTCTGAATGTTCATCTTCAGCCAAGGGCTGAATATACACTCGTGTGGCACTTCTTGAACCACTTCAGCGTCTCTGCTTTTCAAAGGCCCTTTACATATTGGACAATGTATGATTCCACACACATGCGGTTTAGGGCTATCTATTTTAAGGTTGTAATTGCAATGACATTTTGGGCATTTCTTGTTAATGGCACAAATGCTTACAGATTTACAGGCTTAGGGTGCCATGTTTAAATTTTGGGTTTATCGTAACAGTAGGTCGAACGACATGTGTGGTGGCAATCCTCACAGGGTGTCAAGTTTAAGGGTTGCCTTGGGCACTCTGCATCCTGACATACAGAACAGTTATAACGGCACGAGTGCCCCCCCTTTCGGGTGTAGCCGGTATGGCAGGATGGACACATATGGTGCGCCTAAAAATGCCGTGATGTTGGTAATGGCGTAGTAATGTTCGTTTTGCACATAAAAGTACAGAATCTGAGGGTGCGGTTGGGGGTACAAAACCACAATCTTGATATTCAGAAGGTTTTCAAATTTGACTATGTCGGAGAATGCCACCGCCTCCTGTATACCGAGACCCACCGCCGTTTGGATCTCTTTAGCCTTTTGTAATGCCGTCAGATCAGTACATCCAGGGTTAAGTAAATGTGCTAGGCCTATTGCAAAACATAGCTTATTATCAGGATTGTGAACGTTTATGAGGTAGGCCCTTTTATTGCTTATGATTTCTGACTGCATTAGGCTATCAAGGTTCCTTCTCTGCCCCTCACCCCCCTGGGGTTGACGTATTATTTGCACTACAAGCTCGAGGGTTCGATCGGCTATGATGGCTAAATTTGACTGAACAAGGCGTTCTAGCAGCGCGGTAAATTGTTCAAGATCTGCTTCGCCGTTGGGTAAAATAAGAGATACTGTGTTATGCAGGCTATCTCCACAAATTTCCAACTGTAAGACATCACGTGGTTCGCCATAATCTCTTGCCGTCTCTAACAGATCGTTTAGAGTGTCCATTATCATCATAGGGCTATGTTTTGGATGACTGGCTGCGAATGTTTATTGAATTGTTTTATTTCTGCCTTTTCTATTCCAGACATTCTGAAATTCACTAAAGCATCCCATGCATGTAACTTTAGTCTTTCACTTTTCAGATTAGGCCTAATTTAAGATGACTAAATGTGGTAGAAATGTGTCAAGGGATTTTAATTGGTTTTTAAAAGGTTTCCATAGATTTTTTTTTTTTAATGTTGGTCAAGATGGTTTTGTTGGGTTTTTTTTTATTTATTTTTTTATCCTGGTTCCAGACACAGGACTTTAACTCCAAAAAACGACATGTTCATCCGTAGACTATCATTGAAAGCCTCCACTCCATATTTTGACACACAGTAGGGATTCTGTCAAGATTCTGATTCACCCATAGGAAATTGAAAAACTGTAGAATCTCTGTATTGTTGAATTTATTCCGGTACACAACCCGGACATGTCTATCAAGACCATCTCCCGCCAGATTTATTAGACAATTTTCCAATTCCCCAAAAACATCTTGTGGCGTTTCAGACTCTACGGACCTGGGCGTTACTGGTTGGTCTATCTCTGTTGGGGTGGCAGGGGCCAAAAATGTCTGACTCTCATTCATCCGATTAATTAAGGTTATGAGGGCTTCGGGAATCTGGGATAACATGGTTTCATCGGGAGTACCTGACTCGTTCATGCGATTAATCATTTCTATGAGTTCGGCTGGAATCTGGGATAATATGCTTTCATCAGACGTCCCTGACTCGTTCATAAGTTTAATAACTTCTAGGAGTTCGGTTGGAATCTGTGCTTAGAGGCTTTCAACTGTCTCCACTTGTTGCTGTAGTTCTGCCATTTTTGGATAATTAAGGATGTGCGTTTTTAGGGTCTTTCTGGAATGGTTGGTGTTACATGTATGATTTTAGCGTCTGTATTTGCGTTTTTTAATGGGGTTGCTGTTTAACATGCGTGGAATTGTTCTATGCCAGAATAACATATCGTCTCTGTACTGTCTCTCAATTAAATCCCCCAGTCGTTTGTATAGCAAAACATTCCTTGATTTCAAAGCCCTGGAAAATAATGTTAAAAACCTTTCTTGTTCTAAGGCCTGTACTGATGCCGTAGAATTGACGGGGTCGATAAGGTTGGCCCCATCACAGAATAGCTGGTCGTCAACATCGGACATGTCATTAAAAACAGGTCTCTCGGTTGTTTCATCGGGAATGTTCGGTGCGCCGGAATCCCCCAGCTCTAGATGTATGTGTCCGTCTGTGCCGTTTTTCACGGGGCGGAGTCTGAGTGAAAATAATACATACAAAATTACGTTATTAAATATAAAAAATATGTTAGATACATAAAATGTCAAATACATTTCAGGTATAATAATATATATTAACAATACATATTTAAAATACCTCAGCTTTTTTGGCGCTTGTTCTGACGAATTAAGGATACAGATATCAGTGTTTAACCCCGGGCGGTCGGCCGATATCTTGACATGCCATATGGCCGATAGTGCAAACCTTGGTTTCAAACGATGCTCTACAGATAGAGCGATGGGACCCCGTGTTGAACCCACACACACAAACCCTTTTGTTTTTGAAACGCACACACACACTCCTGCTGCTCCCTCACATGCCCACTCATGCACGCACCCCTATTTCCCATGTCTTTTTCTTCGAGACAGAGCTGGGGGATGATGTGAAATACTCTTTGCCATAGTTACGGGTGAGATACAGTTTTTAAAATTCCTTTTATTGAATTCCAAAATATTTCGTACAACCTTTAAGACATGTTTGAATTAAGTAACACATTTGAATAATATTTAAACATGCATCACACGTGTTTTATGTAAAAAAACCTTGGAGGCCTGCCGTTGTACATTATTACAAACTTTAATAAACCGTTAATGTTCATAACACACCATTGTAGGAAAAGACTATAAAATACATGTTTTTTCAGATCTTACAGTTGTCTGTGCCAGACCCTAGCGTGAGAGAAAAGACCGCTTCCCCTTAGTTAAATGGGTGCGATACATTTTCAAAACCAATGATTTAATTCTAAATATTTAACACCTAATTTTAACACACGTTATAATTCAATTTTTTTTACTATTTCTTACAGATATAGGGTCCTGTTAGCCAGGACCATTATCCGTTTCCAATTCCCCATCGCAAAGTCTTTTGCCCGCTCCATCGAAGCTCTGCCCGCTTTCACTCCAGGGAAAGAGCCGCCTTCGACCTTGTTGGTCCTGGGTATGTCTCAACGATAACCTCGGCCATCGTCGTAATTGTTCACGATTTTCGAAAAGACTGTCCAGCTTATTCATCAGTGTTCGGAAAATATGGTAATCGCGCCATTTAAAACTGAACATTATTTGAAAAAATGTTACATCCTTGCATGCTTTGGAAGATACATATGAACTGGCCGTTTTCGATGCATTTGCACTATCAAATTGTCACTCTGGATTCCGGGGTATACGCCATTGAAGCAACTCTTAGGGCCATTAAATCACTTCGTCCACAGACTTGTTCTTCCAACGCATATCCGGGCAGCCTTGAAGCACACAGGGCGCGTTCCATTTGACACAGCGCAAGTCTTATTTTAATCCTTAGCGCTGGAGAAAAACTCTCGGGTTCTGCCCGATAAAAGGGTTGGGACACGCTGTCTGTGAATATCTTAACCGTAGATTCCTCAGGGTGGAATATGTAAGACATATACATGTAAGTCCCTCACTCGTACACAAAAATCATTTAAAACATTCTGGAGCCTCACGCAAAACATCCTCCAGGCTTTTGTCGGATTCATGACATGAGCTGCAAAGCACTCCGAGAATCGGCCTTGTAGACATATTTTGTTTAATATTCAGGTCTTTATTTTAAAAATTGCTTGTTCTGGACATTTATAATGCAGATGCCACAGCCCTATACCCCCAGGACATTCCTGCTTCATCAGATAACAAACATAAGGGGGGTTGGGGGACATACACGTTCCAAAAGTTCAACCACTCAACCCCCACCCTCCCCAGTTCAACCAGCCCCTCTAGACATCAATCATCATGACTACTTCAAAGCATACCATATAGATATAAAATAACACACACCCTCTAACACGTGACCACATGAACAGGGGGGGACGGGCCGGAGGCCCATATTCAGACATGTACACGTCATCATGACGCAGGGTCATCAATCAATCATTTTGACCCGTGCCGTCTACTGTATTCTCTCTGATGCTGCATCAGAGAGAACCACGTTCCGCAAGTTCGTGCTGCATGGCACCAAAAAATTCCCTCTTATATCCATGATGGCGATGCCATGTTCCTGTAGCTTTGAGATGAGCTACTCTGTCTGACCCCGTTGCACCAAGCAACTCCAGTAAGTGCTCTGTTTGGAGGTGTGGCTAGGCCTGGTGCAACCACCTGTTCTTGTCCACCCAGAGAGCTGTCATTGGTGGAAGTGAATGGCTCGGACTCCTCCTAGTTCGCCCTCTTCGCTGCTAGATCCAGCGAACGGGGGGCTCATCCGTCTCAGCGAATGAACGGCCTGACCTCGGAGGCTTGTTGTTCTCCACACCTCCACATTGTGGCACGCTGATACATTTCAGCAGCAAATCTCTTTTGTTGAGAGATTGTGCCTATTTTCTCATTCTTTTTTATTAGCTTCCTGACAGTTTTTGTCTCTTCGACATGGTTGCAAATCTCTATAGCTCACTTTTAGCTGAAATTATTTCCCCTAGTAGCTAGCTAACACTAACAGGTTAATGGTTGTGTTGTAGTGCAGTGGGGCAAAAAAGTATTTAGTCAGTCAACAATTGTGCAAGTTCTCCCACTTAAAAAGATGAGAGAGGCCTGTAATTTTCATCATAGGTACACTTCAACTATGACAGACAAAATGAGGGAAAAAAATCCAGAAAATCCCATTGTTGGATTTTTAATGAATTTATTTGCAAATTATGGTGGAAAATAAGTATTTGGTCAATAACAAAAGTTTATCTCAATACTTTGTTATATACCCTTTGTTGGCAATGACAGAGGTCAAACGTTTTCTGTAAGTCTTCACAAGGTTTTCACACACTGTTGCTGGTATTTAGGCCTATTCCTCCATGCAGATCTCCTGTAGACCAGTGATGTTTTGGGGCTGTTGCTGGGCAACACGGACTTTCAACTCCCTCCAAAGATTTTCTAATGCCCGGGCGGTGTGTTTGGGATCATTGTCATGCTGAAAGACCCAGCCACGTTTCATCTTCAATGCCCTTGCTGATGGAAGGAGGTTTTCACTCAAAATCTCACGATAACATGGCCCCATTCATTCTTTCCTTGACACGGATCAGTTGTCCTGGTCCCTTTGCAGAAAAACAGCCCCAAAGCATGATGTTTCCACCCCATGCTTCACAGTAGGTATGGATGCAACTCAGCATTCTTTGTCCTCCAAACACGACGAGTTGAGTTTTTACCAAAAAGTTATATTTTGGTTTCATCTGACCATACGACATTCTCCCAATCTTCTTCTGGATCATCCAAATGCTATCTAGCATATCTAAACTTCAGACGGGCCTGGACATGTACTGGCTTAACCTCTAGCGTCGAGCAATCCCGGATCCGGGAGCGTAATCATAGCCTCAAGCTATGGTCGCAAATGAAATTAAATAAATACATTGAAACACAAGTTTTGTTACGAAACGAAAACTGAAAACAGCCTATACTTGTGTCAACTAACATAAACAAGGACATCAAGACAAATAGGACAATCACCCACGACAAACTCAAAGAATATGGCTGCCTAAATATGGTTCCCAATCAAAGACAACGATAAGCACCTGCCTCTGATTGAGAATCACTCCAGACAGCCATAGACTTTGCTAGAAAACTCCACTAGCTACAATCCCAAATATCTACACACCAAAACCCCAAGACAAAACACACCACAATACAAAAACTCTGTCCAATGGTGGCGGCTCTGGCGCGGGACGATGAACCCACTCAGTAAATGTCTTAGTCCCCTGGATAGACCACCCTCGCCGCCGACCATGGCCTAGTAGTCCTCACCCAGAAACCCACTGGACTGAGGAGCAGATCGGGACTGAAGGACAGCTCGGGACTGAGGGGAAGCTCGGGAGTGAGAGACAGCTCGGGAGTGAGAGAAAGCTCAGGAGTGAGAGAAAGCTCAGGAGTGAGAGAAAGCTCAGGAGTGAGAGAAAGCTCAGGCAGGTAGGTAGATCTACCAGATCCTGGCCGACTGGCAGATCTGGAAGAGTCTGGCTGGCTGGCAGATCTGGAAGATTCTGGCAGATCTGAAAGAGTCTGGTTGACTGGCAGATCTGGAAGAGTCTGGTTGACTGGCAGATCTGGAAGAGTCTGGTTGACTGGCAGATCTGGAAGAGTCTGGTTGACTGGCAGATCTGGAAGAGTCTGGTTGACTGGCAGATCTGGACAGACTGGCGACGCTGGGCAGACTGGCGACGCTGGGCAGACTGGCGACGCTGGGCAGACTGGCGGCGCTGGGCAGACTGGCAGCGCTGGGCAGACTGGCGACGCTGGGCAGACTGGCGACGCTGGGCAGACTGGCGACGCTGGGCAGACTGGCGGTGCTGGGCAGACTGGCGATGCTGGGCAGACTGGCGACGCTGGGCAGACTGGCGGTGCTGGGCAGACTGGCGATGCTGGGCAGACTGGCGACGCTGGGCAGACTGGCGACGCTGGGCAGACTGGCGGCACTGGCTGCTCCATATAGGCTGACAGCTCTGGCGGCTTCTTACAGACTGACAGCTCTGGCGGCTCCGTGCTGACTGGCAGCCCCTTGCAGACTGGCAGCCCCTTGCAGACTGGCAGCTCCTTACAGACTGACAGCTCCTTGCAGACTGACAGCTCCTTGCAGACTGACAGCTCCGTGCAGACTGACAGCTCCTTGCAGACTGACAGCTCCTTGCAGACTGACAGCTCCGTGCAGACTGACAGCTCTGGCTGCTCCATGTAGACTGGCAGCTCCTTGCTGACTGGCAGCTCTATGCAGACTGACATCTCTGGCTGCTTCAAGCAGACTAACAGCTCTGGCTGCTCCATGTAGACTGACAGCTCTGGCTGCTCCATGCAGGCTGACAGCTCTAGCTGCTCCATGCAGGCTGACAGCTCTGGCTGCTCCATGTAGACTGGCTGCTTCATGCAGACTGGCAGCTCGGGCTCCTTCATGTAGACTGACAGCTCTGGCTGCTCCATGCAGACTGACAGCTCTGGCTGCTCCATGCAGACTGACAGCTCTGGCTGCTCCATGCAGACTGACAGCTCTGGCTGCTCCATGTAGACTGGCAGCTCCTTGCAGACTGGCAGCTCTGGCTGCTCTATGCAGACTGACAGCTCTGGCTGCTCCATGCAGACTGGCAGCTCGGGCTCCTTCATGTAGACTGACAGCTCTGGCTGCTCCATGTAGACTGACAGCTCTGGCTGCTCCATGTAGACTGGCAGCTCCTTGCAGACTGGCAGCTCTGGCTGCTCTATGCAGACTGACAGCTCTTGCTGCTTCATGCAGACTGACATCTCTGGCTGCTCCATGTAGACTGACAGCTCTGGCTGCTCCATGCAGGCTGACAGCTCTAGCTGCTCCATGCAGGCTGACAGCTCTGGCTGCTCCATGCAGGCTGGCTTCTCCATGCAGGCTGGCAGCTCCAGCTGCTCCCTGCAGGCTGGCAGCTCTGTCTGCGCTGAACAGGCGGGAGACTCCGGCAGCGCAGGAGAGGAGAGAGACTCTGGTTGCGCTGAACAGGCGGGAGACTCCGGCAGCGCAGGAGAGGAGAGAGGCTCTGGTTGCGCTGAACAGGCGAGGCGCACTGAAGGCCTGGTGCGTGGTGCTGGTACTGGTGTTACTGGACCGAGGACACGCACAGGAAGCCTTGTGCGGGGAGCTGCTACCGGAGGACTGGAGTGTGGAGGTGGCACAGGATGGGCTAGACTGTGAAGGCGTACTGGAGATCTTGAGAGCAGTGTTGGCACAGGACGTGCAAGGCTAGGGATGTGTACAGGAGGCCTGGTGCGTGAGGCTGGCACCAACTTCACCAGCCGACTAACACGCACCTCAGGACGAGTATGGAGCGCTAACCCAGGTGCCATCAAATCCCCGACACGTTCCATCGGGCGAATTCCATGCAAAAAGCACCAACACAGCAACTCCCTCATTTCTCTCTCCTCCAATTTCCCCATTAACTCCTTCACAGTCTCTGTTTCGCTCACCTCCAACACCGGCTCTGGTTCTGGTATCCTCCTAGGCTCCTCACGATAAACAGGGAGAGTTGGCTCAGGTCTGACTCCTGACTCTGCCACACTCTCCCTGAGCCCCCCCCCCCCAATACATTTTTGGGGCTGATTCTCAGGCTTCCTTCCGAGTCGCCGTGCTGCCTCCCAATAACGGCGCCTCTTCGCTCTCGCCGCCTCCAGGTCTTCTTTGGGGCGGCGATATTCTCCAGGCTGAGGCCAGGGTCCTTCTCCGTTTAGGATTTCCTCCCATGTCCAGAAATCCTTATAGCGCCTCTCCTCTTTGGGCTGCTCCTGCCTGTTGACACGCTGCTTGGTCCGTTGGTGGTGGGTGATTCTGTCACGGCTTTCTAGTGGTGATGAAGGAGAGTCGGACCAAACTGCAGCGTGTCGATTGCGATCCATGTTTATTAGACAAACGTAAAACACAAACTAAACACGAACACTACAAAAACAAATAAACGAAACGAAAACTGAAAACAGCCTATACTTGTGTCAACTAACATAAACAAGGACATCAAGACAAATAGGACAATCACCCACGACAAACTCAAAGAATATGGCTGCCTAAATATGGTTCCCAATCAAAGACAACGATAAGCACCTGCCTCTGATTGAGAATCACTCCAGACAGCCATAGACTTTGCTAGAAAACCCCACTAGCTACAATCCCAAATATCTACACACCAAAACCCCAAGACAAAACACACCACAATACAAAAACTCCATGCCACACCCTGGCCTGACCCAATACATGAAGAAAAAACACAAAATACTTAGACCAGGGCGTGACAAGTTTAGCCTTTTGTTAACAACACTGTCATCTCAGATTTTCAAAATATGCTTTAACCAAAGCTACACAAGCATTTGTGTAAGAGTATTGATAGCCTAGCATAGCATTAGCCTAGCATTCAGCAGGCAACATTTTCACAAAAACAAGAAAAGCATTCAAATAAAATAATTTACCTTTGAAGAACTTCGGATGTTTTCAATGACGAGACTCTCAGTTAGATAGCAAATGTTAATTTTTTCCAAAAATATTATTTGTGTAAGAGAAATAGCTACGTTTTGTTCATCACGTTGGCTAAGAAAAAAAAAACGAAAATGCAGTCAACACAACGCCAAACTTTTTTCAAAATTAGCTCCATTAATATCGACAGAAACATGGCAAACGTTGTTTAGAATCAATCCTCAAGGTGTTTTTCACAATTCTATTAGATGAAAAATCATTCCTGGCAGTCGGTTTCTCATCCGAGGCAAACGGAAAAATACTGCAGCTGGAGATTACGCAATAATTGCGACGGAGGACACCAAGCGACCACCTGGTAGATGTAGTGTCTTATGGTCAATCGTCCAATGATATGCTTACAAATACGTCACAATGCTGCAGACACCTTGGGGAAAACGTGGAAACGGTAAGCTGACTCCTAGCTCCTCCACAGCCATATAAGGAGTCATTGCCATGAGGCGGTTTCAAAAAATGCGGCACTTCCTGATTGTATTTTTATCAGGGTTTTTTATGTAACTTCAGTTCTGTGGCACTCACAGACAATCTTTGCAGTTTTGGAAACGTCAGAGTGTTTTCTTTCCAAAGCTGTCAATTATATGCATAGTCGAGCATCTTTTTGTGACAAAATATCTTGTTTAAAACGGGAATGTTTTTCATCCAAAAATTTCAATAGCGCCCCCTATATCCAAGAAGTTAAGCAGGGGGACACGTCTGGCACTGCAGGATTTGAGTTCCTGGCGGCGTAGTGTGTTACTGATGGTAGGCTTACTTAGGTTACTTTGGTCCCAGCTCTCTGCAGGTCATTCACTAGGTCCCCCCGTGTGGTTCTGGGATTTTTGCTCACCGTTCTTGTGATCATTTTGACCCCACGGGGTGAGATCTTGCGTGGAGCCCCAGATCGAGGGAGATTATCAGTGGTCTTGTATGTCTTCCATTTCCTAATAATTGCTCCCACAGTTGATTTCTTCAAACCAAGCTGCTTACCTATTGCAGATTCAGTCTTCCCAGCCTGTGGCTTCCGGCGCCGACAGAGATGGCCGCCTCGCTTCGCGTTCCTAGGAAACTATGCAGTTTTTTGTTTTTTTACGTGTTATTTCTTACACTAGTACCCCAGGTCATCTTAGGTTTCATCACATACAGCCGAGAAGAACTACTGAATACAAGATCAGCGTCAACTCACCATCAGTACGACCAAGAATATGTTTTTCGCGATGCGGATCCTGTGTTCTGCCTTATACAACCAGTGCCACGGGATGGTTCCCATGCAGCGACCCAAAAAAACGACTCAGAAAAAGAGGGAAACGAAGCGGTCTTCTGGTCAGACTCCGGAGAGGGGCACATCGTGCACCACTCCCTAGCATTCTTCTTGCCAATGTCCAGTCTCTTGACCCTGCCCTGTGCAACTGGGTACTGGACTTCCTGACGGGCCGCCCCCAGGTGGTGAGGGTAGGCAACAACATCTCCTCCCCGCTGATCCGCAACACTGGGGCCCCACAAGGGTGCGTTCTGAGCCCTCTCCTGTACTCCCTGTTCACCCACGACTGCGTGGCCACGCACGCCTCCAACTCAATCATCAAGTTTGCGGACGACACAACAGTGGTAGGCTTGATTACCAACAACGACGAGACGGCCTACAGGGAGGAGGTGAGGGCCCTCGGAGTGTGGTGTCAGGAAAATAACCTCACACTCAACGTCAACAAAACTAAGGAGATGATTGTGGACTTCAGGAAACAGCAGAGGGAACACCCCCCCATCCACATCGATGGAACAGTAGTGGAGAGGGTAGCAAGTTTTAAGTTCCTCGGCATACACATCACAGACAAACTGAATTGGTCCACTCACACAGACAGCATCGTGAGGGTAGTGAGGTCTGCACAACGCATCACCGGGGGCAAACTACCTGCCCTCCAGGACACCTACACCACCCGATGCTACAGGAAGGCCATAAAGATCATCAAGGACATCAACCACCCGAGCCACTGCCTGTTCACCCCGCTGTCATCCAGAAGGCGAGGTCAGTACAGGTGCATCAAAGCTGGGACCGAGAGACTGAAAAACAGCTTCTATCTCAAGGCCATCAGACTGTTAAACAGCCACCACTAACATTGAGTGGCTACTGCCAACACACTGTCAATGACACTGACTCTACTCCAGCCACTTTAATCATGGGAATTGATGGGAAATGATGTAAATATATCACTAGCCACTTTAAACAATGCTACCTTATATAATGTTACTTACCCTACATTATTCATCTCATATGCATACGTAGATACTGTACTCTATATCATCGACTGCATCCTTATGTAATACATGTATCACTAGCCACTTTAACTATGCCACTTGGTTTACATACTCATCTCATATGTATATACTGTACGCGATATCATCTACTGTATCTTGCCTATGCAAAAAGGTGTTAAACAAATGAAAACGTTTTCTAAATTTGAGATTCTTCAAATAGACACCCTTTGCCTTGATGACAGCTTTGCACACTCTTGGCATCTCTCAACCAGCTTTACCTGGAATGCTTTTCCAATAGTCTTGAAAGAGTTCCCACGAATTCTGAGCACTTGTTGGCTGCTTTTCCTTCACTCTGCAGTCCGGCTCATCCCAAACCATCTCAATTTGGTTGAGGTAGGGGGATTGTGGAGGCCAGGTCATCTGATGCAGCACTCCATCACTCTCCTTCTTGGTAAAATAGCCCTTACACAGCGTGGAGGTGTGTTGGGTCATTGTCCTGTTGAAAATCAAATGATGGTCCCACTAAAGCTCAAACCAGATGGGATGGCTATCGCTGCAGAATGCTGTGGTAGCCATGCTTGTTAAATAAATCACAGACAGTGTCACCAGAAAGGCACCCCCACACCATAACACCACCTCCTCTATGATTCACTGTGGGAAATACACATGCAGAGATCATCCATTCACCCACACCGCATCTCACAAAGACACAGAGGTTGGAACCAAAAATCTCAAATTTGGACTCAGACCAAAGAACAAATTTCCATTGTATTAATGTCTATTGTCCAATGATCCTGTTTCTTGGCCCAAGCAAGTCTCTTCTTCTTATTGGTGTCCTTTATTGGTGTCCTCTTTGTAGCAATTTGTAGCAATTTGACCATGAAGGCCTGATTCACACAGTCTCCTCTGAACAGTTGATGTTGAGATGTCTGTTACTTGAACTCTGAAGCATTTATTTGGGCTGCAATTTCTGAGGCTGGTTACACTAATGAACTTATCCTCTGCAGCAAAGGTAACTGAGTCTTCCATTCCTGTGGCGGTCCTCATGAGTGCCAGTTTCATTGTAGCGCTTAATGGTTTTTGCGACTGCACTTGAAGAAACTTTCAAAGTTCTTGAAATGTTCCGTATTGACTGACCTTCATGTCTTAAAGTAATGATGGACTGTTGTTTCCCTTTGCTTATTTGAGCTGTTGTTAGATAGAGCTGTCTTCTGTATGTCTGTCTTCTGTATACCTCACCCACCTTGTCACAACACAAGTAATTTGCTCAAACGCCTTAAGGAGGAAAGAAATTCTACAAATGAACTTTTAGGAAGGCACACCTGTTAACTGAAATGCATTCCAGATGACTACCTCAATGAAGCTGGTTTAGAGAATGCCAAGAGTATGCAAAGCTGTCATCAAGGCAAAGGGTAGCTATTTGAAGAATCTCAAATATAAAATACATTTGGATTTTTTAAACACTTTTTTCGGTTACTACATGATTCCATATATGTTATTTCGTACAATGTAGAAAATAGAAAAAATAAAGAAAAACCTTGAATGAGTAGGTGTTTTTGACCGGTAAGTGTATATGTGATGTTTACATACTTTATGTTGTGTAGAAAATATCCAGATGAAAGAGAATGTTTTGCTGACGATAAGATCGTGATTTTAGTTGTCTAAATGAGATCGTGGTAAATCCGAATATCCTACTAGCTATGCCCCAGAGAGCGTATCATAAAGACGGAAACACCTCTTTCTACTCTAGGGTATAAAACATGAGTTTAGAATTTACATATCAGACTAAGTTTACCACACACTGTAGCCAAGGTTTAACGACTTGTCTTGACCACGAAACGCAACACAAGGTTGAAGACAAAGAAAATCTCTGAACAATTAAGTTTATGGTGGAGTAGCTAAGTGTTGTATCTAAGAAGGTGAATTCAAGAAGGACCAACCGATTATTCTCTTCAAATCATTGGTTGTCTTATACGGCCCTCCTACCCAAGCTGGGAGCGTCGACACGGCTGATTAGCCTCCTAAGAAGACCCCTCTCACAGAACGAATGCAAGGAAACAGACAACCAAGAGAAAGGACATTGTGAAATCGTGTGGACATTCAGAGACTTACACAGGAAGACGAAAGGCCAGATAAAGAGATACCCAACGGAGACCTTCAACATGTAAATACATGCATTATAATTCTGACAAATAAGAGCGGCAGTTCGGGCAAGGTGTTAGGGCTAGACTAAGCATAGTTTACAAATATTATCCAAGTGGGCTTTTCTCTCTTGCACTTTCTCTCTCTCTTTCTTTAAATCTCCATCTTGTGTAACACATGTCATATTGTGTTGGTCCTCTAGGGACCTGTTGCCATTGTATTAAGTTCTAGCCAATAACCTAGACTGTTTGTGTATGTGTAGCTTATGTTATCATTTAGCTTGTTAGTGAAAAAATAATCAATTCAATTTGTGTGGTACGGAATGATTAGTGAGACCCAGGTTTGTGCATACTTACGAATTATGCAATGTTCAGAATGAGACTGATGAGTAAAGTAAGGAATTGGTGACTGCTTTGAAGTCAATATTCTTTGAGTTAAATCGGAAAACGGTAACTCATTAAACAAACATTTCCCGTGGAGCCCCAGGTTACAGCGTTAATGGTTACCTGATTAATTTAATCACTTAATTATAAACATAGTTAATTATTCAATAAATAGCATGTCACTTTAACAGTAATACGTCACAACAGAAGGAAGGGGTGAATGGGTGATTTTTCCTAAGACTGACATAAACACTCAAAGCATCTACAGGACTGTTCACACATACATGCACATAAATACCCATATAAATACAGAAACATCCAGGGCCGGTCCCAACAGACACAGGCCAGGCGTAGCCCAAGGGCGAGAAAGAACATCCAAAGAAGGTTTCCAGTGAGAGTACTTCTCAGACCAGGACCAATTCATGTCCAGGAATCCTTCCCTCAGGCATCAACACTTCAACCCACTCAGTTATTAGAAGAGGTGGGCATCATAAATCAGGCCTGAAATTGCATACCAAGTCTCATTACCACGTAAATATACGGCATTCAAATTACAGAAAAGTTTTTCCAACATACAGTTGAAGTCGGAAGATTACATACACCTTAGTCAAATACATTTAAACTCAGTTTAGCACAATTAATTACATTTAATCCCTGTTTTAGGTCAGTTAGGATCATCACTTTATTTTAAGAATGTGAAATGTCAGAATAATAGTAGAGAGAAAGATTTATTTCAGCTTTTATTTCTTTCATCACATTCCCAGTGGACCAGAAGTTTACATACACTCAATTAGAATTTGGTAGCATTGCCTTTAAATTGTTTCACTTGGGTCAAACATTTCGGGTAGCCTTCCACAAGCTTCCCACAATAAGTTGGGTGAATTTTGGCCCATTCCTCCTGACAGAGCTGGTGTAACTTTTTCAGTTCTGCCCACAAATTATCTATAGGATTGATGTCAGGGCTTTGTGATGGCCACTCCAATAAGGACATCTTATACATTGACTTTGTTGTCCTTAAGCCATTTTGCCACAACTTTGGAAGTATGCTTGGGATCATTGTCCATTTGGAAGACCCATTTGCAACCAAGCTTTAACTTCCTGACTGATGTCTTGAGATGTTGCTTCAATATATCCACATCATTTTCCTCCCTCATGATGCATTCTATTTTGTGAAGTGCAACAGTCGCTCCTGCAGCAAAGCACCCCCACAATATGATGCTGCTATCCCCGATCTTCACGGTTTGAATGGTGTTCTTCAACTTGCAAGCATTACCCTTTTTCCTCCAAACATAACGATGGCCATTATGGCCAAGCAGTTCTATTCTTGTTTCATCAGACCAGAGGACATTTCTCCAAAAGTACGATCTTTGTCCCCATGTGCAGTTGCAAACCATAGTCTGTCTTTTTTATGGTGGTTTTGGAGCAGTGGCCTCTTCCTTGCTGAGCGGCCTTTCAGGTTATGTCGATATAGGACTCGTTTTACTGTGGATATACTGTAGATACTTTTGTACCTGTTTCCTCCAGCATCTTCACAAGGTCCTTTGCTGTTCTGGGATTGATTTGCACTTTTCGCACCAAATTACGTTCATCTCTAGAAGACAGAACACGTCTCCTTCCTGAGCGGTATGATGGCTGCGTGGTCCCATTGTGTTTATACTTGCGTACTATTGTATGTGCAGATGAACATGGTACCTTCAGGCGTTTTGAAATTGCTCCCAAGGATGAACCAGACTTGTGGAGGACAAAAAAAGAAATCTGAGGTTTTGGCTGATTTCTTTTGATTTTCCCATGATGTCAAGCAAAGGGGCACTGATTTTGAAGGTAGGCCTTGAAATACATCCACAGGTACACCTCCAATTGACTCAAATGTCAATTAGACTATCAGAAGCGTCTAAATCCATGACATCATTTTCTGGAATTTTCAAAGCTGTTTAAAGGCACAGTCAATTTAGTGTATGTAAACTTCTGACCACTGGAATTGTGATACAGTGAATTATAAGTGAAATAATCTGTCTGTAAACAATTGTTGGAAAAATGATTTGTGTCATGCACAAAGTAGATGTCCTTACCGACTTACCAAGACTATAGTTTGTAACAAGACATTTGTGGAGTGGTTGAAAAACAAGTTTTAATGACTCCAACCTAAGTGTATGTAAACTTCCGACTTCAACTGTAACCGTGTCGAGGTAAATTCTGAACCACATTTCCTCTGTAACAACATCAAAGTTCTTCTAATTTAATGCAAGAAGACGTTTAACACACATGCAGGCAAGGGAGATCAACTTATTTTGTTGACGCAAAATGTAAAGTGCTAGTCCCATGATAAAAGAGCTGAAATAAAAGATCACATAGTGCTCCATACGTGCAAAAAGCTTACTTTTTTCAAATTTTGTTCACACATTTGTTTACATACATGTTAGTGAGAATTTTTATTTTGCCAAGATAATCCAAGAATCTGTTTAAACAGCACAATCATTGAACAGGTGCACCTTGTGCTGGTGACAATAAAAGGCCACTCTAAAATGGGCAATTAGCATGCTGACTACAAGAAAGTCCATCAGAGCTGTTGACAGAAAATTTTCATTTTTCTACCATACAAGTCATTATAGAGAATTTGGCAGTACATCCAGCCGGCCTAATAACTGCAACCACACCAGCCCAGGACCTCTAACACAGGCTTCTTCACCTGCGGGATTGTCTGAGACCAGCCACCCAGACAGTTGATGAAACTGTGGGTTTGCACAACCAAAGGATTTCTGCACAAACTGTCAGAAACTGTCTCAGGGAAGCTCATCTGCATGCTTGTCATCCAGTGGAGGCTCCTCAGAGGAGGAAGGGGAGGACCATCCTCCTCAGTGAAATTTCATAAAAATAGTGAAATATTAAAAAAGTTATCCTTTTTAGACTAAACATATTCATATGTCACCAAATAATTGATTAAAATACAATATTTTGCAATGAAGGTCTACAGTAACTTCAACAGCACTGTCTGGGGTAGCACCATGGTGTAGCCGGACGACATCTATAATCCGTCCTCCTCTCGCTACAATGACTTCAACACAAAACCTACGAGGCTCATAGGTCTCACCCCCTTCCATAGTTTGGGGTCAGTTAAAAATGTCTGGTTTGAGAAACAGACACCTCACAAGTCCTCACAAGTCCTCAACTGACAGCTTCATTAAATCAAGAAGGCCAGCATCCCGGAGTCGCCTCTTCACTGTTGACGTTGAGACTGGTGTTTTGCTGGTACTATTTAATGAAGCTGCCAGTTGTGGACTTGTGATGTTTTTCAAACTAGATACACTAATGTACTTGTCCTCTTGCTCAGTTGTGCACTCCTCTTTCTATTATATTCTGGTTAGAGCCAGTTAGCGCTGTTCTTCAGTTTCTTGGCAATTTATTGTATGGAATAGCATTCATGTCCCAGAACAAGAATAGACTGACGAGTTTCAGAAGAAAGTTATTTGTTTCTGGCCATTTTGAGCCTGTAATCAAACACACAAATGCTGAGGCTCCAAATACTCAACTAGTCTAAAGAAGGCCAGTTTTATTGCTTCTTTAATCAGACCAACAATTTTCAGCTGTGCTAACATAATTGCAAAAGGGTTTTCTAAAGATACATTTTAAAATGATCAACTTGGATTAGCTAACACAACGTGCCATTCGAACATAGGTTGCTGATAATGGGCCTCTGTACGCCTATGTAGATATTCCACTTAAAAAATCTGCCATTTCCAGGTACAATAGTCATTTACAACATTAACAATGTCTACACTGTATTTCTGATCAATTTCCTGTTATTTTAATGGACAAAAAATTTGCTTTTCTTTCCAAAACAAGGACATGTCTAAGTGACGCCAAACTTTTGAAAGCTAGTGTACATGGTAATTATGACCTTCAGGAGGACGTCCTCCAACCAATCAAAGCTTTTGCATTATGAACTGACATGTTGTTCATCCAGTCATAGAATTAGGATCAGAAAACTAACATAGTGAGTTATATTGGGATTGTGCCACAGAGCATTGTGGGGGTGATATGTGTTGTAGAACCCCTTTCATTCTCTGGTGTACAAGGAAAATGTGCGAATTAAAAGCGAGGGTCGACCTTTGCCTGAGATCAGTTTCATGAAGGCAGATGAAAAGGTGAGGGCATTCAATACTAACTTCAATCAAAAGTATAGCTAGTTAACAGGGAGCATTTCATCAGCCTTTCATGTATTGCTGGCCTTGCCTGCTTTTTGGAAAGTCTGATCCTTGGTCAGGTGCAGTGACCTGAAGAACACTAATCGGATTAATTATTGTAACATCTAATCTTCCAGCTAATATCTTCCCAAATATATTATTATTCATGTTTAAAAGTTTAATTGGTTTGTAACTGCTGCATTCTAACAGGTTGATATTTGTTTTGGGCAATAAGGCTATTATTGAGGAGTTCAATGGTTTTGGAAAAGTGCCTCTCTTTTTAGTCTTGTGGTATACCTTGAGTAGTTTATCTGGAATGACAGTATCAATAAGTTTTTTTTTTAAATGAACAGAGAAACCGTCATCACCCGGGACTTTATTATTAGTGAGTAATTTATTTACTTTGGTAACCTCCTCAATCTATTTATCTCCCTCTGTGTCTCTATCATTGAATGGCAGTTTGGTGATTTTCTTTTTAAAATCATCTAAATCTACATGTGATGGACTGTATTCAGCTTTGAATAGGTCTGCATGGTAGTCCTTAAATCTACTATCACGCTTGGATCTGTGAGTATATTCATATCAGTGGATGAAATAGCAGGGAGTCTGTGAGCTAATTGTTTACCAGCTTTGTCTCCTAAATATGACAGTTCTTGGATCTGAGTTTAAAGAAAATTCTACTTTTTTGTTCAGGAAATCTACCAGTTCCGTTTGAGCTTTAATGAGATTAGAATAGATTTAGTCTCTTCTTGGGATTAGCTTTATTTTGCCTTTCAACAACAGTCAAAAGCTCTGTTTAGTTCTTCAATTCTTTTTAAGATTTTTTCTGTTGGGTGCTTCATTCTATAGCCAGAGGACTCCTGTTATCTCCAGGAGTGAGCTATACGTTTTGTCTTTATCTGTTGTTGTTAGCTTGGTCCATCTACTTTAAGTGCTGCCTGTCTTCCCAGTAGCCTACTTGGTGTGTGAACTGCTGACTGCTGTTAATTTTCAGATGATTGTTGACACATCAACCAGGATTAAGCGGCAGGGCAATTTGTGACTTGTTGTTTTCGTAATCAGTGGCTGTGTTGGAGGAGTGGTTTCTCTTCTCCTAGACAATAAGAAATTAGTACCGGGAGGTGTGCTCTTCACCTTTTGCAATTCAATTAGTATTAGTACTTCAGTCTCCCCTGTTTTCTCAGCGGCAGCTCATTGCAAAACTAAGACGGTTCTGCCGAGTTATTCGAGGAAGGAAAGAGAAGGCTCCACACCACACTCTCACTTGAGTTTTTTCAGATTCTCATTTAGCTCTTTTGTAGCTTTGGCAACTATGTGTGTGTTTTCTATCTCAGTTCACTCCTCTCCCTGTAGGCTTTACAGACACTCCCCACCCTTGGCTGCAACCCTTCTAATTTAGTGCACCCTGCACGCACAACCCATGTGGAATTCCTGGTCTCTGGTAGCATTTGGGACTGCCGATCTGTGGTAAAGAACACTGAATACATCTCAGCCTATGCTGCCCTTCAGTCCCTTGTCTTTTTGGGCCTGACTGAAACATGGATCACCCCAGAGGACACTTCTACTCTTTCTATTTAACTAGGAAACTCATTTAAGAACAAATTCTTATTTACAATGACAGCCTACCAGGGAACAGTGGGTTAACTGCCTTGTTCAGGGGCAGAACAACAGATTTTTACCTTGTCAGCTCAGGGATTCAATCCAGCAACCTTTCGGTTACTAGCCCAATGCTCTAACCACTAGGCGAACTGCCTTCCCTCTAGTAGCTCTCTCTTCACCTGACTACAATTTATCTCATAGTTCAAGAGCATCTTGTCGTCGCAGTGGTGGTACAGGGCTACTCATTTCTCCTAAATGGAGATTTTCTCTTTTCTCACTCTCTCTCCTGTCCATTTCCTCATTTTAATTCCATGCAGTCACTGTCACTTATCCATTCAAGCTTAACATTGTTGTCATCTATAGCCCACCAGGTGCCCTTAGAGAGTTCCTCAATGAGCTTGACACCTTGATAAGCAAATTTTCGTCTTTACTATTACCATTCAAACAAATGTTTGTCAAACATGTATCCCCACTTCATTAACTACTGTACTTGGGCCCTACAGCCCACGTTGGTTTACAAATCTCAGAACTCGCGAGCACAGCTTTTGAGGAATCAAAATTGGGCCAAGAGCCCTGACATCTCGGTTTTCAATATCGAACAGGTGCGCTCACTCCAGTTAGAGGGTGTATTATCAGGGAAAGGAGCATTGAGAGATGACGCACAACAACAGTATCTACCACGAAACCATGATACCAATAACTGCAAAGGTCAAAATAACTATAAACAACGTCGCCAGCGAAATGACTACCGCTGCAATCAACCTGATCACTGCGTTCCTGTACCCAACCCACACAAAGTGTCAGGGCACAAGGGTAAGAATGGGTTCAATGACGATCAAAACGTAGACTAATATTCTCTGGAAGCCCTGCTAAGAGAAGTACAAAAGCACCAAAAAAAAAGATAAGTCACCATGACTAGGCGTGGAATTGCCGGAGAACAGGTCCGCCAAAATAAACACCATTTGCGAAGATGTAAACAATTGAACTACTCCCGCTCTCACTCGAAAGCATATCCAGGACACGCTCTATCAAGGAACAAGCCCATGAGCTTCGACTATAGACTCAGATACAAAAGTTGTGACACACAAGGTAAACAACATCCAATAGCATTCCAGTCAAACTCCGATAAGTCGATCTGTTTTAACCATGAACACAAATGACACATCACGCCGTTGCAAACAATCACTCCACTTTGTGGGGAATATGACCACAAACGCTACCTCGACGCCAAGTTGCTACCTGGAAACAGTCCTTGAGGCCTGCTTAACCTGTGATGTGCTAATTGATTCGGGCTCGACAATATTGCTAATCTTTCAAACATTGTTCAATGATCTCTAAAGTGCTGTGAACCCAGCTAAACATTGGTTAAAAACAGATTGATGCGACACTAAACTTGGAGGTTTCACTCAGACTACCTGATCTCTCATAATGCGACTCATACAGAAACTACACTTCCAAAACATATCGCTTGTTCACCCTGTGAATGTTACCAGCCTCAACTGAACACCTGCTACTCGGAGCAGACTTGATTAATCGTTTGGTCCCACTGATGGATTGGAAAAACAACCAATTGTGGTCACAGGTAACCGTGCCATCTCAACTGACAAAACTAAGTTATTAACTAACTGTTATTCTAATGCTGGCTGTAGTAACACAGTCATCAACAAGGAATGTCTGTCGACAGCTCGTTTCGACACCTCTTGGTTCAGAATCTGACTCAAGCAGATATTACGATATCTCATCACTATTATTTTCATGATTTTGAGCCAGCAGTCTCTGTGAGTGAGCACCTTCCCTCCTCCTTGGAGTCATGCGATACTGTAGCTATGACTAACTTCTCTTGTCCTTCAGACACTTCCGCAAGCACCGTAGCCGTCAGAAATCAAAGCATAAATGTTCAGAGTGGACTCTGCTTCTGATGATACATTTTCTGCTTTGAGGGACAACTGAAACCCCCTACAATAAAACTAACGGTGTCAGTCCCGCCACTGACCCGGTGACTACCACTGGTGAAACACTGTGCGATAACGGCTAAAGATATCCTTGTCTCAGTTCGCAGGTACTGGAATGTTTGCCACACGTGTAAGCTGTGGTGAATGGCAGGCTTCGACAGCCACTGAGCGTTTTGAAGCACAAATACCAGGAGATTTGGTTGAAAGGTTACAGCCACTTTACTAACAACGCAGCTGCTGACAACTCATCCATAGGGTCCAACCTTTTTGCTTGTTGCCTTTGGACAGCAACACCAATCACTGGTGGGAGGGGGGGGGAGATCCCGAGACACAAAGAGGGGGTATACTAGCCCAGACCCATGACGAGCCTCGTCGATGCCAGTGGGTGGGTCGTGGCTTCATGCAACACTGTCGAGGCCGCCCGATTAGAATACAAATCAAGTTGTAAACTTCCCCCACGACAAACAAAGGAGCCCCTCAACGGGATAACCTTAGAATACATCTCAGATATCACAGAGGTGTCCCACACTGGTCGTAATAAAAATAAAATAAAATAGTCACTCCTTGCCATGCGTAGTCTCAACTCAATGCAACTAGTAAAATGCTCCAATCATGTGTTATGGTAGGATAACATTACAGAATAAATTGGTAGGATAGCTGGTTCCCTTGGGTACCAGTACCGATGCCAGAAACAGTCAGTCCAGCCACAGT
The DNA here is from genome assembly GCF_002021735.2 of Oncorhynchus kisutch. NCBI lineage: Eukaryota > Metazoa > Chordata > Actinopteri > Salmoniformes > Salmonidae > Oncorhynchus > Oncorhynchus kisutch. The sequence continues at coordinate 43,673,318 of NC_034188.2, read as the reverse complement.
CAGTAAGAAGGTTAGAGACTTAACAAGTTGAATTGCACTTGACAACAGTGACAGAGGTAGTAGTCACTCAGATTGCACCATGTGGAAGGGAATATTTCTTCTGATGGTTAACACACATGCCGCTAATAAATAGAACCCTCCATTCAGGAGGAAACTTTATTAGAAGTCATGAACCATTATCACACCGAGTACGACTGGTTCAGTGCTCATAGACTACTTCCATCGTGAAGTTAGCTCGTCCGTGGATAACATAGCTATGAAATAGACTCCTTCATACCTATCGCTACTAAAATGGTGTAAGACACATTGATTTGTAGTAAAACCACTACAGGTCCCCATGGCATACGGCTTGAGGTCGGCACCGATTCTTACTGACACATGGTCATTGACATGGAAATGATCTGATGATGGCAGACTCATTCTGCCCAGGTTGCAGCCTACCAGGATACTGGGTTTTCTTGCCCTTGGCATGTGCAAGCATAAACGCACATATGCACAACGGAACATTTAATGCGGATTTATATTATGATCACTTAAGGGTCCGAGCAAAATAGGATAGGATCAGCCTAGATGTGGCATTAGACAAAATGCTTTAACTTTTTATGGCTGCAGGGGCAGTATTGAGTAGCTTGGATGAAAAGGTGTCCATTGTAAACGGCCAGCACCTCAGTCTCAGTTGCTAATATATGCATATTATTAGTAGTATTGGATAGAAAACACTCTAAAGTTTCCAAAACTGTCAAAATATTGTCTGTGAGTATAACAGAACTGATATTGCAGGCGAAACCCTGAGAAAATCAAAACCAGGAAGTGGCTTCTATTTTGAAAACTCCATGTTCCATAGCCTCCCTTTGCTGGATTTAAAGGGATATGAACCAGATTCCTTTTACTATTGCTTCCTCAAGGTGTCAACAGTCTTCAGACATAGTTTCAGGCTTTTATTTTGAAAAATAAAAGCTATTGTTTTTCCCTCTCCTACTGTGAAAGACATTTGCCGTTGATATATTATCGATTATATATTTTAAAAACAACCCGAGGATTGATTATAAAAAACGTTTGACATGTTTCTGTGGACATTATGGAAACTATTTTGAATTTTTGTCTGCGTTGTCGTGACTGCTCTTTCCTGTGGATTTCTGAACATAACGCGACAAACAAACGGAGGTATTTTGGATATAAAAATAATCTTTATGGAACAAAAGGAACATTTGTTTTGTAACTGGGAGTCTCGTGAGTGAAAATATCCGAAGATCATCAAAGGTAAATTATTAATTTGATTGCTTTTATGATTTTCGTGACCAAGCTTCCTGATGCTAAGTGTACTTAATGTTTTGTCGTGCGATCGATAAACTTACACAAATGCTTGGATTGCCTTCGCTGTAAAGCATAATTTCAAAATCTGACACGACAGGTGGAATAACAAAAGGCTAAGCTGTGTTTCCTATATTGCACTTGTGATTTCATGAATATAAATATTTGTAGTAATATTTATTGAATGCAGCGCTATGCTATTCAGCGGTTGTTGATGACACTTATCCCGATAGCGGGATTGCAGCCATAACAAGTTAATAGAGTAATTTAGCCAAGACGGTGGACGTATATAGAATAGAGTCTAATTAGATGATTAAGGTGTGGTAACTATATTTTGTATATTTCTTTGTTTGTTTTTATTGATTTTATTTCATTTTCTTTGACACATAGGAAGTGATACTGCCACAAACAAGTTCCCCATACAACCACCAGTTAGTGCCACAACGCAGCTCATTTGGGGAAGAAATGTAATAATGTTTTGCGTGAGTCTTGTGTGTTATTAACTTCTCTGGGATATGTGGAACGGTAGCGTCCCACTTGGCCAAAAGCCAGAGAAAATGCAGAGCGCCAAATTCAAATAAATTCCTATAAAAATCAAACTTTCATTAAATCACACATGTAAGATACCAAATTAAAGCTACACATGTTGTGAATCCAGCCAACATGTCAGTTTTCAAAAAGGCTTTTGGCGAAAGCAAACCATGCTATTATCTGAGGATAGCACCTCCGTAAACAAAAGAGAGAAAACATATTTCAACCCTGCAGGCGCGACACAAAATGCAGAAATAAAAATATAAATCATGCCTTGCCTTTGTTTCAGCACACTTTTCCCGCCGAAACTCTAACACGTTCTAAAGCGAATACTGGAACAATACTTCTAACTTCGAACATGGGGAAGGATCATAGGCGACCTAAAAGAACACTGATGTCAGTTTGGTTGTTATTTAGTGATGTAATTAAAAATGTTATAGAGGAAATACTGTAACTTGTATGTAAGTATGTATACTATATGTATAATGTTTCTATCCTCTGCGTTGTGCATGCTATATGAAAAATGATGAAAGTGTTTTTGTTAAGAGAAGGACATGATTTTATAAACCATAAGAGAAAATAGTTTTACATAACTTTCTACGAGTGACAAGTCAAGCCCCTGAGTGAGGTCAGAGAGCGTGTCAGCCTGATGGAACCGCCCCCCTTTAACGAACTGCACTTGGGATACGTTATCAGAATTGGTACAGCCCGGTTTCTTCACGCATCGCGCCAACAGAAGCAAACATCTCTCTGGTAAGAAGAAGGGCGGGGGAGTATGCCTTATGATTAGTAGTGTGAGTTCATACAGGAACTCAAGTCCTTTTGTTCACCTGATCTAGAATTCCTTACAATCAAATGCCAAGAGAATTCTCTTTGATTATAATCACAGCCGTGTATATCCCCCCAAGCAGACACCTTAACGGCCCTGAAAGAACTTCATTGGACTCTATGTAAACTGGAAACCACACATCCTGAGGCTGCATTTATTGTAGCTGGGGATTTTAACAAGGCTAATCTGAAAACAAGGCTCCCTAAATTTTAGCAGCATATCGAATGCGCGACCTGGGCTGGCAAAATTCTGGATCATTTCTACTGGATCATTGTTTCCGGGACGCATACAAAGCCCTCCTTCGCCCTTCTTTCGGCAATTCTGACCACGAGTCCATTATGTTGATCCCAGCCTATAGACGTAAATGAAAACAGGAAACGCCCGTGCTCAGGTCTGTACAAAGTTGGTCCAACCAATCTGATTCCACGCTTCAAAATTGCTTCGATCACGTGGACTGGGATATGTTCTGGATAGCATCGGACAACAACATTGATGTATATGCTGATTCGGTGAGCGAGTTTATTAGCAAGTGCATGTTGTACCCCGGTGACTATTAAAACCTTCCCCAACCAGAAACCGTGGATTGATGGCAGCATTCGCGCAAAATTGAAAGTGCGAACCACTGCTTTTAATCATGGCAAGACGACCGGAAACATGACCAAATACAAACAGTGTGGATATTCCCTCCGCAAGGCAATCAAACAAGCTAAGCATCAGTATAGAGGCAAAGTAGAGTGGCAATTCAAAGGGCTCAGACACGAGATGTATGTGGCAGGGTCTACAGTCAATCACGGATTACAGAAAGAAAACCAGCCCCATCGCAGACAGCGATGTCTTGCTCCCAGAAAAACTAAACAACTTCTTTGCTCGCTTTGAGAAAAATACAGTGCCACTGACACGGCCCGCTACCAAAACCTGCGGGCTCTCCTTCACCACAGCCAACGTGAGTAAAACATTTAAACGTTTTAACCCTCACAAGGCTGCAGGCCCAGACGGCATCCCTAGTCGCATCCTCAGAGCATGCACAGAACAGCTGGCTGGTGTGTTTATGGACATATTCAATCAATCCCTATTCCAGTCTGCTGTTCCCACATGCTTCAAGAGGGCCACCATTGTTCCTGTTCCCAAGAAAGCTAAGGTAACTGAGCTAAACGACCTATCGCCCCATAGCACCCACTTCCGTCATCATGAAGTGCTTTGAGAGACTAATCAAGGATAATATCACCTCCACCCTACCTGACACCCTAGACCCACTCCAATTTGCTTTACCGCCCCAATAGGTCCACAGAAGACGCAATCACACTGCACACTGCCCTAACCCATCTGGACAAGAGGAAGAATGCTGTTCATCGACTACATCTCAGCGTTTAACACCATAGTACCCTCCAAACTCGTCATTAAGCTTGAGACCCTGGGTCTCGACCCCGGCCCCTTGCAACTGGGTCCTGGACTTCCTGACGGGCCGCCCCCAGGTGGTCAGGCTAGGAAACAACATCTCCACCCCGCTGATCCTCAACACTGGGGCCCCACAAGGGTGTGTTCTCAGCCCTCTCCTGTACTCCCTGTTCACCAATGACTGCGTGGCCATGCAAGCCTCCAACTCAATCATCAAGTTTGCAGACGACACTACAGTGGTAGGCTTGATTACCAACAATGACGACACAGCCTACAGGGAGAAGGTGAGGGCCCTCAGAGTGTGGTGTCAGGAAAACAACCTCACACTCAATGTCAACAAAACAAAGGAGATGATTGTGGACTTCAGGAAACAGCAGAGGGAGCACCCCCCTATCCACATTGATGGGACAGTAGTGGAGAAGGTGGAGAGTTTTAAATTCCTCGGCGTACATCATCACGAACAAACTGAAATGGTTCACCCACACAGACAGCGTGGTGAAGACAGCGCAACAGCGCCTCTTCAACCTCAGGAGGCTGAAGAAATGGCTTGTCACCAAAAACACTCGCAAACTTTTACAGATGGTGGGCCTCCCGGGTGGTGCAGTGGTCTAGCCCGTTACGGGAGTTGTGGAAATGAAACAAGATAGAAACTACTAACAATTGGATACCATGAATTTGGGGAGAAAATTCAAAAAAACAAAACAAAAAACTTTTACCGATGCACAATTGAGAGCATCATGTCGGGCTGTATCACCGCCTGGTGCGGTCTGCACAACACATCACCGGGGGCAAACTACCTGACCTCCAGGACACCTACACCATCCGATGTCACAGGAAGGCCAAAAAGATCATCAAGGACAACAACCACCCGAGCCACTGCCTGTTCACCCCGCTATCATCCAGAAGGCGAGGTCAATACAGGTGCACCAAAGCGAGGACCGAGAAACATCTTCTATCGCAAGGCCATCAGACTGTTAAACAGCCATCACTAACATTGAGTGGCTGCTGCCAACATACAGACTCAATCTCTAGCCACTTTAATTATTAATAATTGGATGTAATAAATGTATCACTAGTCACTTAAACAATGCCACTTTATACAATGTTTACATACCCTACATTACTCATCTCATATGTACAGTATATACTGTACTCTATACCATCTACTGCTTCTTGCCTATGCCGTTCGGCCATCGCTCATCCATATTTACATGTACATATTCTTATTAATTCCTTTACGCTTGTGTGTATAAGGTAGTTGTTGTGAAGTTGTTTGATTATTTGTTAGATATTACTGCACGGTCAGAACTAGAAGCACAAGCATTTTGCTACACTCACATTAACATCTGCTAACCATGTGTATGTGACCAATACAATTTGATTTGATTTGCATAAAATTATGGGTTAAGAATTAACATGTCAGATCAGAGAGACGTGAAGCGTCAGCTCACATCCAAAGTAGTTTGAACTCTGAATCTTAAGGTAGAGACAATAAAGTCCCCTCCCGGACAATGACTGGTACGGCTGATTAGCTGTCCTAAATAAAAAGTGAATTTAAGTGGGACCAGTCTACTACTCTTCTCAAATCACCTAGTACGCTACTCTCATCACCCCAAAGATAACCATTGACACGGCTGGCTAGCCTACCTTCAAATAAGCGTCTTCCAGATCGAATGGAAGAAGTATAAACTCTGTAGTTCTGATCACGACTACATGACAAGTCACCGGATACCGGATGACTGCAGAGGAGAGCAACAGTAGAAAATAGAAAATGTCTCTGTCCCTCTCTGGCTCTCTCTCGCACTCTCCATGTCTTTTGTAACAAGCCGCATATTGTTGTCAGTCTGCTAGGGACCTGTTTCTAATGTATTATGTATGTTTATCCTGTGTTACCGTCTAGTTAACTAGTAAATAAATAATTAAACCAATTTGCGTAGTACTGAATCATAAGCAAAGCTGGGTTTTTTGTAGATGCAAGGACAATGCAACTGTTCAGAATGATGATATGAGGTTATGATTAGTAAGTTGACTATTTATGGATGAAATAGAGTTTAATTCGGGAGATGGTAACTCTTTAAAGAACCGCTTTCGTGGTGCCCCAAATCCAATGAGTTAATTGTTCCATGATTAATTTCATTGGGTAACAATTAAACATAGTTAGTTGATTTAAATAAATAACAGTCATCAGATTAATGAAAGCGAAGTCACGACAGTGCAGAGGGTTGTGAGTTTGCGCCATTTTTCTCAGCACAGAATTATCTGTGATTTTCCTGCAGGAGGTGTCAAGTCCTGAGTATTTTGTTTAATGTAAATGTGATATTGTTGGGGAGACAGACCTTCATAAGGTTGTCAGGGTACTTCTAAAGGAAGAGAAACCGCTAAATAGGATCACTTCTCTCTCCTGGCCCCTAGATAAAGGGAGCCATTGAAGTGACCACATATAACGTATATTCACCATGCATGGATATCTGTATTTGACGAACTGGTGACTTTTTCAAGGTCTGCATTAAGAACCCTGCTTGGAGTAATTCTCTCTGTACATTCTCTCTGTACACACTATTTTATCATATTTTGATAGAGGGAGGGAGTGGTTTGATAAGTGCATATTCATGTGTTTGGGTTTGTGCGTTTGAAAGAAATAGTAAAGAAAGACGAAAGGATAAAGGTATTGATTAAAACAGTCTCAGGATGCTCCATTGTGGCTCACACATCCGTTTTTACCAGTGGCTCCTATTGACATTCTACTCAGAAAAAGTGAAGAAAGAATGTTGATTATCCCTGATGGGTTCTGACTTCTTAACTTGAAAATATGAAATATCCTTATTCATGTCACTGGGGGAGAGAGGGGAATGTAGAACGTTTACATTCTGTCAGAACATGTTATTGTTAGACATCAGGTATCCAATGGAAAGGAGAAGGGCCACAGTCTGGTAAAAGTCAACAGGTCAGCCATTAGTTGGGGAGGAGTGAGGAATTTGGGCCGAGGTTAGGTCAGTTGAAGTGAGGAAGAACATATCACTAAAGTCCTGTCTAGCAACAGAGGTGGATTGGCTTTTCAGATGTGTAAGGAGGAGACTCAACATAGGAAGAAGTGTTAAATACCAGTGCTTGTGTCAATATGTCTTTGTCTGTTCAGCTGTCTGACCCATTGGGGGAATAAACTTGGTTTGAGCTTTAATAATCGTCTGTGAGTTTTTACTGTTTATTTAGAACCTAACATCCCCAAAGGAGGGATATGGCTGACTAACGCCTCCATCAAAACAACAGCTCAGTCCTCTGTTTACCTGTGTTGTTGAATGCTCATGGACAACCAGGAAATGAGAAAGCCTGCCATGAACACACAGCCCATATCCTTTACTCAAGTGCCTCGTCGAGCCAAATCCGCTTTCATAGACTGAAGATTTTTTTTTTTAAAACACCTCGCTACAGAAGTCATCGAACAACGTGACATCGTCAAGCGGCTTTTACTGTCAGACGAGTGAATGAATGAATATTCTAATTTGAACCCATCATTACAATGGAAGATTAGGTTATTGATTAGACCATTAGAGTGTTCTGTGGTTCCACCTTTACCTGTGATGCCAATCTGGAGAATCTGGGAGGTCACCTCGCCAAGATCAATCATTCTTCTCTCATCGGGAGCGGCATTTGTAAAAGTCCTTGCTCCCAGGGATTTAGTGTGTAATGAGAGTTAGTTTATGAATCCCGGCTGCTTGTCAAGAGGAAGGCCCGCTGAGCTGTCGAACAGGGGCATCCGTGAGATTCTGCTTTATTGGAATAAATCCCTCAATCTCTCTCCATTTCCCTGTGTAAAGGGACCCTGAGGAGAAATGTTCCCTTCAGGAGGTGGCGAGGGAGCGTAATGGGAGTGATGCGCCAAAAACATATTTTGTTCGTGTCAGTCATGGATTGCAGATTGAGAAAAGACCCTTAAACTGATACAAAAGCTTTGTTTTTCTCCACACAATAAGACAATACCTTCTCATGTTATACAGAGCTACAATAAAAAAATGGAAACATTATTGCTGCAAAAAGCTGTATGCTTTTTATTCAAGTAATATGTGTTCCGGAAGTGGAAATGTGTCTAATAAGCTATACGTTTGTTAATTCATATTTATATTTTGTGTTTTTAAGTTATCATTTCAGTTTTACTTGGTGTTATCACTGTTACACACAATACTAAATGACAGCAATCTTCATTTTGGAGTTCTGATCTGGCAAATTTATTCCCAGTGATGCACAATAACCAATATTTTTGACATTTGCCTATCACCCCCAGATTTCCTTTTGAGAAATATAGTGTCCGAGACGAATATACATTGCTTAAACAAATGTGTCAACCCACTATATTCATTCTCATTCTCATGTCCAGAAACCCTTAAACACTTTGAGCCGATGTGCCTCGCCTTCCCCCATTTGCAATGTTTCTTTACAGTCTTTACATCTAGACCAAGGGGATTTGAGCTCTCGTCCATAACTTGTCACAATGTGTAAGGACAGTGTTTTTTAATGGAGTTTTGGACAATCTTGGATTAAATCTGCAGTGGGCATGTGGAAGTGTATATGTCATTTCAGAACCATAAGCTCTATCAGAGGGGAAAATAACCCTTCAAAATCAGCTTGTATGGAGATTGTATGCAGCTATCCCCCAAGTAGATTGGTTTTCAAAATGTCCAGCAGTTGACAGAGTTGGTGCTAATGGGTCTGCCCACAGGCATCGATTAACAAATGGGTTCATCAAGGGTTCACAGCCTCCCACTCAGAGGGTAACCTTCCATTAATATAGACATCTAGGCACAAATCACAAACGGCCTTCTCCCACCAGTGGTAGCGCAGCATCCAGAGGTGCTGATTAGGAATGCCTCACCTAAGACAAAGGACAGTAAACTGAAGCTGCAAGTCTAAATTGATTTTCATTAACGGTGAAACGTCGAGTCCTTTTCAAACTTATTATATGAATTCATCCTTCCATGTCAGCGATGCCCAAATTCTTTTTCCATTTCTCCATACCTCCATAGCCACTCTGGGGACTGAAAAATTAATGGTCAGTGATGTTTCTTTGAAAAAAGTTGATGTGAGCTGTTGACATAATTTGTTGAATTTGCAAGGAGGAATTGTTGTACAATTTAACGAAATACTGGAGTCACTTTTCTATTTTGCACTTGCTTAATGGAATTTGGCCAGCCGTTGGTGTACACAAATGGAAACTAATGGAAGACTATAACAGAAGCAATTGTCTATGATGCTGTAAATCTGTTGAGGAATTTCCTGACTATGTGTTTTGAAAGTCAGACTTCAATCTTTGGTGTAGTATAGATATTTTATCTTCTGCCAAAAAAAGATTCAGGGACAGAGGAACAAAAGCAATCACTATTTCCTGGCAGAATATCCATTTATTCAAATGTTAGACAAAAAGAAATACTGTGCTGTGCAATCGACGAACAACTCTCTTTATGTACAGTTTATACATTTGTACATACATATATATTTATATATATATATACACACTACCGTTCAAAAGTATTTTGGTCACTTAGAAATGTCCTTGTTTTTGAAAGAAAAGCAATTTTTTGGTCCATTGAAATAACATCAAATTGATCAGAAATACAGTGTAGACATTGTTCATGTTGTAAATTACTTTTGGAGCTGGAAACGTCCGATTTCTCATGGAATATCTACATAGGCGTACAGAGAGAGGCCCATTATCAGTTTCAGAATAAAGGGCTTTGTTTCTGGCCATTTTGAGCATGTAAATTGAACCCGCAAATGCTGATGCTCCAGATACTCAGCTAGTCTAAAGAAGGCCAGTTTTATTTTGTATCTTTAATCAGAACAACAGTTTTCAGCTGTTCTAATATAATTGCAAAAGGGTTTTCTAATGATAATTTAGCCTTTTAAAATGATCAACTTGGATTAGTTAACACAACGTGCAATTGGAACACAGGAGTAATGGTTGCTGATAATGGGCCTCTGTACGCCTACATAGATATTTCATTAAAAAAACAGCCGTTTCCAGCTACAATAGTCATTTACAACATTAACAATGTCTATACTGTATTCCTGATCAAGTTAATGTTATTTGAAGGACAAAACCTTTTCAAAAAAAGACAAAAAAACAAGGACATTTCTAAATGACGCCAAACTTTTGAACGGAGTATATATATAGTTGAAGTCGGAAATTTACATACACCTTAGCCAAATACATTTAAACTCAGTTTTTCACAATTCCTGACATTTAATCAGAGTAAAAATTCCCTGTTTTAGGTCAGTTAGGATCACCACTTTATTTTAAGAATGTGAAATGTCAGAACAATATTAGAGAATGATTTATTATAGCTTTAATTTCATTCATCACATTCCCAGTGGGTCTGAAGATTACATACACTCAATTAGTATAGCATTTCCTTTAAAATGTGTAACTTAGGTCAAACGTTTCGGGTAGCCTTCCACAAGCTTCCCACAATAAGTTGGGTGAATTTTGGCCCATTCCTCCTGACAGAGCTGGTGTAACCGAATTAGGTTTGTAGGCCTCCCTGCTCGCACACACTTTTTCAGTTCTGCCCACAAATTTTCTATAGGATTGAGGTCTGGGTTTTGTGAAGGCCACTCCAATACCTTGACTTTGTTGTCCTTAAGCCATTTTGCCACAACTTTGGAAGTATGCTTGGGGTCATTATCCATTTGGAGGACCCATTTGCGAACAAGCTTTAACTTCCTGACTTTTTAAAAACCTTTATTTAACTAGGCAAGTCAGTCAAGAGCAAATTCTTATTTTCACATAATTCCTCCCCCCTCATGATGCCATCTATTTTGTGAAGTGCACCAGTCACTCCTGCAGCAAAGCACCCCCACTATATGATGCTGCCACCCCCGTGCTTCACGGTTGGGATGGTATTCTTCGGGCTTAAAATCCTCCCCCCTTTTCCCCCAAACATAAAGATAGTCATTATGGCCAAACACACTTCTATTTTTGTTTCATCAGACCAGAGGACATTTCTCCAAAAAGTATGATCTTTGTCCCCATGTTCAGTTGCAAACCGTAGTCTTGCTTTTTTATGGTGGTTTTGGAGCACTGGCTTCTTCCTTGCTGAGCGGCCTTTCAGGTTATTTCGATATATGGGCTCGTTTTACTGTGAATATAGATAATTTTCTACTTGTTTTCTCCAGTATCTTCACAAGGTCCTTTGCTGTTGTTCTGGGATTGTTTTGCACTTTTCGCACCAGAACGCGTCTCCTTCCTGAACGGTATATGAAGGCTGCGTGGTCCCATGGTGTTTATACTTGCGTACTATTGTTTGCGCAGATGAACGTGGACCTTCAGGCGTTTGGTAATTACTCCCAAGGATGAACCAGACTTGTGGAGGTCTACCATTTTTTCTGAGGTCTTGGCTGATTTCTTTTGATTTTCACATGATGTCAAGCAAAGAGGCAGTGAGTTTGAAGGTAGTCGTTGAATTACATCCACAGGTACACCTCCAATTTACTCAAATTATGTCAATTAGACTATCTTCTAAAGCCATGACATAATTTTCTGGAATTGTCCAAGCTGTTTAAAGGCACAGTCAATTTAGTGTATGTAAACTTCTGACCCACTGAAATTATGATACTGTGAATTATAAGTGAAATAATCTGTCTGTAAACAATTGTTGGAAAAATTACTTGTGTCATGCTCAAAGTAGATGTCCTAACCGACTTGCCAAGACTATAGTTTGTTAACCAGAAATTTGTGGAGTGGACCAAAACGATTTTTAAGACTCCAACCTAAGTGTGTATAAACTTCCGACTTCAACTCTATATATACAGAACTTGTAATAGTTTGGACACACCTACACATTCAAGTGTTTTTCTTTGTTCTTGCAAATATCTACATTTTAGAATAATAGTGAAGACGTCAAAACTATGAAATAACACATTTGGAATCATGTTGTAACCAAGAAATAGATTTGAGATTTTTCAAAGTAGCCACCCTTTGCATTGATGACAGCTTTGCACACTTTTGGTATTCTGTCAACTAGCTTTGGAATGCCCTGGAATGGAATGATTTTCCAACAGTCTTGGAGGTGTTCCCACATATGCTGAGCACTTGTTAGCTGTTTTTCCTTCACTCTGTGGTCCAACTCATCCCAAATCATCTCAATTTTGTTGAGGTCGGGTGATTGTGGAGGCCAGGTCATCTGATGCAGCACTCAAACACTCTCCGTCTTGGTCAAATAGCCCTTACACAGACTCGAAGTGTGTTGGGTCATTGTTCTGTTGAAAAACAAATGATAGTCCCACTAAGCACAAACCAGATGTGATGGCGTATCGCTGCAGAATGCTGCGTTAGTTATGCAGGTTAAGTGTGCCTTGAATTCAAAATAAATCACAGGCAGTGTCACCAGCAATGCACCACCACACCTCCTCCTCATTGCTTCACGGTGGGAACCACACATGTGGAGATCACCCTTTCACCTATTCTGCATCTCACAAAGACACAGCGGTTTGAACCAAAAATCTCAAGTTTGGAATCATCAAACCAAAGGACAGATTTCCACCGGTCTGATGTCTATTGCTTGTGTTTCTTGGCGCAAGCAAATCTCTTCTTCTTATTGTGTCCTTTAGTAGTGGTTTATTTTCAGCCATTCAACCATGAAAGCCTGATTCACAGTCTCCTTTGAACAGTTGATGTTGAGATGTCTCTGTTAGTTGAACTCTGAAGCATTTATTTGGGCTTCAATCTAAGATGCAGTTAATTGCCGATTTCTGAGGTTGGTAACTCTAAAGAACTTATCCTCTGCTGCAGACGTTCCTTTCCTGTGCCGGTAGTCATGAAAGCCAGTTTCATCAGAGCTTGATGGTTTTTGCAACTGCACTTGAAGAAACTTTCAAAGTTCTTGAAATGTTCCGTATTTTTTTATTGAACTTTTATTTAACCAGTTAGGCAAGTTGAGAACAAGTTCTAACCATTTGTGTCTTAAAGTAATAATGGATTTCACAAATTAACTTTTAACAAGGCACACCTGTTAATTGAAATGCATTCCAGGTGACTAACTCATGAAGCTGGTTGAGAAATGCCAAGAGTGTGCATAGCTGTCATCAAGGCAAAGAAGAATCTCAAATATAAAATATATTTTGTTTTGTTTAACAAGATTCCATTTGTGTTATTTCCTAGTTTTGATGTAGAAAATAGTAAAAATAAAGAAAAACCCTTGAATGAGTAGGTTTGTCCAAACTTTTGACGGGTACTGTATGTATATATAAACACACATACAGTGCTTTCGGAAAGTATTCAGACCTCTTAACTTTTTTCACATTTTGTTACATTACAACCTTCTAAAATTGATTTAAAGAATTGTTTTTACCCATTACTCTACAAACTATACCCCATAATAACAAAGTGAAAACTGATTTTTAGAATTGTAAATTTATTGATAATGAAAAACATAAATACTTTTACATAACTATTCAGACCCTATGAGACTCGAAATTTAGCTCAGCTGCATCCTGTTTCCACCCGTGAAAAAATCAATTGATTAGACATGATTTGGAAAGGCACACACCTTTCTACATAAGGTCCCACAGTTGACAGTGCATGTCAGAGCAAAAACCAAGCCATGAGGTCGAAGGAATTGTCTGTAGAGCTCCGAGACAGGATTGTGTCGAGGCACAGATCTGAAGACGGGTATCAAAACATTTATGCAGTATTAATGGTTCCCAAGAACACAGTGGCCTCCATCATTCTTAAATGGAAGAAGTTTGGAACCACCAAGACTCTTCATAGAGCTGGCCTCCTGGCGCAAACTGAGCAATCAGGTGAGAAGAGCCTTGGTCAGGGAGGTGCCAACAACCCAATGGTCACTCTGACAGCTCCAGAGTTCCTCTGTGGAGATGGGAGAATCTTCCAGAAGGACAACCATCGGGTAGTGGCCAGACGGAAGCCACATGACAGAGGCATATAGACAGGTGTGTGACTTCACAAATCATGTCCAATCAATTTAATTTACCACAGGTGGACTCCAATTAAGTTGTAGAATCAGCGGAAACAGGATGCAGTTGTGCTCAAGATTCTCGGGCCTGATGAAACCAAGATTGAACTCTTTGGCCTGAATGCCAAGCGTCACGTCTGGAGGAAACCTTGCACCATTCCTACAGTGAAGCATGGTGGTGGCAGCATCATACTGTGAGGATGTTTTTCAGCGGCAAGGACTGGGAGACTAGTCAGGATCGAGGCAAAGGTGAACTGAGCAAAGTACAGAGAGATCCTTGATGAAAACCAGAGCGCTCAGGACCTCAGACTGGGCAAAGGTTCCCACTCCAACAGGACAACAACCCTAAGCACACAGCCAAGACAATGCAAGAGTGTCTTCGGGACAAGTTTCTGAATGTCCTTGTGTGGCTCAGCCAGAGCCTGGACTTGAACCCGATCGAACATCTCTGGCGAGTCCTGAAAATAGCTGTGCAGTGACACTCCCCATCCAACCTGATAGAGCTTGAGAGGATCTGCAGAGAAGAATGGGAGAAACTCCACAAAAACAGGTGTGTCAAGCTTGTAGCGTCATACCAAGAAGACTCGAGGCTGTAATTGCCGCCATAGGTGCTTCAACAAAGTAAAGGGTCTGAATACTTATGTAAATATATTTTTTCCATTGTTTTGTTTTTTATTTAAAAAAAATGTTTTTGTAAAAATCTGTTTTTGGATTGTCATTATATGGTATTGTGTGTAGATTGATTAGGGAAAAAACAATTTAATACATTTTAGAATAAGGCTGTAACGTAATAAAATGAGGAAAAACTCAAGGGGTCTGAATGCTTTCCGAATGCACTGTATATAATCTATTGTCATATGTAGTTAAAACAACATATCATCATCACCTCATTTAAATCCAGAAATATCAAAGACCCCAATCCCTCCCTCACATCCATTTGTTTGGCATTGTAAAGTTGTAAAAAAAAGCATTTTTTCCTTCTTTTTTTTTTACATTCATTTAAAGATGCGTTGATTGGTAAAATTCAAGTCAGTAGTATCCATCCAGCCATGACTAATATTCCCTTGTGGTATCTGCCTTTAGCCATAGTTCAGAGTTCAGGCAGAAGTTCAAAGACTAGCATTATAATGTTTCTGCTGTAATCCAGTCAAAACAAGATGACTAAGAGAAAAAAGAGAATGCAATAACAAATAGCACTCTAACACCAGTTTAAATTCACATCTTCACTTTCTTTTCATACACACTTTCTCTCTCTCTCTCTCTCTCTGAAATCCTGAAGACGCACCTGAGCACAGAGTTTTTAGCATCAATGGCAACTGTTGCGAAGCATATGCCCCTGAAACACTTTTAATGTATATCTGATAGGCAGTTTTGGTTGAAAAAAAAAGGGAAAAAAAGTAGCATGTAACAATTAGAGGTCGCTGGGAATTACAAATTTGCGTGGATGTCCTCATGTCGCAGCACTTTGTAGGTAATCCAGTAGAAAATGTTGAAGAAGAGGAAGCTCAGAGGGAAGACTGCGCGGGATATCGTGTCGATGCGCTTGGCCCGGTCCACAAAGCGCTTGCGGACTGCCTCTCCATCATACATGGTGGACACCGGCGGGTTGAAGATTGTGGCCCCTTCCACCACCGTTCCGTCCTTGGTCTGCAGGCAGTGACCCAGTCCGTAGCCTCGGAAGTAAAACCCACGGCTGTCTCTCACCAGTTCCTCTTCCTGGGGAATGAAGCAAAAAGAAAGCACAAATTGGCTCTTCACTGTCAACTGGCATTAACTCATATTTTTTCCCAGTGGGTAATTCTCAGATGCAGGCAAAAGGGCAACAGGGTGAGGGCATTACTTACTCAACTTAAAATGAAAAACACCAAGCATGTCTGGACTTAAAGTGCAACTGCCCCTAAAAACAACTTCTCATTTAGAGAAGATATGAGTCATAATCATGTATTCTACTGTCAAAGTTTACTACAAAGTGTAATTTTGGTCATAAAGTCAGTCTCGTCCAAAACTGAGTTTTGTGAGAAATCACAACCTAAGTGAAGTTTTATTTTTTTTCAATCCTGCCCACATGCCAACAGCTTGGCAGCTGCATGCGACCCAATCGTATTGCCCGTGGTCAATTTGCATTGACTTTGGATATCCCTGTGGGGCTTGTTAGGGACCGTTGTTAAATTACACAATGTAATTTGTATAAAAAAAGATATATTTTAGCAGATGCTCTTATCCAGATCGACTTACAGTTAGTGCATTTATCTTAAGATCTTAAGCTATGTGAGTCAACCACATATTACAGTCGTAGAAAGAACAGTTTTGACTGGGCTGAGCGGGAGCTGACCTCCCGTAGGGTTAGGATGCCCAACAGACCAGAGGTGGCAGACGCAAGCACCTGGGCAAGCATCATGGTCTTGTAGTGGATGCGAGCTTCGACTGGAAGTCAGTGGAGTGTGCGGAGGAGTGGGGTGGCATGAGAGAACTTGGGAAGGTTGAACACCAGGTTGGCTGCTGCGTTCTGGATAAATTCCAGGGTTTGATGGCACAAGCGGGGAGCCCAGCCAACAGAGCCAGCTGGAGTAGTCCAGACGGGAGGTGACAAGTGCCTGGATTAGGAGGTGTGCCGTTTCTTGTGTGAGGAAACGTTGTACTCCACGGATATTGTAGATCATGAACCTGAGTTGTCCACCTTGATGGAGAGGTCTTGGAGTGGACAGGCCTTACCCGGAAGGAAGTGCAGCTTTGTCTTGTTGAGGGTTAAGCTACATGGGACAATACGTTAAAATTGGCTCCACATCTCAATGACTTAAAAACCTCAAACCAACTATAAATAGTAGAAATGAATATACAAATATTGAAACCATTTCATGAGAAAACTAAAAGGTGTACAATATGTCTCATTTACATTGTGTAATTTATTGACGGTGCCTAACTAGCCCCGGAGATAGGATATCCAAAGTCCAACCAATTTTGCCAGCCGGGTGAAGCTAATTGGCAAAATAATTTGTCTAACTCTTCCCACCTGCGAACACACAAGAGACATCCACATCAAACCACACCCTGAAACCAACACCTATTTCAATTAAATCATAGCCACTAGCGTTTCTTAACGATACTTAATGATACTGGAGAGGAACAGTATCATTAACGTGAAAAGGCCATTTTAATTACCAAAGTAAAAAAAAATGTTCCTCCATTTCTCTTTGTAGGCTAAGGACACAGACTTTTAAAAAATCTAAACTTCTGAAATAATAGACCTATCAAGGTGCCGGAGTGAAAAGTCAGGGTCCCGACAAAAACTCACAATGGGCATTACCAATGATGGATGGCAGGGCACTCTTTCCATGCAGAGTGAGATGCCATATTCCCTATCTTTGTGGAGAATATTAATAGACATGTAGCTTAATGTTGACAGTCCTCTCACACCTTGAGAGATGCGCTTTGGCAGGGAAAGGTGGGATGTGGGATCTAAATTGGGTTATTAGTAGTCAGTGTTAAGGCAGTGAGTGAATTGAACCTCCCGGGTGTCTTTCTCCCTGACCCTTGGCAGGTCTTTTTTTTGTGTTACAGCCTGAATTGAAAATGGATTAAATTTGGATTTTGTTTTGTCACTGGCCTATACATAATAATGTCAAAATGGAATGATGTTTTTCGAAATGTTCGCAAATTAATTCAAAATGAAAAGCTGAAATGTCTTTAGTCAAAAAGTATTCAACTGATTTGTTATGGCACGCCTACATGAGTAAACATTTGCTTAACAAGTCACATAATATAAGTTGAATGGACTCACTATATGTGCAATTATAGTATTTAACATTATTTTTAATGACTACCTCACAAACAATTGTCTATAAGGTCCCTCAGGCGAGCAGTGTATTTCAAACACAGATTCAACCACAAAGACCAGGGAGGTTTTCCAATGCATCACAAATAAGGGCACCTATTAGTAGATGGATAAAAAATAAATAAACAGACATTGAATATCCCTTTTGATTATGGTGAAGTTATTAATTACACTTTTGATGGTTTATCAATAAACCCAGTAAAATCCAGTACAACACATTACTGAATACCACTCTCCATATTTTCAAGCACAGTGGTAGCTGCATCATTTCATGGGTATGCTTGTAATTGTTAAGGACTGGGTCGTTTTTCAGGGTAAAAAAAAAATGGAGTGGAGCGAAGCACAGGGAAAATCCTAGAGGAAAACCTGGTTCAGTCTGCTTTCCACCAGACACTGGGAGATTAATTCACCTATCAGCAGGACAATAACACAAGGCCAAATCTACACTGGAGTTGCTTACCAAGAAGAAAGTGAATGTTCCTGACTGTCCGAGTTACAGTTCTGACTTAAATCTACTTGGAAATCAATGGCAAGACCTGAAAATGGTTGTCTAGCAATGATCAACAACCGTTTTTTCCTACAGAGGTATGAATACTTATTTAAATTAGATATTTCAGTATTTTATTTTCAGTGAATTTGCAAAAAATTGTTTTCACTATGTCATTGGGTGAGAATGTATTTTTTTTAAATAAATTTTGAATTCAGGCTGTAACACAACAATATGTGGAATATGTCAAGGGGTATGGATACTTTCTGAAGGCACATTTTTTACTCAATAAAAAAGATCTCCAAGTACTAAGCGATCAGTACATGCCAACACCCTCAGAGCAGAGGATGTCCTGTGTCATGTCTTTGTGCTTTCTTGAGAAGACAGCGAAGGTGAACCCCCCCCCCCCCCGAAGAGTACCCACCTGGAGCCGATGACACAGAATTACATCAGACTTTAATTTAACGTTTAGAATTAGGATGGCGTAAAGGGCAGGAGCAGACTGGGGGGGGGGGTCAAAAGGGGCTTGTTCCAGTGCAAAACTTGCACTTGGTGGGGCAGGGGTAGAACATATTCGCTTTGGGGATCAGATGTGGTGGAAGACATTCGGTTTTGGGGGTCAACAGATTCAGTTTGAGTGGACAGAGGTGATGGAACATTCACTTTGGGGTCAGAGGTGATACAGGGGTCAGTTTTACCCTGGCATAGGCCCTGCAGTGCTGATTCAGGTTTCCGTGGTAGCTGGTGCTGATGGTGTTGTTGCCAGGCAGGTCGTTCACTTTCCTCTCTGACTCTACACTCGGCGGTTGATTGGCCAAGGCCATGTCCTCCGCAGAGAAAGGAGCAATAAATAGATTGGAAAAATGTCATTTGAAACCATGCTATTCTCTCTTTTAATACCAATCAGAAATGAGCTGCACATTGGATTGTATACCTTTTTTCTCAGCTTTTGTCTATAATACAAGGGTGCTGAAAGAATGATGTGCTCAGGTGCTGCAAAACTTAATTCCTAAGAAATGCTAATCTAATAATTTTGCTGAGTGCAGGAAATGCTATCGGCTTCATTCCAAATTAAGCAAAAGTACATTACTTTCTTTGAGCCAAAAATAGACAAAAGATGTGAACATACAGTAACAGTCAAAAGTTTGGACACACCTACTCATTCAAGGGTTTTTCTTTATTTGTACTATTTTCTACATTGCAGAATAATAGTGAAGACATTAAAACGATGAAATAACACATGGAATATTTGTATTTGAGATTCTTCAAAGTAGCCACCCTTTGCCTTGATAACAGCTTTGGTGATTGTGGAGGCCAGGTCATCTGATGCAGCATTCCATAACTATCCTTGGTCAAATAGCTCTTACACAGCCTGGAGGTGTGTTTTGGGTCACTGTCCTGTTGAAAATTAAATGATAGTCCCACTAAGCGCAAACCAGATGTGATGGCGTACCAGCAGAATTCTGTGGTAGGCATGCTGGTTAAGTATGACTTGAATTGTAAATAAATCACTGACAGTGTCACCAGCAAAGCACACCCACACCATCACACCTCCTCCTCTGTGATTCACGGTTGGAACCACACATGCGGAGATCATCCGTTGACCTACTCTGCGTCTCACAAAGACACAGAGGTTGGAACCAAAAATCTTAAATTTGGACTCATCAAACCAAAGGACAAATTTCACCCGGTCTAATGTCCATTGCTCGTGTTTCTTGGCCGAAACAAGTATCTTCTTCTTATTGGTGTCTTTTAGCAGTGGTTTCTTTGCAGCAATTCAACTATGAAGGCCTGATTCACCCAGTCTCCTCTGAACAGTTGATGTTGAGATGTGTCTGTTACTTGAACTCTGTGAAGCATTTATTTGGGCTGTACTCTGAGGTGCAGTTAAATCTAAGGAATTTATCCTCTGCAGCAGAGGTAACTCTGAGTCTGCCTAACCTGTGGCGGTCCTCATGAGAGCCAGTTTCATCATATCGCTTGATGGTTTTTGCCACTGCACTTGAAGAAACTTTCAAAGTTCTTGAAATGTTCCGCATTGACTGACCTTCATGTCTTAAAGTAACGATGGACGTTTCTCTTTCCTTATTTGAGCTGTTCTTGCCATAATATAGACTTGGTCTTTTACCAAATAGAGCTACAGTGCCTTGCGAAAGTATTCGGCCCCCTTGAACTTTGCGACCTTTTGCCACATTTCAGGCTTCAAACATAAAGATATAAAACTGTATTTTTTTGTGAAGAATCAACAACAAGTGGGACACAATCATGAAGTGGAACGACATTTATTGGATATTTCAAACTTTTTTAACAAATCCAAAACTGAAAAATTGGGCGTGCAAAATTATTCAGCCCCCTTAAGTTAATACTTTGTAGCACCACCTTTTGCTGCGATTACAGCTGTAAGTCGCTTGGGGTATGTCTCTATCAGTTTTGCACATCGAGAGACTGACATTTTTTCCCATTCCTCCTTGCAAAACAGCTCGAGCTCAGTGAGGTTGGATGGAGAGCATTTGTGAACAGCAGTTTTCAGTTCTTTCCACAGATTCTCGATTGGATTCAGGTCTGGACTTTGACTTGGCCATTCTAACACCTGGATATGTTTATTTTTGAACCATTCCATTGTAGATTTTGCTTTATGTTTTGGATCATTGTCTTGTTGGAAGACAAATCTCCGTCCCAGTCTCAGGTCTTTTGCAGACTCCATCAGGTTTTCTTCCAGAATGGTCCTGTATTTGGCTCCATCCATCTTCCCATCAATTTTAACCATCTTCCCTGTCCCTGCTGAAGAAAAGCAGGCCCAAACCATGATGCTTCCACCACCATGTTTGACAGTGGTGATGTTGTGTTCAGGGTGATGAGCTGTGTTGCTTTTACGCCAAACATAACGTTTTGCATTGTTGCCAAAAAGTTCAATTTTGGTTTAATCTGACCAGAGCACCAGTGCATTTATACGGAGACTTGATTACACACAGGTGGATTGTATTTATCATCATTAGTCATTTAGGTCAACATTGGATCATTCAGAGATCCTCACTGAACTTCTGGAGAGAGTTTGCTGCACTGAAAGTAAAGGGGCTGAATAATTTTGCACGCCCAATTTTTCAGTTTTTGATTTGTTAAAAAAGTTTGAAATATCCAATAAATGTCGTTCCACTTCATGATTGTGTCCCACTTGTTGTTGATTCTTCACAAAAAAATACAGTTTTATATCTTTATGTTTGAAGCCTGAAATGTGGCAAAAGGTCGCAAAGTTCAAGGGGGCCGAATACTTTCGCAAGGCACTGTATCTTCTGTATACCACCCCTACCCTGTCACAACACAATTGACTGGCTCAAACACATTAAGATGGTAAGAAATTCCACAAATTAACTTTTAACAAGGCGCACCTGTTAATTGAAATACATTCAAGATGACTACCTCATGAAGCTGGTTGAGAGAATGCCAATAATGTGCAAAGCTGTCATCAAGGCAAAGGGTATCAACTTTGAAGAATCTCAAATATAAAATATACAACACTTTTTTGGACATACATGATTCCATATGTGTTATTTCATAGTTTTGATGTCTTCACTATTATTCTACAATGTAGAAAATAGTAAAAAGTGGTACGGAACTAAACGGAAAACAAGCTATGCAATTTAGCCTTTAAATCAGTGAAGCACTCAAGGAAAACGTTAAAAGTATGATTCATCAACAAATGGCTTTAACCAAGGGAATTACTGTAGCTCAGGAGGCTGAGGAAAATATCCTTGAGGAACTAAAGTAAGTTGGCTTTGCAAACACTGCGACTCATTTTCTTATACAGTAGATATAAAGTAGTTTTATTTCCTTCATGACGTAAGCTGTAGTGTATACAGTACACGTACATGGGAGCTTGGGTGTCACTGCCCTCTGTTGTTTTTCAATGCCAAGCTGAAGACCATGGAGGTACAGTAGGTACTGATTAACCCTGGTCAGTCAGTGATGGTAGCTAGGTGTGCTCTATCAGCCCAAGGCCATGCTTCAATACCACCCTAGATGGATAATTCAGAAGCCAAATGTCTTGATGGGAGTAATTGCCCTACTGAAGTGGAGTTACTTCTTGCTCTCATGGAAAATCATTTTCGCTCCTTTTATTGTATTCGAGTCCAGTAGACAGCCCACTAAATCTATGAGATTTGTCTGCCCTGGACAGTGGGAGCTTTAATACTCTAGGAAAACAGCCCACCCATTTTGGACCACCGTTTAATATGTTTTTTCAGACTCTGTTGTCTCTGCTCTTGAGAGTCAATTTTCTGTTTCGCTAAAGGGTCTCCCATCTTGTAATTTGTGCTCAGTAGTATTACAGCTCTCCATTCTCTACAAGTGGCTACATGGTGGATTGGTTCGTTTGGCTGGATAGAAATACTTCAGATCAGCAATATTTTACTCCTCCTAAGCTCTTATTCAGCCATAAAACTCCCTATTTTACTCTGCCATAGTTCCAGTGATGCGAGGCTGGAGGACAGGTTTAGCCTGTGTTACAGACCAGGTTAATGGTGTGACGAGGGGAGTAGGGAGCACATGGACATCTGTGCAGGTCAGTCCTCACCGTGGAAATGAGCTGAGCCTGAAATGAGCTTTATCTTCCTCATGTAAAGTGACGGCCAGCTGTAGTGTGTTGCTGTTGTCAGTCTCTGAATATACAGCAGCGCACAATAACAAGGTCTGTAAGTCAGTGTGGTAGAAAGTGACAGGTGTGTTTGTCCAGTGTGTGTGTCTGGCGATTTACACTCACTATTCTTTGCCGCCGCCGCTTCTTCCTCAGCCGGATAAACTCCTTGTGTTGCCGCGAGACGAAGTTGACTGCTGCATACTCGAGCAGCGCAGCGAACACGAACAGTAAGCACACGGCCATCCAGATGTCAATGGCCTTCACGTAGGACACCTGGCGGGGAGAGGCACACAAGGTAACCGAATCAATGGAGGCGTTGGTGGGCGTATTTAAAGGGGAAATGGCATACTGACACTGCCCTAAACATGCAGACTACATTTTAGTAATTTAGCAAACGCTCTTATCCAGAGAGACTTATAACAGTGAGTGCATACATTTTTTAATACTTTTTTCATACTGGTCCCCTGTGGGAATCGAACTCACAACCCTGGAGCTGCTCTACCAACTGAGCAACACAGGACTAGTGAGGCTAATGAGCCTTGTCTTCAGAATGGCCCAAAATTGTAACGGGAGAAAATAAGATGCAGGCAGATGCATCAGATTCACATAGACTCATACATCAACTCTGCTCTGTTCATGAACACGTTAACGTCAAAACATGTCAAACTCAGGTTTGAAATTCCAGTTGAGTTCACTCCATAGTAATATTTTGCCAGCTACCTGTCTAGACATGGCCTAACTACTGTATCTAAATTGGATATTCCAGTCTAACAAACCTAGAGGCCTAGCATCGCAGATGCTAGAAGTAATTGGTTATGAACTGGACCATTAACATTGCATTCCGTTGATCTGGCAGGTGACAATAACCAGGTGCCAGCCCATTAATGTGACATCTGAAATAGCCAATCAGCATTGGGAGAGGAGTCATATGATTAAATTGAAACAATTTGAAACATTCTGATACATATGCTACCAGTTCCTACAAGCTTTGCGTTGACAGTGACCCTTCATGTGAATAGTGTTTCCACGCCTTGCAAAATTAGCACTGATAGCACTTACTAGACTCGCTATCCATCATCCTGCTTACTTGCCTTACTTTTTAACACTACATCCCTGGTGTTGGTAGAGCGTCATCTATGCTCACCTTGGGTAAAGAGGCCCGGGACCCAGAGCTCTGGGTGGTCATGGTGAGCACGGTGGTGATGCCCAGGCCCACTCTAGCCGGGGCAGCATCCATGTTGATCCAGAAGGAGACCCAGGACAGGATGACGATGAGCAGGCTGGGGATGTACATCTGGATCAGGTAGTAGCCCATCTGTCTCTCCAGGTGGAACTTAACCTCGATGCAGGTGAATTTACCTGCCACCATAACCGATAGAATTGGCAAATACTTAAGTCTTTTGGCAAATTCTGTAGAATTTACGTGTTTTTTGTTGGTTGGAAAAGTTGCCACTGGTCCATGGAGTTCAGATCATATGTTGAGAAGGAAGTTGCTGCTACTCCATTGAGCACTTAATTAGCTTTTTTCTCATGTACATTTATCAATGATTCTGCAGCATCTAGGACTTTTAATCATTTTGCAGAAAGCGCCAGCTCTCTCAACAACTTATGCTCTGAACTCTTTTCTTAAACATCAATTAAACACAATCCCCAACCCCCAAAGCTCCATTCTGCCATTTATGTTCCTTTCAGAAAAGCAATCTTAACAATGTGCTCTTCCACTGAAGTTCCACCAAGGTCCCACCTGTGTTGTAGTGCTTGGTACAGTAGCCCAGATCCTGCTCATCTTTCAGCACGAACTGAGGGAGTGTCAGATCATCAGCCACCTGCACCGGGTTCTCTGCCAACCACTCGAAGATCAGATCATTCATGGTATACCCAACTACAGAGAGAGAAAGAGATAAGATTAGGTTGGGAGAGACACGGGAGGGAGGGTGAAAGCGAAAGAGAGCGATAGAGTGGGGGAGAGAAGATGAGAAACTGAGAGAGAGGTCCAAAGGGAAACATATGGAGAAAGGTATGGAGTTGAGAAAGGGAGAGACAGGGAGTGCTGGAGAGAGAAAGTCAGGTGTAAAGGAAGAGGGTGAGAGATGGCGAGGGAGAGAGTGAGTGATGGGGAGTAAACAGGGTGACATCCCTCAGTCCAGTTGCCATTCCCATCTCCCTCCCCGCCTGTTTGTCATGATAAAGGTAAGCCAAAGTGGCAGACCAGTGGCTTGAAGATCAAACATGAAGGGTGAATGTGAGATGCATGCCTCAACAGCAGCAGGAGCTGCCCTTGCATTCACTTACACGTGTTTGCGCCACCAAAGACCCGCAAAGCCTGTAAGCAAACATACATCACAGTAGACCAAGCAGCCATATGTGACTAATGAAGACTAGACTGTAATTGCTTTGAGCACACACATACAGTGGGGAGAACAAGTATTTGATACACTGCCAATTTTGCAGGTTTCCCTACTTACAAAGCATGTAGAGGTCTGTAATTTTTATCATAGGTACACTTCAACGCTGAGAGACGGAATCTAAAACAAAAATCCAGAAAATCACATTGTATGATTTTTAAGTAATTAATTTGCATTTTATTGCATGACATAAGTATTTGATCACCGACCAACCAGTAAGAATTCCAGCTCTCACAGACCTGTTAGTTTTTCTTTAAGAAGCCCTCCTGTTCTCCACTCATTACCTGTATTAACTGCACCTGTTTGACCCATATCACCTCCACCCTACCTGACACCCTTGACCCACTCCAATTTGCTTACCGCCCAAATAGGTCCACAGACGATGCAATCTCAACCACACTGCACACTGCCCTAACCCATCTGGACAAGAGGAATACCTATGTGAGAATGCTGTTCATCGACTACAGCTCGGCATTCAACACCATAGTACCCTCCAAGCTCGTCATCAAGCTCGAGACCCTGGGTCTCGACCCCGCCCTGTGCAACTGGGTACTGGACTTCCTGACGGGCCGCCCCCAGGTGGTGAGGGTAGGCAACAACATCTCCTCCCCGCTGATCCTCAACACTGGGGCCCCACAAGGGTGCGTTCTGAGCCCTCTCCTGTACTCCCTGTTCACCCACGACTGCGTGGCCACGCACGCCTCCAACTCAATCATCAAGTTTGCGGACGACACAACAGTGGTAGGCTTGATTACCAACAACGACGAGACGGCCTACAGGGAGGAGGTGAGGGCCCTCGGAGTGTGGTGTCAGGAAAATAACCTCACACTCAACGTCAACAAAACTAAGGAGATGATTGTGGACTTCAGGAAACAGCAGAGGGAACACCCCCCCATCCACATCGATGGAACAGTAGTGGAGAGGGTAGCAAGTTTTAAGTTCCTCGGCATACACATCACAGACAAACTGAATTGGTCCACTCACACAGACAGCATCGTGAGGAAGGCGCAGCAGCGCCTCTTCAACCTCAGGAGGCTGAAGAAATGGGCTTGTCACCAAAAGCACTCACAAACTTCTACAGATGCACAATCGAGAGCATCCTGGTGGGCTGTATCACCGCCTGGTATGGCAACTGCACCGCCCTCAACCGTAAGGCTCTCCAGAGGGTAGTGAGGTCTGCACAACGCATCACCGGGGGCAAACTACCTGCCCTCCAGGACACCTACACCACCCGATGTTACAGGAAGGCCATAAAGATCATCAACCACCCGAGCCACTGCCTGTTCACCCCGCTGTCATCCAGAAGGCGAGGTCAGTACAGGTGCATCAAAGCTGGGACCGAGAGACTGAAAAACAGCTTCTATCTCAAGGCCATCAGACTGTTAAACAGCCACCACTAACATTGAGTGGCTACTGCCAACACACTGTCAATGACACTGACTCTACTCCAGCCACTTTAATCATGGGAATTAATGGGAAATGATGTAAATATATCACTAGCCACTTTAAACAATGCTACCTTATATAATGTTACTTACCCTACATTATTCATCTCATATGCATACGTAGATACTGTACTCTATATCATCGACTGCATCCTTATGTAATACATGTATCACTAGCCACTTTAACTATGCCACTTGGTTTACATACTCATTTCATATGTATATACTGTACTCGATATCATCTACTGTATCTTGCCTATGCTGCTCTGTACCATCACTCATTCATATATCCTTATGTACATATTCTTTATCCCCTTACACTGTGTATAAGACAGTAGTTTTTTTTGGAATTGTTAGTTAGATTACTTGTTCGTTATTACTGCATTGTCGGAACTAGAAGCACAAGCATTTCGCTACACTCGCATTAACATCTGCTAACCATGTGTATGTGACAAATAAAATTTGATTTGATTTGATTTTGAACTCTTTACCTGTATTAAAGACATCTCCACAATCGCCAAGACCAGAGAGCTGTGTAAGGACATCAGGGATAAAATTGTAGACCTGCACAAGGCTGGGATGGGCTACAGGACAATAGGCAAGCAGCTTGGTGAGAAGGCAACAACTGTTGCCGCAATTATTAGAAAATAGAAGAAGTTCAAGATGACGGTCAATCACCCTCGGTCTGGGGCTCCATGCAAGATCTCACCTCGTGGGGCATCAATGATCATGAGGAAGGTGAGGGATCAACCCAGAACTACACGGCAGGACCTGGTCAATGAACTGAAGAGAGCTGGGACCACAGTCTCAAAGAAAACCATTAGTAACACACTACGCCGTCATGGATTAAAATACTGCAGCGCACGTAAGGCCCCCCTGCTCAAGCCAGTGCATGTCCAGGCCCGGCTGAAGTCTGACAATGACCATCTGGATGATCCAGAGGAGGAATGGGAGAAGGTCTTGTGGTCTAATGAGACACAAATAGAGCTTTTTGGTCTGAACTCCACTCGCCGTGTTTGGAGGAAGAAGAAGGATGAGTACAACCCCAAGAACACATCCCAACCGTGAAGCATGGAGGTGGAAACATCACTCTTTGGGGATGCTTTTCTGCAAAAGGGACAGGACGAATGCACCGTATTGAGGGGAGGATAGATGGGGCCATGTATCGCGAGATCTTGGCCAACAACCTACTTCCCTCAGTAAGAGCATTGAAGATGGGTCATGGCTGGGTCTTCCAGCATGACAACGACCCGAAACACACAGCCAGGGCAACTAAGGAGTGGCTCCATAAGAAGCATCTCAAGGTCCTGGAGTGGCCTAGCCAGTCTCCAGACCTGAACCCAGTAGAAAATCTTTGGAGGGAGCTGAAAGTTTGTATTGTCAGAAACCTGAAGGATCTGGAGAAGGTCTGTATAGAGGAGTGGGTCAAAATCCCTGCTGCAGTGTGTGCAAACCTGGTCAAGAACTACAGGAAACGTATGATCTCTGTAATTGCAAAGGTTTCTGTACCAAATATTAAGTTCTGCTTTTCTGATGTATCAAATACTTATGTCACACAATAAATGCTAATTAATTACTTAAAAATCATACAATGTGATTTTCAGGATTTTTGTTGAAAATCCTGGACTTACCTTCAGCGTCCGTCTCTCACAGTTGAAGTGTACATATGATACAAATTACAGACCTCTACATGCTTTGTAAGTAGGAAAACCTCCAAACTTGTTCTCCCCACTGTACATACAGTACCAGTCAAAAAGTCTGAACACACTTCATGCTGGAGTTTCTCTTAGTTTTACTATTTTCTACATTGTAGAATAATAGTGAAGACAACGAAACTATAAAATATGGAATCATGTAGTAACCAAAAAAGTGTTAAACAAATCATAATATATTTTATTTTTGAGATTCTTCAAAGTAGCCATCCTTTGACTTGATGACAGCTTTGCACACTCTTGGTATTGTCTCATCCAGCTTCAAGGGGGATACCTAGTCATTTTTTGCGTCATCATTGCATGCGATCATCATTCTCAATGCCGCTGTTTTACTTCTAAGATCACTTTAGCACCTCCCTAAAAACCCAATTCAAATTTGACACAAACCTTCAAATAGGTATGTAGTGACACATTATATAAACTCTTTGCAGTGTTTTATTTACATTTTAGAGGCGATAAGGTGATAAGTTGGACAGATCGAGTGAAAAAAGCAATTTTCCCACACAACATCTCTCCTTCTCACTATCACGCATTAGTTTAGCTTCCCCACCCGCCATTTTTTAAATGACCCGACGGGGCTCATTGCCTTCTTGAAACATGCAGAAATGGGTAGCGTTTAGGTCATGTAATTGATTCTGTTGGAAAGTGGAGAAATTGTGCTTTACAATGGTATCGACATTACAGTTGATCTGGAAGTATTAAAGTTGATCTGGGCGCTAAAATAAGGGCAATTGTACGGACCAAGGCAATGTACAAAAGTGAGTGAGTGAGCTTACGTTAACTGTTGTTGTAGCTTTCTGTTTGTATGTAGCTTGCACTTTAATGCATCCCTCGAGGAGATTTTCTTTTATCTTTCCAACCAGGCGAAGTCCTATGAAGGCAACCCTAATCTCGACAAGAGGCGCAACACTCGTATGCGGGCAGAGAAATTCACAATTCAGTGTAAGGTTAATTGTTATTAGATAACTGGAAGGCTATTAGATAACTGGAAGGATTTATGTACAACCAACCATTTATAACCCTTTCCCATCTATCTAGTTGGTCATCTACATGTCGCTAGCTATACATTTAGTTATATGTCTGTCATATTGAGGTATCTAGCTATAGGTTAACCCTGGTCAATCAAATGGATAGGTGTAAGCAATTATGGTAACTCAAACTGCCCTTAACTAGGTGTCTTCACAAGACAGAGAGAGAGAGAGGAAGAGAGTGAAAGACAGAGAGAGATGGGGAGACAGAGCAACAGAAACACAGCAGTGCAAATTTACTTAGACTTTAGTATTTCATTAACTCGATCATCGACTGTCCGAGCCACCCAGGAATTATCCCATCCACCAGAGCCAGTGAGTTCGGATCAGTCTGATTCTCTGTGCTCTGAGTTGTAAGGCTTGAGGTAGGCTATACTTTAAAAAACTGTTGAAAAGTTCATTTCTCCCCTTCGCACTGCACTGCGCTAATCCATCACATTTTCTCACTTGTGGCTTGCGTCGGACTGGAGGAACAGGGGCAGGTAAGTCCAGTCACTGGACTAGAAGACACTAGTGAGGTTCTCATCACTAGTGTCTAACAGGGGCAGGTAAGGCCAGCTGCTCTCTGTGGTCAGATGGAGGACCTTCGGGGGGGGGGGTCATTCTTCCGTCATACTCCTGGTTAGACAATTTTCCAATTGATCATGCTCAAGTTCTTTTGCAGGTGCAACATCCAGAAGTAGGAGGCCTGCTCGTGGTGGGCGACATTGCCATGCTAGGACCTCCCGGGTGGCACATCGCAGTGCTAGCTGTGCCACCAGAGATTCTGGGTTTGAGCCCAGGCTCTGTTGCAGCCGGCCGCAACCGGGAGGCCCATGGGGCGACGCACAATTGGCCCAGCATCATCCGGGTTAGGGATGGTTTGGCCGGCAGGGATATCCTTGTCTCATTGCGCACTAGCGACTCCTGTGGCAGGCCGGGTGCAGTGGACGCTGACCAAGTCGCCAGGTGTAAGGTGTTTCCTCCGACACATTGGTGCGGCTGGCTTCCGGGTTGGATGTGCGTTGTATCAAGAAGCAGTGCGGCTAGGTTGGGTTGTGTATTGGAGGACGCATGGCTCTTGACCTTCGCCTCTCCTGAGTCCGTACGGGAGTTGCAGCGATGAGACAAGACTAACTACTAACTACTACCAATTGGATACCATGAAATTGGGAAAAATAAACATTGCCATGCTGTCAGCAGTACCAACACTGGCCCAGGGGTTTGTCCAGATAGTCCATCTCAAGGCTAACCACTGGGTCACGGTACGTAACCTCCGCTGCCAGGTAGGTACTGTTAAGGTGTATGACTCGAGTGGTCATGACACTACCCCAGACTTTCTCTCACAACTCACCTCTATTATCTTTTCCAGGGACTTCTGTGACTGTGGAGTGGCCGGCAGTCCAGCAGCAGAAAGGGGGCACAGATTGTGGGCTGTTTGCTATTGCAAACAGTCTTACTCTCTGCAGGGATGAGGAACGTTCCATGGCACGATACCATCAGAAATCCATTACAAATCATATATTCTCTTGTTTTCAGGCTGGGCGCCTGGAACCATTTCCCAGTCCAGATTCCAGTCCCTGTCCTGGGTCCAGGACTCCCAAGGTGTCCACGCCCTACACAACAGAGGTCAGCGTCCACTGCTTCTGCTGGAAATACGTGGGAGAAGGTAAGGTGGTGGCCTGGTGTAGGAAGCATTTTCATGTGTCTTGTTTGTTTCATGTCGTCAATGTGCATGAATTTGTCTGTCCATCGACATCCTCCATCATGTTTTGTCTCATGTTTTCCCCACCCTTGTTTTCACTGCTTGGCCGGTTCTCCACCTTAAGACAGTTGGAATTTTATTACATTATCTTGTTGTAAATTGTATGTTATTGTAAATAACCTTTATCATGTTGTCATATTGTTTTTAATTAGTAGAAGGATATGTTTACTTGCAGACATTGGCTGTGAAGATGGTAAGTTGGTTGGTACTGTAAGTATATTGCACATATACAGTTGAAGTCGGAAGTTGACATACACCTTAGCCAAATACATTTATACTCAGTTTCACAATTCCTTATTTAATTATAGTAAAAATGTTACTGTACTTTAAGAATGTGAAATGTGAGAATATTAGTAGAGAACGATTTATTTCAGCTTTTTTTTTTTCTTTCATCATATTCCGTTTGGTCAGAAGTTTACATACAATTAGTATTTGGTAGCATTGTCTTTAAATTTTTTAACTTGGGTAAAATGTTTTGGGTAGCCTTCCACAAGCTTCCCCCAATAAGTTGGATGAATTTTGGCCCATTCCTCCTGACAGAGCTGGTGTAACTGAGTCAGGTTTGACGGTAGGCCTTGAAATACATCCACAGGTACACGTCTAATTAACTCAAATGATATCAATAAGCCTATCAGAAGATTCTAAAGCCATTATATAATTTTCTGGAATTTTCCAAGCTGTTTAAAGGCACAGCCAACTTAGTGTATGTAAACTTCTGACCCACTGGAATTGTGATACAGTGAATTATAAGTGAAATAATCTGTCTGTAAACAATTGTTGGAAAAATTACACATTTTTGATGTCCTAACTTACTTGCCAAGGCTATAGTTTGTTAACAAGAAATTTGTGGAGTGGTTGAAAAACGAGTTTTAATGAATCCAACCTAAGTGTATGTAAACTTCCGACTTCAACTGTATCTTACTTACAATAATGTTCACAGGCATGTAAATATTTGTATATTCTTCCATTTGTTTGCTGGTAAATATTTGAAACCTGCTCAAATTGGCTGTAAGTGTAGACATTTGCATACTAAATGTATTCATTGCAAGTTCAATTTACAACTGACTGAAATTGACTGTTCAGTTGCCCAGTTCCTTACTACTGGTCCTTCCCGAGCCAGTAATATTTTGTGCCCAATTCAAAATCAAAGTTTAGGCCAGCGTTGGTATGGAATTGGACATTGATTTCTAGTTAGTGTTTGCATATCTGGAGGTTCTAGATTTGTGTATGTAATATAGCAGAAGTGTCCCGGAGCCCATTACACAGCAGGGTTGAGTCATCACCATATTGCTAGACCTATTCAAGCCCCATCAGGTCAAACACTACAAAGATAGAGTATGGGTTAAAGGCCTTAATTAACCTGGGTAAAAATAAAAAATTACAAAAAAACTTCTCAGCCTGTAGGGCTTCCAACTAAACCAGGCCCATGTTATTGAAAATTATGTATCCTTTGTTTGCTTTTCCACTCCATCACCCCTGACTGAAACTGGCTGCCTGTCGAGGACAAGTGATAGGAAGAACTAACCGCACGCAGCGCCTGTCTCTTGATTCTCCCTCTTCCCTCTCTCTTCATCCTTTAACTCATTCTCTCCTCACCCTCCAGACGAAATTCTGCATCTGGTGACATCAGCCCAACAATCTGCCCATTCATCCCCTCCTCCATCTCATCACATAATTTAAAGCTACTGTTATTGTCATGTTGTCATTATCTTCTAATAACGTTTGCTAGCCATATCATAATATGTGAGATACACAGATTAACTAAAAACACTAGCACTACAAACACACAGAACAAAGAGAGCAGCAGTGCATGGACTTCGCTGTCTCCCTCTTCAAGTTCCCCTTCCTATTGAGAACAAGTGGCAGGCAGAACCTCCCAACAACACAGCACCCACCTCTATTCCAATTAAGTATTTCAGTCTGATTGCCATGTGAGTATTCAAAAAAAGTCTGAAAATAAATTAATGACGCCTGTAACA
Source organism: Oncorhynchus kisutch (assembly GCF_002021735.2). Classification (NCBI taxonomy): domain Eukaryota; kingdom Metazoa; phylum Chordata; class Actinopteri; order Salmoniformes; family Salmonidae; genus Oncorhynchus; species Oncorhynchus kisutch. The sequence goes on along the minus strand of NC_034188.2, from coordinate 43,640,022 downwards.
CAAAAAGATAAGTGTATATATTTTAAATCGCAAATATTGCCATCTGTTTCACAAGGTGTTCATTGCTGTAAATTGTAACGTATCCCTTGATGGTATTTGTTAGTTCAACATTTTTGTTGCATCCTGGGACCTATAATATGTACATATATAGTCAACCACATGGGTGTACTAATGAGCTATGTGAGATATAAACTTATGTACTTATGTAATTGTATTGTCTTTTTTTATATAAGAACGTTGGTGACTGTAACTATAACAAATGAATTATGCTTTTTTGCCGACGTTTACTGACACCGGACATATTCAATGGGTGTTGAGCGTTCGTAAATTCATCAGTTATTCTGCACTCTCTGGTACAATCAGATGAGAGTGCTCTGAAATCGGAGTAGATAGCCAGCCTGAATTTACGATCGCACCCGAAATGGTTACTTGCAAAGTGGAGTCTTTTGCTAAGACATGTAGCCAGCTAGCTAGGTAAACAATGAAGCAAAGTCCCAACTCATGACGTTACTACCCTGCATGATTCTGGAGGTAGCTAACCAACCAGGTTCAATGTTAGCTAGCTAACATTAGGCTACAGCTAGCCAAGCTAATGACTGAGATATAAATAATAAGATCATACAAGTAACATTAGCTAGATAGCAAGCCAGCTAACGTTAGCTGGCTGGCTAGGTAAACAATGACCCATAATCCCAACTCATGATGTTACTGCCTTGCATGAATCTGCAGGTAGCTAACCAACCAGGTTCAATGCTAGCTAGCTAACATTAGGCTGTATCTAGCCATGCAAATGGCTCTGAGATACAAATAAGAAGATCATACATTAGCTAGCGAGCCAGCCAGCTGACATTAGCTAACTAACAGTACAATTTATATTGAAATGAAACCACTTCAAAATTAGAAATGTAAAATATCTGAAAATGTACCATCATTCATGGATGGGTGCGTCTCCTGTCGGATGCCAGGGTTGACCTTAGTTTGAAGATGTAATCCAGAGGCAGGTGTTTTCTCCATCTCCTTAGCTATCATACTCGAATTCCACTGATTTTCAACACTTATGCAGTTTTACTACACGATACATTTAAAAAATCATGTTAGACAGGATTACCTAGACATACTGACCAGCTGAAATAGACAGAAGGTTGCTATATGGCAAACCAATCCAAACTTATCTCGGCATGTCCAGCACACTCATTATCTCAGACAATCATGGCTAGCGGGAAGGCTGCTGGCTTTTTCAGAGGCTAAACCAACAGGCTCGTAATTTAACAACTGTATTCTTTTTTACAGATGGCATACAAGTTTGTTATTATTATGATAGTGCACATGTTCGAGAAACCATTTATCACAAAGATAGCGCCGACAGAGAGAGCTGCCTTGTTTATAGTTCTTAGGAAACTTTGCAACAAGCATTTCATTACACCTGCAGTAACATCTGCTAAACACGTGGATGTGACCAATAAAATGTTATTCTATTTTATTTATGCCCCAAAAAACACACATTTTGATTAAAAATAAGTTCACGTTCAAACGGCTCGCCTGTGAAGTAGTGACCCACACCTAGCTTCCTGAAATGGGTCACAAATGTGGAAAAAGTCAAGGGGTCTGAATGTTTTCCGAATGCACTGAATATACAATTTAAAATATTACATGATATTATATTTCATAAAACTTTACCCAATACATTTAGTATGTTCACTCAGGCCATTACTCCATTATTACATATTTACAATGCAACATTCATGTGTACGTGTGTAGAGTTCATGTCTTATCATGTGTATGTGACTCTTCCTATGTGAGTGTCTCTTCACAGCCTCCAGCTGTTCCATAAGGTGTATATTTGATCTGTTTTAAAATCTGATTCTACTGCTTGCATCAGTTACCTAATGTGGAATAGAGTGTCATGTAGCCATGGCTCTATGTAGTACTCTGCACCTCCCATAGTCTCTTTTTGACTTGGGGATCGTGAAGAGAACTTTGGTGGCATGTCTTCTGAGATACAGTTGAAGTTGGGAGTTTACATACACCTTAGCCAAATACATTTAAACTCAGTTTCACAATTCCTGACATTTAATCCTAGTAAATATGTCCTGTCTTAGGTCAGTTTGGTGATCCTCTTTATTTTAAGAATGTGAAATGTCAGAATAATAGTAGAGAGTGATTTATTTCAGGTTTTATTTCTTTCATCACATGCTCAGTGGGTCAGAAGTGTACATACACTCAATTCGTATTTGGTAGTTTGCCTTTAAATTGCTTAACTTGGGTCAATTGAATTGTGTAGTCTTCCACAAGCTTCCCACAATAAGTTGGGTGAATTTTGGCCCATTCCTCCTGACAGAGCTGGTGTAACTTAGTCAGGTTTGTAGGCCTCTTTGCTCGCACATGCTTTTTCAGTTCTGCCCACAAATGTTCTATAGGATTGAGGTCAGGGCTTTGTGATGGCCACTCCAATAGCTTGACTTTTTGTCCTTAAGCCATTTTGCCACAAATTTGGAAGCATGCTTGGGGTCATTGTCCATTTTGACACATTTGTGACCAACCTTTAACTTCCTCTGGTGTCTTGAGATGTTGCTTCAATATATTCACATAATTTCCCTCCCTCATGATGCCATCTATTTTGTGTAGTGCACCAGTCCCTCCTGCAGCAAAGCACCCCCACAACATGATGCTGCCACCCCCATGCTTCATGGTAGGGATGGTGTTCTTCGGGTTGCAAGCCTCCCCTTTTTCCTCCAAACATAATGATGGTCATTATGGCCAAACAGTTAAATTTTAGTTTCATCTGACCAGAGGACATTTCTCCAAAAAGTATGATCTTTGTCCCCATGTACCGCTGCAAACCGTAGTCTGGCATTTTTTATGGCAGTTTTGGAGCAGTGGCTTCTTCCTTGCTGAGTGGCCTTTCAGGTTATGCCGATATAGGACTCTTTCTACTGTGGAAATAGATACTTTTGTACCCGTTTCCTCCAGCATCTTCACAAGGTCCTTTGCTGTTGTTCTGGGATTGATTCGCACTTTTCGCACCAAAGTACGTTCTTCTCTAGGAGACAGAATCTCCTTCCTGAGCGGTATGACGGCTGCGTGGTCCCATTGTGTTTATACTTGCGTACTATTGTTTGTACAGATGAACGGGTTACCTTCAGGCGTTTGGAAATTGCTCCCAATGATGAGCCAGACTTGTGGAGGTCTACAATTTTTTTCTGAGGTCTGATTTCTTTTGATTTTTCCATGATGTTATGCAAAGAGGCACTGAGTTTGAAGGTAGGCCTTGAAATAAATCCACAGGTACTCTTCCAATTGACTCAAGTTATGTCAATTAGCACATCAAAAGCTTCTAAAGCCATGACATCATTTTCTGGAATTTTCCAAGCTCCTTAACAGCACAGTCAACTTAGTGTATGTCAACTTCTGACCCACTGGAATTGTGATACTGTGAATTATAAGTGAAATAATCTGTCTGTAAACAATTGTTCGAAAAATGACTTGTGTCATGCACAAAGTAGATGTCCTAACCATCTTTCCAATACTATAGTTAACAAGAAATTTGTGGAGTGGTTGAAAAACAAGTTTCAATAGTAGTCCAGGTTCAACAAAGTTAGAGCCTGTAGGACCTGCCCTGTTGATAGTGTTGTTAAAAAGGATGAGAAGCGCTTTATTATGGACATACTTCTCCCCATCTTAACTACTGTTGAATCAACATGTTTTGACCATGACAGTTTACAGTCCAGGGTTACTCCAAGCAGTTTAGTCACCTCAACCTTCTCAATTTACATATTATTTATTAAAAGATTTAGTTGAGGTTTATTGTTTAGTGAATGATTTGTCCCAAATACAATGCTTTAAGCTTTTGAAATATTTAGGACTAACTTATTACTTGCCACCCATTCCGTAAATAACTGCAGATCTTTGTTAAGTATTGCAGTGATTTCACTCACTGTAATAGATGACATGTATAGTGCAGAGTATCCAAAGACACACTGGCTTTAGCCAGTGGCATGTCATTAGTAAAGATTTTTTTAAAGTAAGGGGCCTAGCCAGATGCCCTGGAGAATTTCTGATTGTAACTGGATTACGTTGGAGAGGCTTCCATTAAATAACACCCTCTGTGTTCTGTTAGACAGGTAACTCTTTATCCATAATATAACAGGGGGTGTAACACAACTTTTTCCATCAGCAGACTATGATCGATATTGTTAAAAGCCACACTGAAGTCTAACAAAACAGCTCCCACAATCTTTTTATCATCAATTTCTCTCAGCCTATCATCAGTCATTTGTGTAAGTGCCGTGCTTGTTGTCCTTCCCTACAGCATTGTAAATGGTCAAACATAATTTTTTCCAAAAGTTTACTAAGGGTTGGTATTTTAGCCAGTAAAGGCTACTATTCTTGGGTAGCGCAATTACTTTTGCTTCATTCCAGGCCTGAAGGCACATACTTTCTAGTAGGCTTAGATTGAAGATATGGCTTATATGAGTGGCAATATCGTCTGCTCTTATCCGCAGTAATTTTCCATCCAAGTTGTCAGACCTTGGTGGCTTGTTATCGTTAATAGAGAACAATAATTTTTCACTTCTTCCACACCAGTGGTGGAAAAAGTACCCAACTGTCATACTTGAGTAAAGGTCACCCAGTAAAACCCTACTTGAGTAAAATTTTAAAACTATTGTGTTTAAAATATACTTAAGTATCATAAGTAAAAGTAAAAGCATAAATCATTACAAATTCCTTATATTAAGCAAACCAGCTGATACCATATTCTTTTTTCCCCTCTTTTTTTCAGAAAGCAAGGGGCATACTCCAACATTCAGATATAATTTACAAACAAAGTATGCATGTTTAGTGAGTCCGCCATATCACTGGCGGTAGGGATGACCAGGGATGTTCGATTGATAAGCCCGTGAATTTGGAAAATGTATGGAGTAAAAAGTACAATCTAGTCTTAAGGAATGTAGTGAAGTAAATGTAAAATTAGTCAAAAATATAAAATATAAAGTAATGTACAGATACCCCCCAAAAACTACTTACGTAGTACTTTAAAGTATTTTTTTACTTAAGTAGTTTGCACCACTGTTCCACATTCACTTTACGGAATTCAAAATGACAATGCTTGTCTTTCAAATTTTGATCAGTTATATTTGGATGTGCAGTGTCAGTGTTTGTTACAGGCATTTCATGCCTAAATTTGCTAATCTTGCCAATGAAAAAAATCATTAAAGTAAATTGGCAATATCGGTGGGTTTTGTGATGAGTGAGCCATCTGATTCAATGAATGCCAGAAATGTCATTTTAAGGTGCTCCAAAGCTTTTTACTTTCATTCATTATGTCATTTATCTTTGTTTCATAGTATAATTTATTCTTCTTTTAACTCAGTTTGGTTGTGCAGCCAGACTTATTTGCTATTCCTTTTGTCTCTTCCCTCTTGTCCTTCATCAATCCACAGGGATTTAATAGTTTTTACAGTAATTTTCTTAATGGGTACATGCTTATTAGGAACTGGAATAAGCAATTTCCTAAATGTGTCAAGTGCAGTGTTTTGTTGCTACTCATTACACAGCACATAGCAACAAATATTATTTACATCAAGAACATATAAATCACTACAAAACTTATTCTATGACCTCTTACACACTATATTAGGCCCAGCCTTTGGAACGTTGGTGTTCCTAGATATGGCTTGTATATTGTGATCACTACATCTGATGGATTTGGATACTGCTTTAAAGCAAATTTCTGCAGCATTAGTAAAATATGTGATCAATACATGTTGATGCTTTCATTCCTGTGCTGTTTGTAACAAAGCTGGTAGGTAAAGCTGATAATCTGAACAGGTTGTAGGCAGTAGTTACAGTTTGAAGCTTTTTCTTGCGTACAGCTTGATGAAAGCTTGTCAACATTTAAATCACCCAGAAAATATACCTCTGTCGATATCACATACATTATCAAGCATTTCACACGTTATCCAGATACTGACTGTTAGCGCTCGGTGGTCTATAGCAGCTTTCCACCAGAATGGGCTTTAGGTGAGGTAGCTGTACCTTTAGCCTTATTACTTCAACAGTATTTAACATGAGATCCTCTCTAAGCTTTACAGGTACTGTATGTGGTTCTGAATATAAACGGAAACACCCCCACCTCTAGCATTTCCATCAATTCTGTAGATGTTATAACCATGTATTGTTACCACTGTATCATCAAAGGTATTATCTAAGTGAGTTTCAGAGAATGTGAGAATGTCATCTGTTACGAGCAAATTATTGTTTCATGAACCTTGTCTCTTAAACTACATATGTTAATGTGGGTTATTTTAACACTTTTCTGGGATGCTTTCATTGCTCTACTGGGAAGCGTAGCAGAAGTAGACATGCTCATGTTATTTATGTTAGTGCAGAGTGAGCTGCAGACAGTGGACTTCCTACTAGGGCACAACGCCTCAGTGCTAACTCTCACGTTTTAGGGAAGACACAGATGCAGACAGTGTCGAAGTAACACAAGTTTATTACAAGAACAGGGGCAGGCACAATGACAGGTTAAGGGCAGGCAGAGGTCAATAAACCAGATCTGGAAACAGGAGACAAAGGTCTGTGAGACATGGGTTGGATTTTAGACACATGACAGTGGGATGTAAACAAAGGGTATGGGGCAACAGAAGACGAACAGCAGAGGGGCTAATGACCTTGGAAATGGGGAAAGGGCCGATAAACCATGGGGAAAGTTTGCGGGACCCAACCCAGAGTGGCAGATCCTGGGTGGACAGCCATACCTTCTGCCCGAGACGATACCGGGGTGCCAGGGTCCGCTTGTCGTTGATACCTGGAGGTGGTCTTGAAAAGGGCCGACCGGGCTCTCTTTCAGCTATGATGACAGGGGCGGACAAACATCTGGACAGAAGTTATGCCGACCTCTTCCTCTTGCTCAGGGAAGAGCGGGGGCTTATAACCCAGGGAACACTGAAAGGGCGAGAGTCCCCTAACACGAAGGGGGGTTGAGTGGGGATGCCTAGCTCGGACGCTAGGGTAGCGTCCATAAAGCTCTTATCGGCCCCAGAATCGATGAGCACCTGGAGAGATTGACTGGTTTCCCCATAGCAAAATGACATGAAAAGGGGTGCGAGTAAGGGGAGAGGACTCTCCATCGAAGCATTCCAGGGGAGATAAGCGGGGTTCCCAGGAAAACGGGGTGGCTGGGGAGGCGATGCTGCTACCAGCCAGGTTACTGAGGAGCTGGGAGGTTACCATCATGGTAGGCTGCCTAACAGCCTGCGGAATTTGCTCCAGCAATGTGTTCAGCACTCAGTCAAGGTCTGGAACTCTTCCATAAGACCATGAAGCAACTCCTTGTGCCTTCCGATGGTGGCTCCCTGGGAGGAGATGGTGTCGCGGAGCTGGTCCGAGTCTGCTGGGTCAGTCATGGCCAGTTTGTACTCACACATTTTAAGGAAGACCGAGATACAGACAGTGTCAAAGTAAACAAAGGTTTATTATTAGAACAGCGGCAGGCAAATTGATAGGTCAAGAGCAGGTAGAGGTCAGTAATCCAGATCAGAGTCAAAATGTACAGAACGGCAGGCAGTCTCAGGTTCAGGGCAGGCAGAGGTCAATAATCCAGGGTGGTGTGACAAGGCAGGTAGGCACATGGTCAGGGAAGGTAGAATGGTCAAAACCGGAAAAACTAGAAAACAGGAACTATATAAAAAGACAGGAGCAAGGGGGAAAACACTGGTAGGCTTGAAGGACAAAATTAACTGGCAACAGACAAACAGAGTCACATGTATAAATACACTGGAGATAATGGGGAAGATCACAACTTGTAGACTTGTTTACGTGCTGCTGTGCGTTTTGTTGCTAACCTTACTTTGCTACCTGACAACTTTACGGTTTTACTTTTTAATTACCGTTTATATTTTTTGTTTTCCCTCACTCAACTTTTTTTTTCATTCAACTTTTTCACTCCGGACGCTTTATCTGAACGTGGTTCATCAAGACCTCCATCATCCGAAGCTAAGTAGTAACATTAACATGATGCCTTCTAATTGCAGTCGCTGTACTCATAATATACAGGAGAACAATTGCCTTACGGCGAGGATAGCTGTGCTACAAGCCCAGCTTCAGATGCAATCATTAGGCAAGGGTAATTTCAGTGTAGGAAAGGATGAAACAGCGTCTGTGCCACCAGTAAGTACAGATAGTAGTATAAACCCCCTCACAAAGTCCCCGCCATTAAACCTTCTCATGGCTTCCGGGGGGAAATTCTGTAGGAATGCTCAACCGGTGGCTCAACCGGTGTCGTTCATTCAGCCGACAGAAACTTTTAACCGGTTCTTCCCATTAAGCAGCGAGTCAGAGGCCGAGCCTTCTATGGTCTCTACTCCTCCCGTTACGGGGTCTGTGATGCCGAAGCCTCCCACGATTGGCTCTGACAAATTGAAAACCCTGGTCATTGGCGACCCCATTACCCGCAGTATTAGACTTAAAACGAATCACCCAGTGATCATACACTGTTTACCAGGGGGCAGGGCTACCGACTAATCTGAAGATGGTGCTGGCTAAAGCTAAAACTGGCGAGTGTCGAGAGTATAGGGATATTGTTATCCACGTCGGCACCAACAATGTTAGGATGAAACAGTCCAAGTGCAACATAGCTTCAGAGTGTAAATCAGCTAGAAAGATGTGTCGGCATCAAGTAATTGTCTCTGGCCGCCTCCCAGTTAGGGGGAGTGATGAGCTCTACAGCAGAGTCTCACAACTCAATCACTGGTTGAAAACTGTTTTCTGCCCCTTTGTAGATAATTGGCCCTCTTTCTGGGACTCACCCACAAACGGGACCAAGGAGTGTTGAGGAGTGACGGATTCCATCCTAGCTGGAGGGGTGCTCTCATCTTATCTATGAATATAGATAGGGATCTAACTCCCCTAGCTCCACAATGAGATAGGGTGCAGGCCAGGCAGCAGGGTTAGCCAGCCTGCCAGCTTAGTGGAGCCTGACACTAGCACAGTCAGTGTAGTCAACTCAGCTATCCCTGTGCCTCGACCTAGGTTGGGCAAAACTAAACATGGCGGTGTTTCCCTTAGCAATCTCACTGGAATAAAGACCTCCTCCATTCCTGCCATTATTGAAAGAGATTGTGATACCTCACATCTCAAAATAGGGCTACTTAATGTTAGATCCCTCACTTCCAAGGCAGTTATAGTCAATTAACTAATCACTGATCATAATCTTGATGTGATTGGCTTGACTGAAACATGGCTTAATTAAGCCTGATGAAATTACTGTGTTTAACGAGGCCTAACCTCCTGGTTACACTAGTGACCAAATCCCCCGCTCATCCCGCAAAGGTGGAGGTGTTGCTAACATTTACGATAGCAAATTTAAATGTACAAAAAAATATATATATGTTTTCGTCTTTTGAGCTTCTAGTCATGAAATCTTTGCAGCCTACTCACTTTTTATAGCTACTGTTTTACAGGCCTCCTGGGCCATATACAGAGTTCCTCACTGAGTTCCCTGAATTCCTATCAGAACTTGTCATCATAGCAGATAATATTCTTTTTTTTTGTGACTTTAATATTCACATGAAAAGTCCACAGACCCACTCCAAAAGGCTTTCGGGGCAATCATTGACTCAGTGGGGTTTGTCCAACATGTCTCCGGACCTACTCACCACCACAGTCACACTCTGGACCTAGTTTAATGTTCCCTCATAATCCTGGACTATCGGACCACCATTTTATTACGTTTGCAGTCGCAACAAATAATCTGCTCAGACCCCAACCAAGGATCATCAAAAGTTGTGCTATAAATTCTCAGACAACCCAAAGATTCCTTGATGCCCTTCCAGACTCCCTCTGCCTACCCAAGGATGTCAGAGGACAAAAATCAGCTAACCACCTAACTGAGGAACTTAATTTAACCTTGTGCAATACCCTAGAGAACTAAAAACATTTGTCATAAGAAACTAGCTCCCTGGTATACCCGAGCTCTGAAGAAAGCTTCCAGAATATTGGAACGGAAATGACGCCACACCAAACTGGAAGTCTTCCGACTAGCTTGGAAAGACAGTACCGTGCAGTATCGAAGAGCCCTCACTGCTACTCGATCATCCTATTTTTCCAACTTAATTGAGGAAAATAAGAACAATCCAAAATGTATTTTTGATACTGTCGCAAAGCTGACTAAAAAGCAGCATTCCCCAAGAGAGGATGGTTTTCACTTCAGCAGTGATAAATTCATGAACTTCTTTGAGGAAAAGATCATGATCATTAGAAAGCAAATTACGGGCTCCTCTTTAAATCTGCGTATTCCTCCAACGCTCAGTTGTCCTGAGTCTACACAACTCTGCCAAGACCTAGGATCAAGGGTGACACTCAAGTGTTTTAGTACTATATCTCTTGACACAATGAAAATAATCATGGCCGCTAAACCTTCAAGCTGCATACTGTACCCTAATTCCAACTAAACTACTGAAAGAGCTGCTTCCTGCACTTCGCCCTCCTATGTTGAATGTAATAAACGGCTCTCTATCCACCGGATGTGTACCAAACTCACTAAAAGAGGCAGTAATAATGCCGCTCTTGAAAAAGCCAAACGTTGACCCAGAAAATATAAAAAATCTACCCATTTGAGAGTCTCAACCTTTAAGTCTCTATTGAAGATTCATCTCTTCGGTAGGTCCTATAATTGAGTGTAGTCTGGCCCAGGAGTGTGAAGGTGAACGGAAAGGCACTGGAGCAGCGTACCGCACTTGCTGTCTCTGCCTGACCGGTTCCCCTCTCTCCACTGGGAGTCACTGCTTACTGGTGTTCTTCCATGCCGTCCCTAGGAGGGGTGCGTCACTTGAGTGGGTTGAGTCACTGATGTGGTCTTCATGTCTGGGTTGGCGCCCCCCCTTGGGTTGTGCCGTGGTGGAGATCTTTGTGGGCTATACTCGGCCTTGTCTCAGGATGGTAAATTGGTGGTTATATCCTGCCTGTTTTGCCATGTCTGGGGGTGTCATCGGATGGGGCCACAGTGTCTCCTGACCCCTCCTGACTCAGCCTCTAGTATTTATGCTGCAGTAGTTTATGTGTCGGGGGGCTAGGGTCTGTCTGTTATATCTGGAGTATTTCTCCTGTCTTATCCAGTGTCCCGTGTGAATTTAAGTATGTTCTCTATAATTCTCTCTTTCTTTCTCTCTCTCGGAGGACCTGAGCCCTAGGACCATGCCTCAGGACTACCTGGCATGATGACTCCTTGCTGTCCCCAGTCCACCTGGCCATGCTTCTGCTCCAGTTTCAACTGTTCTGCCAGCGGCTATGGAACCCTGACCTGTTCACCAGACGTTCTACCTGTCCCAGACCTGCTGTTTTCAACTCTCCAGAGGCAGCAGGAGCGGTAGAGATACTCTCAATGATTGGCTATGAAAAGCCAACTGACATTTACTTCTGAGGTGCTGACCTGTTGCACCCTCGACAACTACTGTGTTTATTATTATTTGACCATGCTGGTCATTTATGAACATTTGAACATCTTGGCCATGTTCTGTTATAATCTCCACCCGGCACAGCCAGAAGAGGACTGGCCACCCCTCATAGCCTGGTTCCTCTCTAGGTTTCTTCCTAGGTTTTGGCCTTTCTAGGGAGATTTTCCTAGCCACCGTGCTTCTACACCTGCATTGCTTGCTGTTTGGGGTTTTAGGCTGGGTTTCTGTACAGCACTTTGAGATATCAGGCACATGATTACTGCATACAATAGCTGTAGGTTTTAGATTAACTGTCTTCAAAGTAATGACTCGGGACGTCGGGTTGATATGAAAGCTTCTTTTAGTAATAATACTTGTTCACGTTACATTTAACAACTTTAGACTATACAGAGCAATGCAGGTAAGATATTAGCAGAAAATCTGCTTAATCAGTTAATCACCTTGCACCTGCACATAACTGGCGCAGTATCTCTCTCATTCCTGTCGCAAGGCATTCTGGAACTTGCAGTCAAAAGCTTAATTCAATACTAACCAATACAATTACTTATGTAAATAACTAAAGAAATATCTTTAGATACCTCTCAATGAATTAACTTAAACATTAACTCTGTAACACATTCAAGTTACAACAGTAGGATCAGCAGAGGCATTTAGGGCAGTTAGAGGGACATACTTTAGGTTACTTACATGGTGGCTTCCAAAGCCACTGGGATAATGTACATTTGCTGAAGCATTATGGCAACTCAGCGACACAATGGTAGGGATTAATTGAGGCTGGGCTTGGGTCATTGATAAGTCATTATCTCAACACTGCCTTATAAGGCTGTGAAAGGATCCAGGAACCCAAATGATTTTCATGTATCCCCTCCTCATTATAAAACAAGATTTGTTTCCAGAAGGTATCAAAATGTCCATCAAATGTTACACCCACAGAGCTGCAATAGTCTCATAGCCGTTTATGGAGTTAAAAGTCTACTCGGGGGGGCACAAGGCTAGATATTATGGGGCATTTGTTGGTGTCAAGCAGATACCCAATCAGTTCTTTGAAATCCATCTTCAGCTGTTCTGAGCTGCCCTTCATAATGTCATTGAATCCCACATTAACTTTGATATACTCAATTTCCTGATGCAGGTTTAAAATGTTTGATGTCCTGTACTCGTGCTCCTGGGTAGCACAACGTTTTTGCTCCAGGGACTGAGACATTTCTCACCATTGAACTGCCCAATACAACGGCCGGAGAAGGGGATGGATAAATCTGCTCAATCCTACTCCTCACACAATTTGTTGAATCTTTCACGGGCCCACAATCTCTCTCCCTCTCTGCTCTGATAAACATGATTCTACAACTCTCATCTCTCCAGCGTTGCACTTCATCATTTATTTCCTTATAGAATTGCGTGAATGGTTCTGAAGGAAATGCAGCACCCCGTGATAAATTGAAATAAATTAGCTAAAGTTATAGAATTACTGCTGTCTGTTCAGAAATAAATTAAATCATTCAGAATAGCCTACTACACCATGAGAAGACGAATAATTTAGCCACAGAGGATCAATAGCTACTTAAAACAAATTGCCTAGCTGTGGATTGTAGCCCAATAACCAGGGAATAGCCTACAGTCGGGAACGCACTACAAATCTGTCAGTGAAAAAACAGCATGCAGACAAAAATGCCTTTCGCAACATTTAAAAAATATTTGAGGGAAAACAGGTTGGAAAGCAAATGTATCCTGCTGAAAAGAGAAGACTGTATTCTGTAGGCTACCAACTTCCAAATATTGTTTTACAAAGTTAAGCAAGAGAGAGAGGCTTATGACGCGAGCCTGTTGGCCATCACCAGTAAGTGAGCTGCTAATCATTGGGGGAGTCCGTGAAACTGGAAAGCATTTTTAGGACTATCATTTCCTCTTCATATTGTAGACTACAATATGTGTCGACACACTATTGATGGATTCAAGACAAGGTCGTTTTTATTGATCTCAGATTCTATGTTTGTCAGTGTCAAAGTAGCCTGCCATTTCGATCATTTGTGCAGTATAAAAAAATATTCTTCTGAAGTCTCTAGTCAGCTAAAATGACGTAGAATTGCATGAAATGTGTTTATAAAAGGCCACATTTTTCCGGACCATAGGCTACTAAACATGTTCCTCATGTGTGCAACTTCTTTAAGTGCCTCTACTCTACTGCTCTATGTCACGACACAAACGCAATGATATGCATGCAATACTTTATAATAAATGTGGGGGTTTTTTGTACCTCAAAATTCCCTAGGTGACCCCCCTCTCAATCTCACTTTTTGTTCCGGCACATCCCGATTTACAAATAAAGACTGCTAAATAGCTAACTAAATAGCTAACAAAATGGCTACATGGAGATGAGCTTTTGTATTTTATTCTTATTTTTGCACTGTTTCTATGCACACTCACATGGCCCTACAAGCTACGCACACTGACAAACACACATACAAACACTCACTAAATCATTTGCTCTCATACACATAATATGCACATACATTTATGCTGACTCTCCACACACCCACTCACATATACAATCATCAAATAAGCTGCTGCTTCTCTGTTTATCATATATCCTGATGACTAGTCACCTTACCCTTATACATATCTACCTTTATCAATCCAGTGTCCATGCACATTGTAAATATGGTACTGGAACTGACCCTGTATATAGTATGCTTACTTACTTTATCATGTTTTTCTTATTTACTATCTTGTGTGTTTTTGTGCTACCTTATTATTTTTAATATAACATTGTTATTGATTACTGCATTGTTGGGGTTAGAGATAGCATTTCACTGTACTTGTGCATGTGACATTACAACTTGAAACATTAAAGGGAAACTACACCCCAAAACTGTAATTTTTCCAAGACCTAAAAAATTGTCCCCTGATGTGGTTCAAACATTGTTGTGGACTTGGAACATCCAATTTTGTTGTTTTTCTATCGAAAACAGTGTGATTTTGAGAGTGAAAACCTGAATAAAATTTGAAAAACAAAATGGAGGAAATGGGATTTGGGAAAAAAATTTACAGATTTTTATAAGGCCCTACATTGGCGCATACACAAATATGCATACACATAATATGCATGCGTACACGAGCACAGACACACCTCAACCCAGTCTATCCTCCCACACCTTTGAAGGCTCCATTTCCCCACACAGGGGTCTGATTACCAGACCATTAAAAATGCACGTAGCATGCATTAATATTTTGGAATAAAACTACTGATGTCTTTCTGGGCCCTTGGGGCCTGTGTAACAAAGACAGAAATTATTCAAGATATTATCCCCTGATCCTTACCAGCAGCCTGAAAACAACATGACCACTAAAATACAATTATCTTGCTCCAGAAGATTTCAGTGTCATTCACATATCCTTCCCTAACAAGCAAGGAGAATATTAATTAATGTCTTCACAAAAGTGACTAAATGTTATCTTTTCCTTCCCAGTTACACACTAATAGGAGTCAAACATCAAATGAATATATTCAAAGTGTGTGGTCAAAGTGTAATTTATGAGATGCACTGTCTGGATTTATTTGACGAGATGACCTAGTCTTGTCCCTGTAAAAAAACACATTTAGATGGAGGTCTGAATTGGTCAAGCTTCAGCTTTACTGTCCAACTCTGTCCTGTGGATTTACACTTTATACATCTACTTACTGACTTAAGGATACCAAATTGGGTCATGAGAACACATGATGGTTTTAAAGATTGTTTGATGTAGGATATTGCTACAGTACATACTATTTATATATACTAGAGCTCAAGGCATCAAGACTAAGGCTGTCAAACAGCATTGGTCTGGACTTCCATTCTCAGAATTAGCAGACCCTGAAGATATCCCTCTCTCTTTTCCCTCCTTGCTCTCGCCCTCAATGTGCAGCATTGGCAGTTGGCATAGCGTGTGATAGTTAAACCTTCCTGTTATATCTGTTAAACCTGACATGTCCTCCCCATGCAGCCAAGGTGATCACACCCTGGGCGGTGTACTAACACTTGTCAAAACAGAGCTGGCTGTTCCCTTCAGAGACACGAAGAGGAGGGCTTCTTTTAATCAAAAATTATTAGGACTCCTGTAATGGTCCTGTCAGGTAGTAAACTTGCTGGCTGGCATGCTTTCCTATGTTGGCCAAGATTTCTCTCCTCAGCTGCTCTCCACACTTTAGGAGGGTAGGTTTAATTGCAAACAACAAATATATTTATCAATCTTTTACCATATTTGGCATTGAAATATGAGTATACCACACTACTTGACATATAATTCATTTCAAATGCCTGCTGCTGGATCTCCCAGCAAGAAATATTTTGTTTTCCGAGCCAGGTTTGCTCCCATTTGGTTCTCCTCTTGCTAGTTATTTTGTCTGGCCTGGCAGAGGTGGAATTAAGCCACCTACGGGGGCGAGAGGTGGGTCATATAATAAAAGGGGACACAAAATGAAAGTTTCATTATTGATATCTTCAAAATTGGATTTGTGGATGCTATCAGTGCTTGGGGCAAGGGGTAGCAAATATACTTTTTTTCACATTTACATTTTATTTATGTAACAAGGAATGACATGCTATGCACAGACTTTATAGACTAGACATTGTTCTGTTGATATTTTTCATGAATAGATTCCTACATTTGATACACAGCACAGGAATTGCATTACCCTTACACAACAACACTGACAAAGCTAACCAGTAATCTTGTATTGCTGGGTCGCTAAATCACACAAGTCGGTGTCAGAAAGTCCGTCTTTCATTTTATGTATGCACAAGTCCGTCATCTGAGGATGTTTGATAAAAGCAGCAACTCAAAACCTAGCCTGTCACATTTAGGCATTGCATTTAACCTCAATCAATGTCACTCATATGTGGTGATATTACAAAAGTATGTGGACACCCCTTCAAATGAGTGGATTTGGCTATTTCAGCCGCACCCGTTGCTGACAGATGTATAAAATCGAGCACACAGCCATGCAATCTCAAAAATTGGCAATAGAATGGCCCGTATTGAAAAGCTTAGTGACTTTCAATGTTGCACTGTCATAGGATGCCACCTTTCCAACAAATCAGTTTGTCAAATTTCTGCCCTGCTATAGCTGCCCTAGTCAACTGTAAGTACTGTTATTGTGAAGTGGAAACGTCTAGGAGCAACAACGGCTCAGCCGCACCGTGGTAGGCCACACAAGCTGACAGAATGGGAATGCCAAGTGCTGAAGCGTGTAGTGCATAAAAATTGTCCGTCCTTGGTTGCAACACTCACTGCCGAGTTCCAAACTGCCTCTGCAAGCAACGTCATCACAATAACTATTCGTTGGGAGCTTCATGAAATGGGTTTCCATGGCCGAGCAGCCGCACACAATTCTAAGATCACCATGCGCAATGCCAGGCGTCGGCTGGAGTGGTGTAAAGCTCGCCGCCATTGGACCCTGGAGCAGTGGAAACACTTTCTCTGGAGTGATGAATCACGCTCCACTATTTGTCAATCCGATGGATGAATCTGGATTTGGTGGATGCCAAGAGAACGCTACCTGCTCCAATGCATAGTGCAAACTGTAAAGTGGTGAAGGAGGAATAATTTGCTGAGGCTGTTTTTCATGGTTCAGGCCAGGCACCTTAATTCCAGTGAAGGGAAATCTTAACGCTACAGCACAAAATTACATTCTAGACAATTATGTGTAGTTTAGCGAAGGCCCTTTCCTGTTCCAGCATGATAATGCCCCCGTGTAAAAAGCGAAGGGCCATACAGAAATGGTTTGTCAAGATCAGTGCGGAAGAACTTCACTGGCTGGAAAAAATCCATGTCCTCAACCCCATCGAACGCCTTTGGGATGAGTTGGAATGCCGACTACGAGCCAGGCCTAATCGCCCAACATCAGTGCCCGACCTTACTAATACTCTTGTGGCTGAATGGAAGCAAGTCCCCGTGGGCAATGTTCCAACATCTAGTGGAAAGTCTTCCCAGAAGAGTGTTAAGGCTGTTATAGCAGCAAAGGGGGGACCAACTCCATGTTGATGCCCATGATTTTGGCATGAGATGTTCGATGAGCAGGTGTCTTACTAAATTTTGGTAATGCATTGTATCTCTTAAGAAATTTCACAACTTAAAAACAAACACTCCATTCATGAACTAAAAGCCAGTGTGAAAATGGCTGGGGAGGGAATTAAAAGGAAAATTAGGAAGGAGACTCACAGCTTTCAAGCTGCATGGTACAGGTCTGAATATCCATGGGGAAATTCTTCAAGTCCATAGGGCAGGACAGGATGAGAGTCAGCCTGAGATAGAAAGAGAGAGAGAAAAGAGAGAAGGGAAGTTTTAGGTGAAGGTAAAGAGCAAATGAGAGCGTGAAAGAAGAGAATTACAACATACAGGGACAAATTAAGACAAAGAGTCAAAGGAATACAGGTATAATCAGAAATTCCCCAGGGCAACTTTCTAGGCCCCATACTTTTTTCAATCTTTACTAATGACATGCCATTGGCCTTAAGCAAAGCCAGTTTGGCTATGTATGTGGATGACTCAACACTCTACATGTCAGCTACTACAGCGAGTGTAATCACTGCAACACTTAACAAAGCTGCAAGCTGCATTTAGTTTCAGAATGGGTGGCAAGGAATACATTTGTCCTAAATATTTAAAAAACTAAGAGCATTTTATTCACTAATCATTCACTAAACCCTAAGCCTCAACTGAATCATGTAATAAATAATGTGGACATTTAGCAAGTGACTGCCATGGCAGCAGCTAATGGGGTCCTCAATAAATACAAATACAGATGCAAAGGGACTTTGAAATGTGATTGAAAACATACCTAATGCTATGTTGGTACCAATATTTATGGCCTACCCCCTAGATAAACTCTACTATACATTATGTCATGATTTGTGTGCGTTTTCTCCGATTATCAAAAAAGGCTAATTGCAAAGGATGCCATGAGTTACGGTGCCATTTGATTACAGGGCTTTGCCGTAATAGCAAACTAATTGGTAGACACGTCCTTCCCTTTATTTATTGCAGCGCTGACGCATTGAGTCTTCAAGGAGCCGTGAGGAAGAGACAGAGCTATTAGGGAGTTTGGGTTTGAAGAGAAGCTTTGTAATTACCTGCTGTAATGCATTGCCCAGAGGAGCGACGAGAGCCACCAGCTCTAGGCTACTCGCAGGAGCCTCCATTGCTATTGTGCTGCGATAACGTGCAATAGTAGGCCCAGAAATACAATGACGAATGAGCCTTCGAAGCTTCTCTGCGTGTGTATTTTATCCTTAGCTCAGAGGTAGCTACGAAAATGTATTTGGACTAGTGTGTGATGACTGTTAGCGGATACATCTGCCATTGTAATCAATATGGCATGCTTAACTGTATATTTTTCACTTCCCTTCATGGGGTCATGAATGTTGATGGAGGAGAGATATATCAACTCACAGCGGTGTATGGGTTGAGGGGCTAATACAGTATATTGGTATCAAAGTTATCGTAATGAATAAATCACTGCCGCCCTCGTTGACCATAGGCAGAATTGAATTGAATAACTCACTAGCTTCCCCTTTGGCCATAGGCAGAATTGTCTTGAATAACTCAATAGCTCCCTCTGTGATCACAGACCGAACTGCCTCTGCTCACCTGATGCTATATAGTACGCTCCCATCTTGGAATATCCGCAGCAGTTTGTTGTCAGTGGTGACCTCATGAAAGTTAGCCCCCTTCTCGTTAGCGAAGAACAGGTCAGGCTTCCAGATGGAGTCCAACATGGAGGGATCCAGGTCCAAGGAGTTGTCCGGGTACTCCTGGTAAGCCAATCGGGGATCGTTCCATTTTTGCCGTAGGAACACATTGAGCCTGTAGTCCTGTGGATTGACCAAGAAATTGACTCATTGGCTCTTTCTCAATTAATCTTTTCTCGATTCTTCGCATCGCATCCTCTTTCCTCGCCTCCTCCTCAAAACGCATAGGAGAAGATGTCAGAAGGGATGAACTTTGGGCCTTCTCCTTGAATGCCGTTGAGAAGTAGGCGAGGTGATGGGATGTGAGGAATTGCAGAAGATACATCGAGGTTGAGCCGAGATACTGTTGCCAGGTTTCAATGATTTAATTAGCATGTTTTGTTCATGATAGTCTGTCTAAGAAGTGCGAAGTCTGATTAAATGAATAACCTTTACTGTTGTTAATTATACAAAAGCCAATGCGACAAAGGGAAGCTTATTTTCAATTAGTAGGGTGTATTTATACTTCGAAAATAATGTATATCTTGATCAGACTGATTTGAATTATTTGTTTTTAGTATTTCCTTTAGGGGTAGATTATCTTTAATATTGCAGATAGATTGTCAATGAAATTGTCTGCATCACTTCCAGTCCCTCATATATTTTTTGCAAATATATATATATATATATATATAAACATACATATACATACCTACACGTACATACACATATAAATACATATAAATAAATATCTTCAAAAATATATATTTCCTTTATTACCCTCCAACCCTAAAACCCCTCCCCCAATTGGAGCAAACTAGTGAAAAACAAACCTTAGGCCTTTATTTCCAGCTTATTCATACTATATACATTTTATGGTCACAGTCTATTTTACAATAGTTCCATTTTGTTTGTTTTTACTCCTGTCCTTCCTCTACCCTCAACCTCTCCCATCTATTTCTGATGTCTATCCTGTTTGATTTCTATTTGCCATATCTTTCAAACTGTGCTCTTTCAAAAAAGGTCTTAACCATTCAAAAGTTTGGGGTCACTTCTTGTTTTTGAAAGAAAATCAACTTTTTTGTCCATTAAAACAACATCAAATTGATCAGAAATATTTTTAAGTTCCTTGGCTAACACATCACGGACAAACTGAAATGTTTCACCCACACAGACAGCGTGGTGAAGAAGCCCCAACAGCTCCTCTTCAACCTCAGGAGACTGAAGAAATTTGGCTTGTCACCAAAAACACCCGTAAACTTTTACAGATGCACAATCGAGAGCATCCTGTCGGGCTGTATAACCGCCTGGTACGGCAACTGCTCTGCACACAACTGCAAGGCTCTTCAGAGGGTAGTGAGGTCTGCACAACGCATCACCGGGGGCAAACTACCTGCCCTCCAGGACACCTACACCACCCAATGTCACAGGAAGGCCAAAAAGATCATCAAGGACAACAACCACCCGAGCCACTGACTGTTCACCCCGCTATCATCCAGAAGGCAAGGTCAGTACAGGTGCATAAAAGCTGGGACCGAGAGACTGAAAAACAACTTCTATCTCAAGGCCATCAGACTGTTAAAACCTCTTTGGGATGATGCGAATTTTCGCAGCTTTTTGTTAAAAATCGCGCAACATTTCAGCGTCCTGCTACTCATGCCAGGAATATAGTATATGCATATGATAAGTGTGTGTGTATAGAAAACACTCTGAAGTCTCTAAAACTGGTTAAATCGTGTCTGTGGCTATAACATAAAGTGTTTAAGGAGTCAAAATGCGTCGAAAAACTGTTCCCAGAAACACAAAAAATATATCCATCCGCCAGTCAATGTAATGTCTAAGGCTGAAAAAAATACATGAAAACCCCCTGTAAACGCCTACAGCTTCCACACGATGTCGCCAATGCTGTCATTTTCATTCGGCTTTATCCTTGGTTTGGGTAGCGTGACGTATATCCTTTCTTTGGGCTCACCACAGGATGTTATGATTGTGAAAACATGGACGATGATTTCAAGACTTGTTGCTATCAAATACAGATCGCCCCGTGATCAATTTAATCGATTATTAACGTTTATTAATACCTAAAGTTGGTTTAGAAAAGTAATTTGAAGTGATTTGTAAAAGTATATAGGCTACTTTTGTAATTTTAAAAAGTGACGTTGCGTTTTGTAAAGGGGAATTTTCCTGGATCAGACCGGTCTTCAGCAAATCACATTTTGGGTATACAATGACGGATTTAATCGGGAAAAAGACCCAATTGTGATGTTTATGTGACATATAGGAGTGCCAAGAAAGAAGCTCGTCAAAGGTAATGAATGTTTTATATTTTATTTCTGCGTTTTGGGTAGCGCCGGCTACCGCAAAATCTGTTGTTTTGTTGACGGTCTGGTATTCTGGGGGGGTGTTTGCTATCAGATATTCGCTTCTCATGCTTTCGCCGAAAAGCATTTTACAAATCTGACTTGGTAGCTAGATTCACAACGAGTGTAGCTTTAATTCACTACCTTGTATGTGTATTTTAATGAAAGTTTGATTTTTATCAAAAACTATACGTGGCGCTCTTGAAATTTCCGCTGATTTGATCCCCACAGCGGGAGCTAATCCCTAACAAGTTTAAACAGCCATCAATAATCTCTAGCCACTTTAATAATTTTAATAATTTGATGTAATAAATGTATCACTAGTCACTATAATTAAACAATGCCACTTTTTATAATGTTTACATACCCTACATTACTCATCACATATGTATATACTGTACTATACCATCTACTGCATCTAGCCTATGCCATTCGGCCATCACTCATCCATATATTTACATGTACATATTCTTATTAATTCCTTTACACTTGTGTGTATAAGGTAGTTGTTGTGAAATTGTTAGATTACTTGTTCGATATTACTGCATGGACAGAACTAGAAGCACAAGCATTTCGCTACGCTCGCATTAACATCTGCTAACCATGTGTATGTGACCAATCAAATTTGATTTGATTTGAAATACAGTGTAGACATTGTTAATGTTGTAAATGACTATTGTAGCTGGAAACAGCTGATTGTTTATGGAATATCTACATAGCAGAGGCCCATTATCAGCAACCACCACTCCTGCGTTCCAATGACACGTTGTGTTAGCTAATCCAAGTTGATCATTTTGAAAGGCTAATTGATCATTAGAAAATCCTTTTGCAATTATGTTAGCACAGCTGAAAACTGTTGTTCTGATTAAAGAAGCAATAAAACTGGCCTTTAGACTAGTTGGAGCATCAGCATTTGTGGGTTCGATTACAGGCTTAAAATGGCCAGAAACAAAGACCTTGCTTCTGAAACTCGTCAGTCTATTCTTGTTCTGATAAATGAAGGCTATTCCATGCGAGATATTGCCAAGAAACTGAAGATCTTGTACAATGCTGTGTTCTACTCCCTTCACAGAACAGCACAAACTGACTCTAACCAGAATAGAAAGAGGAGAGAGAGGCCTTGGTGCACAACTGAGCAAGAGGACAAGTACATTAGAGTCTCTACACTGCCCGCATTGCATCACGTCCAATGGCAGCATCCAAACTCAAGAATCGCCGAGGCTCAATTCTTGATGGCTGATTCGCGTGTTCATTCTACCTTGTGAATGAAAATAATGAGGGAAAAAATGTAGATTTCAATAGGTTTTTGGTGTAGCAGGTAAAACGTCACATTGACACACTGCTGGTGGCAACGTGTGTACTGTAGCAGACTTGTTAGCATGGGATGTTAATTGCTTAATTATCTCAGGAACCACACCTGTGTGGAAGCACCTGCTTTCAATATATGTTGTACCCCTCATTTACTCAAGTGTTTCCTTTAATTTAGCAGTTATCTGTAGTGCAGGCTGAGGTACCAGATTCTGGCTTAATCCAAGTATTGTTCAGTGCCTGTTGAAATGACAAATATCAGCTTTGTGGGAAGCAAAATTAACAGCTATTTTGAAATTGGGTCGACAAAAAGTACATGTCCTCATTTAGTCACGGTAGTTATTCAAGTAAATCATTCTAGTAAATGCTCATGGTAATGAGAGACTCTTTGGCTGTGTTCTTCCCTGGCAGTTTTCAACTGTCTGTCTCCGTTCCCATGAGGTATCACAAATACACTAAGGACAGCACAACAAACAACTGGGCCACAGCATCCAGTGACATCATTAGTGTCCTCTCTGTCCATGCTGAACTAACCTGGGGTAAAGTCCTCAGGGCCCAAATATATTTTAACAGCTCACTGCTACAATCTACTGACCAAGCACTTTCCCCAATTCTTCATTTTAATTGCAGAGTGGACTGTTCATTATCAGAACATCACTGACCCACTGTTCTCTGAAGATTGCTCTGATAGGCTCGAGGAAATAAAGGGAGAGAGGTGAGGGAATTGCTCCAATACTGAGCAGGCCAAAGGTTAGGAATGAACAGGTATTATATTAACTGGAGGAGAGCTTTCAGATTTCTCTTTTGTAAATTCTGGGATTTAGCTAGTGTAAACCTGCTCAAATATGATCCTTATCGAGGTAATTCATGATTATACTGAAAAACGAGACTGGCTTAGGGTTATCATGATTCCTGGATAATTATGGTATTTTGTTTAATGTGCATATTCATTTCAACATTTAATTTCACCTTCCTTTTTTATAGGTTTGTGTCTGAGATGAATCTGTTCCGGACAGCAGTAGTCGGCAACATATTCAATGATTAAGCTTGAAAATGTATGGATTCCAATTCCAGGACGTTAATTGACTACGGAAATTCAATGAACTCATTTGACTTTTCTCAGACGTGTTTTCTCACCATAGTCGTTTCTGTGATGGACCCAAAGCTGTTGATGAAGATATTGCAGGTGACATTCACAGGCGGACCTGAAAAAGAACCAAAATAAAATCCATCACTCCGTATATGGAATAATCCTTTCACTGTTTTGACCTGCTGTAAAAAGGTTTCAGAAATATTATTTTTTAAATATTTGAATGAATGTATGTGCAAGAAGTGGAGTGTCTTGTTGTCACCTCTATGATGTTGAGCAAGTATGAAATGTGTACGACACTATTGTAGATGGGTTATGGTGGGGAACGACTGCTGTAGTAGTGTGTACTGATTCCAGTGGCTCTCTAGTACGGAATACTGTGTCTCTCCTGTCGCTTTACAAGTTGAAAAACTAGGCATGAATCACTTTGTTTAACTTTTCAACAGAGAACTAGGCTAACAAAAAATGCATAACATTGGTATATGGAATTCTAAGTTAGGCGACGACATGGAATATGCAGTTCCAAGCTTCCTATCCATTTCTACAGGTAAGTCCTATCTTACTTTTTTTTTTTTACCAGTGGCTGTCTGCTTGCATTAATTTAGTGAAGTTTCAGTATTTTTTATGAGAGCTGTGGCCTACTTCTGAACATACTTTTTGACGTACCTTTGAAGTTGGGTCTGATGCGAGCGTCATAGCCAGACCTTTTCCCCATGAGCTTGTCCAGGAAGTCAGACGGCGACTGTGAGGAGGGGACTGTCCTACTGGGGGACTTTATCTCCTCTTTACAGGAGCCCAGTCTGAAGAAAAACAAAAACAAAGACAAAGAAAGAGAGGAGAGGAGAGAAAGCGAGGGAGGAAGAAGCAATAGTTAGAAAACAAGAAACTTTGACCGGTATCAGTGGAATACATAGGGAGAGAACAACAAGGATTTAAATGACTTTTGCACAGCCACCCCCGATAACCCATCTAATTTCACATGATGTTCGGGACATAGTGTTTAATAGAACCTACCCACTGGGAACGTAATTTGTCAACATATTGCGACGTCGAATCAACATGGAAAATACATTGGATTTGAAAAAATAAATCAACCAGTACTGTTGTCATCTCACTTCAACCAACGTTTCAAACATTGAAATTAGGGTAATACTTCAACTTAAATACGTGGACTTAACTTGACTAACAGGATGTTACATCAATCTATACTGAAGTAAAATACAAACGCAAGATGCAACAATTTCTAAGATTTCACTGATTTACAGTTCATATCACTCAATTATAATACAGTTATTCGGCCCTAATCTATAGATTTCACATGTCTGAAAATTGGTCACAGACACCTTAAAAGAAATGGATCTCAGGATATCGTCACAGTATTTCTGTCCATTATAATTGCCATTGATAGAATGCAATTGTGTTCGATGTCCGTAGCTTATGCCTGCCCATACCATAATCCCACCGCTACCATGGGGGCACTCGGTTCACAACGTTGACATCAGCAAACCGCAAACCTCATGCCCATGTAACAGTATAACTTTAGACCGTCCCCTCGCCCATAACCGGGCGCGAACCAGGGACCCTCTGCACACACCAACAACAGTCAACCACAAAGCATCGTTACCCATCGCTCCACAAAAGCCGCAGCTCTTGCAGAGCAAGGGGAACCACTACTTCAAGGTCTCAGAGCAAGTGACGTCACCAATTGAAACGGTATTCAGCGCGCACCACCGCTAACTAGCTAGCCGTTTCACATCCGTTACATCCACACAACCCCATGCACGTGGTCTGCGTTTGTGAGGCCGGTTGAACGTTCTGGCAAGTTCTTAAAATGACGTTGGATGCGTTTTGGTAGAGAAATTCAACATTCAATTCTCTGGCAACAGCTCTGGTAGACATTCCTGCAGTCAGCATGCCAATTGCCCGCTCCCTTTAAAACTTGCCACATCTGTGGCATTGTTTTGTGTGACAGAATTGCACATTTTAGAATGGCTTTTTATTGTCCCCAGCACAATGTGCAACTGTGTAATGATCATGCTGTTTAATCAGCTTCTTGATATGCCACCTGTCAGGTGGATGGATTATCTTGGCAAAGGAGAAATGCTCAAATTTTTGGCAACATTTTTTGAGAAATAATGATTTTGTTGCTTATGGAAAATTATTTTATTTCAGATCATGAAACATGGGACCAACACTTTAAATATTTTTGTTCAGTAAAAGTTCAACATATTTATCAGAACTATGTATGCGCTGAAATTGTGTTAAATTACACAAGTAAATATATTTCTCTGCCCTCAACCGCATGACTCTCCAGAGGGTGGTGCCCAACACATTACAGGGGGCATGCTGCCTGCAGCAACCAGTGTCAACGGAAGGCCAAGAAGAACATTAAAGACCTCTGCCACCTGAGCCATGGACTGTTCACTCGGCGACCGTCCGACAGAACAGTACAGGTGCTAAGACCGAGAGACTAAAAAACAACTTCTAATACCATGCCATCAGACTATTGAATAGCCATCACTAGCAGTCTACCAGGTGATGCACACTCACTCACACAAAACACACACACAAGTTATCACACACACACACCTCATACTCACAAACACACGCACATACACACACTCACAGACACACTCACACACACAGTAAAAGATGCTGTCCCATTCTATAGAGACAATCAACCACCGGTCACTGTGGTTCACTGTTTATACACACTGCATATGTATTTCTACACTGGATTCTTGACATAGCTGACTCTAATAAATCTACTGCTATACATATAATTCTTAGCTGATCTTACTGTATATAAATTGTGAATAGGTTGGCAGGTTCATTCCGCCGTTCTTGATTTCTTGTATTCTTTTTTTTTTTTTTTGACATTTTGCTGCATTGTTAGGACACAGAGGTCACAGCTGAAAATGGTAGAATACCACTACTCTAACTTTTCTTACACAATAGCGGTGCGTGGGTAAAATCACTGCGGAAGACAAGCCAGAGAAAAGCCATATTACAACAGTATGTGTTGTGATAATTGCATAGTTTGCTCCATAACCTGTTAGTTCATATGAATTGTGACCATGATAAATAATGTAGGCCTAAGGCCAAGACAATAAGAAGACACAGTGGCAGAATAAATTCAGCCACATCTGTTTTATCACAAAACCAGAAATCAACCTCTGTCCAGTAAAGTCCCCAAAGCATATTGCATGTAACAAACAGTTACATGACCTACAGCATTGTCAAGCAAGTTCATGTTTCCAACATTTTCTCACTACTACAGAGAGTTACCGCATGTCGCAAAGAAATCAGGAGCTACCCGCCACAGGAGTCCCTACAATGCGATGGGAAAAGGACATCCCGGCCGGCCAAACCTTCCCCTAACTTGGACGACGCTGGGCTAATTGTGCTTCGCCTCATGGGTCTACCGGTCGCGGCAGGCACGGGTCTCAAACCAACACTGTAGCAATGCAGTTTGCACTGCGATGCAGTGTCTTAGACTGCTCTGCCATTCAACAGGCTCCATCCACAAAGTTTTTAATGCTTATCAATTGAATTGCACCAAGTATCAAAATAATAAAATACTACACAGGACTCTTAAAGAATTTCATTTAAATGTTAATTGTATTTTTTTAACACAAAAATAATGAGAAAATATGGAAAAATCAATTATGAAATGATAATTACATAGAGCAGCCAGTGTAATCATCTGCCAGAGAGTAGCCCCAATCGGCCCGAGCCCCAAGTAATACATTGGGGCCAGATAACTCACACTGGAATCGGCCCGAGCTCAATCCCCCATCCTAGCCATAAGTAATACCGCCCGAAGGCGGCCCAGATTCGGGCCACATGATGTCAGCAGAGTTTGACTCTCAGCAGAGTGCCCTGACTCTCAGCCGGAATCGGCCCAGATCCACTGTGCTAGCTGAGTTGTGCCTGTATCCACATTCAATCTAGTATCCCTAGAGAATTGATGTTGATCATCTGTTGTTGTCTGCTTGATTAAGGTAATATTAAGGTAATATGTTCACGTTTCCATATGTTTTTGTACCTCGGATTGGACACCTAGTCTACAGTGCACAATTTAGTAGGATAGACTATTGTACAACACCCAACGCTATTCCTATGAATTATTCTGGATATAATGACATAAGATTACATAGCCTAGTGGGCTTATTCACAAAATTATCTGGTAATGAAATAACATGATATATACCATTTTAAACAATACAAGGGGCTTGAAGTAGCCTCCATGAATATGGAGCTCAGAAATTAAATTACTGGAATAGGCCTACCTTGAAAATCAGACATTTCCTCAATTTGGTGCTTGAAACGTCGTTGTAATTATTGCTAACAATTTCTAAGTCTTCCTGCTTGATTTTTCTGTGATTTAAGAGTGTTGCACTACTCTGTTGCAGTAAAACTATTTGCAGGAGAAATGACCAGGCAGGAGACGGGAGTAGAGTTAGTTTCCGTTTAGTCAAAACCCCTCGCGCTCTACAGTTCGCGGCATTCCAGTGCGCATGTGCATTTCCTATTAGGTGTAGTAACGTAACACTGCCCTAATGCATTACTGCTTAGTAACAGCACAGTAACTAATATAAACAGATGTAGATCCCAGATACTACAGCAGTTATTATGAGGATGACAACATTTGTTGGCTTCATCTTGGCTTTCAAATCTTTCCAATAAAAAAGGAACCTGGTTTTTGGTTACTTTATCATTATAAAAACTGCGATGGTGAGATTAAAATGGTGAGATTAATGCTAACGTTGTTGGCTTTATTATGTGTCTCTGCTCGGGCCACTTAGGCTACAGAACAATTGCCATGCATGCATCCAATCTGTTTAGTAAGGCAATGTCCACATTATACCCACATATTTTACAATGTAATAATCATTTTGATATCAATGCATGGCCTAAAAAATGTATTATTCTGAAATTGGTAATGGCCTACCTTTTTTTATCTCAATATTATTGAAAATTACAATGAAGTGCTTGAAAAAGTCCCTGGAAGTCCTTGAATACATTGAGTTTTGGGCCACTTTGCATATTAACTTTTATTCCTCTTAAGTACATGTGCATGTACATCCTTTTTATTTTAGTTTCAAACCATTTAGAAATGTTGATCCCAATTTCACACATTGGCCTCATTATTCATAGAAAGACCCATATGAAGGATGGTTGGTTGATTTCAAATTTAATCTAATCTACAAGTTATGTTGTATTCACTTCTCCATCTCAACCAAAAATCTAATTTGAAGAGAAGGACTAAATCAAATCAAGCTTTATTGCAGTGCCTTCAGAAAATGTTCTTACCCCTTGACATTTTCCACAGCCTGAATTTATTGATTAAATGTATTGTTCTCTCACCCATCTCAAATCAAATTTTATTTATCAAATTTATTTTATAATCACGAAGTGAAAACAGTTTTAGCAAAAAAATAAACATGAAATACAGAAATATCTCATTTACATAAGTACTCACACCCCTGTAGAAGCACCTTAGGCAGCGATTAGAGCTGTGAGTCTTTCTGGGTAAGAGTATTCCACACCTGGATTGTGCAACAAATGCCCATTATTCTTTTCAAAATTCTTCAAGCTCTGTCAAATTGTTGATCATTGCTATACAACCATTTTCAGGTCTTGCCATAGATTTTGAAGTAAATTTAAGTCAAAACTGTAACTCGACTACTCAGAAACATTGTTCTGTGTAGATTTTGCCTTGCATTTTAGGTTATTGTCCTGCTGAAAGGTGAATTAAACCAGGTTTTCCTCTGGGATTTTTCCTGTCCTTAGCTCCATTCCGTTTATTTTTTATCCTGAAAAACTTCCCAGTCCTTAATGATTAAAAGCATACCCATAACATGATGCAGCCCCCATTATGCAGCCACCGCTATAGTCTGTCAATTAGGTTAGTACTGTGGAGTAATTACAATGTGTTGATCCGTCTTCAGTTCTCACCTATCGCAGCCATTAAACTCTGTCACTGCTTTAAAGTCACCTTTGGCCTCATGGTGAAATCACTGAGTGGTTTCCTTCCTTACTGGAAAATGAGTTAGTAAGGATGCCTGTATCTTTGTAGGGTGTACACCATCCAAAGTGTAATTAATAACTTCACCATGCTTCACTGGAACGAGCTGCAAAAAAACACTCAAACTGGACCGTTTTATCTCCATCTTCTTTCAAAGACTCGGTCATAAACACTCTTACTGACAGTTGTAGCTGCTTCCCGTGACGTATTGTTGTACCGTGTTTTGTGCTGCTGCCATGTTGTGTTGCTGCCATGCTGTGTTTTCATGTGTTGCTGCCATGCTATGTTGTTGTCTTAGGTCTCTTTATGTAGTGTTGTGGTGTCTCTCTTGTCGTGATGTGTGTTTTGTCTTATATTGTTATTCAATTTTTGATTTTTAATCCCCCGTCCCCGCAGGACGCCATTTGCCTTTTGGTAGGCCGTCATTGTGAATAAGAATTTGTTCTTAACTGACTTGCCTAATTAAATAAAGGTTAAATAAAATTTAAAAAAAACAATTATTCAGTGTCTGCTTTACTACTTTACTACTATTACTGATCTACCAATAGGTGCCCTTCTTTGCGAGGCATTTGTCTATGTGGTTGAATCTGTATTTGAAGTTCACTGCTCGACTGAAGGACCTTGTATGTGTGAGTAACAGAGATGAGGTATTCATTCAAAAATAATGTTAAACACTATTGCACACAGAGGGAATCCATGCAACTTATTATGTGACTTGCTAAGCACTTTTTAACTCCTGAACCTATTTAGGCTTGCCTTAACAAAGGGGTTTCAGATTTGAGGAACATTATTCCCTTTGGCATCATGTGTGTAGGCCAGTGACAACAATGTTATCCATTTTTAATTCAGCCTGTAACACAACAAAATGTGGAAAAAGTGAAGGTGTGTGAATACTTTCTGAAGGCACTCTATATTATGAAAAACATGATTTTGGTACAGTATCCTATTTATAAGGCTAATGGTAACTACTTTTAAACTTCCAAAGATCCAATCAACCATGGACGAATAATGGAATAACTAGCTTCACGTTGAAATGATGGTTTCCTTTTGGCAAATGAGATGTCAATGAGGCCTACATCAACCCAACCTCACTCAGCATTTACTTTCATTTACCTTCAACCTGTTAGTCGGGTTAATAATAAAAAATGGGATGTAATAAATGTATCACTAGTCACTTTAAACAATGCCACTTTATATAATGTTTACATACCCAACATTACTCATCTCATATGTATATACTGCACTCTATACCATCTACTGCATCTTGCCTATGCCGTTCAGCCATCGCTCATCCATATATTTACATGTACATATTCTTATTAATTCCTTTACACTTGTGTGTATAAGGTAGTTGTTGTGAAATTGTTAGATTACTTGTTAGATATTACTGCATGGTCGGAACTAGAAGCACAAGCATTTTGCTACACTCACATTAACATCTTTTTGGCCTTCCTGTGACGGGTGGTGGGTGGTGTAGGTGTCTTGGAGGGAAGATAGTTTTCCCCCGGTGATGTGTTGTGCAGACCTCACTACCCTCTGGAGAGCCTTGCGGTTGTGGGCAGAGCAGTACCAGGCGGTGATACAGCCCGACAGGATACTCTCGATTGTACATCTGTAAAAGTCTGTGAGTGTTTTTGGTGACAAGCTGAATTTCTTCAGTCTCCTGAGGTTGAAGAGGCGCTGCCTTCTTCACCACGCTGTCTGTGTGGGTGGCCCATTTCAGTTTGCTCCCTCTGCTGTTTCCTGAAGTTCAAGATCATCTCTTTTGTTTTGTTTTGTTGACGTTGAGTGTGAGGTTGTTTTCCTGACACCACACTCCGAGGGCCGTCACCTCCTCCCTGTAGTCCCTCTCGTCGTGGTTGGTAATCAAGCCTACCACTGTAGTGTCGTCTGCAAACATGATGATTGAGTTGGAGGCTTGCATGGCCGCGCAGTCACGGGTGAACAGGGAGTACAGGAGAGGGCTGAGAATGCACCCTTGTGGGGCCCCAGTGTTGAGGATCAGCGAGTTGGAGATGTTGTTTCCTACCCTCACCACCTGGGGGTGGCCCATCAGAAAGTCCAGGACCCAGTTGCACAGGGAGGGGTCAAGCCCCAGGGTCTCGAAATTAATGACAAGTTTGGAGGGTACTATGGTGTTAAATGCTAAGCTGTAGTCGATGAACAGCATTCTTACATAGGTAGTCCTCTTGTCCAGATGGGTTAGGGCAGTGTGCAGTGTGATTGTGTCGTCTGTGGACCTATTGGGGCAGTAAATAAATTGGAGTGAGTCTTTAATATGTCTGTAAACACACCAGCTAGCTGGTCTGCACATGCTCTGAGGACGTGTCTAGGGATGCAGTCTGGGCCTGCAGCATTGTGAGGGTTAACACGTTTAATGTTTTACTCACGTTGGCTGTGGTGAAGGAGAGCCCGCAGGTTTTGGTAGCGGGCTGTGTCGGTGGCACTGTATTGTCTTCAATGCGAGTGAAGAAGTTGTGTAATTTGCCTGGGAGCAAGACATCGGGGTCCGCGGCGGGTCTGGTTTTCTTTTTGTAGTCCGTGATTGACTGTAGACCCTGCCACATTTCTCTCGTGCCTGAGCCATTGAATTGCAACTCTACTTTGTCTCTATACTGATGCTTAGCTTGTTTGATTGCCTTGCGGAGGGAATAGCTACACTGTTTGTATTCCGTCATGTTTCCTGGTCGCCTTGCCATGATTAAAAGCAGTGGTTTGCGCTTTCAGTTTTGCACAAATGCTGCCATCAATCCACGGTTTCTGGTTGGGGAAGGTTTTAATAGTCGCGGTTGGTACAACATCACCAATGCACTTGCTAATAAACTCACTCACCGAATCAGCGTATACATCAATGTTGTTGTTCGACGCTATCCGGAACATATCCCAGTACATGTGATCGAAGCAATCTTGAAGCGTGGAATCATATTGAACGGACCAGCGTTGAACAGACTTGATCACGGGTGTTTCCTGTTTAAGTTTCTGTCTATAGGCTGGGAGCAACAAAATGTAGTCGTGGTCAGATTTGCCGAAAGGAGGGCGAGGGATGGGATTGTATGCGTCGCGGAAGTTAGAATTTTCCCAGCCCGGGTCGCGCATTCGTTATGCTGATAAAATTTAGGGAGCCTTGTTTTCAGACCCTAATTTCAATGTTTACAACGCTGGCCGAAATGAGGAAAACAGTACTGGTTGATTACTTTTTAAAATCCAATGTATTTCACATATAGATTCCATGTCACAATACGTTGACAAATTACATTAAAACAATGTTGATTCAGCCAGTTTGTGCCCAGCGGGTAACTACAGTGAGGCTGCAATGTACCTCCACAGCCAACCCTACCTCCTCTCTCACTGTGTACTCCTGCCTGGTTTAGAAGAAGTGGGGCCTAACAGATTGATGGCTCAATTGAAATGCTGTGAATGTCACACCAGGGAAGGAAGGCTTTGATTCCGGCTCCAGCATGGCTTGCAGTCTGCCACTGACAGGCCAAAGAGAGAATAGAGGGGGAGAGAGCGGTTT